>NC_045973.1:23752345-24952345 GCF_010909765.2 Amblyraja radiata
ATAACTTATTACAGTCTTCATTGCCAACAGAGATTCTGTTTTCAAATCATGCCAAGAGGAAAGAATAAACATACAGGGCGGTCGTGTGATGAGAAAAAGAAACATCGAGAAGTAATGAGGAGGAGAAGGGAACAACTGACTCAGCAAGAAACAACACAAAATCTCCGAGATAATCCAGAAATAAACAAGGAGAGAAGGGCACAACAGACACAGCCAGAAACATCTCACTGTCTCCAAGATAGTCAGGGTACAAAGCGGGAGAGAAGTGCACATGAGACGAACCAGGAGAGAAGGGCACAAGAGACACAGCCTGAAACATCTCAGTGTCTAGAAGATAGACAGGGGAGACAGCGGGAGAGAAGTGTACATGAGATGCAGCAAAAAACAACTCAACATCTCAGAAATAAACGAGAGAGGGAGCAGGAGAGAACAACTCGAGAGACAGAGCCAGAAATAAGTCAACGTCTCAGAAATAAACGAGAGAATGAGCAGGAGAGAAGGACTCGAGAGACAGAGCCAAAAAGAAGTCAACGTCTCATCAATAAACAAGAGTTGGAGCAGGAGATAAGGACTCGAGAGACAGAGCCAAAAAGATGTCAACGTCTCAGAAATAAACGAGAGAGGGAGCAGGAGAGAAGGACTCGAGAGACAGAGCCAAAAAGAAGTCAACGTCTCAGAAATAAACGAGAGAGGGAGCAGGAGATAAGGACTCAAGAGACAGAGCCAAAAAGATGTCAACGTCTCAGAAATAAACGAGAGAGGGAGCAGGAGAGAAGGACTCGAGAGACAGAGCCAAAAAGAAGTCAACGTCTCAGAAATAAACGAGAGAGGGAGCAGGAGATAAGGACTCGAGAGACAGAGCCAAAAAGAGGTCAACGTCTCAGAAATAAACGAGAGAGGGAGCAGGAGAGAAGAACTCCAGAGACAGAGCAAGAAAAAAGTCAACGTCTCAGAAATAAACAAGAGAGGGACCTGGAGAGAATAACTCAAGAGACAGAGCCAGAAACAAGTCAGCGTCTCAGAAATAAACGAGAGAGGGAGCAGGAGAGAAGAACTCAAGAAATGCATCAAGAAACATCTCAACATCTTGAGGAACATCAAGAAATAATACAAATGAGAAGGGATTCAGAGATGGGAAATGAAAGAACTGGAAGGCTGGATGAACAACGAAATGCACGACTAAAAAGGAGAAATATTAATGCTGATGTTGGTCAAATGACCCATGTTTGCCTTCATTGTCGAGCTCAACACTTCTCAGCAGAAACGACCAACTTTTGCTGCATGAAGGGTAAGGTCAAGATTGCACCTCTGAAAACACTCCCGAATGCACTCATTAATTTGTATACAGGTGACACGCCACAAGCACATGAGTTCCAAAAGAATATTAGACAATACAATTGTCTCTTTCAATTCACGTCATTTGGTGCCAAGGAAGTGATGTCACATGGATGGAATCCTTCAGTGATCATTCAAGGCCAGATTCATCATTTCATTGGTTCTTTGATGCCTGACCAAGATCAACAAAATAAATTCTTACAAATCTATTTCATGGACCCGCAAGATAGCATTGGGTTGCGAATGAGTATACTCCAAGATGCTGGTATTCAAAGGGACACTGTTGAAACGCTTGAAAACATGATAAGACTAAACAACCCTTACATTCATTCACTTGTGATGGCGATGGAGAGAATTAGAGATTTACCGGAGGCATCAATCGTTATTGATCCCAATTATCGGCCACCTTTCCAACATGAACGGAGGTTTAACACGCAAACTGCAAATGAAGTTGCCGTCCTCATAGCAAACAGTAATGAGCCTGTGGCAACATCACGCCACATTGTCTTGAGAAGTAGAGGAAGAGGAGGAGCAGAAGGAGGTCTGCAAATCATTTCAGAGTCCCATAGGTCTTATGACAGTTTTCAATACATCCTTTTCTTTCCACTTGGTGATGACGGATGGCATTCACAACTCCAAATGAGTACCGGCAGAAAATTGACACTAATGCGATATTATGCATATAGGATCATGAATCGTGACAATGAATTCAACCAGCTTTTGAGAGGAGGACGACTCTTCCAACAATATCTTGTAGATATGGCGGCTAAAATTGAAGGTGATAGACTGAATTATATTCGCATGAATCAGGTATCGTTGAGGTCAACGACGTACAAAGGACTGACGGATGCATTACATGATGATGATAACTTGGAAAACATTGGAAGGCGCATCATCCTCTCTTCAACATTTGTCGGTGGTCCCAGATATATGATGGGACGATGCCAGGACGCCATGATGTATGTTCGGAAGTATGGTACTGCTGCATTCTTCATTACAATGACCTGCAATCCAAATTGGAGCGAGATCCGACAGTGCCTCTTTCCAAATCAGCAGCCGTCTGATAGACCGGAATTAATAGCAAGAGTATTCGAGCTGAAAAGAAAAATATTCATGAAGACCGTCACTGGACCAGATGGCTTCTTTGGAAACTGTATTGCTTTCATCTTGACTATGGAATATCAGAAGAGAGGCCTGCCTCATTTCCATTGTCTGCTTTGGCTTGATGAAGCGAGTAAGCCAAGACCTCAACAATATGAAAGATTTGTGCAAGCTGAAATTCCAGACCCACAAGCAGATCCTGAGCTGCATAAATTGGTACTCAAGCACATGATCCATGGACCGTTCTGCAAGGCCACATCTCGATGTTGGAAGGAAGGAAGATGCACCAAGAGATTCCCAAAGCCATTTGTCGAAAGCACAATGTATGGAGATGATTCGTATCCTCTGTACAGGAGAAGATCTCCCGCAATGGGAGGATTTCAGGGACATCAAGAAGGACGTTCGTTAAAGACTATTACTTCTAATTGGGTTGTGCCCTATAATGCAGAACTATTGAAGGCTTTCAAATGTCACCTCAACGTCGAAATATGCTGCTCTGTACAGTCAATCAAATACGTCATCAAGTACACCTTGAAGGGATGTGATCAGGCAGCTTTTGGAATTAACGTAAATGACGAGATTAAACAGTACCTGAATGGAAGATACATTGGTCCTTCAGAGGCAGGGGCATCAGTCCTTGGATTTCTTACTCATGAGAGACACCCCCCTGTCATTCGACTTGATATACATCTACCAGACCAACAACAAGTATTTTTTGATGCTGCTCAGCAAGGGATGAATGATGGAATTGCGAGAACCACTTTGACTGAATTTGTTCGATTGAGTTCTGAAGATCCGTTTGCAAGAACACTATTGTACGTTGATGTACCTCGATTTTATACATGGAGCAGCAAGAGATGGCAAAGAAGGAAGGTTGGAAAGAGTGTGGATAACTTCCCAGGTATTTTTGAAGTCAACGTTCTTGGACGAATACATGTCATTTCTCCAAAACTAGGTGACCTCTTCTACATGAGACTGCTTCTGCATCACGTGAAAGGACCAGTGTCTTTCGAGTCCTTGAAGACACATAATGGAGTAATTCTTCCTTCCTTCAAAGACGTCTGCAGAGAAAGAGGTTTGTTGGAAGCTGACGACCATTGGCAACAAACAATGGAAGATGCTGAAATGACAAGACTCCCCAGGGCAATCAGGGATTTGTTTGTTGTTCTGCTGACAAATACTGACATCAATGATCCTCTACAATTATGGGATCGCTTCAAGAATTGCATGTCTGAGGATTACCTTGAAAGCGAGCGAAGAAGAAAAAGTGGTCAGAATATCACAATTGATGACAGACATCATGATCAGGCTCTCTTTTATATTCAGGACAAGCTTGAGAATTGCAACACCACACTGGAAAATTTTACCTTGCCCCGACCAAGAAATGAAAGGATGGACATTGATGGTGAAAATGTTGATTTACTTAATGAATTGAATTACAATAGATCAGAACAACAGCGATTTGTTGATGAGAATGAGCCTCTGCTGAATGCTGAGCAGAGAGAAGTTTATGACCATGTGTGCGACTACTTGCAGAGGGATCTATCTTCAATGATTTTCATTGACTCACCAGGAGGAACAGGAAAAACATTTATCATAAATTTGATCCTCTCCACGGTTAGAGCTCAAGGTCAAATTGCCATTGCTGTAGCATCGTCTGGTATTGCAGCCACATTAATGCCTGGTGGAAGAACTGCACATTCACGATTCAAGATACCTATCCATGTGACGGAGGATTCAACATGCAACATCAACAGCAACTCTAAAACGGGAGATTTCTTCAGGAGAGTGAAGCTCATTGTTTGGGATGAGTGTCCAATGATTAGGAGGGAGTGCTTTGAAGCGGTGGACAGAACTCTTCAAGATGTATGCCGCAAAAAGGATCATTTTGGCGGAATTCTTACCATTTGTTGTGGTGATTTTAGACAACTCCTTCCTGTAGTGAAGATGGGAAGTGATATTGATGTTCAAAACGCCTGCATCAAGACATCGTACTTGTGGCGGACTTTCACAAAGTTTGAATTGAAGAGAAATATGCGATTGAGCGAAGGAAAGGGCGAGTATTCTAAATTTTTGTTGGATGTAGGAGAGGACAAGATTGCAAAGAATGAAGACAATGAAATTAACATTCCAGAAGACATGGTTCTCTCAGCAAGAACACTGGATGACTGCATTGATTATATCTATCCAACATTTGACCACCCTGCAACATTATTCTCTAACAATTGTATCTTGGTTCCTCACAATGATACGATGAGAAGAATCAATTCTGCGTGTGTCAGACGCTTCCCTGGAACCATGAGGGAGTACTATTCTTTCAATTCTGTCACTGACGGAACAAATTCAACTCACTTCCCAACGGAATTCCTCGATTCAGTCGAGATTTGTGGTTTACCACCACACAAATTGGAGTTGAAGAAAGGATCTCCAATTGTTTTAATCAGAAACTTGCAACCCCCAAAGCTATGCAATGGAACGAGGTTGATTGTAGAACAGCTACACAATAATCTCATAGTTGCTAGAATCAACATGGGGGCCTACAAAGAAGATATTGTTCTAATTCCTAGGATGAAGATCAATTTGACAGAGGATGAAAACATTCCCATTAGGCGGAGCCAATTCCCTATTCTGTCGAGTTTTGCAATGACAATTCATAAGGCACAAGGACAAACCATGGAGAAGGTCTTGATATACCTTGAGAAACCAGTATTTCAACATGGCCAACTATATGTAGCTCTTAGCAGAGGAAAGGTGAAGGAACAAGTAAAAGTGTTCCTGAAAGATGGGACATCAACCAGGAATGTTGTGATTAAACAAATGCTTTGTTGAGAAATGACTGCTGCATTAAGTGCTCAAATTTTCCTAAAGTCAATGAAAGTAGGCAAAACTGAAGGCAAAAAGCGATGCAGGAAGGAACTGAATGTCCAGAGTTTCGACACTTTTGATTATTGCTCCTCAGTTCAACAAGGGATGTTTAACACAGGAATCGCATTTCTGCACACAAAAGTTTAAAATGCTGCCTCAGAAAAAGCTTCAAGGACACATTAAGTGACATGTAAAATCTTAACAGTTGTATTTGATTTTTGGATCGAAAGTTGCTGGAGCTGTTCTCATGCTTCACGATAAAGCTTGCAGATGGATTATTTGCTGCAGGATATAAAACTACAGGCTTGCACATCTAGGGTATATGTATCAGGTACAGTTCAATTGTTGAGTCAATTATTGAGTAAATGATGATTGACGAGATATTGATGTTTGAGGATTTGGTGTTGGTAATGGCATTGCGTATCAAGGTTATGTGGTTAATTTCTGCCTTGTAGGAAATTATCGTTACCTTTTCTGTTGTTTGACATGAGTGTTACTTTCCACTTTGGTCTATTGTCGAGTTATTTTGTTTGTAAGGATTGACTGCATTTTCCCAGGAGTTGCAGTGGAATTGAAAATTCTGTAACCATCAGTGAAAATCAACTTCAGATCTTAAGATGGATGAAAGGTCAGTATTTGAGATTATTTCAGACCCGTGCATTGTTTTTTTTTATCCATGATACAAATTTACTTCAGTTTTATCAGAATGCCCTAATACCATTCAAATGCTGCCTTTTTGTCTAGAGCTGTCACTGTCGCCTCATTTCTGGATCCGAGATATTTAGACTGAACGTCTTTGGGATCTGCGAGAAATAAATGAAGGACAGTAGGGAACAAGCAACACAACAAGAAATTGATAGAAAACACCGAAATTGGTATATGATACAAAAACTCTTTTTATTTGTATGTTGATGGATTGACAGATAGAATTTTATAAATATCTACATTGAAATAAATATCTCCTTTTTTTAAATTCATGCCCAGAAGCAGGAGCAAACAAGTTGCATGATGGTGAATGGACACTGTAAAGAGATGTTGAGAAGCAGCATGGAGCAGAAGTGAACAAGAGACAGAACAAGAAAGGACTGAACCTCTTGAGGAGCTTCAAAAATTATTGGAAGTTTGCATGGAACAAGAGACACAACAATAAGCTTCCAAATTAAATACAAAATGGTACATAATTGTGTAATGTTTTTTTTTTAATTATAGGTAAATGCATTTATATACATAATTGTCTTAAGAAGTTTATAAATGTCTACAATAGATGAAATTACCTTTACAAATTTATGAATATCTACATCGTGATAAATATCTTTCTCTTTTTTTTTCATCATGCAAAGAGATGGGAGCAATCGAGTTGCTGGATGTTCAAGGAACAACACAAAGCAACGTTGAGAAGCAGTAATGAGCAGAACAGCACAAGAGACGAGAGGAAGTTGCCAAAATACAGCCAGATCGGTACACGGTAGTACAATGTTTATAGAAGTTTCTCACCCCCCCCCCCCCCCCCTGCAAAACGCCGTTGGGGAAACAGACCCAACGGGTCTGCACTTGGTCTAGTAATATATAAAACTCTCGCCCAAAATTCCAAAACGGAACTCCGTCCGTCCGGCACCCTGGCCCACTCCCTTTGCTGGCGCGCTCCCTGTGATTCTCCGCAACTCCGAAACCGGACGCAGGACCGCCCGCGTCTTTTCGACTTCGGAAGAGATTTCGCTTTTCTTTCTAAGTATGCGCTTCTCATTCCATTCCGTCGTGTTTAAGTGCACGTTTTTAATCAAATCCTTCCCCCCCCCCCCCCCCAATATTTCAAAACTAAACTGGCTTCACACCCACAGAACCTTCACCAGCCCCAGCCCCTGCTGAACGTTCCATCGTGTGATGTCACAATGCCCAATCTTCACATATGTCCAATCGGAATGGATCCATTTACATATGCCTATGCAGGAGCCCCAGCCAATGGTGAACGTTCCATCGTGTGATGTCACAATGCCCAATGCTCAAAGACATCGTTGCCATAGAGAGGGAGTACAGAGAAGGTTCACCAGGCTGATTCCTGTTATGTCAGAACTTTCATATGAAGAAAGACTGGATAGACTCGCCTTGTAATCGCTAGATTTTAGAAGATTGAGGGGGTATCTTATAGAGACGTTTAAAATTCTTAAGGGGTTGGACAGGCTAGATGCAGGAAGATTGTTCCGGATGTTGGGGAAGACCAGAACAAGGGGTCAAAGTTTAAGGATAAGGGGGAACGCTGAATCGCCGACATCTTTTCCATTTTGGTAAATATTTCACTTTTCTTTCTAAGTATCCGTTCCTCATTACATTTCGACGTGTTTAAGTGTACGTTTTAAATCAAATCCTAACCCCCCCCCCCCCCCCCCCCAATATTTCAAACCTAAACTGGCTTCACACCAACAGAACCTTCACCAGCCCAAGCCCCTGCTGAACGTTCCATCGTGTGATGTCACAATGCCCAATCTTCACATATGTCCAATCGGAATGGATCCATTTACATATGCCTATGCAGGAGCCCCAGCCAATGGTGAAGGTTCCATCGTGTGATGTCACAATGCCCAGTGCTCAAAGACATCGTTGCCATAGAGAGGGATTACAGAGAAGGTTCACCAGGCTGATTCCTGTTATGTCAGAACTTTCACCACTTAAAAGTGTAATGCCCCAACGCAAAAGTGTAATGCCTCCCCCCCCCCCCCAGTTTTTGGCTACTCACCCATACAAGCATCCATTTCGGTAGACATTTCACTTTCCCTTCCAGCTATCCACTCCTCATTACATTTCGTTATGTTTATGTCCATTTTTTTCTTTAAAACATTCTCCCCCCCCCCCCCCCTCACTCATTTTGTCGCCTCCAGCTGGCCAGCGACCATAACGGCTGCTGGTGCCCGCAGCACAACCTCACGCGACGCCATTTAAAAACGGCCTTTCGGGAACGGCTCTACTTCGAGGACCACGTCTCCCATGGGGGCTGCGGATAGGCAACGGCTGCGTTGGGTCATTACACTTTTAAGACTCTGTGTGTGGGGATGCTTCGTGTGTGTGATGCCGCCCCGCCACCCCCCCCCCCCCCCCCCCCCCCCCCCCCCCCCCCCGTTGCCGAGACGGACCCGACTTCAACGACTTCAATATACGCTATTTTAAGACGGCAAGAACCCGACTTCGACGACCACGTCTCCGCTGGGGGCTACAGGTAGGGAACGGTCTTTATACACTTTTCCAACTCTGTGTGTGGGGGTGGTTAGTGGGGGTGATGCCGCCCCCCCACCCCCAGTGGGGGCTACGGGTAGGGTACGGCTGCGTTGGGGGATCAGACCCAACGGGTTTGCCATTGGTCGTCGTGTTTAAGTACACGTTTTTAATCAAATCCTTCACCCCCCCCCCAATATTTCAAAAATAAACTGGCTTCTCACCCATAGAGGCTTCACCAGCCCCAGCCCCTGGTGAACGTTCCATCGTGTGATGTCACAATGCCCTATGCTCACAGATGTCCAATCGGAATGGATCCATTTACATATGCCTTTGCAGGAGCACAAGCACTTGGTGAACGTTCCATTGTGTGATGTCACAATGCCCAATGTTCAAATACATTGTTGCCATAGAGGGAGTACAGAGAAGGTTCACCAGGCTGATTCCTGTTATGTCAGAACTTTCATATGAAGAAAGGCTGGATAGACTCGCCTTGTAATCGCTAGATTTTAGAAGATTGAGGGGGTATCTTATAGAGACGTTTAAAATTCTTAAGGGGTTGGACAGGCTAGATGCAGGAAGATTGTTCCGGATGTTGGGGAAGACCAGAACAAGGGGTCAAAGTTTAAGGATAAGGGGGAACGCTGAATCGCCGACATCTTTTCCATTTTGGTAGAGATTTCTCTTTTCTTTCTAAGTATCCGTTCCTCATTACATTTCGACGTGTTTAAGTGTACGTTTTTAATCAAATCCTAACCCCCCCCCCCCCCAATATTTCAAGACTAAACTGGCTTCACACCCACAGAACCTTCACCAGCCCCAGCCCCTGCTGAACGTTCCATCGTGTGATGTCACAATGCCCAATCTTCACATATGTCCAATCGGAATGGATTCATTTACATATGCCTATGCAGGAGCCCCAGCCAATGGTGAACATTCCATCGTGTGATGTCACAATGCCCAGTGCTCATAGACATCGTTGCCATAGTGACAGTACAGAGAGTCAGATGTGGGCCGAGGAGCCTTCAAGACAACATGAGATGTTCCCATATTGTGTGAAAATATTTACGTCATTCACCCCTGAACCTCGATAAGAACACCACCTGCACATCTTAATTAAATTAGAGAAAAACGGAAAAGAGGTCGGGCATTTACACTTTTAAGGCTCTGTGTGTGTCGAAGCTTCGTGTGTGTGATGCCGCACCGCTAACCCCCCCACCACCCCCCCCACGCGTTGCCGAGACGGACCCGACTTCGACGACTTCAAGATACGATATTTTAAGACGGCAGGGACCCGACTTCGACGACCAAATCTCCCCTGGGGGCTACAGGTAGGGAACGGTCTTTATGCACTTTTCCAACTCTGTGTGTGGGGGTGGTTAGTGTGTGTGAGGCGCCCGCCCCCCACCCCCCCCCCCCCAGGGGGGGCTACGGGTAGGGAACGGCTGCGTTGGGGGGTCAGACCCCACGGGTTTGCCATTGGTCGTCGTGTTTAAGTGCACGTTTTTAATCAAATCCTAACCCACCCCCCCCCCCCCCCAATATTTCACAACTAAACTGGCTTCTCACCCATAGAAGCAGCACCAGCCCCAGCCCCTGGTGAACGTTCCATCGTGTGATGTCACAATGCCCAATGTTCAAATACATCGTTGCCATAGAGGGAGTACAGAGAAGGTTCACCAGACTGATTCCTGGGATGTCAGGACTTTCATATGACGAAAGACTGGATAGACTCGGCTTGTACATGCTAGAATTTAAAAGATTGAGGGGGTATCTTATAGAAACTTACAAAATTCTTAAGGGGTTGGACAGGCTAGATGCAGGAAGATTGTTCCAGATGTTGGGGAAGTCCAGAACAAGGGGTCACAGTTTAAGGATAAGGGGTAAATCTTTTAGGACCGAGATGAGAAAAACATTTTTAACACAGAGAGTGGTGAATCTCTGGAATTCACTGGCACAGAAGGTAGTTGAGGCCTGTTCATTGGCTGTATTTAAGAGGGAGTTAGATGTGGTCCTTGTGGCTAAAGGGATCAGGGGGTATGGAGAGAAGGCAGGTACAGGATACTGAGTTGGATGATCAGCCACGATCATATTGAATGGTGGTGCAGGCTCGAAGGGCCGAATGGCCTACTCCTGCACTTAATTTCAATGGTTCTATGTTTCCCTCTCCGAAACCCCTCTCCCACCCATCCCTCTCTCCCCCACCCCCCTTCCCTCTCTACGCCACCCCCTTCCTCCTACCCCTCTGTCCCTCTTCCATCACTCCCCCTACCCCTCTCCACCTCCCTCTCCACTCTTTCCCCTCTCTCCCCCACCCCTCTCCCCCTCCCTCCCTCCTTCCCTACCTCCCCATCCTCCCCCTCCACCACATCTATCTCCCCATCCCCCTCTCTCACCCCCTACCCCGCTCTCCTTTCCCTCCCAAATCTGTCCCATTTCCTCCACCTCCTCTCCCCTCCCTCCCCTCTTCACATCCCCCCTCCCTCCCCCCACCTGTGTGTTTGGGGGTTGGTTAATATGAGTTTGATGCCGCAGCCCCCCCTCCCCCCCCCCCCCCCTGCAAAACGCCGTTGGGGAAACAGACCCAACGGGTCTGCACTTGGTCTAGTATCCTTTAAATGCCTCGCAAACAGTAGGTACTCGTGCTCTTTATCAGCTAAACTGTTTTAACCTATCTCCAGATGGTGTATTATCTTATACCTCACTCCTCCACCCAGTTCTGTATTGAAAACTGTAACCCCTACACTCGTCACCTAGTTTTAAGGAAGGGTCAATGATGCCAAACATTCACTGGTTTCTCTTTCCGTGGATGTTACTTGATTGGCTGAGTTCTCCCAGCATTTCTGTTTTTGTTGCTTGCTTAAATATGTCGGATATAGTTTTCAGAAACCATTATGTCAAGTGACTGCTGTCTGTGTAAAGATCATGCAGCTGTCATTCTACTCCATAATGGCCTGCACTTACACAGGTGTGTCCTAATAATTTCAATTGTTATCTACAGCTCGTAATAGAGCTGGTGGACTCTGAGATAACAGTATGGATACAATAGAAATAGGATGAAAACATGTTCTGGCTTATTATTGTTTCTATAACGTACCTTCTAATTATCTCAAAGATAGACACAAAAAGCTGGAGTAACTCAGCGGGACAGGCAGCATCTCTGCAGAGAAGGAATGGGTGACGTTTCGAATCGAGACCCTTCTTCTAATTATCTCTCTCTCTCTCTCCCTCTCTTTCTCTCTCACTTTCTCGGCATCCAAACATTCAACTTTGAGTTTTGTTACCATCTGGAAACAGTCAAGATTTCACTAATAAAATCAGCAAAGGAGAGATGCCTCAAGAGGTCCACCCACACAAACTGAATAATGCGCGATGCTCCAGGCAGCTGCATCAGATAAGCGCACAAGGTTTTGCTATATTTCATAACACTACACTTCAAGGTGTAAATGCTCAAAAATATAGGCAAATTCCGTTATCTGCCTTATTTTCTTTTGACTTTAGACTTTACAGCATGGAAACAGGCCCTTCGGCCTACCGAGTCTGCGCTGACCAGCAATCACCCCGTACACTAGCACTATCCTACATACTAGGAATAATTTACAATTTGCAGAAGCCAATTATCTTACAAACCTCTATGTCATTGGAGTATGGGAGGAAACCGGAGCACCGGAAAAAACCTACGCTGTCACAGAGAAAATGTACAAACTCTGTACAGACAGCACCCAAAGTCAGGACAAACCCGGGTGTCCCGGGTACACTAGTTCTATCCAACACACTACGGGTAATTTACAGAAGCCAAACTCTATTACTCTGCCCTAACATTTCTAAGTATAATTTAACTTATACTTAGTTATAATTATAATTATGTATATATATATATGTTATTTTTTTAAAGCATTACTAGACTAAGTGGGACCCGTTGGGTCCCTGTTACATGGGAGGCCTGGTCCCCCAACGCAATCCGTTCCCCAACACAATATTGCACCACTCACGCATAGCCCCCAACTGCGCAGGCACGGCTCATTTCCCATCATCCCCCCGCATTCCCTCCCCCTCCTCTTCACCCTCCCTCTTCTTTACCCTCTCCTCCTCCCCTCCCCCAATCCCTCCCTCACCTCTCCCTCTCTCTCATTTCCCCTACCCTCAGTCACTCCCTCCCTCCCTCCCTCCCTCTCTTCCTCCCTCCCTCCCTCCCTTCCTCCCTCCATCCATAAAAAGCAGCGTCTGCAGTTCCTTCCTCCACATTCATTGTTAGCTGTGGTTTAGATCACATTGACTTGACGATTGGACCAGTTTGCATTGTGTGTGTGTGTGAGTTACTCAAACTCCGCGCAAACTGCTCGGTCACCCTGCAACCCGACTCTCCCTCCCTCCCTCTGCCCACCTCGGCTCAGTTGCTGCTTGGCCCATCCCGGTCCTTTCGGACCGCCCGCTGCTGCTGCTCGGCACGTCCCAGCCCTGCCCGCCCACTGCTGCCACCGGGCCGCAGGGGGTGGTGGGGGGAGGGGGGGGCGTGGAGTCGGTGTTCGTCACGGAGGACACCACGAGTTTCGATGAGCTGGTGGAGAAGATCTCCTCCGAGAAGGCCATGAGGATGAGTTACCGCAACGGCGGAGGAGACGGACCGGGGGGGATGAGTAGACGGGACCGGCATTGCCACAGAGGGCGGGCGGGTGAGAGGGGTGAGGGAGAGTGAGACGGGACCAGGGCCTCCACTGGGCCTCCACTGAACCCCCCCCCCCACCGCGGCTGCCGCTGGTGGTGGGGAGACGATAGACAAGTTACTGTGAGAAGGGGAGAGAGGAGTTTGTGAGTGAGGCGGGACAGGCTGCCGCCGGTGGGCAGGAAGGGTCGTCGCCATCCCGGCTGTGCCTTTGACTGACAGGAGGAGAGACCAATCTGCGTGGCGCTAACTGAAGGAATCTGCGCATGTGCATTTTAAAGATTTTTAAACCTCGATAACTTTTACAATATACCACCGATCGTAAAGAAACTTGCTGCACTCGCAGCACAGGAGAACGGTGAGTAACCTGGCATAAAATCGTAGCGCTATCGCATACCGTTTTAGCGCAAAGAGAAAAACCCCGCAAACCGTAAGAGCACAAGATCAGAGTTTTATTTATGTATAGATAATAGACAATATACAATAGGTGCAGGAGTAGGCCATTTCGCCCTTCGAGCCAGCACCGCCATTCAATGTGATCATGGCAAAATTAAAAAAATTTGGTCGCCATGGAGAAAATCGATAATCATGTAGTCGTAGGTGCCGTGGTAGTGGAGTTGCCATGTAGTTGTAGGTAGTCAAGGTAATAGGTAGTTTTAGTTAATCTCCTTTGCAGACCGGGCATTTTCATTAGCTCATTGGGGGAAAAAAAACGTAAGCACGAGCATTCAGAACCAAGGAAAACCGACCGGTAATGTTAAATGCCCGCCAAACTTCACAGCTGTGTATCTCTGGCTTATTAAAAGTTGGCTGGCTTCTTAAAAGTGTCTCCACTCCTTCTCCCCCCTTCTCCCCCAATTTTCTCCCCTCCCCCGCTCTTTTAAAGACTAACGCCGCAACACACTTTTAATATGCACACAAGAGCCTACAGGTGCCAGAATCTTAAGCAACAAAATATCAGCTGGAGGAACTCTGGGTCGAGCAGCATTTGTGCAGGAGAATGGACTTGTTAAAGTGTTAGGTTGGGGGCCTTCTTGTGGATTTGGGGTCTTGAGCAGACACAGATGCTGCACGACCCGCTATGTTCCTCAGAAAATTATTTAATAGATTATTTGTTTAGATGTTACACGATAATATAATACATTTTTTCAGTGAATCTTGTCAGTTTAAAGGGCGCAGGGGAAATAATGCTTTGTATGTTTAAAGGGAATATGGGGAACTGGGCCCCGTGGTTTAAAGGAAGCATTGGAAATAAGACCTTAAAAACAGGACCTCAGTAAATCCAAAAGGAGTGAAGAAATGGGGGCCTTGGTGAGTTTAGGGTGCAGTAGGGTGCAGTAGGTGAATTGCATGCAAGAATAGAAGAAAAGAAAAGTAGTTTGCTATGAGGTAAATGAGGAAGACGACAGAGAACAAACACCAGTCAACATTATTACCCATTACTTCTCCCAATATATATTTTTTAATAATCAAATTCTGCATATTATTCCTGTTCCACCAAATTGGTTTAAATTGAATTGAATTGCAATCATATGAACATAGCAGAGAGCAAAAGATCTGCTGGTTCATCAAGCTAATCCCTCCAACATGCTATACAAGATCACTTCTGTCTCACCACATCCTCATCTCTTTATACTGGTTATCTTCCCTCTAAAATCTCAATCCTGATACAAGGTTTTGACTCAATATATTCACCATTCTTTTTCCCACAAATGTTGCTCAACCACCGAGTTCCTCTAGTTGATTGTTTGTTGTTCCAGATTCCAACATCTACACGATCTTGTGTATCCAAGCTATAAAGAATATCATGACCAATCATGCACCCGCTGAGTTTCTTCAGCATTTTTGTGTACCTTCGATTTTCCAGCATCTGCAGTTCCTTCTTAAACATCATGACCAATATACTCAATCACCCTCACCACCTTATATGAAACATAAATTAAAACAGATTTTATAAATATCCTGCATCTGCAATATAATTCTCTAAAATTAATCTCTAATCTTAGGGTGATGAAAATGAACTCAAAAGAGTCTAATGTAATTGAGAGCTCATCATCTTATATCTCACCCATCTCTCAGATATAATTATATCACTTCAATCAAAAACAACTACAACTCATTTTCAATCACTTTCAATGTTTCTCTGACATTTCTGTCACCTTCAACGGTCTTCGGCATTTCCACCACCTTCAACATTTCACTGACATTTCCACCATCTTCAATGTGATCACATTATCAGTCACGTTTCCCATCCCCACCCCTTATTGCTTTCTGCAGCGACTGTACAATGCCTTGGTTCACATCCCTTCCCAACCAAACTATCCACCCCCCCAGGAGATGTAACACCTGTCCCTATAACTCCTACCTCACATCCATCCAGAGACCCCAACAGAACTTCCTGGTGAGAGACAGAGGCTCACATGCACATCCTCTAACCTTATCCGTTGCATTGGGTGATTCCGATGTGGCCTTCCTTACATTGGAGGAACCATGCAAAGACTAGACGACCATTTCTCCCAACACTTGCACTCGGTCTGCCAAGGTCTGCTCGATCTCCCATTGCTACCCATTTTAACTCCCCTTCACATTCCCATACCGACCTTTCTGTGGTTGGCCTCTTCCACTGTCAGAGCGAGGTCACAAAGCAAACCGGAGGAACAGCACCACATATTCCGAGTGGGTACCTTACAAGGCAATGGTATGAACATTGAATTCTCCAATTTTAGGTAACCATCCAACAACTGACCTTTTCCTTTCCCCTATCCTCTTACACCATTATCTCTTTGTATCACATTTTACACCTCCTCGCTCCTTATCTCATAGCCTTTTGTCTTTTTCCCATCTCTGGCCTGTGTCCTCCCATCTGTCAATCAAACTCCCCTCATCTGTGGCCACTTTTCACTTGCCAAGCTTAATCCCACCCCCACCTCCCTTCCAGCTTTCTCCCCCCCTACTATAATCAGTCTGAAGAACGATCCCAACCCAAAAAAGTGACCAATCCTCTGTTCTCGAGAGATTCTGCCTGACCCATTGAGTTACTCCAGCACTTTGTGGCTTTTTTTTACTTCCAATAAATATAGTGATACGTGTGCAGAGCAATTCTATCCAATTGTAGATACCTTCATATAGACATGTACACATGCAATATAACATCAAAGGCCTTTTCCTGAGCCAAACATCCATGTCCCTGTCCTTCACACAGCTATTCTATCCTTGAGTACTGTACAGCTGTCAGAGATCTTCCTTCTGGGAATGGCACAGTCGGATCCAGATAAATCATTAGCCTCAGAACTGACAACCTGTGCAGACTTGACTCTCCCTTGGATAGAAACTTTAAATCCACATTGAGCAGTGAGAGAGGTTGCCAATGTCTGTTTATTTTTCCCTATCCCTAGTTTGCAGATGAGGGTGCTAGTCACTCTTCCTCATGGAATCTGATCTGCTGCCAGCTGGAATCATAGGGCTGTACCAGTCTCCCACAATCCAGTACTGACTGGAAGTATTTCATTCATTTTTCACTGGTGTAAGGTCAAATTGCAGAACCTCCCTGGCTAAATGTGCTGTGGGAGCATTATCAATACGTGGACTGGAACAGGTGGCAAGTTACCACATACTCACGGAAATTAATGATAGGCAACCATTATTATCCAATAATTTATGTGTTGATAATCCCTGATTTCACAAGAACTGGAGCAAGCAACCAACTTACAATCAAGCACAAAACCAAAATAATCCAGTAAAGGCACTCGGGAGACGAGAGTTGCACATTAAAGCGTCACATTTTAATTCTAGGAACACGGGGCACAATCGTAGAATGGAAACTAGCAACCTTATTTACAAATATAATCTCAAACGCCATACAAAACCCTGTAAGCCTCTTATAAGAATATACGTCACGGTGTGTGATTTTTGGAACTGGCTCATATACCTACCACAAATCCTGATAATTAAACACATTTTTGTAAGTGTGTCACAGTAATGAAAGCCAGTTGGAAGACAAAAATATAACAGACAATCTATCCGCAGGCTCCCCAGCTGAAACTGTTAATTAGACAAACTTATAGCATAGCACCTACTCCAGAGATCAGAAACTGGCTTTCCCAACCATCTGTCACTGAATATTTCAATTACTTTTGCTGCCCCTGGATTTAAATGAAGTATGAGGTTTGTTTTCGAATTTTGTTTTCTGTAGTTAATAAAAAAATTCAGCGCTCCCTACCATCAAGCTAACCCACAAGTTATGATGAAATGTTGTTCCTAATTTGTCCAACCTACCTTGTTATTTCTCCAGAGATTTGACTGCTAATCTAAGCATCATCATGATAAGGAAAACTGGGGTGGAAGATTGCAACCTTCACGTGGTCCACCCTGTTTCGACTAATGCAATCAACTCGACGTGCACAAACGGAAGATCAAATAGAACAAGTTGTCCAACAACTTTAGGCTGTGCACGCCACACGAAGGAAGATAAGGAAAACTGGCCATACCATCTCCAATGCTTGGATACCATTACCAGAGATGTTTGCTGAGTGGAGAAGAAATTGCAGGAATCCTGGCTGAGATATGCAAATCATCATTTAACACGGACGAGGTGCCGAAAAGCTGGAGAGTGGCTAATGTTGTGTCTGTATTTAAGAATGGCAGTAAATAAAACCTGGGAATATACACCAGTAAGATTGACATCTCTGGTAGGAAAGGTACTGGAGAGGATTCTAATGGGGCTGTCCCACTTAGACCTCCTGGCGACCCACCTACGATACGAGAATTCTCGCTACTCTCCATGGCGGCTTCATTCCAGTCGCCATTAATTCTTCAACATGTTGTAAAATTCACAGCGCCCATAATGAGGCCACGACTAGTTCCCACAATGCAGGTACTCCTCGCGGCCATGAAGGCGACTCCCCGGCAACCACCCGCGAACATGTGGCGACCATGTGGCGGCTGCATAGTCTCCTGCAGTCGCCTAAAAAGTCGCCTAAGTGGGACAAGCCCATAAGGAATAAGATATACATGCATTTGGATAGACAGGGGTTATTTAGGGATAGTTAGTATGGTTTTGTACATGGGAGATTGTGTTCTGTGAATTTTATTGAGTTTTGTAAAGAAGTAACCAAGATGGTTGTCGAGGACCATAGCTGTAGTCTATATGACTTCAGCAAGACCTTTGATAATTGTTCTGCAATGATCATTCAAATATCAGAGTGAGAGTTCAGTTCAGTTCAAATGGTCAAGTTGCTGGAGAAGGACATGAATCCTTAAAACGTTTCACTTACCAAGAGAACCACCAGTGAATCACGACCCATGCCTATAGTTGCCATTCAAAACAAGACAGCGATTGAGTGGGTGTGCAAATTGGTGACTAATTGTTACAACTATTGGTAATATTAGGGAAAAAAGAGGTAAGAGAGGTAAGAGAACAACATACTCATATATACATAGAACTGTAAAATGTGTAAATTTATTTCCTGCAACTCTCATTGTTTTTTCAGAAATGAGAAAAGAATCAGTGGAATTAGGTTATGTATAGTACTATTTGATCTGATTGTAAAGCATGTAAAACAGAGATTTTCACTGTACCATGGTGCGTGTGATAATAATAAACCTAAACTTGGTGTCTTCAGTAAACCTTCCCCTAAGGTAAACGTCTACACAACAAAAAATAAACAGTTTGAAATATATTTGTACATTGTCTGACTTTTCTTTTCCATCCGCCTGTCTAATTAAATGGATAACACCCTACATAATATTGGGTAAAAACATGACATTCACAACCCCAGTTGAGGATGTAAAACTTTGATTTTACTTGAAATGTTCAATCAAGGATAATAGAATGTATAATGTTCCCCCTAGTAACATATAGTTTTCTAATATTTTTAAAGAATTATCCATTTAATTGGAGAGCTTAGCTCCCCATCACATTCAAGGTTCATGTTACAGACCTTTTTTGTAAATTAGTATCCAACCAGGCATATATGTTGGCCAGAATGCATTATTAAATACATTCAATAACAGGCTATCAGGTGAAAGAGACTACAGATGCTGGAGTTTTGAGCAATCAGATGCTGGATTAATTCAGACCAAAGAAGAGCCCCACCCCAAAACATCGTCTGTTCATTTCCAATCACAGATGCTGTGCTGCTTGACCCCCTGGGTTCCTTCAAAACTCAAACAGAATCATTCTTGCGTCGGAACTTCTGCCACATTATAGTGCCACCGCATTGGAATATTACTGCATGATTGCATGCTCCAACCCATCCACAGCACATCCCCATTTGATAGCAGTGGTGCAACAAAGACAGATATGCAAATAATACTTTATTTTGAATTCCATGATCCATGCCTGGAAATGGCTTTTTGTTATTTACACATTTAAATCTAGTCTTCAGGACAAAGATAAATACAATTTAGATTAAAATGTTTATTTGGAAAGTTTGCCAAATGATATCAGTTGAAGATATATTTCAATGTACGTATGATAAGATTCTGCTAGACATTCCATTGCTTTGTCAACTGACATGCAGACCATGACCACATAAAGTTCACTGCACCAAAATATTGAATGGAAAAATACAGAATCTTTGTGCTTAAATACAGATATGAACTCTCACCTTCAGATGTCTCAAATCCTACAAAGAAATTGCAAAAATCGCACCACAGACTTTTCAATTATAGGGCACATTTAAATGCATTGTAAAATAGATATACCAATGACAATCAGTGCTATATTCTATGGATAACTAATGGTAGCATCGACAGCACTCAAGAGTATTAATGATAGATTATCTTAAAATGTTCAATAAGAATATTGGGATATATAATGTCCATATAGTAGATAGTAAGTAGAGCTTTCCAGGTTTTCCAATATGTTTAAAGGAACATCCATTTAATTGGAGACCTTAGGTCTCCAACACATTCAAGGTTCATTATAGAGATTTTTTTTGTAAATCGGTATCTAAACATGCATACATGTGGGTCAGAATGCATTGTTAAATAAATCAGGGAACAAAATCTATGACACGCATGAGACTGAGATGCTGGAATCAATATTACCTATTTTCAAAACTTGACTTCAGTACCACTGCAGGCCACCTGCAAAGCTTAAAATTGTTCATGTGACACTTGTCAGAAACAGGTTTTCAATTATGGATCATGATACCAAAATCAAGAATTGATCAACTGAACATGATGAATTGTTTAAAAGGTTCCTACCTTGATGTAGTTATTTAGGACTGGGTACACTCTGTACGTTGCTAGGAGCAGTGAAAGGAAGGTCGTGAAAGGAAATGTTGTCATAACAACATGCGTGACTTCTGGGAAAGAAAATATTCTAAAGCCAAACTTCTCATAAAGTTTGACCAGTTCTTCAGATGGCTTCTCGTCACCTTCACTCAGGATGCTCCCCACAATATATCTCAGCTTTTCTTCCGGCACCTGGAATAATGGAAGAACTTCAGGTTAACATTTGCCTTCTGATGTACTTTAATGCACAAATTTCAAAATAACATTTCTATCAGCGCAAAGTACCACTGATACAAGCTATCCTGAAAAAACGGACATATTGCAACATCTGTGTATGTTGTTGTCTGCTGTTCCACGTGGGGCACAGATGCGAGGGCGAAATTGGATTCCCTTCTCTTCATGGTAAAAATATTACAGAAAGATCAATGTTGAAATTGCAGAAATGGCTCCTTACCAGGGTCTGATTAGAACTGTCTGGTCATAATTTTATGTATTAGTATCTATGTAAAAATATGTTCAATCTTTGGCTCAATTGAAGATTATTTTTTGCTGCTAATTACAAGAAAGATCATTACCCCATTATTTCAGGTTTGATCAGTTCTTGTGTGCTCAGAGGAACACAAAACTTCCCATTTTAACAACACAATTTGGAATGCTTAAGGTAGGAGACAAGGAAGTGAAGAAGTATTGCTGAAATGCAGAGCAGATTCATTCATAATAGTGTGAGATTCAAAAATCACAAATGCTCTTGAGACAAATTCAGACAAAGAAGTGTTTTTATTAATTTCATATTCTGCAGAATAGGTGCCTCTCCACTGATGTCCCCTAGAGGCACACCGAGGATCGGGATGTCTTCTATCTTTATACATTTCTTTTCACTATTTTCACACCCATTGAGCTTCTTCCAATCATAACATAAAACCCAGATTCCCACGAGAACGTCGTGGAACGTCCACCCAAACTTCTACTGAAGTATTTCTATTGCTACTTTTTATCTAGAATTTCTCTCTGTTCTTCATATCGTTACTTTCTATTCTACTAGCAGTCTGGCTTCTGCTGACATCTTATTTCTTTCTAAGTTATATTTTTCTATCCCTAGTCTAAATCAACCATGTCTGTTAACTCTTTCCTCACAATAGGAAGGTGTAGGTTAACATGATTTACATAGAATCTTCTCAAGCAGTCCCTTGGGATTGAGGATGACTTGCTTCCATTCCAGTTCTGTGGTACATAAGATGACTCTGGAAACCACAGATAAAATAGGGAGTGACTGTCCAAGCTGGGAAGTAGAATGTTTGTGCTTCAGTGAATGAATAACAATTTATACTTCAGTGAATGAATAACAATTTGCCCTCAGCCTTCACTCCAGCTCAACACTGAAGTCGAGACAGTCTTACTAGGGAGGTTTGGGGCAGGTTCCATTTAGTACTGATTTACTCCACTCCAGCAAGAAGCTTGTTGAAGGTGAGATGCAGTATTGCAACAAGAAGATTGAAAAGATGCATCTTATTTTTTGCAGTACTTCGGATTGCACTACAATATTTAAACCATTCTGTTGTTTTACACTCATTGTTGTATTTATTGTAGTATCTAACAGTATCATGTATGCTATGCACTCTATGAGCTTCATATGAACAAGATATTTCATTGCGCCTTGGGTCTATATAACAATAAACTAAACTAAATATGAATATGACAGTAATGCAGCCTTATTTTAACACCTGTTTTTGCTGTAATTGACTGCGATGAACCCACTACTAAGAATCATGACGTACAGGATTATGAACCAAATGCATTGTAGCTCAGTTTGACGAGTACTTTATAGTACCTTCTACTTTATAGATTTAAAGACGTTAGTGAACCAATAAGATTAGTGCTGCTCCCTGCTTTTTTTCTTGAAATTGTCAAGAAGTGAATCTCATGTCCATTGTGCCTCTGGATGGACAGAATCCAAACATTCCAGGAGCAACTGAGGAGAGAATTGAGAAGGGTCCTTTCTTTGCAGCAGAGTGCAGATAGATCTCTCTGTAATGAATGCAGTTGGAATTGTCTCCTTTCTTGAAGACAGTCACAGTTATAATGTCTGAAGTCCCCTGACACATTCTCCTCTACAAATGTAGACAATGATATTCTGAATTTATAACTGATGGTTCTCACCACTGATTTTGAACCAGCAGAAATATCATCTGCTTCTGTGGTTTCTTGCTTTCTAAGTTGGCATATGGTACTTTGATGTCTTATTGGTTGGGAGTGGCAGCAGGACTGTCCCAGAAATATTGTTATGAGATGGAGCCAAGGACTTTTACATCAAGGATAGAATCACGAGTGAAGAGGTCTTCGAGGTGTTCCAAACACGAAGTACTGGAGGAACTCAGTGGGTCAGACAGGGAATGTACAAACCTTTTGGTTTGGGACCCTTCTTCAGTCTGATTTCTGTCCATTCCTAACACAGATGCTGCCTGATCTGCTGAGTTCCTCCAGCATTTTGTGTTTTGCTCAAATTTGCAGCATCTGCAGTTCATTGTGCCTTCAAAGTGTCCCTTCCAGCAGGTATTGAACACCCCTAGGTCGTTGATTAAGTTAAGATCAAATCTTGCTATCCAGTGGAGTGGGGCCTTGGCTATTTTGGTCGAAGATTGCTTTGACAACATTTTATACCCATCCATGTTGTAGCTGTCAGCAGTTCACAGGGTCTCCTGTGATTTTTCAATCCATCATCTGTCCTATAGCTTACAGGCTTTCTGCTGCTACTGTTTATTTTCTATTGAGATATGATGCAGTTTTCAATCTGGGAATGCCTTGCATTTGCTGTTAATTGCCTCCTGGATCTTCTCTTCATTCTCATCAAATCTCTTCTAGGCTGTTTTTAATGAGACTGAGGATGTGCTGATGTTTGCAATATGTTGGTTTCATGTTAAAGCATACAAAAGGATTACAAAGTATTCACTAATTCCAGAGGGAGATTGCCAATATGCTGAGCTAGCTCATGCTTGATGGTGAAATTCTCATAATGAAGATAACATTCCTCGTCTTTTGTGCCCCTCAAGCAGGTGTATCCTCCAGTTTGTTCTTTGAACCAGCCATCTCCTGCATCATGTCTCAATCAAAATGCCAATGTTGATATCAAAGAATTTAACTTTCCCTACTGTGGCAGGAAGAGAGAGAGAGAGAGAGAGAGAGAGAGAGAGAGAGAGAGAGAGAGAGAGAGAGAGAGAGAGAGAGAGAGAGAGAGAGAGAGAGCAAGAGTAGGCTCCTCTGTGGCAGCAGAGTTAAATTTAGGACTGTTGTTTTTGGGACAGTTCATGAAGATCCCATACCCTTCACCATTTGTCCAAAACCCTCCTGGTTGCCTGCTCCACTTGGCATAAACTAATGTGTGTATAGGCACATCTGTGCACCTTTGAACACTGATGCCACCCAACCTCTCACCATTTCACAAATACCTTGCTTTTCTGTGCTGTTCATCAGTGACCTCACATTTTTTCCACTTTATATTCCATCTACCACGTGCTCACCTATTCACTCAGAATGTCTATATCCTCTTACAGCCTATCCATGTCTTTCTCCATACTCACTATCCCACCTTGTTTAGTTTTGCCAGCAAATTTGTTCTACTCTGCCAAATCATTGACACTGATCCCTGCAATACCCCAGAAGTCATAAACTGCAACCCTGAGATGATTGGCTTATTCCTTCTACGTCAGTATATTATCTTCGAATCGAGGTGCTCTTATTTTGTTGACCATTCTCCTGTATGAGCTTTTCTCGAAAGCCTCCTAAAAATCTAAATATACCACATCCATCAACTCTTTTTATCTATTTTTATGCCACATCCTCAATGAACTAGAGTAAATTAGCAAAACACAATTTTACTTCTTGTGAATTCTGCTCAATCCTACTATTCTTTTCAATGTCTTTTGTTGTTACATATTTCATTATGAATTCAAGTTAATTCCCAACCAATGAAGTTAGGCAAACAGGGCTGTAGTTCATTCCTTTCTCTCTTCTTCCTTTTAATAGGTTGTAACCTGTAAAATGTTAGGCATATCCAAAAAAGGAAATTTGAAACATGGTTCTCTAGTTTCATAAAATCATGGATGATTGTTTCATGTAGTAAGCTGGAATAGAGATGGGAACTGATAGGATACATCTTAGGCCATAGAGAAGCTTGAGGATCGAAGCACAAATCCTGTTTGAACAGAACACCAAGATTACACACTAGTTTACATCAAATCTCTGTATTTATTCCAGAACAAAGGGATGATAATGTGATAGTATATTTTTAGAAGAAGACAAAAAAAGTATAAGAAGTAAAGTAAATGAGCTTGAGGCTCAGTTAGAGGTTGGTAGATATGACATTGTGGGGATTACTGAGACATGGCTGCAGGAGGATCGGGCCTGGGAACTTAATATTCAGGGTTATACATCCTACAAAGGACAGGCAGGTGGGGAGAGGAGGTGGGTAGCTCTGCTGGTGAGGGATGGAATTCAGTCCCTTGTGAGGGAAGACATAGGGACTGACGAGGTAGAGTCACTGTGGATTGAGTTGAGGAATTTTAAAGGCAAGAAGACACTAATTGGTGTTATCAACAGACCCCCAAATAGTAGCCCGGATGTAGGGTGTAAGTTGCAGCAGGAGTTAAAAGGGGCATGTAACAAAGGTAATGCCACTGTGGTGATGGGGGATTTCAATATGCAGGTAGACTGGGAAAATCAGGTTGGTTCAGGACCCCAAGAAAGAGAGTTGTAGAGTGCCTCCGAGATGGATTCTTAGAGCAGCTTGTAATGGAGCCAACCAGAGAAAAGACAATTCTGGATTTAGCGTTGTCCAATTAACCAGATTTGATAAGAGAACTCGAGGTAAAGGAACCGCTTAGAGGTAGTGATCATAATATGATTAGTATTAATCTGCAATTTGAGAAGGAGAAGGTTAAATCAGAAGTGTCAGTGATGCTGTTGAACAAAGAGGACTATGAAGGCATGAGAGAGGAGCTGGCCAAGGTAGACTGGAAAGGGATCCTAGCAGGAATGACGGTGGAACAGCAATTGCAGGAATTTCTGGGCAGAATCTAGAAGACGCAGGATCATTTCATTCCAAAAAGGAAGAAAGATTCTAAGGGGAGCAGGAGACAACCTTGGCTGACAAGAGAGCTTAGGGATAGAATAAAACTAAAAGAAAAGATGTATAACACAGCAAAGAGTAGCCAGAAGCCAGAGGATTGGGAATCTTTCATAGGACAACAGAAGGAAACAAAACGGGCAATGCGGACTGATAAGATGAGGTACGAGGGGAAGCTGGCCAGGACTATACGGAAAGACAGTAAAAGCTTTGTTAAGGGAAAAAGAGTAGCAAAACCACATGTGCGTCCCTTGAAGGCAGACACGGGTGAAACTATCATGGGTAACAAGGAAATGGCAGAAGAGTTGAACAGGTACTTCGGATCTGTCTTCACAAAGGAAGACACAAACAATCTCCCGGATGTACTGGAGGACAGAGGATCTAAGGGGGTAGAGGAACTGAAAGAAATTGTAATTAGGCTAGCAATAGTATTGGATAGGCTAATGGAACTGAAGGATGATAAATCCCCTTAGCCTGATGGTCTGCATCCCAGGGTCCTTAGGGAGGTGGCTCTAGAAATAGTAGGCGCATTGGTGATCATTTTCCAATGTTCAATAGATTCAGGATCAGTTCCTGTGGATTGGATGGTAGCTAATGTTATCCCACTTTTCAAGAAAGGTGCAAGAGAGAAAACGGGTAATTATAGACCAGTTAGCCTGACTTCGGTGGTGGGAAAGATGCTGGAGTCAATTATTAAAGAGGTAATAGTGGGGCATTTGGATAGCAGTAAAATGATTAGTCCAAGTCAACATGGATTTATGAAAGGGAAATCATGCTTGACTAATCTTCTGGAATTTTTTGAGGATGTGACAAGTAAAATGGATGAAGGGGAGCCAGTGGATGTAGTGTATCTAGACTTTCAGAAAGCATTTGATAAGGTCCCGCACGGGAGACTGGTGACTAAAATTAGAGCACATGGTATTGGAGGTAGGGTGTTGACATGGATAGAAAATTGGTTGGCCAACAGGAAGCAAAGAGTAGGAGTGAACGGGTCCTTTTCAGAAAGGCAGGCAGTGGCAAGTGGAGTGCCGCAAGGCTTGGTATTGGGGCCGCAACTGTTGACCATATATATTAATGATTTGGAAGAGGGAATTAGGAGCAACATTAGCAAGTTTGCGGATGACACAAAGCTGGGTGGCAGTGTGAACTGTGAAGAGGATGTTAGGAGGTTGGAGGGTGACCTGGACAGGTTGAGTGAGTGGGCAGATGCAGTATAATATAGATAAATGTGAGGTTATCCACTTTGGCGGCAAAAACAAGGGGGCAGATTATTATCTCAATGGGGTTAGGTTAAGTAAGGGGGACGTGCAGCGAGACCTGGATGTCCTTGTACACCAGTCACTGAAAGTTGGCGTGCAGGTACAGCAGGCAGTGAAGAAAGCTAATGGAATGTTGGCCATCATAACAAAAGGATTTCAGTATAGGAGTAAAGAGGTTCTTCTGCAGTTGTATAGGGCTCTGGTAAGACCACATCTGGAGTATTGTGTACAGTTTTGGTCTCCTAATTTGAGGAAGAACATCCTTGTGATTGAGGCAATGCAGTGTAGGTTCACGAGATTGATCCCTGGGATGGTGGGACTGTCACATGAGGAAAGATTGAAAAGACTAGGCTTGTATGCACAGGAGTTTAGAAGGATGAGGGGGATCTTATAGAAACATATAAAATTATAAAAGGACTGGACAAGCTAGATGCAGGAAAAATGTTCCCAATGTTGGGTGAGTCCAGAACCAGGGGCCACAGTCTTAGAATAAAGGGGAGGTAATTTAAGACTGAGGTGAGAAAAAACGTTTTCACCCAAAGAGTTGTGAATTTGTGGAATTCCCTGCCACAGAGGGCAGTGGAGGTCAAAACACTGGATAGATTTAAGAGAGAGTTAGATAGAGCTCTAGGGGCTAGTGGAATCAAGGGATATGGGGAGAAGGCAGGCATGGGTTATTGATTGGGGACGGTCAGCCATGATCACAATGAATGGCGGTGCTGGCTCGAAGAGCCGAATGGCCTCCTCCTGCACCTATTTTCTATGTTTCTACGTTTCTATGAAAAACAAAGTATGTGAGTAAACAGAATGGGAGATGTAATGGGCAAGTGAGAAGAAAAGAAAGTACACAGGCATATTTCTATCATTCACCGGAAATTAACTAAGAAATAGCAGATTTGCATGACAATTTATTTACTCCTCACAATCTTACACATGAGCAATGCTTTCAGAAGAAAGACGAGTATTCAAAGCCTTATCTTTTGTGTTACGGTTCTTCAGTCAACTGCTTTTATTTGAAATACTAAGCCAACATGCAAACTGACAGAAAAATTACTGTCCCTTCCATCACAAAGCAATCACTAGGCTATTACAGGTCCAGTTCATAATAAAAAAATCTCCAGGATATAATCTTCATTTACAAAACGACAACATAAAGCTTTTGATACTTTTGACAGTCATTATTCAAGGAAATATTGTCAATGATTTTTAAACATTTCATTAACTTCCATGTTCCAGAATCACAATAGGTTTTAATTTTGTGACCAATTCAATTTGAATGTCTTCTTTAGATCATACAATTTCAAATGCAAGTATGTTCTTTTTCTATTAGCTTCTATGGCCGTAAACATGAATCCAGGATATGTGTGCCTCCCTGGTGCCAGAGGTCAAGAATATCAGAGAGAATGGTTGCAGGGCATTCTAAACAGAGAAAATAAACTGCAAGAGATAGTGGTCCTTATTGGTACAAACAACATAGGTAAAAAGGATGAAGTTCCATGACATGAGTTTGGGGACCTACAGAAGGTTGAGATTTAAAGAGCAAGACTTCAAAAGTTGTAACTTTAGGATTATTTCTGGTGCCACACATGTTCATATAGGATTAGGAGAATATTCAAGGCTAAAGGGATGGTGTAAGAGAGGACTAGGTTTCTGCCTTGCTATGGCAACTTCGATATCACCAACTCTAAATTATAGAATCACCTTGTGTGTGGCACTATGACAAACATATTTTGGAAATCCAAATACACCAAATCTACACATTATCTCTTCCTTGGTATTTGACATTAGCCCATCAGTTATCATTGATATATTTACCTTATCCTCCATGGTGAAGGCCAATGCAAATAAAAATCAATTTAACGTATCCGCTGTTTCTTTATTCACATTATTAATTCCCCAGCCTCAATCTCTAAAGATCCCACACTAATCTACAGTACTCTTTGCTTAGCAACATTTACTATTTATCTTGAAAGAACATGGAACATAAAAAGTACAACACAGAAACAGGTGCTTCAATGCCCAACATAATGCCAAGATAGACTAATCCAATTTGCCTAAAAGTGATCCATACCTGTCTATTCCCATTTTAGCTAAAACTCTGATCTTGTTAGCTTCTGATTTGCG
This sequence comes from Amblyraja radiata, assembly GCF_010909765.2. Classification (NCBI taxonomy): domain Eukaryota; kingdom Metazoa; phylum Chordata; class Chondrichthyes; order Rajiformes; family Rajidae; genus Amblyraja; species Amblyraja radiata. The sequence goes on from NC_045973.1 coordinate 23,781,255, forward strand.
TGTTTTTTCTATTTGCGCAAAAACGGTACACGATAGCGCTACAATTTTTCGCCACCTTACTCACCATTCTCCTGTGCTGCAAGTACAAGAAGTTTTGTTCCGATCAATGTTATATTTTAAAAGTTATTAAAAAAACGTGCATGCGCAGATTGGTCTCCCCTCCTGTCAGTCACCGACCCGCAGATTGGTCTCCTCTCCTGTCAGTCACCGCCACGGCCGGGATTGCGACGCCCCGTCCTGCACCATCGGCACACTGATTTGCCGTGTCTGCTGTCACTCACCGGCAGCGCCCGCCTCTGCCCGGCGTGTCTTCCGATCGGCCCGTCTTCTGGTCATTCGGCGCAACCTCCGGTCGGTGCAGCTTCCGGTCAAGGCAATGTCAGATTAGAGGAGTAGCTACCTTGAGATACTGGGGATGTGAGGAGGGAGAGTGGAGGAATTGAGGGAGAGGAGGGGGTAGGGAGGGAGAGGGGGGAATGTGGGGAGGTGAGGAGGGAGATTGAGAGAGGAGGGGGGGGGATAGAGGGAGAGGAGGGGGGTAGGGAGGGAGAGGGGGGGAAAGTGGGGAGGTGAGGAGGGAGAGTGAGAGAGGAGGGGGTGGGATAGAGGGAGAGGAGGGGGAAGGGAGGGGAGAGGAGTTATGGAGGGAGGGAGGAAATGACTGAGGGAGGGGAAATGAGAGGGGAGGGAGGGATTGGGGAGGGTAGGAGGAGAGGAGAAAGAAGAGTAGGGAGAATGGGAGGGGGAAATAGAGGGAGAGGAGGGAGTGAGGTAGGTAGGGAGTGGGATATACAGGGAGAGAAGGGCAGTGGGGAAGGTGAGGAGGGATAGTGGGGGGATTGGGGGAGGTGAGTGGGAAGGTGGGGGATAGAGGGAGGTAGGGAGGGGAAAGGAGTTATGGAGGGAGTGACTGAGGGTAGGGGAAAGGAGAGGGAGGGAGAAGTGAGGGGATTGGGGAGGGGAGGAGTTGAGGGGAAAGAAGTGCGAGGGTGAAGAGGAGGGGAGGGAGTGCATGGGGAGGAGGGGAATAGATGGAGAAGAGGGGGGGAGTGGGGGAGGTAGGGAGTGAGGAATATAGGGCGAGGGCAATGGGGGAGGTGAGGAGAGATTGTGGGGAGGATAGGGGGAGGTGAGGAGTGGGGGATAGATGGATAGGAGGGGTACGGAGGGGAGAGGAGTTATGGAGGAAGGCAGGAAGGGAGGGGGGATGGAGGGGGAGGGGGGAAGGAAGTGAGTGAGGGTAGGGAAAGGAGAGAGAGGGAGAGGTGAGGGAGAAATTGGGGATGGGGAGGAGGAGAGCGGAAAGAAGAGGGAGAGTGAAGAGGAGTGGGAGGGAGTGCTGGGGAGGAGGGGAAGAGGGAGAGGAGGGGGGAGTGGGGGAAGTAGGGAGTGGGGAATAGGGAGACAGGAGGGCAGTGGGGGAGGTCAGGAGGGATAGTGGGGGGGGAGAGGGAAGGTGAGGAGTGGGAGAGGTGGGGATAGAGGGATGGGAGGGGGTAGGGAGGGGAGAGAATGGAGGGAGGAAGTGACTGAGGGTAGGTGAAAGGAGAGGGAGGGAGGGATTGGGGAGGGGAGGAGGAGAGGGGAAAGAAGAGGAAGGATGAAGAGGAGGGGGAGGGAGTGCTGGGGGATGAGGGGAAATAAGTTGCGCCTGCGCAGTTGGGGCTATGGGAGAGTGGTGGAATATTACGTTGGGAAACGGGTGAGTGGTGGAATATTGCGTTGGGGAACAGGTTGCGTTGGGGGACCAGGCCTTCCATGTGACAGGGGCCCACTTCGTCTAGTCATATCTAAAAGCCTCTTTCAAATCTTCAACAGAAGAGGGAGGAGAAATAGTAGATGGAATCTGAGCAATTGTAAAGTGTTGCACTTTGGAATGTTGAATATGATGAACGTACAGCTTGAACGATTTTCCGGCAATTGATAGTCCACCAACCCTTATAATTCAGACAAAATTACGAGCTCTGTTGAAATCCTTGAGCGGCCACAGATGGCATTGCGAGTCCCTCCGTCGTAAAAGTCTTTTTTTTTCACATCTAAACATTAAAATCCCTCATTGATCTTGTCTAATTCTATCTTTGTTGGCTCAATGTTTAAGTTTTTTTTGGTTTCACCTCTGCCTGGCCCCAGCGTAACCTGCCGAGTATTTCTAGCATTTTCTGTTTTTAATTCGGTTCTGTAGATTGTTCATTTTCTAACTACCCCAAACTATCCCTCGAAACAGTCGCCATGGGATTTAGAAGATAAACCTAACAAGAGGGCTTTCCCTTCAGCCTTTCTTTACCCTAGAGGAAAGAAATTATTTCTTCCTCAAAGGGTATATGAATGTAATTGCTATATGTTTATATTTAAATACCTTTGAAGCAAGTTATTCATTATTTGCTTCCACTTCTGATGCATATTTCATCCCCTTAACGACTAATGAGAACATTCAACCACAGTGAAAGAACCTCTCTTAGGATTTTCTATTATTTATCAAAGTTTAGATGGGAATTAGCTAAACCACAAGTCTCTGTGACTGGATTTGTAGCAACCCCTGTCTAACACAATAAACTTGAACTTGATATTCATTTTATCAATGCAAATTACACAATATGATATTTGTCCGATAAACTGCAAATGGAAGATGATTAAAGCAATAAAGCTGTTCAACATTTCTGGATGACTCTCTGCACCTATTCTTAAATGTTCATTGCATCATGCAATATCAACCACCTACGCCACAAACCAATTGTTAAAGTAAGGTTGTAAACATGTTTGACAAATTTCAAAAGAGTAAATTTAAAAGAAAAATACTACAAATCCTATAGAATTCAGGAAATACTCAGCAGGCCAAGAAACGTATTTGGAGGAAGATAAAGTGTTGACATCTCAGGTTGATGATTTTTCATCAGTGCATTTTTGTACTTATATCAGAAAACAAAAAAGGATTGCATGAAGCTAAAGAACCATGGTGAAGTTGACATGAAATACATAGGGGATAAAAATATACTTTCTATAAGAATGTTCCGATTTATATCCCATAGAGTACAAAACAGAAATAGGAGCAGGCCACTTAGCCTCTTGTACCTGTTCCACCATTCAAGAGAATGTGTCTATTCTTTTAACTCAGCACCACTTTCCTTTATTCAAGTTCAGGACCATAGTCTCTGAATTAACCACGTCACTCTCCACCCAGAGAGTTGTGAATTTATGGAATTCCCTGCCACAGAGGGCAGTGGAGGCCAAGTCACTGGATGGATTTAAGAGAGAGTTAGATAGAGCTGTAGGGGCTAGTGGAGTCAAGGTATATGGGGAGAAGGCAGGCACGGGTTATAGATAGGGGACGATCAGCCATGATCATAATGAATGGCAGTGCTGGCTCAAAGGGCCGAATGGCCTCCTCCTGCACCTATTTTCTATGTTTCTATGTTTCTAATGCAGAATTCTACCATATCACTGTTGCCCAAGAGGCCTTGCACAACAAGATCGCTAATGAATCCTTCCTCATTACACAATACCCAGTCTGGGATGACCTGCCCTCTAGTCGGTTTCTCTACATATTGGGTTAAAAATCCATCCCGTATCCATTCCAGGATTCCTCCTCCTCAGCACTGTTACCAATTTGGTTGCCCCAATCTATATGTAGATTAAAGTAACCCATGATAACCGCTGTACCTTTGCTACACGCATCCCTAATTTCCTTCTTGATGCTAAGCCCAACCTTCCTACTGCTGTTTGGTGGAAATTTGGCTCTTTATACCACTCCAACAAGCGTTTTCTGCCCTGGGCTGTTTCGCAGTTCTACCCATTCCGAATCTACAGCATCCAAGCTAATGTCTCTCCTTGCTATTGCATTAGATTGCTATCTCCATATTCCTTGAACAACTTTAATATCTGAAAATCTCAAAAGATCTATGGACATCCATTGATCTCTGTCACAGTAGCTGACACCACATGAAAGAACATAGTGGTTACCAGAATTTTATAATTGTAGTGTTTCCTTGGGAGTTGAAAGTCTCATCATAGTCACAGGCAATAGATAAAATATTTACAAGTTGCCAACTTAATATCCAAAAGAGAGAAAAGTGCTCTGTAGATATTTTTGTACATTTCTTACAATGTAATTGACGTAATCGGCAGTTTTCAATTTAGTTACTTGGAACCAATTGGTAAACCTATGAGCCTTTTCTGAGTAAGTTTTACCAATATTTCTCATTGCAACTAGTAAATGTAACAAGCAGACTGCAACAATGAAAAAAAAAACACATACACATTTAGATATACAAGCATACTGATTTATATTGCAAATTTAAAGGAGTAAAATGTCTGAAACCATTTCAAAGAAGATTTTTACATGAATGCCAAACTATTATGAGGTATGAGGTGTAACATTCTAAAACCAAGTATCCAGTTGGCCTCATTATAAGTCACTGTCTTGGACTGGTTTTACTGCATTAATTTGCATTTTTAACAGAATGATTAATGATTAATGAGTCTGAGTAATGATTCAAAGCTTCATTACAGAAGTTTTTTTTTTAAACTTGAGGTAATTATTTGGAATATCCAAAATCACTTAAACCAAACCAATACAAATCGCTAGTAGCTTCTTTCACTAGCAGAACGGTGATGTTAAAAAGCCAAACATCAACTAGAATGGCACATATGTCAATGCATTTTCTGTTTATCTCTGAAAAACACTGACATCACACTATTTTATCCAAGTCATATTATTAAGAAGATCAAAAGTCATGTTAGTAGCCAAATAAACATCACCTAGAAGCTTCATTATTTTTTTAACCTTATACATCTTCTAGCATCTGGATATCACAGGGAAGACTAGCATTTATTGTCCATCCATATTTGCCTATGAGAAGGTGGTTATTTGAACTGTTGCAGTTCTCCTATAGAAGGTGCTGCCTCAGAGGTTTTTGGCAAGGATATCCGAGATTTAGATCAACACCAAAATATTTCCAAAAAAGGGCTGGCACATGACTTACACAGAGGCCACAAATTACGGTATTCCCATGTGTGTGGTGCCCTTATCCCACATGGTGGTCGCTGATTTGAAAGCACTGTTAGATTAGTTTAGGTGAGTAATTGTATTGTATTTTGTAGATGGTACACACTGCAGCCACTGTCCTGAATGGAGTCGAGTTTCTTGAGCTGTATTCACCCAGACAAGTGAACATGCAAATGGTGGAAAGGCTACAATGTATTACGAACTGAATTGGCAATGGATAGTGAGCAGCTCTCATGCTCTTGTAGCTATATATATAGCATGTCTAATTGAGTTTCTGGTCAATGGTGATCCCAGGGACGTTAATGGTGGGGGTCTCTGCAATGGTAATACCATTGAATGACAAGTATAAACAATTAGATACATTCTCTCATTGGAAATGGTCATTCCATTGGAACCTGACACTTCCTTGGCATACAAATTCTGTAGGTCTTGTTGCATATAGGATTGCATTGCTTCATTTTCTGAAGAGTTGTAAATTAAATTGTGCAATCACCAGCAAACATCTCCACTTCTATACTCCAGAGCCTGAAAACTTGCCTGTTGTAAGAAACCTCTGTCCCAAAAAATTATCTGCCTCACAAAAAAAGTAGAGTGGTGAATGATTGTGGCAGAATCATTACTGGCTATCTTATGCTAAAGAATGTCAAAAACTCATACACCTTCACTGGAATTGTACCTTCAGACATCCAGAGAGCTGTAGATGGGGCCAGTGAAGGAGAAAGGAATCTGCAACAATGATCTTGGGCAGAGCCATACCCAAACCAAGCTGTGATGCTTTCTATGGTACATCAGTAGATGTTTGTAATAGTCACTGGAGACATGCTAATTTTTCCCAGTCTTCTCAGGAAGTAGAGGCCCGATGTGCCGTCTTGGCTGTCACATCAATATGGTTGGTCTATGATAGATCTTTGGTCATATTAAGGAACCTGAAGCTCTCAACCATTTCCACCTCCGCACCATTGATGCTCCACCACTGAGGTCAATAACTAGCTCCTTCCTCTTGCTGACATTGAGGGTGTGGTCGGCACAAAATGCTGGAGTAACTCAGCAGGTCTCTGGAGAGAAGGATCTCTGGAGGCAGCATCTCTGGAGAGAAGGAATGGGTGACGTTTCGGGTCAAGACCCTTCTTCAGAAAGATGTCATGGGAGGCAAAGGGACAGAGATGGAATGTAGTCGGTGACATTACGACTTGTGGGAGAACTGGGAAGGGGAGGGGGAGAGAGAAAGCAAGGGCTATCAGAAGTTAGAGAAGTCAATGTTCATAACGCTGGGGTGTAAACTACCCAAGCGAAATATGAGGTGCTGTTCCTCCAATTTGCGCTGAGCCTCTGACAATGGAGGAGACCCAGGACAGAAAGGTCAGATTGGGAATGGGAGGAGGAGTTGAAGTGCTAAGCAACCGGGAGATCAGGTAGGTTAAGACGGACTGAGCAGAGGTGTTCAGTGAAACGATCGCCGAGCCTGAGCTTGGTCCCCGATGTAGAGAAGTTGACACCTGGTACAGCGGATACAGTAGATGAGGTTGGAGGAGGTGCAAGCAACCTCTGCCTCACCTGGAAAGACTGTTTGGGTCCTTGGATGGAGTCGAGGGGGGAGGTAAAGGGACAGGTGTTGCATCTCCTGCGATTGCAGGGGAAAGTACCTGGGGAGGGATGTGGTTTGGGTGGGAAAGGACGAGTTGACCAGGGAGTTGTGGAGAGAACGGTCTCTGCGGGAAGCAGAAAGGGGTGGAGATGGGAAGATGTGGCCAGTAGTGGGATCCCATTGGAGGTGGCGAAAATGTTGGAGGATTATATGCTGTATGCGAATGATGGGGTGGAAGGTGAAAAGGGGACTCTGTCCTTGTTACGAATGGGAGGAGGGGGAGCAAGAGCAGAGCTGCAGCATATCAAGGAGACCCTAGTGAGAGCCTCATCTATAATGGAAGATGGGAACCCCCGTTTCCTAAAGAATGAGGACGGAGAGAGGTTATTGTCATGACACCATGTCATTCAGTTCTCCATCTCCTTCACTGTTGCACTTGTATATGTCTACATTGTACTCATTATAGTATGATTTGACTGAGATGTGTGGGTATTTCAATAAAAATTCAGTTTATGTTATCAAAATGCAGCAAACGGAGATGTTATGAATTTGAAATAAGCAAAGAAACTGCTAAAAAAACACTCAACAGATCAAACAGCAGCTGTGGAAAGAATAAAGTTGATATTTCAGATGAATATTCTTTAATTCCAAACTTTTCCTTCTTCTGATAAAAGGTGTATTAAGCTGCAAAGAAGAGCCAGGGATGGAGAGACAAAGAGATTATGTGTGATAGGGTGAAGATCAAGGAAATTTGAATGACTCATTATGTGTTGATGACCTTAGATTGAATGATGAAAGATCTTTCATCACGGCTGATCTTTCTGGATGAGGTATAAATAAGAGATGAACAAGGGCAGGGATAAAAAAAAAAAACATTGGAACTTATCAGACAAAACAGCATTGTTATTGCTGGAAATCTGAAAATGTTCTTTCAGCATGTGAAGAGAATGAAAAACTGAGCTAATATCACAGATTTATGAATTTCATCAAAGCAATTTTGGTAGTCATTGGCAAAATCTTCCTTTTCCGACTGTGGGTTGTGATTGCAGCGGGATAGGGTTGCAGGTTTCAATGAGGACTTCTTACTGAATTGCTCATGCATCTTGCACCGTATTTAGACTTTACTTTAGATGTTAGAGATACAGTGCGGAAATAGGCCCTTCCTCCACCGGATCCACGCCAACCAGTACACTAACACTATGCTACATACAATGGACAATTTACAATTTTTTATTGAAGCCAATTAATCTACAAACCTGTACATCTTTAGAGTGTGGGAGGAAACTGGAGCACCCGGAGAAAACCCACTCAAGTCACAGGGAGAATGTACAAACTCCACATAGACAAAGATAGACCCAAAATGCTGGAGTAACTCAGGATCGAACCCGGGTCTGGTGCTGCAAGGCAACAGCTCTACTGCTGTCTTACTCTGCTCAAATTCATTCTCCTTCATCTATGCCCCCTCATGCATTCATATTAGGTAGAAGTTTATTTACTCAACTTTCCAGGGTCAATACTACCAGAGAACATACATTTTCCCATACTCCATTAACCATCATAATACATTTTTAAACATGCTGTTCATGTGACGGTAATTTTCAGAACAATTTCCTGATCTGGATGAACCACTGAACTAGGCCAAAACTGCACTGCCCAACCCAATCCATTCCTGACACACGTAGTTAGAGACTGTCAAGAGTGTCAAGAATGTTTTATTTTCATATGTCCCAGATAGAATAATGAAATTCTTACTGCAGCACAACAGAATATGTAATCATAATAAATAATAACAAAGACTTAGAAAAAAAACCAAACAATAATAGGGAAATAATAATAATAATAATATTAATAATAATAATAGTCTATTGTAGTTCATAGCTTATGAGGTTGGAGTGCTTAATAGCCTGATGGCTGTAGGGAAGAAGCTGTTCCTGAACCTGGACGTTACAGTTCTCAGGCTCCTGTACCTTCTTCCCGATGGCAGTGGTGAGATGAGTGTGTGCCCAGGATGGTGTGGGTCTTTGATGATGTTGGCTGCCTTTTTGAGGCAGCGGCTACGATAGATCCCTTTGATGGTGGGGAGGTCAGCCGGTGATGGCCTGGGCAGTGTTTACAACTTTTTGCAGTCTTTTCCGCTCCTGGAGGTTCATGTTGCCGAATCAGGCCACAATGCAGCCAGTCAGTATGCTCTCTACTGTGCACCTGTAGAAGTACATGAGAATCCTCTTTGACATACCGAATCTCCGTAATCTTCTCAGGAAGTAGAGGCTCTGATGTGCTTTCTTTATGATTGCATCAGTGTGCTGGGTCCAGGAAAGATCGTCGAAAATATGCACGCCCAGGAATTTGAAGTTTTTGACTTTCTCCACCATCGTCCCATTGATATAAACAGGATTGTGGGTCCTCAACCTTCCTCTCCCAAAGTCCACAATCAGTTCTTTGGTTTTGCTGATATTGAGAGCCAGGTTGTTGTGTTGGCACCATATGGTCAGTCGGTCGTTCTAACTTCTATACTTTGACTCATCACCATCTGTAATTCGTCCCTCAGCGAACTTGAAAATGGAGTTCGCACTATGTCCGGCTACACAGTCATAGAAAATAGACAATAGACAATAGGTGCAGATGTAGGCCATTCGGCCCTTTGAGCCAGCACCACCATTCAATGTGATCATGGCTCATACTCAGTTATGAGTACAGAATGAGTAGGGCAGGGGCCTGAGCACGCAGCCTTGGGGTGCTCCGTTACTGATTATCACTGACACATATCAAGATGCTAAGCTCTAATGTCTGGGAACAACTGCTTTTTGTTTAGGACTACACAGGGATATTGATCAACAAGTTCAGAACAAATGAAAATAGGGGTAATATTCTAAGAGTTGGATAGAAAACAAAGAGTAGGAATAAATGGAATTGGCAGGATGTATCCTTCTCCAATTGGCAGGATGTATCCAATGAGATACTTATGTAACCACTGCTTTAGCCTCAATTATTCATAACAACAGCCAGAAGAAATCAAGTTACTGAAACCTCAGGTTATAAGGTCTACATCTAGAAGCTGCCAGGGAATCAGATTCAAAGTGTGAAACTGTTTATGTAGCTAGAGATGCATCAGTCCACTAGGAGATTTGCTGGTGTAATGGATATTTCATTAAATTCCAAAGATTTATCAAATTTACTTCAGGCAAGGTCTGCAATGTACTAACACTGCCATCAAGTGTTCTTAACAGGAATTCCATTATATAATACAGTAATTTCCCACCCAGATTCCCAAACTATTCTGGATGTAATTATTTTTTCTACTTTCCCCAATCAAATAAATATTACAGATATATTCAGTTTTACAAATACATTTGTAAAATGCTTATTACGCCAAAACCTCAGAAATGTTGAAAGCATATGATAAATAATTGGAATCTTCTCCTGTCCATTTAATCAAATCTATTCAATGGTAATCAATGATTCATTGGCCTTTTTCCACTATTCAAGGTGAGACATCGGCTGGGTTGGATGGAAAGTTGCTGAGCTGTTGCTTATTGCAGAGTGAAATGTAGTTACCTTCAGCCAGTAGTTCTAAAGGGAGCTTCTGGCCAACAGTAACACACAGATTAGCCTATTCCTGCCTTCATATTCAACATCAACATTGGTTATAGCAAGGTGACCAGGATTGCAAGCAGTTCTCCAGCTGAGGTCTGATGAACATTTAATAAAGTTGGACCATAGCTTCCCTCCCCCTGCATTTCCTGCCCTAACTCATGAAGGCCAGTATCTCGTATGCCTTCTTAACCACTTTAAATACCTGCACGGCCATCATCAAGAATCTTCGGGCTTGAACACCAAGGTCTTTCTATGAAATATGTGAAATTATGATCCCTATCTCCAAAATATTCCACCACTGACATACCCTCCATTTTACCAGTGACATTCCACAACATACAGTTCAGTAGTGTTCCCGCCCTCGTCAGTCTGTCAATCCTGTATAATTGTGTTAAAAAGCTCCCCTGGAGATATTTCAAAGTTCTGCCAAAACTCTGGTTCTTTAGTGCTCAGCCAATATCAGTTAATATTTGGAAAATTGAAATGCATTACATCTCTCTGTTTTGCCACGATAAATATTCCTCAATCTCCCTTTGACTGTTCAGAGATCTATAGGACGCCTCCCCCAGCAACCTATTTGATACTGATCTCTACCCATATAGTCTTGTTTGAGGAGTCTTCTGGGATACCCTCCCTCAATACTGAAGTAATATATTCCTTGACTAATAGTGCCGCGTCCTCCAATACACCCCCCTCTGTCTGAACAGAAAATTCTTTATCCTGGGATACCGACTTTCCCCATCCTGCCCGTCATGCTATCTGATCTTATTGATGCCAACAATATTTCAAGAAATGTCCAAGATATGTTCCCAAACCTGACCCTATGAGTGAAGAACTCGATGAATTTCCAGTTGGAAACAAACCAAAACAAATGCAAATTCCTCACTGGAAATATCCGGAGGAAAGAGAAGAGTATCAGAGCACACTGCAACAAATTGGAAATTGATCCCTGTCAGTAACAACTGGAGCTAATAGAAAATATTAATGGAATTACTACAATTAAAAATGGACAATGCCAATCCTAACAGCATTCCCAATTCCCACAATAAGCCTGGATTTGATGAGCAGTTGTCAATGCAGGGCTAGGCATAAATAACATTTGGACTCAAATCACTCTCACAAAAAGGTAAGCATATTTAATTGGTAAGTGTTTTAATAGCACATGTTACACAAGAATTTTCCTGAACAGTCTGTGACCCATAGTGCTGTGCCATAGCGCTATGTTTAAAGCCTATAGCGCTATATTTAAACCCATAGTGCTACAGCTAGTAGCGCTATATTTAGAACCCATAGTGCTGCAGCCGACAGCTCTTTGTTTAAATTACCACGCACTAAGCCGACAGCGCTCTGATCCTTTGTGCGCCAAACCAGCAGTGCTGTGTGTATTACCTTTATGGGCCTGTCCCACTTAGGCGATTTTTTAGGCAACTACAGGCGACTAGTTTGATGCCACATGTTCGCCGGGGGTAGTCTCCTCAGTTGCGCAAAAAGTCGTAGCATCTTTCTGGTCGCCGCTAAATTTTCAACATGTTGAGTGGGTTTGACGCCAATGAGCATAGCTTGAGTCACCTGACGTAGGTGCTGTTGTAGGTTGTTGCCAGGATGACGTAGGTTGTCGCCGGTTTTTCGGCGACCTGCTACGATTATGACAGTCGTCGGCAGGTGCCTAAAAAATCGCCAAGTGGGACGGGACCATTACGCACCAAGTCTGTAGTGCTGTGTGTATTGCTTTAGGCACCAATCTGCGGCTGATAGAGCTTTGTTTCCAAAGGGGGGGGGGTCTTGCTGGGATGCAGTCCCCTGCCATTGGTTATAGTTTGGATTTGGGAGCAGCGCTATTGGCCAGGACTTAACGGGGGATATTTCAACACCTGATTTCTTACCTGTATAAAGGCAGGCGCCAATAAGCCAGAAGTTAGTTCAAGTTCATGTACGAGAGGGGTTAACCGACGGGCCGAGTCGCAAACAGCGCCGCGGATGGAGTCAGAGAGATAGAGAGGGAGTGAGAGAGAGAGAGACAGACGTGTGCTGCTGTAAAACGGACCACACGCACACCAAGACAAGTATTCTTTTTGTTTTCTCTCTTGCCAATAATTCTGATGTGTTCATGTACGAGAGGGGTTCACCGATGGGCTGAGTCACGATCTGTGCCGCAGATGGAGGCAGAGAGAGAGAGGTGTGCTTCTGTAAAACTGGACACCCGCATACCGAGACAAGTATTGCTTTTGCCCTCTCTTGCCAATAAAACTGATTTGCAACTAAACAGACTCTTGAGCCTTTTTCTGTTCAAATAGTCAGATCCTTGAACCTGTTCCATTGTAACAACATAACTAGAAAGGAATATTGTCAGCTTCAATTCAAAATTGAATTGCAGTTTAGCACAAGATCATTAAAATAAAACATTTGTGGAAGCCTTGTCAACCTGCTGCCTTCTAATTCAAGGCTGGTATTTTTCGCTAGATTAATGATGAACACCAGATTTCTAGCACGCTCCTACAAATTTTTTGTCAACAGCCTTGGTCTTTTCAGTAATCTTAAAGGTGTAATTTTAATAACTGTTCCAGCTCAATCCATCTATCCATCCCTTTACAGGTCTTGTCCAGCATATTTAAATGCTGAAATATTTTTAAAGAAAATAACATTTTCCTGTGGTCTTGCTTAGGAAGATAGATTCATGGAAGCAATTCATTAGATCATTATGCACTAATAAAGAAAAATAAACTACATACTAAGGTTGTCATACTGGAGGATTTTAACTTTCTCAATATAGACTGGGACTGTCATAGTGCCAAAGGCTTAGACAGGGAGGAATTTATCAAATTTGTTCAGGAACATTTCCACAGGCTATATGTAGAGGTAATTATAAGGGAGAGGGCAAAGCTTGACGTACTCTTAGAAAATGGGAAGTCCGTAGGCAAGCCTTTTGGGATCAGCAGCCACTATTCTAGTAGCTTTAAAATAGTTATGGATAAAGACAGGGAAAGCCCACAAGTTAAAATTCTTAATTGGGGCAAGGCCAACTTTGATGGTATAAGATGGGATCTTGCTAAAGTTGATTGGAGTAGGTTGTTTGTGGCCAAAGGAATGTCCAGAAAGTGGGATGCTTTTAAAAGTGCGATGATAATGGTGGGGCAAGAGATAGCGCCAGCAGATAATATTAAGGAAAATCCAAAGAAATGTTATAAGTACATTAAGGGAAAGAAGGTAACTAGAGAGAGAATAAGGCCCCCAAAAACAAAAGTGGTCATATCGATATGGAGCATCAGGAGTTGGGCAAGTCCTCAATGCGTATTTCTCCTCTGTTTTTACTATGGAGAAAGACATGAAGACTGGGGAACTTGGGACAGTTAATGGAGATGTCTTGAGGACAGTCAGATAATGGTCTAGGCGGTAAAGAACATCATAAGGGCCTGGTTAGATATATCTGAGGGCACTCTAGGCAGCTGGAGTAGAATTGCAGGTGCCCTGCATGAGAATTTACAAGCTGACAGCACCCAGGATCAGAATTGTATGCAGGCCGTAGGAGCTGTAAGGCACCTACATAACTGTTGCTAACGCTAAATTTATAAGGGCCGCATATATTATCCTTGATATGTTCTGTTATGTTGAGATCTGATATGTTATCCTTGATAAAGTCAAGAGAGCATAGTTTGAAAAGGGAATAAAGTGAATAACGTTTAGTGCGAGATAAAGTCCAGTAAACTCTGTTCAAATTATAGTCTGAAGGTCTCCAATGAGGTAGATAGTAGTTCAGGACTGCTCTCTATTTGTTGGTAAGATGGTTCAGTTGCCTGATAACAGCTGGGAATAGGGGGCAACCGTTTTCAGTCACTTACCTCGACGGAGATGTGATTTTTTTCCGTGTCACATCTCCGTCCCCACCTGCGGCCTAACAACTGGATTGGTGCGGCCTTTCCTGGAGAGTGGCCCGGAGCTTCAAGCCGCAAGTGCAGCGCGGACTTACCATCGCAGAGTGGGCGATCCTTTGCTGAGGATCGCTGTGGAAGTGCTTGCGGGCCTGTGGACTTTAACACTGTGAAGCCGCGTTCTCCAGTAAGAAGCGGCCGACTCGGGAGCTCCATGCGTCCGAAGTGGTCCGATTTGTCCCGATGCCGGAGTTTCAATCATTCCGACTAGAGGGCTTGTACAGCGGACTGTCGGCAACGGCCCCTTCCAAAGGCCCCGACCACAGCTGAACAGAGGAAGATGACTGAACTTTATTGCCTTCCATCACAGTGAGGAATGTTGATTCCACTGTGGTGGATGTTTATGTTAAATCTATTGTGTATTGCATTATTTTTACTTTTATGGCTGCATGTTAACTCAAATATCACTGTACCTTAATTGGTGCATGTGACAATAAATGTGAACTTGAACTTGAACACTTGGTCTGCAACTTTCTATGCAATAGTAGGTATGTTGCAAAGCCTACCTGAAGCGTCGCTGAAAATCTGTCGCTGCGGGTGTGCGCGATTTTGGCGCCGTTTAGAGGGGGGCGGGTTTAAAACGCGATTTTCTCTAGGCTGTTCAAATCGAAGATGTTCAGCCTAGTTAATTATTAACGAAAAATCGCTGAAAGCAACCGCAGGGTCTCATAAAGCAAATAATAGAAGGTAAGCTGTATATTTTTACATTAAAAAGGGCTTCTAAAGATCCCTTTATACAAAGTTTAATATTGCGAGTAGCTCATTTTGGGCCCATTATATCCCGCAGTATTTTTCTCGGCATTTGGGGCACAAATCTACCGCAATGTGAACGTTCTAAACCAGCACGTTCACAGGAACCCACTGGAAAGCTGATTTAAATGGGCATTTATTTACAGCAATTGAACACTAAATTCCTTCCATTTGGTCTATAAATTAATGTAAATGAGATTTAAAAATCATGTTTTATTGTGAATTATTTGTGAATATTATTTGGACATTTAGGCTATTTAAAAATGTTAATCATTTATTAAGAAATGGATAGATGTTTAGATCTAGTAATTGAAGTCTGAAATTAGCTACAATTAGGTAACTAACTAATTATATGCTTTAATTTCAGGTCATCCAAGTAAGATTATTTTATATTTGTTTCAGAATGCTTCAATCTAAGATAACTGAAAATTTCATTCAGTTCTCTTAATTTTTAAGAAAGTTATGGGCTTTTGACTGCTCACGATCACAGCTTTTTTGTTATGTGCATAGAAAATCAATAGGGAACAAGATGCTCATTTCCCAGTATGAAAATGGCCATAGCTTTTTAATTACTTGAGATATGAAAGTGAATTAGGTGTCAAATTAAACTTATTTTTATGCTTTATCTGATGGGATAAATTGCAGACTTGATTTTTAAAATCTCAAAATTTTGTAACATTGCTGTGATTCAATACTGTTGATTTGCCTCATGTACTGACAAAAGAACAATGAAATTCTTACTTGCAGCATGATAACACAATATGCATTTAACAAACAAAGTGTTAATACATTAATAACCACAATATTAGTGCAAAAACATCCAGAGTGCAACAAAATAATTTCATAGTTGAGGTTAGTGTTGTGTAGTGTTCAAGAGCTTTATGATTGGTGGGAAGAAGGTTGAACCTGGTGATCACAGTTTCCAATTCCTATACCTTCATCATCATCGGGTGGCGCCAGCAGTGGGTCTGTCATTTCGTCCTTTTTGTTTTTTTAGTATGTCTAAATGTATGTGTTAAGTCAAGTCAAGTCATGTTTCAAGTCAAGTCAAGTCATAGAAACATAGAAAATAGGTGCAGGAGTAGGCCATTCGGCCCTTCGAGCCTGCATCGCCATTCAATATGATCATGGCTGATCATCCAACTCAGTATCCTGTGCCTGCCTTCTCTCCATACCCCCTGATCCCTTTAGCCACAAGGGCCACATCTAACTCCCTCTTAAATATAGCCAACGAACTGGCCTCAACTACCTTCTGTGGCAGAGAATTCCAGAGATTCACCACTCTCTGTGTGAAAAATGTTTTCCTCATCTCGGTCCTAAAAGATTTCCCCCTTATCCTTAAACTGTGACCCCTTGTTCTGAACTTCCCCAACATCGGGAACAATCTTCCTGCATCTAGCCTGTCCAACCCCTTAAGAATTTTGTAAGTTTCTATAAGATCCCCCCTCAATCTTCTAAATTCTAGCGAGTACAAGCCGAGTTTATCCAGTACAAGCCGAGTCTATCCAGTCAATTCGTCACATACACATACGAGATGTGCAGTGAAATGAAAAGTGGCTCTCCGTATGTTTTTATGTGGGGGTGATGGAGGGGGAATAGGGGGAAACCTGTTTCCAGTCACTTACGTCGGTGGAGATGCGATTTTCTCCTAGTCACATTTTTGCCTCCCCCCGTGGCCTAACAACTTGGATTGGGGCGGCCTTTCCCGGTGACGGCACAGAGCTTCAGCAGCAGGCGCGGCGTAGACTTTAACATCGTGAAGCCACGGACTGCGGACCTTCTTGCAGCAGGTGTGGAGCGGACTTTCCATCCCGGAGTCAAGGATCCCTTGCCGGGGATCGCTGGAGAAGAGCTCTGACCACTGGCCTGCCTGCAGCCTATAACATCGAGAAGCCGTTGCCTCCGGTAAGAAAGTGGCCGATTCGGGCACTCCAAGCCGCGGAGTGTGTTTCATTCGTCCCGATATCGGAGCTTCGATCATCCCGACGAGAGGGCCTGTACGTCGGGCCATCCATAGCGGCGACTGCAGAGGGTCAAGGCCCCAAACACGGGTGATTAAAAGGAGGAAGTCTGACTGAACCTTATTGCCTTCCATCACAGTGATCACTTCTATCGTTCTATTAATTGTGTTCTTTTAATTGTATGGCTGCATGTGCCAATAATGTGAATCTGAATCTGAATCTTGGATGGTAAGAGTGAAAGGAGAATGTGGCCAGGGTAACGTGGGTCTTTGATGATATTGGTGACATTGGTAATTTGATTCATCAAGGTCGCTCTGTTCCTCAATACTTTACAATGTGCAACCTTTCATTCTATGCCATAGCCTTACTAGTCCTCCCAAAGTGTATCGGCTCACATCTATCAGGATTAAACTACAACTACCATTACTCTATCCATTTTACCAATTGATCAATTTCATCCCATAGCCGAAGACCATCCTCTCCATTTTTAGTTCTTTATCCCTGCCATGTACATGCCTTTTTATTCTCCATTACCTCACCCAGACCTCAGTATCCCTTGAAATTCAGGTCTCATGTTCTTCCTGTCCATACTTTTCACCCTGCTGGAAAATGTTGGCTCTGAACTCTCATTATTTGACTACTAAGTGACTCCTACTTGTCCAAATGTTGCAGCTTCCAGCCCACTTTTTCTCTAAAGTGCTGTCCCACTGATACATCAACCATTTGCTCAGCTACAGCCCTAAGATTAGATCCTGTAAAGCCACTACTCTAGTCAGATTATCTACTATCTAGACTATCTACTATCAGACTATTTTGCTAATTTAGAAACAGAAACCGCGGCTTGGAGTGCCCGAATCGGCCACTTTCTTACCGGAGGCAACGACTTCTCGATGTTATAGGCCGCAGGCAGGCCAGCGGTCAGAGCTCTTCTCCGGCGATCCCCGGCAAGGGATCCTTGGCTCGGCAATCCCCGGGAAGGGATCCTTGGCTCGGCAATCCCCGGCAAGGGATCCTTGCAGGAGTAGTACATTCGGCCCTTCGAGCCAGCACCGCCATTCAATATGATCATGGCTGATCATCCAAAATCAGTACCTCGTTCCAGATTTCTCCCCATATCCCTTGATCCCATTAGCCCTAAGAACTATATCCAACTGTCTCTTGAATACATCCAGTGAATTGGAGAGGGGGGGGAGAGGAGAGGAGATGGAGGGAGAGGAGAGGCACACCACTTCCTGGTTTTATAGTCCCTCCCCCCTGCCGCCAGCAGGGGCAGCAGAGAGAATGGGGAATTTTGTAAAATCATTAATATCTCTGTCATTTTTCTTTCGACGGGAAAAATCCTCAGCACACATACGGCGGAGGAGGGCTCTGAGCAAGGTGGCCAAAAATGACGGCCGTAGGTGGCGGCGTTCTCTCGGAAATCGCAGCACAGATTGCCAGAACCGGTCAAGAACAGACAGACAGACAGACAGACAGACAGACAGACAGACAGACAGACAGACAAACAGACAGACAGACAGACAGACAGACAGATAGATAGATAATAAGCCCAGTCGATCCATTCTTTCAGCATATGTCAGTCCCGCAATCCTGGAAATTAACCGGGTTAACCTACGCTGCACTCCCTCAATAGCAAGAATGTCCTTCCTCAAACTAGGAGACCAAAACTGCACACAATACTCCAGGTGCGGCCTCACAAAGGGCCCCGTACAACTGCAGTCGGACCTCCTTCAACCTATACTCAAATTCTCTCGCTATGAGGGCCAACATGACATTTACTTTCTTCACTGCCTGCTGTACCTGCATGCTTACTTTCAGTGACTGATGTACAAGGACACCTAGGTCTCATTGCACCTCCTCTTTTCCAAAGGTGACACAATTCAGATAATAATCTGCCTTATTGTTCTTGTCACCAAAGCGGATAACCTCCCATATATCCACATTATACTGCATCTGTCATGCTTCTGCCCACTCACCCTGCAGCCTCATAGCATCCTCCTCACAGCTCACACTGTCACCCAGCTTTGTGTCATCCACAAACTTTGTCTAAATCATTAATATATTGTGAATAAGTACGACCCCAGCATTGAGCCTTGCATCACCCCACTAGTCACTGCCTGCCATTCAGAAAAGGACCAGTTAATTCCTACTCTTTACGTCCTGTCCTCCAAACAGTTTTCTATCCATGTCAATACCCTACCCCCATGTGCTCTAATTTTGCACACTAATCACTTGTGTGTGACCTTGTCAAAGGCTTTATCAAAGTGCAGATACACCACATCCACTAGCTTTCCTTTATCCATTCTATTTGTTACATCCTCAAAACATTCCAGCATGATTTCCCCATCATAAATCCATGCTGACTTTGACCAAGCTTTCCAAATGCGCTGCTATTACATCTTTAATAATCGACTCAAGCATCTTCCCCACTACCGATGTACGGCTAACTGGTCTATAATTCCGTTTTCTCTCCCCCTCCTTTCTTAAAAAGTGGGGTTACATTAGCTACCCTCCAGTCCACAGGAACTGATCTATAGAACATTGAAAAACGATGACCAATGCATCCACGATTTCTAAGGCCACCTCCTGAGTACTCTGGGATGCAGACCATCAGGCCCTGGGGATTTATCTGCCTTAAGTCCCAACAGTTTACCTAACTAATGTTAATTTTCTTCAATTCCTCGAGATCCCCTTGTATTTCTGGGAGATTGTTTGTGTCTTCCTTAGTGACACCAAAATATTGGGCTTCCATTTCCTTGTTTCCCATTATAAATTCACCTGTTTCTGACTGTAAGGGACCTACATTTGGCTTCACTAACCTTTTCCTCTTCACACATCTGAAGAAACTTTTACAGTCCGTTTTTATATTCTCCACAAGCTTTCTTTCATGCTCTTAATTAACCCCTTCATCCTCCTCTGTTGAATTCCTAATGTCTCCCAGTCGTCTGGTTTGCTGCTTCCTCTGGCCAATTTATATGCCTCTTCCTTGGATTTAACATTATCCTTAATTTCTCTTGTTAGCCACGGTTGAGCCGCCTTCCCCGTTTTATTTTTACGCCAGACAGGGATGAACAATTGTTGTGATTTATCCATGCAATCTTTAAATCTTTGCCATTGCATCTCCACCGTCTTCCTTTGGGACGACAGATGGCACAATGGGCTAAGTGTTCGGCTGGCGACCGGAAGGTAGCCGGTTCGAATCCCGCTTGGAGTGCATACTGTCGTTGTGTCCTTGGGCAAGACACTTCACCCACCTTTGCCTGTGTGTGAATGTGTGTGAATGTGTGTGAGTGATTGGTGGTGGTCGGAGGGGCCGTAGGCGCAGAATGGCAGCCACGCTTCCGTCAGTCTGCCCCAGGGCAGCTGTGGCTACAGAAGTAGCTTACCACCACCGAGTGTGACTGAGGAGTGAATGAATAATGCGATGTAAAGCGCCTTGAGTATTAGAAAGGCGCTATATAAATCCCATCCATTATTATTATTATTATTATTAAGTATTATTTTCCAGTCTATCCTAGCCAATTCCCGTCTCATACCATCCAAGTCACCTTTCTTTAAATTCAGGACCCTCGTCTGAATTAACTGTGTCACTCTCCATCTTAATGCAGAATTCCACCATATATAGTCACTGTTGCCCAAGGTTCTTTGCACAACAAGATTGCTAACCAGTCCTCCTTCCTCATTACACAATACCCTGTCTAGGATGGCCTTCCCTCTAGTTGGTTACTCTACCTATTGACTTACAAAACATCCTGTATACACTCGTGCAAATCCTTCTCGTCAAAGTTATTATCAATTTGGTTAGCCCAATCTATATGTAGATTAAAGTAACCCATGATAACTGCTGTACATTTGCTACACACATCCCTAATTTCCTGTTTGATCCTATCCCCAACCTCACTACTGCTGTTTGGTGGTCTGTACACAACTCCAACAAGCCCTTGGCTATTTGGCAGTTTTACCCAAACAGATTCTACAGCATCCAAGCTAATGTCTCTCCTTACTATTGGATTAATCTCCTCATTAACCAGCAATGCCACCCTACCTCCTCTTCCTTTCTGTCTATCCTTCCTGAATATTGAATACCCCTGTGCATTCAATTCATCCACCTTATTACGAATGCTCCTCGGGGCGGGGGTGGTTGGGGTGCTGGGGGGGGGGGGGGGAGGGGGTGATCGGGGTGCCGGTGCACCAGAGTCAGTGACTCTGGGTGGGCGGAGGGACCGGACTGTCCCCAACTCTGCTGCAGCTGACGGGGACGTTGCCGGGTTTTTGCCTCCGTGTGTCCGCTGCCCGGAGCTGCGGCCCCGCTCCACCCGGCCCCGAGGAGCGTGTGGCCGCTGCCAACCCACAGCCTGTCACAGCGCGGCTGCACAGGGGGAGACAGGGCAAAGGGCATCCATGGCCGGACAGCGCTGACCCCAGGGGAGGAGTGTGGGGGCTGTCCCGAGGGATGCACACCTTCAGCCGCCTACACCTTGGTGCTTGGGTTCAGAGCAGATACTAGAGCATTTGGTTTAGACCGCTTAGTCACCCTCCAGCCCCGGGCTGTCGTGAGCCAGGATTTACCCTCAATCCGCCAGCATGCTGTTCTTTCGCAAGTCAGTGAGCAGCAGTGATTTTGGCGGTTTTCATTCACGATTACCCCTATTTCCACAATTTTTTACAGTGCAAAAATTGACCATTTTTGCGTGTTTTAACTGGTAAGAACGTATGTGTTGCGTGTGTTACTAGTGTATGCCGGAAGCTGCCTTGTACTGTAGAAGGATTGAGCTACTCCATGCGTCACGCCCTTTGACCTGATGGCCTTACGTGCAACCATCCTCTAAGACAATAAACTCAATGAACTTGATTTATGCATTGGACAAAAATCTCCGCTTGTGCACATTACAATAAACTGGATTTGATAAGATATTCGGGTAAACGTGCAATCTTGGTCTTCGAACGACAGGTGGGTCCCCTCTTGAAGGGATAAGCAAATAACCCAATTTGATTTTTGCTTCAACTGAACCAAGTGAAAGTAATCCAACTCCAGCCAGTTGCAGAGCACTTCCTGGCTGCTGCTGCTACCACTACTACCGCTACTGCTACCACAACTACTACTACTGCTGTTACTACTCCTGCTACTACTACTACTACTACTACTACTGCTACTGCTACTGCTACTGCTACTGCTACTGCTGTTACTACTCCTGCTACTGCGGCTACTACTGCTACTGCTGCTGCTCAGCAAAGATGAGAGGCAAGAGCTCCGCTCTATCATCTTTGCTGCTCAGACAGCCGCAATGACGTCACGCGCACACACCGGTAACCGCATCAGGCCCAGCTGCAGGCAACGCCTCCTTACCTGCTGAGGGTCGTCGTAGTAGACACCGATACAGCTCAGCTTCGGCCCGATGCTGGTGCTCTCTGTAAACACACAGGCCGCCTCGCGGTACGGGCCTTGCTTGTACTTGTAGGCCAGGGTAAGAGCGCGGACGGGCGGCGGGCCGGAGCGCACCGCCACCTCGACCAAAAGGCCGGAGTAAACGGCAACCGCCAGCAGGCTGATGAGCAGGAGGACAGCCAGCAGCAGGATGAGCAGGACCAACAGGCTCAGCTCGGGCATAATGGGGCGATGGAGGTGAAATCGCGAGCGGGCTTGGTTGAAGGAAGGAAGGAAGGAAGGGACGTGACGTGACGTGACGGGCATGAGGTGCTGGGCGGCGGCGGCGGCGGCGCGGGCTGGGCGGCGGCGGACAGAGACCAGACAGCGGAGCAAGATCATCCACTGGGGGGAAAGCTGTAGTCATGGGTGATTATTCGCACCATCTTGATGTGCTGCCTCACTATTACCGTCATGTCCTCCACATCTACTTCTACAGCTCACTGACTGAATAATACAGACGTCCTGACTGAAAATCATACCCTTCCGATCAATTGTTTTAGGATAAGCCTTTGTAGAGAACATGCTACTTTTTGCTTCACCCATTTTCAAATATATAGAATTTTGAATTTGGCGTTTGATTGGTACAAGGAGACTAAATTCCCTCCATAGATAGACACAAAATAATGCTAGAGTAACTCAGCGGGTCAGGCAGCATCTGGAGAGAAGGAATAGATGACGTCTTCGGACCCTCCATAGATCCAGCCTGAGCTGCTGAGCAAAGATCATAGAGGAGCGCTCCTCTATGATCTTTGCTGCTGAGTTCCCCAGCACTTTCTATGTTTTGCTCTTAAAATACATTTGTGGTCCGCTGAAGAAACTACATGATAGACCACTCTGGAATTGCAAGTTTTGCTGTACACTTCATACAGTAGAGCACATCATAATACAGCCTGAGTGAATTAATAAGGTTAGATTAGTTTTTTTAATCCGTTGTCTAGAATTAATCGATACCCACCTTATATCAGCTTTAATGTATGAAACGTTCGTAAATGCGGCGACGCAGATGTCGTTTACAATTATCCATATTGTTTATGGGTGTGTATTTTCAATAGCTACTGTTTCCAACTCCGACCAGATGTCACATCAGTGATTGAAAACCAGGACTTAAATATGTGCATCATACATATTGTAAAAGAGAAACAATGCTTTGCCAGCTTTGTTCTCAGCAAAGATCATTGAGCGGAGTTCTCAGAGCGCAGCGCCACACCGAAGGAGAACAAAATAATTCTGTTCATATGTTGCCGTTTGACATCAATTTATGTACATACTCATCCAGAGAAGACTACACGGGTACAATATTTCTTCGTTTTATGGGAAAATATGAGGCTAATATCTCCTTATGATTCAGGAAGAAACATGTACAGTCTACAACAACCTAATTATAAGTTGCTAATATTAATTAGAAGCTAGTGACAAATGTAAATGGTAATGTATATGTACTATATATAGGAATAGAAATAGAATTCATAAGCTCTGTTCACAGTCCTATTTATTATTAATCCAACCTAAGAACAAATAAAGGTGGAAAACAACTATCATGTTCTTGTAGGAGATGTCTCAAAATAATCAATAATTATATTTGTATTCACCTAGTCACAATAGGTTATTGGATTTCACAATTTACAGCTGAATTGGTTTAGGCATTTTTAGTAATTGTATGTATGGATAGGATTATTATTTCTGATATGGTAATAATAGACAATAGGTGCAGGAATAGGCCATTCGGCCCTTCGAGCCAGCACCGCCATTCAATGTGATCATGGCTGATCATCCCCAATCAGTACCCCGTTCCTGCCTTTTCCCCATATCCCCTATCTTTAAGAGCCCTATTCAGCTCTCTCTTGAAAGCATCCAGAGAACCTGCCTCTGAGGCAAAGAATTCCACACACTCACAACTTTCTGTAGAAAAGGTGTTTCCTCGTCTCCGTTCTAAATGGCTTACCCCTTATTCTTAAACTGTGGCCCGTGGTCCTGGACTCCCCCAACATCGGGAACATGTTTCCTGCCTCCAGCGTGTCCAAACCCTTAACAATCTTATATGTTTCAATAAGATCCCCTCTCACCCTTCTAAACTCCAGAGTATACAAGCCCAGCTGCTTCATTCTGTCAGCATATGACAGTCCCGCCATCCCGGGAATTAACCTTGTAAACCTATGCTTCACTCTCTCAATAGCAAGAATGTCCTTCCTCAAATTAGGGGACCAAAACTGCACACAATACTCCAGGTGTGCTCTCACTAGGGCTCTGTACAACTGCAGAAGTTTGCTCCTATACTCGACTCTTGTTATAAAGGCCAACATGCCATTCGCTTCCTTCACTGCCTGCTGTACCTGCATGCTTACTTTCATAGACTGGTGAGCAAGGACCCCCATAAGGGGGAGGGGGAGGGGGACCCCCCATAATAAGGGGGAGGGGGACTTTTTGCTGTCTCTTAAGATGCTTTTCCAATCTCCAGGTGACTAATTTCATGCTTCATTGCAAGTTTGTATGACTATTTCAAATCTACAGGGTTATTAAGTAATATATAGTTTTATTTAGATATACAGCATAGAAACAGGCCCACTGAGTCCATGTAAACCATCAATCAACCATTCGCACTAGTTCCAAGTTTTCCCACTTTCTCAATCACTCCCTACACATCAGGTGCATTTTTTAAAAACAGGCCGTACAAAGCCATACATTGGAATATTTTGGATCAGAAAATTACAAGCATTAATAGACTATAAATGATTATTTTAATGTCCCTTTGAAAAAATTGGTTCAGAAGATTTACATATGAATAAAAATATTCTCCAATACTGTGCTAAAACTGAAGGAAATTGAATAGATTCATAGCAAAGATAGACACAAAAAGCTGGAGTAACTCAGCGGATCAGACAGCGTCTCTGGAGAAAAGGATGTGGTAACGTTTCAGGTCGAGACCTTCTCTCCAGACATGCAGTCTGTCCCGCTGAGTTACTCCAGATTTTTGTGTCTATCTTCAGATTAAACCAGCATCTGCAGTTCCTTCCTACACATAGATTCATAGTTTTGTTTCGGCAACACCTCTACTTCCTGAGAAGATTACGGAGATTCGGTATGTCAGAGAGGATTCTCTTGAACTTCTGCAGGTGTCCAGTAGAGAGCATATTGACTGGTTGCATCATGGCCTGGATTGGCAACTTGAACGCCCAGGAGCAGAAAAAACTGCACAAAGTTGTGAACACTGCCCAGTCTATCACTGGTTCTGACTTCCCCACCATCAAAACGATTTATCGGAGTTGCTGCCTCAAAAAGGCAGCCAGTATCATCAGAGACCCACACCATCCTGGCTACACACTCATTTCACCCCTGCCATTGGGAAGAAGTTACAGGAGCCTGAAAACTGTACATCCAGGTTCAGGAACAGCTTCTTCCCTACAGCCATCAGGCTATTAAACACTACAACCTCAAATAAGCTCTGAACTACAATAGACTTATTATTGCACTCTTATTGTTTGTTTTTTGTGTGTACATGTGTATGTGTGTGTACATGTATGCGTATATACACACTAAATTTATTTTCCTCTCTTTTATTGTTTACAGTACTATGTTTACATATTCTGTTTGTACTGCAGTAAGTAAGAATTGCATTGTTCTATTTGGGACATATGACAATAAAACACTCTTGACTCTTGAACAGAAATACAGAGGCTACACTGCAAGATGCGGACTACTGGTTAGCCGCAAAAATAAGATGGCCTGGTTACAGTTATAGTGTGTGTTAAAGCAATACAAGGGAAACTGCACAAAGGAGGGGGTTGGGGAGGAAGGATGGGAGGGAAATGGGCAGAAACAGATAGATTAAGCAGGGGGAAAACATTTAAAAAGAAAATTAACTAAAATATGTGAATTGATTAGCTATATCACACATACAACAACATTCTACAACACTGATTACACTGCGAGAGGCATAACGGAAATCGGATTGAGTATTCCAAGATGGTGGCCGTTACGTTCCGTTCTACACCTCAGTGCATTGGATTACGCAGGAGTGGAGTATCTTGCTTCGCTCTTATGATCTTTGGCGGCGGCGGTGAGGGCGAAGCAGGATGTTCCAAAGGGGGAGGTGAGGGTGGTGCTAACCCATAGGAGGAAATGATGTGATTATTGCTGAACGGTGGTCCTTGAATCAATAATGTTTTTTTAATTAATAGTCTGAAGAAGGGTCCCGACCCGAAACGTCACCTATCATTTTTTTCCAGAGATGCTGCCTGACCCTGTTAGTTACACCATCACGTTGTGTGTATCTTCGGAATATACCAGCATCTGCAGTTTCTTTCTACACAATGTTTTTTAATTCTCATGCTCCAGCTATGAACCAGAACAATAACAGCAGCAATACAGAGGCTCGGCAGTAGAGTTGCTGCCTAATGCCCCTGTCCCACTAAGGCAATTTTTTTGGCAACTACAGGCGACTATGCTGTCGCCACATGGTCGCCAGGGTGTCGGCTGTATGGTCTCATCAGTCGCCCAAAGAGACATACCTTTTTTCTGGTCGCCGCTGGATTTTGAAATGTTCAAAACTTTTTGGCGACAGTCGGCGCCCGAAGGCTTGACGCCAACGATCGGAGCCTGACATAGGTGCTGTCGCCAGGATGACATTGGTTGTCGCCAGGATGACGTAGGTTGTCGCCGGTGCTTACCGGTGAATTCCATTGGTGACTACCTACGACAACCGGCGACTGAATTGTCTTACCTTGTCAGAGCTTGTGGGTTTTCTCCGTGTGCTCCAGTTTACACCCAAATCCCGAAGATGTGCAGGTTTGCAAGCTAATTGGTCCCTGTAAATTTCCCCTGGTGTGTAGTGGATGTAAAAGTGAGATAACGTGGAACTAGTGTGAACGGTTGGCATGGACTCGGTGGGCCGAAAGGCCTCTTTCCATGCTGTATACCTAAACCAAACGTCATCTCTTTCCATGCACTGAACATGTAATTTCCCTATCACACACCCTAACATTTTCAATTTGGTTAAGTATCCCTGCATTTTGATATGAAGAAGGGTCTCAACCCGAAACGTCAACCATTCCTTCTCTCCAGAGATGCTACCTGTCCCACTGAGTTAATCCAGCATTTTGTGTTCGATTTAAACCAGCATCAGCCGTTCTTTCCTACACATAGACTTTTTCCCTATCAATTCACATTGCTTTCACATGAACTCTGTTGATATAATATCAATTGCTTTCACATCAATTCTGTTGATATAATTTAAAAAAATGATATTCTGTAGCCATTCCGTTTCTCAAAGCACAATAAGAGATTGCAGTTAACAGTGATGTGCAATACTGATTGTTCGGGATTTTTGTGTGGAACAAGTACTGAGCATTGTATGTTCAAATCACTATGTCATCATAATTACATCATTTGTGATTGATTTAATAACAAGATTTGAGAATGTTTCAAAGATGCACAGAGCTAAACTTTAAATGCAACAAATAAAATAGGATACATTATTCCCAGGAATATAGTATTTTCTAATGCAGTGTGTGGTTATATTTACTGAGTGGCTATATATTAATAGATACTTGGTTAAACTATTACAACTGGAAGGATCAAATGTCAAATAATGATGTGACCCCAAAATAGCAGTTTTATACATCACACTACAAAAACCTGTCACAAGAACAATCCTAGATATAACTAGAATATGACAATAATATTGTGCCCTTCATATTATTAAAGAGATCCGAAACTATGCATGCATTATTGAATAAAGTTTTCAGGACATGTTGAGAAAGCAGCATAAGCATGCAGGTCACAGACTTTATAAATAAAAAACAAAAGCAAGGAACTTTTGTTGGAAAACTATAATATGGGTTTTGTCATAAAAGAAGATTGTGTTCATTTCAGGATATTATACATTAAAACATGAAGACATTGGAAAGGGTACAGAAGAGATTTACTGGATTCATTTGGGGTATCATAGATGGGAGAAGTTTGGTGTGTTCATAGACCAAAGAAGATTAAGGTGTGATATGGTAGGGTGTTCAAAATCATGAAGGTTCCAGATAGAGTAAACATATACCGTTCTCATTGGCTGAAGAGTTGATTGGTAAAGAATAAATGCTTTTCTTTACACCTCCTTTTATAATGAAGCAAGTTGTTCTGATCTCAGATCACTGCCTGAAAGGATACTTGCTTTCATAAAGGAACTGGATAGATATTTGCAGGTTTACAAAAAATGGAGGCAGGATGAAAAGAACAAGGTAATTGCATAAATTCCACCTGCTCTCACAAAATCACTGGCATCAGTGAAATAGGCTGAATGACCTATTATGCAGTATTGATTCTGTTACTTAAACCTACTCAGTTTTTTTAAACCTTTGCCATGGTACTTACAAAGCAGTAAATATTGAACATTTGCAATTTAATTAAACAAACATCACACATAAAAATTACTTGATCCATTGGTGCACTCAATAACACATCCTTTCCAAAATAATTGATCCATTGTTCTATTGAAAACAAATTCTCCCAAACACGATGAGGTTTGAATATCAAAATGTATTTTAGTTTTAAGCTACTAAATGGTTAAAGCTTATTTTTGTTATTAATAATGCATTTAAAGTGTGCTGGCTAGTAGAGACACTGTATTTATATCAATGCAGATGCTGATTGTTATGTCTACCGTTGAAAACATTTGCTCTGTTCCAAAAACCTTATAGTTCCATGACTTTTTTAATCCAGTTTACATACATTGAGACTCGGATAAAGATCCCTGGCTGATTTGGCCGACCACACCCACGACCTGGAATAATGACTCCTTCAAGTACCCAGCAGTCATGAGTGTAGCAGGCGAGAGGTCCACCATAATCCCGCTGAAAGACAGAAGAAACGTTTTCAGGTTTCATATCTCTTAAAGTTATGACAGTACCTGGCTCAACTACATGCTTCGGCAGCTCATTCCATATACACACCATCCATTGTTTAAAAATGTTACCACTCGGGTTCCTATTAAATCTTTCCCCCCTCACCTTAAACCCATGTTCACTGATTTCCCTTCTCGATTCCCCTACTCAGGGCAAAAGACTGCATTTACCTGATCTATTCCTCTCATGATCTTGTACACCTCTATAAAATCAGTACCTGGATGTGGCATCGAAGGATGAGAAGCCGAAGCAAAGAAGTGGAAGCCAAATAACCGAATGGAAACAAAGTCGAAACGCCAAATAACCTAAAGCATACAAAGCCGAAACGCCAACTAACCAAAAGGTTTGGACACCTAAAAGCCAACTAACCGAAAGGGCGGGATGCCTAAAAGCCAAGTAACTGAAAGGGTGGGACGCCTAAAAGCAAACTCACCGAAAGGCCACTCTGCCAAAACGCCAACTCACCGAAAGGCTGCGTCGACTACAAGCCAACTCATCGAATAGCGGCTCTGCCGAAAAGTCAAATAACGGACATGATGGTGCCGGGGGGGGGGGCGGGACTTGTCAGCGATTGGTCCAGA
This sequence comes from Amblyraja radiata, assembly GCF_010909765.2. NCBI lineage: Eukaryota > Metazoa > Chordata > Chondrichthyes > Rajiformes > Rajidae > Amblyraja > Amblyraja radiata. The sequence continues at coordinate 23,810,969 of NC_045973.1, forward strand.
CCCCCGCATCCATCACATCACTGGCCGATGGAGACGGGAGGGTGGGGGTCATTTTCCCACACATGCCATAGGTGACTGGGCACTGAACTCGAGCACCAAGTTGTAAGCGGCCGAAGGAGTGCATCCTTTGGGACAGCCCCCACTCTTCCAGGGCCGCCCTCCGCATTGTGACGGGCTGCGTGTCAGCAGCACCGGGTGGAGCAGAGGTGAAAGATCAGGGGGGGGAAGATAGCTTCAGTAAGGCTTCTCCCTTTCCTTTCCATATTTCTGAATCTTGAGATTCTATTGCTATCACCCTGAGGTGCAATTTGGCTCGGCACCCAGACAGTGTTTATCAGCTGTTTGTTATTCTTTTTACCTCGCAGGCTCCTGATCCCCGTATACCAGTCCCAGCACAGATCTCAGTCTCTACCACACGGCCTCTGTAGTACTTATTGCATTTCTTGTTACTCATAACTGGCATTTCCAATATATTCAGAACATCTTCATTGCCTGTACCTTCAAATCAAAAAAAGAAATTAGGAGACCCAAGTAGATGGAACATGGGGCAGTATATTATTTGTGTCCAAAAGGTTCTGCAATGATATACCAATGGTGTTTAGGAAGATTTCATTAAATATTCTTTTCATTTCTGGTGTAGCAGAAATACAGAGGCTCATCTCATTTTGGTCTGGAAATACCAGGTTTTGACAATGTTCATATTATCACACCAGCTACACCATATTTTTAATCTAATTTATTGACGTGAAAACTCCTGCAAGTACTGTCTTTTCCAATAAAGTTATTACATTAAAGTACTAAAATTCAGTGTGTTGCCAGTTTGATCAAGGTGTCATTTGCTTCTGTGGTTTATAGATTAAGGTGTGAAATTGTTTGGATTTAAATGTGGGACCACTGACAGTCTCAATCTGAATGCTATTTTTATTTTTCTGCATTGATGGTTACAACTGAAAATTGGTTTTGGCAGCTAGTAAGAATTTATCTGAAACAGGATAAATAAGAATGAAGTTTGAACACTTAAAATATGTAAGATGCTCTTACCTTGGGTCTCGCCCCATCCTGCAATCTCACATTTCGTCCCTTCAGGAACAATGTACCGTTGAGGTGGCAGACAGATCACAGCAACTCGGCTATTTAAGGTTGCAGTCCTGAGTGGGCAGAAATCAGTCTAGGTTACCAAGGAGAGATTGGCAACTCCGTTATTAAAAGCAGAGTAGACATTAAACAGTGAAATTGAAAATTTGGGGAAGCGGGATTTAATGCAGAGAAAGTTGTGTTGTTTTTTCCATCCAGTGTTGGTGGTTCATGTAAGCTTGAAGCATGAATTCAAATAATAACCAGTACTTCAGTAATTAGCAAGTCAGGTTACAAAAACTTTAAATATTCTAAGAAGTAGTTCAAAAACAATAAAGACAATAAAATATAAACAAAATGCTTTAAGAACTCAGCAGGTCAGGCAGCATTTGTGGAATCATTGTCATACAGCATGAAAACGGGCCATTCAGCCCAGCATGTCCACACCTACAAACAATCGGTCATTTACACTGACTATACCAGTGTTTCCACTTTGAAGAAAATTACCCGAAATTCGGGAAATTCTGGTTGTCTTCGGTCATTTTAGGGAAATGGAATAATTTCGGGAAATTTCCGCATCCGGCCCGTGAAGGGGTGTAAAGGTAATACACACAGCACTGCCGGTTTGGTGCTCAAAGGTTTAAACAGAGCGCTGTCAGTTTAATGCGTGGGAATTTAAACAAAGAGCTGTCGGCTGCAGCGCTATGGGTTCTAAATATAGTGCTACCGGCTGCGGCACTATGGGCTTTAAACATAGTGCTATGGTCACAGCGCTATGGGTCATAGACTTTTCTGGAAAATTCTCGTGTAACAATGAGTATTTGGTATTCTCTTTCTCAGTGGAAGTTGAGCCTTTGATTATTTTTCAGGCAGTGTGATAAGTTACCAGTGGGCGGCGGGATTGAGTTACATTGGGATTGGCCTTGATTTTACAGAACGGTGGGTGGGCTCAAGGGGCCGAGAGGGAGGGAGGGAGAGAGAGGGAGGGAAGGTGGGAGGGAGAGAAAAAAGGAAGGGTGAGAGGGAGGGGGGAGGGAGAGAGAGAGGGGAGAGAGGGTGAGGGAGAGAGAGAGGGAGAAAGAGGGAAGGAGGGAGAGAGAGAGGGCGAGGGAGGGACGAAGAAAGGGATGGAGGGAAAGGGCGAGAGACGGAGAGAGCAGAGACTGAGACACATGAGAGCAGTTTGAAAAAACGAAGACAACGAAAGCTGTTGGAGGCAACGAATGCTGCCTTGCATAGCACTGTACGTCAAGAGTCGTCAACAGTGTTTTATTGTCATATGTCCCAGATAGATCAATGAAATTTCTACTTGCTGTAGCACAACAGAATATGTATTAATAAAAAAAAGAACAAACAATAACAGTGCAATAATAATAATAATGAGTCTATTGTAGTTCAGAGCTTATGAGGTTGTAGTGTTTAATAGCCCGAAGGCTGTAGGGAAGAAGCTGTTCCTTAACCTGGACGTTACAGTTTTCAGGCTCCTGTACCTTCTTCCCGATGGCAGGGGTGAAAGTGTGCGGCCAGGATGGTGTGGGTCTCTGATGATACTGGCTGCCTTTTTCAGGCAGCACCTCCGATAAATCCTTAGTGGGGAGGTCAGAGCCGGTGATGGCCTGGGCAGTGTTTACAACTTTTTGCGATCTTTTCCGCTCCAGGGCGTTCAAGTTGCCGAACCAGGCCACGATGCAGCTAGTCAGTATGCTCTCTACTGTGCACCTGTAGAAGTTCAAGAAAATCCTCTTTGACATACTGAATCTCCGTAATCTTCTCAGGAAGTAGAGGCGCTGATGGGCTTTCTTTGATTGCATCAGTGTGCTGGGTCCAGGAAGTCGGAAATATGCACGCCCAGGGTGGGTCCTCAACCTTCCTCTTCCAAAGTGCGCAATCAGTTCTTTGGTTTTGCTGATATTGAGAGCCAGGTTGTTGTGTTGGAACCATATGGTCAGTTGGTCGATCTCACTTCTATACTCTGACTCATCACCATCTGCAATTCGTCCCACAACGGTGGTGTCGTCAGCAAACTTGAAAATGGAGTTCGCACTATGTCCGGCTACACAGTCATGAGTATAGAGTGAAGTAGAGCAGGGGGCTGAGCACGCAACCTTGAGGTACTCCCGTACTGATTATCACTGAGGATGAATTGTTTCTGCTAATTCGAACAGACTGGGGTCTGTGGATGAGGAAGTCGAGGATCAAATTGCAGAGGGATGCGCAGAGAACCAGTTCCGTGAGTTTCATAACCAGCTTTTTTTTTAATTAAAAAATTATTTAATTTCAACACGATACAATAACCAAAACTGTGGTGACATACCCACCACCATGTTACAAAATCATCAAACAAGTATGTTACAAATATTCTAATAACTGCTATACAACCCCGGTGAAGGGACAAGCATTTGGCTCAGGGAGAGCCCTCTTCCACCTGGCGCCGTGACTCGTGGATAGCCAGCTTGGCCAGACCTATGAGCAACCCATGAATCCCCTTTCCACCACCCTCCCCCTCCCCCCCTGTAGTTGAGTCAGGGAACCCCGGGGTTGCTCAGAGCACCGGTGGTGAGGTTTAAAAGAAGGGGGGCAAGGTGGTGAAGAAGGTGAAGTACCTGGGAAGCAAAACCCCCAGGGACAAGAATGATCCACCCATCCCATCACCTAGTCTGCAAGCCCCATAATCCAACTGGGAGCAATGGAGATCGGGCGGGAGGAGGTGGTGCCACAGAGGAAGGTTGCTCAGGTGACCCCACAGTCTGTGAGCTCATCCGCTTTTTTTTTAAATGGAGGAATCTCTCCAGGGAGGAGCGGAAGGGGGACGACCGGGAATCCTCCAGGAGGAAGGGGAGTACTGTGGTGGAGGAAGACACCCGCCCTTTGGTTCGGGCCCTGGTCCCATGTTCTGGAGGGGATTCTGGGGAGGGTGGCGATGGGGACCACTCGGGTGATGTGGAGCAGGAGGAGATTCCTGTTGGGGATGGTGGCCTGGATGAACTCGCGGATTTCCTCCACGGAATGAGTGGAGTGGCGTCGGGGGGAGCGAGAACATCTATTGATTCATTGTCCGAGGAGTCCCCTCCCACCTGCTCACTGCAGATGGAGACACCATCCCCATCCCCGGAAGTACCCAATCATGGCTGATCTATCTCTCCCTCCTAACCCCATTCTATTTGGCAGAGTAGATGAGAAACCAGTAGATGCAATGTACAATGTACAGTAATTGGATTTTCAGAAAAAAGTGCCACACCAGTTGGTGAATATGTTACAACATGTAGAATTGGGGTTAATATAGCAGAGTGGATTGAGAGTTGGTTAAGGTGGAAAGCAGAGTAGGAATGTCAGGTTGGCAGGATGTGACTAATGGGTACTAACAGATTGATACTTGGGTCCCAACTATTCATAAATTATATCAATGATTTGGACGAGGTGACCAAATATAATGTTTCCGTCTAATGATGACACAAAACCATGAAGAATGTGGATAGAAATGAGGTTCAATGGCTTGATTGTTTATAATATAATTTGACTGGATAGCACACAAATGGAGTTTTCCACTGTACTTCAGTTTATTGATAAAAAATAATCTAAAACCAACGCCAAGAAGAAGGCCCCTCTATCCCTATTCTCAGGAGCCAATATATCCAGATTGAATTAACTAAACAGATTAAAACAATGAGAAATTATCACACAAATTACCTTTCCAGCTCCAGCATGATCAAATTGGATCCCTTTGGTCCACAAACAGCCCTCTGGATGGAAATTGCCTGTTTTTCAGGATCATCAGGCCTGGGATTTTTCAGGATGGTTCCCATCCAGGCCTCATAGCCCCTGAATTCAGTGTAACTAGAGTTTAAAGATATAAACAGGCGCAACAATGATTTATCATTTTATTACTGATGCTTGGTTATGTTGTCAATGGAATGCTTTTGGACAAGTTTATCAACAATGTTCTCATCCTTGCCCACCTGTTCATTTGAAAGAGCATTTAAACATAAGAAACTGGGATTGAAATTCCCAAAACCTTTTTACCCGTAGGTGATCAGAAATTTGAGATTCTATATTAGAGTTAATAAGCAAATGACACAATAAATATGTGACCAAATGTTATGATTAATAATTGATATTAGGCAGTGCAGCAATTAAAACATAGATTTTAAAATATATTATCGCTAATAATTCAGTATCTGGGTATGATGAAGAATTAAAAGATTTTAAACAATTAGTAAGGAGAATCAATTTCCACCAGCAATATACTCAGTGACAGACAGGCACAGATTAAAAGGTAATTGCAAAAATATCAACAAGAATACGAGGTGAGTTGTGCACATGCTGAATAGGTGGGTATAGCAGCTCCCAATAATAATTTTCAAAGATGAATTAACATGCATTTGAAAAGGAGAAAATTTCTGGCCTGTCGAAGGGCAAAGGAGGGGTTAATTTCACGATCTCTTAAAAAAACAGCACATGCGTAATAGACTGAATGGCCTCCTGCACCACAGATATTATTCTATGATGAAAACATAAGTAAACTTGGTAATGCAGCAGGTACACAAAAATGCTGGAGATAATCAGTCTGAAGAAGGGTTTCGGCCCGAAACGTTGCCCATTTCCTTCGCTCCATAGATGCTGCTGCACCCGCTGAGTTTCACCAGCATTTTTGTCTACCTTCGATTTTCCAGCATCTGCAGTTCCTTCTTAAACACTTGGTAATGCAGCAAATAGACTGACTTCCTACTTGCTTTTTCTCTTTCCATCAAAATATTACTGTTAATCCTGGTCAAAACCTTCAATGGTTTTGCAGGCTACCTTCAGCAATTCCCATTTTGGACAGGGGCAGAGATGGATCTTTCCTGGGTTCTGGAATTTATGATTCACCTTTTACAGGAATATACCCATTGCAAAATAAACGATATCAGCAGCGGGGTAGAGGTAGAGATGGGAGAAATTATCATCATTGAAGTAAGGTGGCTTGAAAGATATTGCTTGTAAACAGGCCACTTAAACTAACCCATTGCTAACACATTCACTATTGCTTATTTCTCTGTTTCCTTGTCTTCTCTGGCATTTTGGTCAACAATACCACACAAACTGAGGCAAGTATTGATGCTTCAGTTTCATTTCATAACCTGGCTGCACATTCCTATTTCAATGTATGGGACATTCTAGGAATACATTCAAAGATCCATGACAGTTCAATGCAAAAAAAATTAAGTCATACCAGGAGGGAAAACATTGCTTGGAGCTGATGATCCAATTCCTGCTTACAAGAGTCCCACCACAAAAATGTCTCCCTTCCCTGAAAAGAAAATTAACAAATAAAAATTACACATTCAGGAAAATCCACAGAGCTCTCTAGAGTGAGGGAGGTTTGGGTTGGCAATGAATATGATGAAGTCCATGAGAGAGAAGCAGTTGAGGGCACTGGGAATGTATATACTGAAAAGATTCCAAGGTTGGTGTTCTAGAGATAGCCCAAGGGGTTCCTGGGGATGCTACACAATAACCAGCTTCTAGCTATCCACTCCCACAATTCTTCCTAACAGGTCCAGCGATGGCAAGACCCACTCCTTCACCCCGCCATTGGCTCTGACTCACCTGTTCTCATGCAGTTCTTCCTTCCCACTCTTAATGGAATTTTCCTACTATTATCTGAGATAACAGCAGAAAATGCTGGAAATTCTTAGCAGGTCCAACAACTCTGGAGAGAGAAACATTTTGAGGACACTGGCCTTTCATAAAGATCAATATTTTTCTCTTTCCATAAATGCTTCTTGAACGGCTGAATATTTCTAGCATTCGATTTTTATTTCAGCCTTCTAGCATATGCGGCAGTTTGCCTCTGGCCTGCAGATTAGATGTTTTTCACCAGTCAAACAAGCTTTTCATCACCTTGTGCAAAACATTTTTTTAAAAGACTGTAATTAGCATTCATGATTTTTCCACCTGCTTCTCTTTGGGAGATTAATATTAAATTCCTACAAAATCTTACTTGGCGGTTACTTAGGTAAATGCAGTGAAACCTATTCAACTTGTTGCAAATCCTCACAGGTTCTGTAAAGATGTCGCTGACCTCAGCCATGGCATAGCCTCCTAGCTTGCTTCGAAGCTCACTCTAATTCCCAACTTTCCAATGAAATGTTAAAAGGTACATCTTTAAAAGTAGAAGCATTGTCTGACATAATCCATAGATTGCAGATTGCAAATAGGCTAGGCAGTCAATGATTGGAAACTCACTCATTCAGGCACAGCAGTGCAATTTTGTGAGAAAGTACAAAACTTTTTGGGTGTAAACTATGGGCCAGAATCTCCAGGGATCGTGCTGGTCGGGATAGCAGCTGATTGATTTACCTGTTGCGAAGGCTCACGGTCCAAGGGGAGTTTCCAGGCGTACCATTCAGAATCCGAGACCTTTTCTTAGGTATTCGGTCATCTCGCTTACCACATGAGTTAAAGTCAACTGAAGCTGCAAAGGAAAAGGTACGATTCAACACAAAACGATGACCGAGTCAAGATGCAGTCAATTCAGGCAAGTGGTGTTTGCTAAAAGAAATAAAGTAGACAAATTGGGCCAAATTATATATTTTTCTCCCCATTAAATTAATTGATTCTGCTAATTGAAACAATTAAATAAATACATGTATTCTAAATGTACATTCTCAGTGTTTGCTTTTTGGTACTGAACATAAAACAAGCACAACTTGGATCTTCAGAATATGATGTTTTAAACGAATTGATGACCATAATATGATGTTTTAATCTACAATTTGAGAGGGAGAAGGGAAAATCGAAATTGTCAGTATTTCAGTTGAACAAAGGGGATATGGAGCCATGAGGGAGGAGCTGGCCAAAGTTGATGGGAAAGATACCCTAACAGGGATGACAGTGGAACAACAGTGGCAGGTATTTCTGGGAATAATACAGAAGGTGCACGATCAGTTCATTCCAAAGAGGAAGAAAGATTCCAAGGGGAGTAAGGGGCGACCGTGGCTGACAAGGGAAGTCAGGGACAGTATAAAAATAAAAGTGAAGAAGTATAACATAGGAAAGATTAGCGGGAAGCCAGAGGATTGGGAAACTTAAAGATCAACAGAAGATAACTAAAAAGGCAATACGGGGAGAAAGATGAGGTACGAAGGTAAGCTAGCCAAGAATATAAAAGATTCTTTAGGTATGTGAAGAGGAAAAAAATAGTTAAGACCAAAGTTGGACCCTTAAAGACTGAAACAGGCGAATTTATTATGGGGAACAAGGAAATGGCAGATGAGTTGAACAGGTACTTTGGATCCATCTTCACTAAGGAAGACACAAACAATCTCCCTGATCTACTAGTGGCCAGAGGATCTGGGATGATGGAGGAACTGAAGGAAATCCACATTAGGATTTAGGGCAGGGATCGGCAACCTTGTTCTGCATAGGGACTGGGACGCATGTCTGCGAGCGGATGGTGGGCCACATCTATCACATGTACACATGCATCCCGCCCCGGATGGCAGGCATCAAATCACGTGTTCACAGAAGGTAGACGAAAATTCTGGAGAAACGCAGCGGGTGAGGCAGCCTCATGTAATCCTTGCATGTCTCACCAGCTGAGTTTCTCCAGCATTTTTGTCTATCATCGATTTTTCCAGCATCTGCAGTTCTTTCTTAAACGTGTTCACAGAAGGTGCGTAGACGTGCTGGCGGCTTTGCGCAGGATAAGGTACAGCCAGAGCTCGTGTAAGCGCTCGGCCGTGCTCTGAGAAGCGCTCGGGGCGCTCGGCGGGCTGGATGATTACGGGGAAAAAAATCCGCATGTGGGCCGGATGATTTCAGGTTACGGACTGCATTGGGCCCTGGGACGTAAGTTGCTGACCCCTGATCTAGGGTGATGGAGGAACTGAAGGAAATTCACATTAGGCAGGAAATGGTGTTGGGTAGACTCATGAGATTGAAGGCTGATAAATCCACACGGCCTGATGGTCTGCGTCCCAGTTAGCCTGACATAGATGGTGCGGAAGATGATGGTGTCAATTATAAAAGATGAAATAGCGGCACATTTGGGTAGCAGTAGCAGGATCGGTCCGAGCCAGCATGGATTTACGAAGGGGAAATCATGCTTGACTAATCTTCTGGAATTCTTTGAGGATGTAACTAGGAAAATGGATAAGGGAGAGCCAGTGGATGTAGTGTACCTAGACTTTCAGAAGCATTTGATAAGGTCCCACATAGGAGATTAGTGGGTAAAATAAGAGCAGATGGTAGGTAGGGTACTGGGGGTAGGGTACTGACATGGATAGAAAATTGGTTGGCAGACAGGAAACAAAAAGTAGGGATTAACGGGTCCCTTTCAGAATGGCAGGCAGTGACCAGTGGGGTACCGCAAGGCTCGGTGCTGGGGCCACAGCTATTTACAATATACATTAATGATTTAGATGAAGTGATTAAAAGTAACATTAGCAAATTTACAGATGACACAAAGCTGTGTGGCAGTGTGAACTGTGCGGAGGATGCTATGAGGATGCAGGGTGACTTGGACAGGTTGGATGAGTGGGCAGATGCATGGCAGATGCAGTGGATAATGCTGTGGATAAATGTGAGGCTATCCACTTTGGTGGCAAGAACATGAAGGCAGATTATTATCTGAATGGTGTCAAGTTAGGGAAAGGGGAAGTACAACGAGATCTGGGTGCCCTTGTTCATCAGTCACTGAAAGTAAGCATGTAGGTACAGCAGGCAGTGAAGAAAGTGAATGGCATGTTGGCCTTCATAACAAGTGGAGTTGAGTATAGGAGCAAAGAGGTCCTCCTGCAGTTGTACATGGCCCTAGTGAGACCACACCTGGAGTATTGTGTGCAGTTTTGGTCTCCAAATTTGAGGAAGGACATTCTTGCTATTGAGGTAGTGCAGCGTAGGTTTACAAGGTTAATTCCCGGGATGGCGGGAATGTCATATGCTGAGAGAATGGAGCGGCTGGGCTTGTATACTCTGGAATTTAGAAGGATGAGAGGGGATCTTATTGAAACATATAAGATTACTAAGGGGTAGGCCATTTTGAACGGAGATGAAGAAAAACTTTTTCTCCTAGAGTTGTGAATCTGTGGAATTCTCTGCCTCAGAAGGCAGTGGAGGCCAATTCTCTGGATGCTTTCAAGAGAAAGTTAGATAGAGCTCAAAGATAGCAGAGTCAAGGGATATGGTGAGAAGGCAGGAATGAGGTACTGATTGTGGATGATCAGCCAAGATCACAGTGGTGGCTCGATGGGCCGAATGGCCTACTCCTGCACCTCTTGTCTATTGTCTATTAGAGCCACAGGGATCGAAAGCAAGTTGAAAAAGGAACCAAAATTGGCTTGATAAGAGGAAGCAAAGGGTGGTAGTGATAGGAAAAGTAAGTTCACAGAGTGTACAAAAAAATGGTGTTGCTATTGATAATAAAGAAATTGACAAATCATCCGCTACGATAATCCACAACATTGGTGTCCCATAAGGATGCATTCTCAGCCCCATACCATACACTTTATACACTCATGCCTGTGCAACCAAATACCAATCAAACTCTATTTACAAATTTGTAGACAACACCACCATGGTGGGATGGATATCAAATCATGACGAGATGGAGTACAGGAAGGATATTGAGAACATAACCTGATGCCAAGACAACAACCTCATCCTCAATGTCAGCAAGAGAAAGGAAATTGTAATCGACTTCAAGAGGCGAAGCAGTACACACACTTGGGTAAACATTGAGTGCCAAAGCATAGATGGTTGAAAGCTTCAAATTTTTAAGAATAAATATCACCCGCAATTTGTCCTGGCCAGCCACATGAAAGCAATGTCCAAGAAAGCCCACCAATGCCTCTACTTCCTTCGAAGGCTGAGTAAGTTCGGCATGTTCCCAAAAACCCTCACCAACTTCTCTACACATGTGCCGTAGAAAACATTTAATCAGAATGCATCACAGCTCCATCCAAGACCACAAGAAATTGCAAAGAGTTGTGATTGTAGCCCAGAATATCACGCAAATCATCTCCCTTCCATTGACTCCATCTATACTTTACGCTGCCTTGGCAAGGACACCAGTATAATCAAGGATAGGTCTCACCCACTCACTCCCTCTTCTCCCCTCTCCCATTAGGCAAGAGGTACATATGTTTGAAAACACATATTTCCAGATTCAGGGACAGTTTCTTTCCAGCTGTTATCAGGCAACTGAACTGTCCTCTTACCTAGAGTGGTCCTAACCTTCCATCTACCTCATTGGAGATATTCAAACTATCTTTAATCAAACTTTATTGGACTTTATCTTGCATCAAATGTTATACCATTTATCCTGTATCTGTACACTGTGGATGGCTTGATTGTAAGCATGTACGGTCTTTTTGCTGACTGGATAGCACACAACAAAAAGCTCTTCAGCTCTAGCTGAAGAGCTACTTCAAACATCTGCGTTTGAAGTACAGAAATGGTGTTCCAAATATATACCTGGATCTTCCTCCTTTGTCGGGATATTCTGCCCTTCTGCAATTGAAACAGATGAAAAGAGTGAAATTAAAGAGTAGTGGAAATCAGCAGTCACAACATTTGCAAATACATACTGGAGATTCAACAATGCTTATGTCTATATTGGGAGATGATTGGGTGACTTAATTCTCCTCTGCCCATGACTGGCCAAATCACTGGTACCCAGCTACTGGGATTCAGAAAGCAAAAGCTTGGTACCTTCATCCCTCTCCACTTCATGAGTTTATCTCGGGAAGGACGCACATAAAGAAGCTACACAGTGGGGGATTTGAAACATCAACATCTAAAAGACCATAAAAGATGGCCTCTAAAAGATAAAATCTCTGTTCATATAACATAGGGCACCATCCTTGTGGTAATAATGTGAGATTCCAGCTTTGCATGGAAATATATGACAGTCAAACTATGGCCATAAAATTGAACATTGTGTCTGTGCAGTATGATGCCATCTGATTTAAAAACAGTTTGCTATCACTTCCTGTGAGAGTGTTTCTGTCTTCAGTATCGGACAATGTGAGTGTGGCTGTAAAAAGCATTATATGTCTGTGTTTGTAATGTGTTAATGCGGATAAATGGGATTTGTATATATAAGTTGAATGCGTGACACGGAGATGGTGAAAAGAAGGGCTGTTTCGGTGCTGTGCCATTCTATTTATAGCACCCAAAGACATATTTCTCCCCATGTTCTGTGGGATGCCAGCTCTGAAGTCTTATGTGGTCATTGTTTCATGCAAAACTCTGAAGCCCAGGGAATATTGAGTTCACCTTTAAAATGCACACTCATCATTTAGACTTTAAACAATTTATGCATTTGAACGTCCTCAGGCAAAAAGCACGTTTATTCTCGAACTGCACAGTAAAAAGAACTTCTACCAATGTCTCAAAGAACGGGAATAGAATGTGTTCTGCTGCAGCTGGAGTACTGCAATCAGCATTGGAAACACCTTTAATAGTGGCCTTGGAGTAGTCACAAGGTAGATTCATCAGAATTATAATTCTGTTAAAGGTTAAAGGTTATGAGCATATCTGCCAAAGATTGGGTTTGTGTTGGTGTGAATAGAGGGAATTAATTGTCTCAAAGTGATTTGCTTAAGATGACTGAATGAACTAATAGAATAGATTGAAACAAACTATTTTGTTTGATGAGAGATTCCAGAAAAAGAAGACATTAGCATTTGGAATTAGGCTGTTCAGAGGTAATATCAAACACACAGGGAGTTATGGAATTCTGGAACTCTCCCCGATAAAAAAAACGTTTGCGTAACTGGGCAACAGAAAATCTAGAAGCTTAGATTATTATTGGGCAATGGTTATACTGGTTACAAAACCAAGTCAGGTAAAATGAATTGATATATGGATCAACCATGATCTAATGGAACCTGTTCAAGGAATTGAATGACCTACCCCTGTTCCTGTCTCTGTCTTTCTTTTACTGTCAATTTCTCTGCCTACGTTTTTTTCTTTGTATGTGTGTGTACATGTGTGCATGTTTGGAATCCTTCTTTCTCTGAATGTCACACTGAACCACCTATATTTCGTTGTCTCTCTGGAACCACCAACCAACCCCTTTCTCCCACCCCGTCCCCCTTTCATTCTATTTATCTGCCTCTCCTCCTAGTTCTCTCTACAATGAAAAATGTGCTCATCAGGTCAGTGTTCAAATTTATTTTCTCTATGTTTGTAGTTCACCGAAAGAAATGCTGCTTGGAAGATGATATATAAATTATTATGAATGGCATTATTTTCTAAAATATCAATGTATAATTGTGTTCAAAATGTGGTTACAGTTGTCACACTTATGTAATGAACATGTGTAAATCACTGATTCACACTCAGCTTCTGAGTAACAAGAGTCCCATACTGCACATGCTGATGGCACAATAATCCCACTGCACTTTGGGGTCCAAAGTGTAACACCAAGGTCCGTGACTGTCATCATCAGGGTTTCGACAATAGTTTCTCTGAAGATCAGCACCTGGATACATTTGAGGAGTGACTCTGTGGGGGGAAAGTTTGAAGGACAGACACTGTCATTACTTTAGTTTGAGACACAAACATCAATCCCAGTCATACACAGCAGACACAGCTCCCTTTACATTAAAAACAATGCACAGACCAGAAATCAACACTAATTCCCCAACGATATATAGCAATGTAAAATAATAATAATTGGAGCAATAAATATGTACTAAGATCATTGTTAATTCTAGACAAATACTCATACCCCAATAAATCACTAGAATATCATCCTACCCCGTAAATTAGATTTTCAGTAATTTACACAAACCCCGACATGAATGCGAATTCCAACCATCCAAAGATTAAAATCCCAGTAATATACAGTAAACATTTATATGCCCCTTACTTCGCTAACACTATTACTTTGCAGTATCCCACAGTATCTCCTGCACCATGCATCACGAACAATAACTTCCCAATAACATACCAATCTGCCTAGATGATATAAAATGCCAAGATTAAGGCTATTCTCCATGACACAATCGCTGTGTTGTTAACAGAAACATTAAGTTCATTACTTGAGACAGGTAAAGATATTAAACGAGTGAAATGCAGCTTCCCTGATGATGATTATTCTAATTTGAGCAACATATCATGACTGGATTAGTGTGAAACCCAGAAATGTGAACATACATTAAATCAATCACATACACGATTCAGACATTTATACATGTAGTAATTTGTCACAATATAGTACAATGAAAATCTGTGCGCATGTGATGCTGTACGATGCAAATTTTTCATTGCACCTGTACCTCACCATGGTGGTGAATATGACATTATGACAATAAACCTGACTTGACATGACATGACTGAGATATACGCTGAGATGAACAAAATGGATACAATTGTATTTGGTCCCACAACTTTACACCAGCAACCTGTTAAAGTAAGTTAAGGTCCTGTATATTTTTTAAACTTTAACTAGCATTAATGATTTCAATTAATTAACATAAATGGGAATGCATTTCTAAATAAACTAATACTTTTAATAAACTAAGATTTTCTTCAATGATGTTTATATTATTTCCCATTTCTAAATGGCAGCAAAAGTATTTTGACTGCACGTGCTGTAAAGAGGCACTCTGTAGTTGTGGGCTTAGTTTGTCTTGGCTGAGGACCACCCATTGCCCACTCTGCCTCACTGAATGGCTCCAGCATTAAAACCCCTTTGTAGGGAGGATCACAACAGCAAAACGATAAGCATGTTAATAGGAATGCTGCAAGAGGCTTTCGGACGATATGACAGACAATCCGAACCATTCTAGTAATTCTGATAACCCGAGATTAAGAATAATCACAAGAATGTGTAATAATACTGATACTACTTCCCCAGTAATATATCTAGAGACTGATATACCAGATCTAGCTACCCTAAGAATAACAATGACCCCGTTAATGTACATTTTTTCATATTTTAATATCAATTTGTAGGTATTTGATGTTCCAAAATTACCACCTACCACAGCAATTTACAGAAATCCTGAAAAATACCACCAATAATGCAGAGAACCTGCAATCAGTATTCATCTCATGATACTGTACACATACAGTGCCCGCCATAATGTTTGGGACAAAGACACCTGCCTAAACCATTCTCTATTTCTAGTTATTGGCTCTCAGAATCACTTAACGAAATGAAGATGACCTACCGTGGGCTATGGGAACTATTTGAGGTCCACATTTGGCATGGGATTCCCTTCCTAGTTCTATTGACAGCTCCTCGGTAGTTTTTCCCATTTCCTTCATAGCAGTCTGTAAAGTGGCAAGGCTCTGTGTTAAACAATTTGTCTTGCTCATACATAGGAACAAATACAGGCTTATGTTATGAGTGCTGCTCTGATGAAGAACTTGCACCAATTTTAAAGACAGATTCATCAACATATGCAGAGTAAGCATGTTCTCAGTAAGCGTGCACGATTTCCCCCTTGAAGGCTCATTTTCCAATATTAGATCTTCATTCTCTAATTTTTGACAATACATCATCAATGCTTTAACTTTGCAACAAACGAAGCAAACTTTGCAACATCCTCATCTCAGTCGGATGCCTCTGCGAATGTAGCAGCAGAGAGACACTTGCCCCTGCAGGAAGATACCGGGAGAATCAGGAACTCGACACAAGATCATTTGCTCACGGTCGCTGATAAAAAAGGAAGTGTGGATATCATGAAGGGTGAACTGCCTACAAATGGCCCACTCTTGTGCAGGGTTTCCCTCACACTCACACAAAATGACCACAAGCTTGTCCATGCCATCAGCAGATTGTTCTTCTTACCTTCAGGTTCAACATCATCTTCACAGCGTTTGATCTGCAGACAAAATGCTGTCCGGTCTCTGGGATCCATTGTGAAACACCAAGGGGCATCTGCACCGTCAGGATTCCGGCAGTAGTTCTCATGCAACCCTCTGTAACAATAGATGGGATATACTGGGCCAGAACTTTCCAACAACAGAATCAGAGGAGATTAACAATGCAGAAAGAGGTAATTCAATCTAGTGTATCTATGCTGTATGAAAATTAGCAAACTGACCCAATCCCACCTTCAGTACTTTGCCTGTTACTCTGCAGATCATAACTCTTCAAGTACATATCCAAGCTTAATTGGGTTAAGGGTATCTCCCAACATCCTTCCCTGCAACAAATTCCACAATTCTAACCTCATCCCCTCCTCCTCTGGGTGAAATGTTTTCCTCTCCTATCCTTTAATCTATCAATCATAAAGTTCAAAACAAAAATTGTGACTGCCCATTTTTTCCAGCATTTATTTTGGCTTTAATGATTCTTGACCTCTATATTAATAGTCCTTTCTATTTAATATATCTAGGTTCCTCAGTACTTTATACACCTTGGTTAAATATATTTTCCTCATTTACAAATAAATCAACCCTTTATCTAATGTCTTTATAATTTTCCAATATTGGCTACGCCTTTATAAATCTCCTCTGCACCCTCTCCAGTCCATTCACATTTTACTGCAATGTAGTAAACATAACTGTACATGGTTCTCAAGCTGTGGCCTAATTAATTTTGTCCATAGTTCTAGCATAATGTCCCTGCTCTTATATTCTATACTTTGACCACTTAAGGAAAGCATCCTGCGTGTCTTTTCAACCACAATATTGATTATTGTGCTACCTTTAAGGATCTGTGTACACGCACTGCACGGTCCCTTTCCTACTCCACACAATTCAATATCCTCCAATTGATTGCATATTCCATTGCCCCATGTCAACTCCCCAAATGCATTACCTCACCCTTCACTGGATGCAATTCCATATGCCAATTTGCAAATATTTTTATCATGCCCCATACATTTAAAATAAAATTAATAACAAGGGAGAAATACTATACCCTGTGTTTATGAAAACATTTAGCAACCATACACTAGGCTCCCAAACACGAGGCCAAGTTCAGATCCATTTTGCAACTTTCCCTTTTTTAGTGATCCTGTCATATGGAACCTGTTAAAGGCCTGCCTCAAATCCATATAGACTAAATAAATGCACTGGTCTCACTGACCCTCCTGTCAATCGACTTAATAAGAGCCTTCCATTAACCAATCCATGTTGACTGTCAGTCTGTAACTTTGTAAGTTGGTATATATTGCCTCAGAATTGATTCAATACTTTGCCTGCAACTGGGGTTAAACTAACTGGACAACACACTAAACTAACTCGCAGCACAATAAAAGTCCTCCAATCCTCAGGCATCATTTCCATAGCCAAGGAGGATTGCATGTTTCTAGCCAGAGCCTGCGCAATATCCTCCCTTGCTTTTTTTAACAACCTGGGATATATCTGTAATTGTAATTGTAATTCATTTATTAGCCAAGTATGTACATACAAAGAATTTGATTTGCCATACAGTCATACCAAAAAAGCAACAAGATACACAACTAAATAAAAGTTAACATAAACATCCGCCACAGCGCACTGTGATGGAAGGCAATAACGTACTATCTTCCCTCCTTTTCTCCCGCGGTCGGGGCAGTCGTACCATCCGCTGTCAGGGCGATCGAAGCTCCTGTAGCCGGCGATCGAAGCTCCTGCTTCGGGGCGATCGAAGGTCCCGCAAAATGGGCAGTCGAAGCCCCTGCGGTTGGAGCTCTCAAAGTCGATCCCTAACCAAGTGACCGCGAGCTCCACGATGTTAAGTCCGCAGGCTCCTGCGGCTGGAGCTCCCAAAATTGATCCCTGACAAAGGGACCGTAAGCTCCACGATGTTGAGTCTGCAGGCTCCCGTTGGAGCTCCCAAAGTCGATCCCCAGCAAAGGGGCTGGCAGCTCCACGATGTTAGGCTGCATGTTAGGAGATACGATATGGAAAAAGTCTCATCTCCATCGAGGAAAGAGATTTAAAAAAGTTCTTTGATTTTACTTGCCAGTATTTTTCCATACCCTCCCTATGCTCTCCAAGAACTTTATTCATCCCAGGAGGGAAACTGATCTGCCAACAGTCATAAAACAGAAGATACAAGAAACATGAAATGAAAGTGACTAGTGGAAAGGATTGTGGATGTGTGCAAAGATTTAGGGAGGTGGGGGCGGAGAAAGGGAATCAGTCTATCCCATGTCAGAAGGGGGAGGAGTTGTACAGTTTGATAGCCACAGGGAAGAAGGATATCCTGTGGCATTCTGTACTGCATCTTGGTGGAACCAGTCTGTTGCTGACTGTACTTCTCAGGTTGACTAGTGTGTCATGGAGCGGGCGAGCTGTATTGTCCAAGATGCTCTGCCGTTTCAGGAGCATCCTCTCCTCCAAGAACACCTCCACCCTCAGGAAAGAGCCAGCATTCCTGATGAGTTTATTAATCCTGTTGGCGTCCAAGGCCTGCTGTCCCAGAACATGACAGCGAAGAGGTTGGCACTGGCTACCACCGAACATCTGCAGCATCTTACTGCAGACGTTGCAGGAGCGGAGCCTTCACAAAAAATACAGCTGGCTCCGTCAGTTCGTGTACAAGGCCTGAGCATTCCTGGACCAGTCCAGTTTACTGTCCAGGTACACTCCAAGGTATTTCTACTTCTTGGTAAACTGCACATCCACACCATTGATGGAGATTATGTTTCCTTATTCCACCCATTATGCACATTACTATGCAATGGGTCCTAGATTTGGCAGTACCCTGTACTATCCTTTTTCTTTGTGGGGGAGCAAGTTTACCATGACCTTGAATTTACTTCTTAAATGTCTTCCATTGCTCAAACACTATTTTACCTTCGCATAACTTTTTCCAGTCAACTCTTGCCATATTGAACCCAATTTAATAAAAAAATTCCTTGCTCCAATTTAGACCTTATATTCCAATCTTAACCTAGTCCTTTTCCATAACTATGTTAAATCCAACAGATTTATAATCACTGCAATATAAGACTTCCCCACTAATACTTCCACTTGCTCAGATTAATTTCCTAAATGCAGAATTGTCCCCCGTTCTTCTCAAACCCAGTCAAACTGTATCCAAACCGACATAACCAAATGGGTTTCGATTCTGTTAACTTAATCCACAAATTCTAGCTAAATGAGCACAGCCTGCTCAGATTGTAGATGTCCATTACCTACATTATATTGTTTTTGTAATGAAAGATACATGATTTAAATCATTTGCTGCTATTTACTATTATTTGCTATTAACAGATTTTGAATATTTGAAGGTTATATTGTTCCATACTTGCATTGATAATTTTCTGGTGTGAATTCATGTTCGTGTGGAGATTGTGCGTCCCATCGCTGGCAAGAGGTTCCAGATGTGGTTTGGCTCACTCTCCCTCTGTATCCTATCCCATACTGTTTGAAGCATTTTTTGGTGATCTCCACATCTTTCAACCTGTGTGTCTCACCTGCGCATTGAAACAAAGAAAATAAACAGAAATAAAATATTTTTCTTTATCTTACATTCTTTAATTCACAGTCCCTTCAGTACATATTTTACAATATAATAGCCATATTTGGCTATTAGGTCTCTCAACAACATAAAAAACACTAAATAAAAATGTTATTTCTAGCCACATGGTTTTTCTTTTCTCATTCATCCTCTCAAGAGTTATGAAGAATAGGTCAGTAATTGTTTTGAGGCCAAGATCAGATCGCTCACAATCTTATTGGACCTAAGAGCGAGGTCATATATCCTCTCTTCCTGTCCAGAGACATAGAGGTGTGGGCCTGTCCAATTAGGCTATTTTTAGGCGATTGCCGGCAACTGTCATGATCATAGCAGGTCGCCGAAAAAACGGCAACTGGGCCCCCCTTCAACATAAAATTTGAAATAGAATCATTGCTTTAACAACAACAAAAAAAAGTCAGCACTGGCGACAACCTACGTCACCTGGCGACAACCTACGTTAACCTGGCGCCAACTATGATAGCACCTACGTCAGGAGAAGTCAAGCTACGCTCATTGGCGTCAAACCCACGGTCGCCGACTGCCTCTGAAAATGTTACATGTTGAAAATCTAGCGCCGACCAGAAAGACGCTACGATTCTTTAGGCGACTGAGGAAACTACTCACAACCATACAGGCAACACCCCGGCGACCATGTGGCGACAGCCTCCTCGCCTATAGTCGCCTAATAAATCGCCTAAGTGGGACAGGCCCATTATACAACACGGAAATTGGCCCTTCAGCCTAACTCATCTATGCCAACCAAGTTGCCTTTCTGAGCTAGTCTCATTTGGTCCGATTCATGTACCTGTCTAAATGTTTTTTTTAATTATGTAATTGTACCCACCTCTATTACCTCCTTTGGCAGCTCATTTCATATACCAACCACCCTTTGTGTGAAAACATTGTCCCTCATGTACCCTTTAGATTTTTCCCCTCTTAGCTTAATTCTATGCCTCTATTACCTCCCTGCCCAAAGACTATTCACCATTTTGATGCCTCTTATGTTTTTATATATATATCTTTTTCCACCACCACATCCTGTTGTATCCTGCTATGTCCAGCTAATCTCTTGTTTTTAATGTATGTATCAAATGACACTCCTCTTCCCTTAATCCTACTCGCCCAAAACGTTTCACTGCCACCAGGGGTCGCCGCACGATAGCAGCCTCGCTATCCTGTCCTTTCGTCTTCTTTTTATTATTTTTAGTGTGTTTTAAAACTTTGTGTTAATGTTCTCTGGTTTGTTTTATGTGGGGGGTGGAGGAGGGAGTTGGGGGAAACTTTTTTTCAATCTCTTACCTTGCCGGAGATGCGATTGTTTTCCGGATCGTACCAGACTGATTCCTGGGATGTCAGGACTTTCATATGAAGAAAGACTGGATAGACTCGGCTTGTACTCGCTAGAATTTAGAAGATTGAGGGGGGATCTTATAGAAACGTACAAAATTCTTAGGGGGTTGGACAGCCTAGATGTAGGAAGATTGCTCCCGATGTTGGGGAAGTCCAGGACAAGGGGTCACAGTTTAAGGATAAAGGGGAAATCCTTTAGGACCGAGATGAGAAAAACATTTTTCACACAGAGATTGGTGAGTCTCTGGAACTCTCTGCCACAGAAGGTAGTTGAGGCCAGTTCATTGGCTATATTTAAGAGGGAGTTAGATGTGGCCCTTGTGGCTAAAGGGATCAGGGGGTATGGAGAGAAGGCAGGTACAGGATACTGAGTTGGATGATCAGCCATGATCATATTGAATGGCGGTGCAGGCTCAAAGGGCCGAATGGCCTACTCCTGCACCTATTTTCTATGTTTCTATGTATCTCCGGTTGCTCTGCGGCCTAACATCATGGAGCTGGAGGCCTTGCTCGGGACTGACTTTGAGTCCCACCGCGGGGACATGGATTTGCCATCGGAGCTGATCCCTTGCCTGGGATCGATGCTCCAACCACGGCCTGCAGACTTCAACATCGAGGAGCTCGCAGTCTCGGGTGGAGACCGATTTGGGAGGATCCAAAATCGCAGAAAGTTTCGACCAGCCCTGACCCGGGGTCGGTCGCCCGGCGCGGGGAGCTGACATCCCCCCGAAGCAGGAGCTTGATCGCTTCGATGTGGAGGGCCCAATCGCCAGCTATGGGAGTCAAGATCATTCCGTCAAGGGAAGACTTGAGGCCCCCGACTGCGGGAGATCAAAGAACGGAAGAGATTAACTTTTTTTTGCCTTCCATCGCAGTGAGGAATGTGGAGTAGTCACTGTGGTGGATGTTCATGTTAAAATGTATTTTATGTGTTTGTTGCTTTTTAATGGTATGACTGTATGGCAAATCAAATTCCTCGTATGTTGCGAAACATATTGGGCTAAGAAAGTATGAGTATGATTATGATCCCCTATTGGCTCTCCTAATTCCGTGCTCGAGTTCCTTCCTGTTTTCTTTATATTCCTTCATACCTCTGGTTTTAGGTTTAAGTTTAGGTTTTTTTTGTCACATGTAGTGAGGTATAGTGTAAAGCTTTGTTTGCATGATATCCTATCAAATCAGATAATATACATAAATGTAATCATGCAAACTAAAGTACTGTAGGAAGAGCAAAGGGGAAGAATAAGTGCAGAATATTGTTCTCAGCATTGTAGCGCACCAGTACCATAGACAATATCCAATGTCTGAAATAGGGTAAAGGGGAATCGGTCAGTGCCCTCGCCAGATAACAGAGAAGAAGTTATTCCCAAGTCTAGTGGTGCATGCTTTCAAGCTTCTGCCCAAAGAAGTAATGAACAGGATAGGACAAGTCCTTGATTATGTTGACTGCTTTTCTAAGGCAGCATGAGCGGGAGAGGGCCTGGTCTTTGTGTCTTATATATGCTACCTTTTCTTGTTGACTAAATAGACAATGGGTGCTGGAGTAGGCCATTCGGCCCTTCGAGCCAGCACCGCCATTCATTGTGATCATGGCTGATGGTCCACAATCCTGCCTTCTCCCCATATCCCCGGACTCCACTATCTTTAAGAGTCCTATCAAGCTCTCTCTTGAAAGTATCCAGAGAACTGGCCTCCACCACCCTCTGAGGCAGAGAATTCCACAGACTCACAACTGTGTGAAAAAGTGTTTCCTCATCCCCGTTCTAAATGCCTTACTCCTTATTCTTAAACTGTGGCCCCTGCAACATCGGGAACATGTTTCCTGCCTCTAGCGTGTACAAACCCTCTCATCCTTCTAAATTCCAGAGTATACAAGCCCAGCTGTTCTATTCTCTCAGCATATGACAGTCCCGCCATCCCGGGAATTAACCTTGTGAACCTACGCTGCACTCCCTCAATGGCAAAAATGTACAACGTTGCTTGTCATTCAAGGTTAAAAGGCTCACTTACTGCATTTACGTATGTTGCAGTATTCACGCTCAATAGCAGGGTCAGTGGTGTAACACCAGGGCAAGGCTGAGCCATCAGGATTCCGACAATAATTATCATCCAAGTTCTTCTCAGGATATCTTAAATCAACAGGAGATGAGTCATGGCAAACATTAGCAATCACACTTACATCAGATCTGTGCTGCAAAAGATGTTTTAACATAATTTTACTGCAGTAAACACGAACTGGGGTTGAAAGATTACCAATCTGGACTTTTACTTCTATTTAAATCAAGCCGAGATTGCTGTAATGAAGGCACTGCACTTTGACCTGATAGCCAGGTAAGTTATTCAAAGGAACATAACAGTTAACCCAACATCAAAGCTCAAAATAATGGTACCAAGGGTCTAAAATGGATGTAAATATGCTGTTAAAAGGCTCTCTCTCTCTCTCTCCACATCTAGGTCATATCACAGTGACCTTACTGCAATGTTCTGGGGCTTGACACCTTTTCAGGACAACTTTGAGAATAAGCCACAACACAAATTGATTGGGAACTCTGACTGACTGTCACTACATATCATAGATTGCTTGATTAGAAAATCCAATAACAAGCATCCAAATTTCTTGGTGATGATTGTGTTCTTTGTTTGAATATGAACTTGGTCACATACTTCTCTGGCTGGTACTTATGTACATGAGGATAGTTGAGATCCCAGCGTTGACATTCTAAGCCACTTGCTGTGTGGTCCATGAAGCCAGCGTAATCCTCACCATTGCACATCACACAGACATCTGAGCGATAAAAACAGAAACATATTGTCATCAATATTGAGTACAGGAACTTCATTGCAAGTTTATTGGTGCGGTTGTGTCTTTTATGCCCTGGTTTCCACCATGATAATTTGTACACTTTGAAGAAATAAGAGACCACAGATGCTGGAATCTGGAGCCAAAAACATTTTGCTGAAGATTCCAACATTTGCAATCTCTTGCGTACACCTGCTGGATGAATTTAGGGAGGTCAGAGAGAAAGTAAATGTCTCAGATCAAGTTTCGACTTTGACCTGTAGTTTTGCCTCCACTCCCCATCTCCCAACATGATAAGGACAGCACGGTGGTAGAGTTTCTGCCTTACAGCACTTGCAGTGCCAGAAACCCGGGTTCTATCCCAACTACGGGTTTTGCCTGTACGGAGTTTATACATTTTCCCCATGAACGCATGGGTTTTCTCCGAGATCTTCAGTTTCTCCCACACTCCAATGATGAACACATCTGTAGGTTAATTGGCTTGGTATAAGTGTAAATTGTCTCTAGTGTGTGTAGGATAACGTTAATGTGCGGGGATCACTTTGTCGGCGCGGACCTGGTGGGCCGAAGGGCCTGTTTCCGCGCTGTATATCTAAACTAAAATAAAGAAATCCTCATGTGAATCAATCAATAATTGGAGCAGAAATAGGGATTAATGAAAAAGGATCTTGGGTCTCGACCCGAAACGTCACCCATTCCTTCTCTCCAGAGATGTTGCTTGTCCCGTTGAGTTACTCCTGCTTTTTGTGTCTATCTTCAGCCTTGAATATGTTTGAATGTCTGAGGTAGAGAATTTCAGATTTACATTCCTCCCCAGTGTAGTTTGAAGTGGCAAACCATTTATCCTAAGACCATTTATCTTTTCCGCTTGTGATAGGATTCACTAGCAACTCTCACCAATCTCCATCTACTTCCACATGTTTACATTATTGCCCATACAGGTTTATCCGGTTACAGATAATAGCATAATTAATTGCTTCATCTTAATTAGCAAACAGCTGCCTTAATATTCACTAGTACACTGAAATAAACTATAAATTAGGTTTTAAGTGTAGTTTTAAATTCCAATACCTAATTTAAATTTTAAGAAGATATAATTCCCTGCCAATTCCTTCGTCCATCAAATCCTTGCCTCTGGCCTTATTCAAAGGTTATTCCCCTATAACTGCATTCTGAGTAACCACTATTTTTCAGTGGTGTGACATTGCCATCAAGTAGCATGACTATGATCAGTCCAGCCTGTGAATGCGGAGCAGAACAACAGACAGCCAACCATGTCATCTCTGAGTGCCCTGTCTTACACCCACCAAATGGAGCTCAGGGCCTGGCAGACATTAATGCAGAGACAACAACCTGGCAGCTCAACACCCGGCTTGAGATCTAACCATTCCTTTGGTTTATTTATGTTTCATTCACAAGAAGAAGAAGACTATGATCCATGGTCACTCAACACACCAGTGTCTCTGGCTAGTATTAAGATACAAGGAGTGTATAATCTCAGTCTTTACTGTATTATAGAAGTAAAAATCTGAGTGTACAATCTTTACCTCTGAGATTCTCTTATTTGTAGGAGGTTCTACCTATGTAACATCTGACTTGCCAAGCTGATGTGAGGGATAAATAGAAACAAAGAAACAAGGAACAGTCTGAAAAAGGATCCTGACCTGAAATGTCACCTATCCATGTTCTCCAGAGATGCTGCCTGACCCACTGAGTTAGTCCAGCACTCTATCTTTTTTCAATGAATAAGTAGGTAAATGGTAGTGAAGAGTGATTGAACAATTTTGATTTTGTCATGATTAGCCATCTACTTACTACATACTATGAATTAATGGGAAGGAAAGTTCGATAAGAGAGTAAGGTCAGGGCCAATTGTGAGCAATGTGAGAGGGGAGGTGAATACTGGTCAAAGTGTTGTATACAAATGTGCAAAGTATAAGAAATAAAGTGGACAAGCTTGAGGCTCAGTTAGAAATTGGCGAGTATGATGTTGTGGGAATTACAGACACATGGCTGCAAGAGGGCCATGAACTGAATATTCAAGAGTATTCTATGTTTCTATGTCTATGTTTCTATGGTATACGTCCTATCGAAAAGAGGGGCAGAGGGGGTGGGGTAGCTCTGTTGGTGAGGAATGAAATTCAGTCCCTTGCAAGGGGTGACATTGAAACAGGAGATGTGGAGTCAGTATGGATAGAACTAAGGATAAGAACTATAGGTCTAAAGACCCTAATGAGACTTATCTACAGGCCTCCAAACAGTAGCCTGGATATCGGGTGCAAGTTGAATCAAGAGTTAAAATTGGCATGTCGCAAAGGTAATGCTACGGGAGATTTCAGCGTAAGTAGACTGGGAAAATCAGGTTGGTACTGGACCCCAAGACAGGGAGTTTGTGGATTGCCTCCATGATGGATTCCTAGAGCAGCTTGTACTGGAGCCTAACAGGGAGAAGGCAATTCTGGGTTTAGTATTGTGTAATGAACCGGATTTGATAATGGAACTCGAGGTAAAGGAGCCATTAGGAGGTAGTGACCATAATATGGTAAGTTTTAATCTACAATTTGAGAGAGAGAAGTGTAAATCCTGGGTGTCAGTGTTACAGTTGAACAAAGGGGACTATGGAGCCGTGAGGGAGGAGCTAGCTAAAGTTGACTGGAAAGATACCCTAGCAGGGATGACAGTGGACAGTGGCAGGTATTTCTGGGAATAATACAGAGGTGCAGGATCAGTTAATTCCAAAGAGGAAGAAAGATTCCAAGGGGAATAAGGGGCGACCATGGCTGACAAGGAATGTCACGGACAGTATAAAAATAAAAGAGAAGTGCAACGTAGCAAAGATGAACGGGAAGCAAGAGGATTGGGTAATGTATAAAGAGCAACAGAAGATAACTAAAAAGGCAATACAGGGAGAAAAGATGAGGTATGAAGGTAAGCTAGCCAAGAATATAAATGAGGGTAGTAAAAGCTTCTTTAAGTATGTGAAGAGGAAAAAATTAGTTAAGACCAAAGTTGGACCCTTGAAGACTGAAAAAGGTGAATTTATTGTGGGGATCAAGGAAATGGCAGATGAGTTGAACATGTGCTTTGGATCCGTCTTCACTAAGGAGGACACAAACAATCTTCCTGATATACTAGTGGCCAGAGGATCTGGGGTGATGGACAAACTGAAGGAAATCCGCATTAGGCAGGATATGGTGTTGGGTAGACTGATGGGAGTAAAGGCTGATAAATCCCCAAGGCCTGATGGTCTGCATCCCATGGTATTTAAGGAAGTGGCTCTAGAAATGGTGGACGCATTGGTGATCATTTTCCAACGTTATATAGATTCAGGATCAGTTCCTGTGGATTTGGAGGGTAACTAATGTTATCCCACTTTATAAAAAAGGCGGGAGAGAGAAAACAAGGAATTATAGACCAATTAGCCTGACATCGGTGGTGGGGAAGATGCTGGAGTCAATCATAAAATATGAAATAACAGCACATTTGGATAGCAGTAACAGGATCGGTCCGAGTCAGTATGGATTTACGAAGGGCAAATCATGCTTGACTAATCTTCTATAATTTTTGAGGATGTAACTAGGAAAATGGACAAGGGAGAGCCAGTGGATGTAATGTAACTGGACTTTCAGAAAGCATTTGATAAGGTCCCACATAGGAGATTAGTGGGCAAAATTAGGGCACATGGTATTGGGGGTAGAGTGCTGACATGGATAGAAAATTGGTTGGCAGATAGGAAACAAAGAGTAGGGATTAACGGGTCCCTTTCAGAATGGCAAGCAGTGGCTAGTGGCCACAAGGCTCGGTGCTGGGACCGCACCTATTTACAATATACATCAATGATTTTGATGAAGGGATTCAAAGTAACATAAGCAAAGTTGCAGACACAAAACTGGGTAGCAGTGTGAACTGTGAGGAGGATGCTATGAGAATGTAGGGTGACTTGGGCAAATGCACGGCGGATGCAGTTTAATGTGGATAAATGTTAGGTTATCCACTTTGGTAGCAAAAACAGGAAGGCAGATTATTATCTAAATGGTGTCAAGTTGGGAAAAGGGGAAGTACAACGGGATCTGTGGGTCCTTGTTCATAAGTCAATGAAAGTAAGCATGCAGGTACAGCAGGCAGTGAAGAAAGCGAATGGCATGTTGGCCTTCATAACAAGAGGAGTTGAGTATAGAAGCAAAGATGTCCTTCTGCAGTTGTACAGGCCTCTAGTGACACCACACCTGGAGTATTGTGTGCAGTTTCAGTCCCCTAATTTGATAAAGAACATTGTTGCTATTGGGGTAGTGCAGCGTAGGTTTACAAAGTTAATTCCCGGGATGGCGGGAATGTCATATGCTGAGAGAATGGAGCGGCTGGGCTTGTATACTCTGGAATTATGAAGGATGAGAGGGATTCTTATTGAAACATATAAGATTATTAAGGGTTTGGACACACTAGAGGCAGGAAACATGTTCCTGATGTTGGGGGAGTCCAGAACCAGGGGCCACAGTTTAAGAATAAGGGGTAAGCCGTTTAGAACGGAGATGAGGAAACACTTTTTCACACTGAGAGTTGTGAGTCTGTGGAATTCTCTGCCTTAGTTGGAGGCTGCTTCTCTAGATACTTTCAAGAGAGAGCTAGATAGGGCTCTTGAAGATAGCGGAGTCGGGGGATATGGGGAGAAGGCAGGAACGGGGCACTGATTGTGGATGATCAGCCATAATCACATTGAATGGTGGTGCTGGCTAGAAGGGCTGAATGGCCTACTCCTGCACCTATTGTCTATTGTACCATATTCTATGAAAGACAGGAGTAAATATGGCTTGTACTAAATAGCAGCAATGGGGTGGCAAAGCAATAAGGGTGATATTATTAGTGTAAACCCTTTTGTTGATTACTTACAATGCAGATTATTATGTAACAACAGGCGGGCATTTGGCCCCATGAATATATGCTGGCTCTTAAAATCTCCATGATTTAATCCCACATGCCTGAGGGATAGAGAGAAAGGAAAAGGAGGTGGGGTAGCGTTGCTGATTAGAGAGGAGATTAACGCAATGGAAAGGAAGGACATTAGTTTGGAGGATGTGGAATCGGTATGGGTAGAGCTGCGAAACACTAAGGGGCAGAAAACGCTGGTGGGAGTTGTGTACAGGCCACCTAACAGTAATAGTGAAGTTGGAGATGGTATCAAACAGGAAATTAGAAATGCGTGCGACAAAGGCAAAACCGTTATAATGGGTGACTTCAATCTACATATAGATTGGGTGAATCAAATTGGCAGGGGTGCTGAGGAAGAAGATTTCTTGGAATGTATGCGGGATAGTTTTCTAAACCAACATGTAGAGGAACCAACGAGAGAGCAGGCTATTTTAGACTGGGTATTGAGTAATGAGGAAGGGTTAGTTAGCAGTCTTGTTGTACGTGCCCCCTTGGGCAAGAGTGACCATAATATGGTTGAGTTCTTCATTAGGATGGAGAGTGACAGAAAGGTAACTTTGAGGGTATGAGACGTGAATTGGCCAAGATTGACTGGCAATTAATTCTAAAAGGGTTGACGGTGGATATGCAATGGAAGACATTTAAAGACTGCACGGATGAACTACAAAAATTGTTCATCCCAGTTTGGCAAAAGAATAAATCAGGGAAGGTAGTACATCCGTGGATAACAAGGGAAATCAGGGATAGTATCAAAGCGAAGGATGATGCGTACAAATTAGCCAGAAAAAGCAGCATACCGGAGGACTGGGAGAAATTCAGAGACCAGCAGAGGAGGACAAAGGGCTTAATTAGGAAAGGAAAAATAGATTATGAAAGAAAACTGGCAGGGAACATAAAAACTGACTGCAAAAGTTTTTATAGATATGTGAAAAGAAAGAGATTAGTTAAAACAAATGTAGGTCCCTTGCAATCAGAAACAGGTGAGTTGATCATGGGGAACAAGGATATGGCGGACCAATTGAATAACTACTTTGGTTCCGTCTTCACTAAGGAAGACATAAATAATCTGCCGGAAATAGCAGGGGACCGCGGGTCAAAGGAGTTGGAGGAATTGAGTGAAATCCAGGTTAGCCGGGAAGTGGTGTTGGGTAAATTGAATGGATTAAAGGCCGATAAATCCCCAGGGCCAGATAGGCTTCATCCCAGAGTACTTAAGGAAGTAGCCCCAGAAATAGTGGATGCATTAGTAATAATCTTTCAAAACTCTTTAGATTCAGGAGTAGTTCCTGAGGATTGACGGGTAGCAAACGTAACCCCACTTTTTAAGATGGGAGGGAGAGAGAAAACGGGGAATTACAGACCAGTTAGTCTAACATCGGTAGTGGGGAAACTGCTAGAGTCAGTTATTAAAGATGGGATAGCAGCACATTTGGAAAGTGGTGAAATCATTGGACAAAGTCAGCATGGATTTACAAAAGGTAAATCATGTCTGACGAATCTTATAGAATTTTTCGAGGATGTAACTAGTAGCGTGGATAGGGGAGAACCAGTGGATGTGGTGTATCTGGACTTCCAGAAGGCTTTCGACAAGGTCCCACATAAGAGATTAGTATACAAACTTAAAGCACACGGCATTGGGGGTTCAGTATTGATGTGGATAGAGAACTGTCTGGCAAACAGGAAGCAAAGAGTAGGAGTAAACGGGTCCTTTTCACAATGGCAGGCAGTGACTAGTGGGGTACCGCAAGGCTCAGTGCTGGGACCCCAGCTATTTACAATATATATTAATGATCTGGATGAGGGAATTGAAGGCAATATCTCCAAGTTTGCGGATGACACTAAGCTGGGGGGCAGTGTTAGCTGTGAGGAGGATGTTAGGAGACTGCAAGGTGACTTGGATAGGCTGGGTGAGTGGGCAAATATTTGGCAGATGCAGTATAATGTGGATAAATGTGAGGTTATCCATTTTGGTGGCAAAAACAGGAAAGCAGACTATTATCTAAATGGTGGCCGACTAGGAAAAGGGGAGATGCAGCGAGACCTGGGTGTCATGGTACACCAGTCATTGAAAGTAGGCATGCAGGTGCAGCAGGCAGTGAAGAAAGCGAATGGTATGTTAGCTTTCATAGCAAAAGGATTTGAGTATAGGAGCAGGGAGGTTCTACTGCAGTTGTACATGGTCTTGGTGAGACCACACCTGGAGTATTGCGTACAGTTTTGGTCTCCAAATCTGAGGAAGGACATTATTGCCATAGAGGGAGTGCAGAGAAGGTTCACCAGACTGATTCCTGGGATGTCAGGACTGTCTTATGAAGAAAGACTGGATAGACTTGGTTTATACTCTCTAGAATTTAGGAGATTGAGAGGGGATCTTATAGAAACTTATAAAATTCTTAAGGGGTTGGACAGGCTAGATGCAGGAAGATTGCTCCCGATGTTGGGGAAGTCCAGGACAAGGGGTCACAGCTTAAGGATAAGGGGGAAATCCTTTAAAACCGAGATGAGAAGAACTTTTTTCACACAGAGAGTGGTGAATCTCTGGAACTCTCTGCCACAGAGGGTAGTCGAGGCCAGTTCATTGGCTATATTTAAGAGGTAGTTAGATGTGGCCCTTGTGGCTAAGGGTATCAGAGGGTATGGAGAGAAGGCAGGTACGGAATACTGAGTTGGATGATCAGCCATGATCATATTGAATGGCGGTGCAGGCTCGAAGGGCCGAATGGCCTACTCCTGCACCTAATTTCTATGTTTCTATGTTTCTATGCCTGTTCTTTCCTTGAAGTCAGGTAATCTATTTTTCTTTTCAAGCAAAACCCCATTGAAAGTTCCCATAGAATGTGCTTCCACCATATTTTCAAGCAGTTAATTCTAGGTCACAGGAACTTGTTGCGGGATTAAAAGAAACATCTCCTCATCCATCCTCCACTTCTATCATGAATTATCTCAAATTTGTAAATACTTTTATTTTCCCATTCTTAATTTTGAACACTTCAAGTAAAACTCCCTTTACTTTCCTGCATCCAATTAGAGCAATGCCGCTTCTGTATTCCCTGCCCAAATCTCCCTTAACTATAATATTTTTCAAGTGTAATAAAACCAGAAGATGTTGGAAACACTCAGCGGGTCAGGCAGCACCTTGTGCAAAGCAAAACAGACTTAATGATTCAGGTCAAAGAGCTCTTTATCAAAACTGATGACAAGGAACAGAACATTTTGACTGTTCTTCAAAATCTCAATATCTTCTATAAAGCCTTGATATCATTCCTTAATCATGATATCCAGATTGGACACGATACTTTACGATGACAATAAAGGTATTCAATTCAAATTCAATTCAATTAACATCTAATTAATGAGTTGAATAGATAGGAGCAAAGAAACAGTCCTGCTCAGAATGTCATGAATCAATGATATATATACTGAACTTTCAAAAGTGATCAATAGTTCTTAGATGTATTTAAATATGAAAATGTTTAACGATAAACAACTAATATGGCGCATTCTACTATAGTGTTCTAGCATAAAGAGAGAGCTAACATATTTCTATAATGGAGACACAAGAAACTGCAGATGCTGGAATCTTGAGAAAAACACTAAGGGCTGGAAGAACCGCCTGTCAGGTGGCATCAGTGGAGGGAATGGGTTTAGTTTAGAGATACAGCGCGGAAACAGGCCCTTTGGCCCACTGGCGCCGACCAGCGATCCCCACACATTAACACTATCCTACACCGACTGGGGACAAATATTACATTTACCAAGCCAATTAACCTACAAACATGTACTTCTTTGAAGTGTGGGAGGAAACCGAAGATCTCGGAGAAAATCCACGCAGGTCACGGGGAGAACGTACAAACTCCATACACAGAGCGCCCGTAGTCGGGATCGAACCCGGGTCGACGGCGCTGCATTCGCTGATCGGCAGCAACTCTACCTCTGTGCCACCGTGACCATGATGGTTCAGTCTGAAGAAGGGTCAGGAGCTGAAGCCGAGTCTGCCCATTTCTTCCACTGATGCTGCCTAACCTGCTGAATTCCTCCAGCACTTTGTGTTTTGCTACATTTCTTTAATGTCTTTCACGACTTTGGATGTTTATTGCGCTTAACAGACCATTAAGTACTAAATTACCAATTTAACATAGAATTGCATCAGCTAATTTAACATAACAAATTTCCATTTTTCCATAGATGACCAGCCAACCCATGTACGTTGAGGAACTAATATTGGCAGGACGCCTCCAACAACGCAGCACCTTTTTCACTATTGTATTGGAAGGTCAGGTTGGACTTTGCAGACAGGTCTAAACTCATAGCTCACTGATTTAGAGGTAAGAATGCTACCGAACGTGTCCAATTTGACACAAGAAACGTATCTTATTGATTGAATGTCAAGGGAAGAATTAACTACAAGTTCTTAGCTCTGAGCAATTCTACCTACCAGATGGTTACATATTCCTTAGATGGAACCTTTGGGCCATTGCTAATGCTACTGTATAAGGTAAATTCAAATTCTGGTCAACTGGGATGAACAGCAGGTTGCTCTGCATGAAACCTTGCTCTGTTGACATAGATAAAAGTGTTGAGGTGTGCCTACTTGAAATTTCCATCAAGTGTTTTGGATGCGATGAAGAGCAGTTTACCCTGGTTACATCTTGGGATGTTACAGGTCTCCAGTCGAGTGTTCCAGTCCATGGTGTAGCACCAGGGGCCATCCTGATCATTATCAGGGTTGCGGCAGTAATTCTGATCCAAGCCTTTCTCTGGGAATTGACTGGGTGAGTTTCTGTTTATAAGCAAAATACCAGTCATACATCAGTCTGATTCAACATGTACCATTAGAATTTCAGCAGAATAGTTAGGTAACATTACCCAAGGAAACTATGGATTTTTCCCCATCTTCCCATCATCATCATCATTTTATATATTCATGGTC
Source organism: Amblyraja radiata (assembly GCF_010909765.2). Lineage (NCBI taxonomy): Eukaryota > Metazoa > Chordata > Chondrichthyes > Rajiformes > Rajidae > Amblyraja > Amblyraja radiata. The sequence continues at coordinate 23,844,446 of NC_045973.1, forward strand.
TATCCTTGAGAAGAGGAAGTTAATGCAAAATTTAGAGTCAACTCTTTGGCCTCCAATCACCAGGATGTGCGGGCCGGGGCTCAAACCTGCACCTTCTAATTCTGGGGGAGAGTACTGCGCACTTTCCCATTTGCTATATATCTGAAAATACAAGGTGTGCATTACCTAACAAGGCCAGTGTCACAGCCGAGGCACACTGGCACTCATCCTAGGGAGTGATACTGCAGAGATGTAGACTGAAGGAATAGATTAAGAAGAACAGACCTGAACACCAGTTGGTTGGGGCCGGGGATCTGGGATAAGACAATCAGGAGAGGGTAGCTGTTTGCAAGGTACCACACCTTGGGAAGTGATGACTGAACCAGGTAGTTGCACAGGGAACAGTATCTGCAAGGTACCACAGTTCCCATAACACCTGCTTCTGCATTTTCACCAATAAATCGTTTTTAATGGCAATCAAGGTGGACCTTTTAGGACCCTTGGTTTGGCCTGTGCAAGCATGGTAAAAGTAACTGGATTGGGACAAATGTTTGAGTTGTTCAAGTTCACTTTCATCATATCTGTTGAGCTCAAAGTTTGATTATGTGGCTCCCAGGGAAACAGTCTAGATGGCTGAACCAGTGCTGCAGTGGAGACCCAGGACAGGGGAGGACTGCAGATATGTTTAATAGAGGAGGGATTGAAGTGCCTGCCAAAGATCTGTGTGAAATGGATGGTTCATGGGAATGCTACAGTCAGGCTAAAGTTGGGAACAACAAAGGTAAGCCCCAGCCCCCTATCATCATATTTCTTTCCCCCCTCCCCCATACACTCATCCCACTGGAATAATACCTCTACCTGTGTTCATGAGGGACATTAGAACTCCAGTGCTGGCAAGATTTCCCACTTTTGGTCTTGGAGACTGTGCCTCTGTATGAGACTCCTTTGTTCACAATGCATTCTCGTATATAATCTGAAAAGACAATGGTGGATAACATCACAAGCAGAAAAAGGTGTAAACCGCAGTGAATGATACACATTAATTAGTTACTGAATTATTTACTGGTCCTGGCTAAATTACCAACAGTTACAACGATAAAAATACAATGGGAAAAATCAAGCTGCTGATAGAACTCAGCCAGCCGGGCAGCATCTGTGGAGGGAAATGAACAGATGACATTTTGTGTCTGGACCATTCTTCGGACAGATGGAGTAGAAGGGAGGTAACTGGAAAAAAGAGGTGAGGTAAAGAATTGGGGGAAGACCTGGTGGGTCCAGGTAAGTACGGTTGATTGGCAGATGAGTCTGGTGTGAGGGAGAAGGGTGAAGATGGAGGTGATGTGGACAAGACAAAAGGGTGCAAATGGGGAATCTGATAAGAAAGAAAGGTGGCAAATGGAATGTAGAGCCAGAGGAGGCATGGAGGGTAGAAAAGAATAGGGAAGGAAAATTGGAAGACTCAGTGGTAAGAAGGGGTGGATGATGAGCGGAAGGAGAAGGTGGAGGAGGGTTAAGGAACCGGGTGATGAGGGCAGGGGGCAATGCAAAAGAAAGGGAAGAGGGGAAGCTGGGTAGAGAAGAAAGGAGGGGATTACATGAAACTGGAGAATTCAATATTGAATATGAGGTGGTGTACTTCCAGTTTGAATGTGGCCTCAATCTGGCTGTGGAGAATATGATTGTGCATATTAAAGAGAAAGAACTGAAGGGTGAATTGGATTTTAACCAGCACCCTTCAAATACCCAACCCTTCCAGCAAAAAAGCTCATCATGATTATTCTGTGTAAATGCTGCTTGCTCCAACTCAGCCTGGAATTTGACACTGCCTCTTGAATGAGGAACGATGAGGCTTTCATGCACTGTATGCATATTGATATAGTCACATGTAGTCACTATATTGATATAGTCGATATAGTCACATTAAAGCTACTTGTTCCTGAATATTACAAAAGTAAAAATCTGATGTTCCCATGCTATTCATTGAGGGAGAATCAATACTGAGGTGCCTCAGGTCACATTTACTGGTTCCCTTTATCAATACAACAAGATTTTTATGGAGATTAAACTCTCAGAATCAATGTGCCATCAGCCACCACACTGGCTTCGCTGTCATCAGTATTATCCTCAGAGAACGATCAGGCACTCATTACTACTATGCCTCCCCCTTCGCGTACTCATTAATAGGTCACCTTTAAACACAGCCTTCAAGATCACAAGATACAGCTCAACATTGTCGTGGCTTAACATAATAACTCCGTGGGTGCCTTTCAGGCACAAACAAGCAGACAGCAATTTTTAAAGGAAGGTAATTTTTTACACAAACCTCATGACATTGCCTCTGGAATTAATTAATTCAATTAAGTTATTGATAACAACAATTACAAATTGTCAGGAAAGTCAATGAACATCTTGTCAGCTCCTCTCATAATGTTAAAATTGTTCCTGCAATTGCATTTATTGAAGTAATTGGCTCCAGGCGTCTTTAGGTATCACAGCTGATGGAAAGGTATAGAGATAAGGTGTGTAGGGAGAAACTGCAGATGCTGGTTCATACCGAAGATAGACCCAAAATGCGGAAGTAACTTAGTTGGTCAGGCAGCATCTCTGGAGAAAGGCAACAGGTGACGTTTCGGCTGGGAACCCTTCTTCAGACTGAAAGATAGAGGCAGGAGGGGAAATTGGAGGATGAAAAGGCCAAAACAAAACAGGGCCGACAACAGATGACCTCAGGAAGGATGGAGTCCATAATAGCTCATTGTTGGCTGGGGAAGATGTGCCAATGACAGGGATACAAGGATGTGAACAGTGTAACTAGTAGGATGACTAGGGTGGGGGAGGAGAGTTACTTGAAATGAGAGAAATCAACATTCATACCGCTGGGTTGTAAGCTGCCCAATTTGGATGTGGCCTCACTTAGACAGTAGGCCAAGGTGGACTGAGCATAGGTGTTCAGCCAAACGATTGCCACACCAGATACAGTAGGTGAGGTTGAAGGAGATGCAAGTAAACCTCTGTCTCACCTAAAAGGACTGTCAGTGTAGCTGGATGAAGCTGTGGGAGGAGGGATAAGGACAAATGTTGCATCTCCTGAGGTTGCAGCAGAAAGGCCCAGGGGAGGGGGAGGTTTGGGTGGGAAGTGATGAGGGAATCAGGTAGTTGCACAGGGAACAGTATCTGCTGAAAGCAGAAGGGGTGCAGATGGGAAGATGGGACCAGTGGTGGGATCCTTTTGGAAGTGATGAAAATGTCGAAGATGATGTGTTATATGCAACGGTTGATAGGGTGAAAGGTGAGGACCAGGGGCTCCCTGTCCCTGTTACAACTCGGGGGAGGGGGGAGAAAGAACAAAACTATGGGATACAGAGGATGATAGAAGGGGAGAACCCCCATTCCATAACGAATGAGCACATCTCGGATGTCCTGGTATATGGAACACCTCATCTTGGGAACAGATGTGGCAGAGACAGAGGAATTGGGGTTAGGGAATAGAGTCTTTGCAAGAGTCATGGTGGGAAGAAGTGTAGTCCAGATAACTGTGGGAGTCAGTAGGTTTTTAATAGTATGTCGATATCTATCTCCTGTGATGGAAACAGTGAGATCAAGGGAGGGGAAGGAGGTGTCTGAGATAGTCCAGGTCAATTTGAGGGCAGGATGGAAGTTAGTGGTGCAGGAGGTAGCCCCGATGCTGTGTCAATGCAGCGGAGATAGAGATGGGTAGTTGGGCCAGTGTACGTCTGCAACAGAGACTCAACTCTATCTCCATTACATTGACCGTTGCATCGAGGCTACTTCCTGCATCCATGCAGAACTCATGGACTTGGGCTATTACTCCACCATTCCTGAAGTCATTGGTGAATCCTCGGAAAGCATCCGGCCTGATGGTGTACCTCACCACATTTTTAAAACCTGCAAAGCTCTCTTATACCTGCATTAAGGAGGCAATTAAACACACCTGAGCAATTACAAAAACCTGTGAAGCCATGTGTCCCAAACATAATGGTGCCCTGAAATGGGGGGACTATGTATAAACACAGCTATAATTTCTACATGGTGAAACCAAAATGTATAAAAATGGCCTTTAATAAAATCTGACAATGTGCACCTTAACCACATGTGATTTCTTTCTATTACAAATCTCAAATTGTGGAGTACAGAGGGAGGCAATTAATTAAATGATGGGGCATTGTCCCAAACATTATGGAGGGCACTGTAGAATATAACAGATGTATCCGAGAATTGTCTGAACAAATTGTTTCCATCATAGCCTAACCAATAAAACAGTTCTGATCACTCCTTTACATAATATATGTGATAGCACTATAGAGGATATTAAGGAGGTTTACCGGAATGTTGTTCGGCTAGTCTGGCTTTGATTACTTCAGAAAAAAGATGGACAAAATCTAGAAAAAAATTTAAATTAAGATGAAGGATGTGACTAGGGTTAAGAAAACGATTCTCAACGTTTGCTTGTGAGTGGGGTGGGTTTGGAACTCAGCAATTCTCATTCCTTCTGGAAACAAATACCAGTATATTAATTTGTGAGACACACCAGAGGAGGTCTCCAGAAACAGACGCACCTTTCTTTTCATACAGATCAACGTGGTTATGCCTTTGTCGCTCTCTGCCTGATCTGTGACTGGTCCAGGGTAAAAGTTGGCATTCCTCGTTCTGTAGGTTGTAATTGAAAGCCCTAAATGAAAAAGAAAGAGCTTTTTTAACCTATTTATTAACTTGTTGTTGTCCATTCCAAATTGCCCTGGAATCAACTGAGGATCTGGAGTCACGTATAAACCAGTCATAGAGTCTTACAGCGTGGAAACAGGTCCTTCAGCCCAACTTGTCCATACCTTCCAAAAAGTCCCATCTGCACTAGTCCCACCTGCCTGCATTTGGCCCATATCCCTCCACATCAGTCAGAAGTTAGTGCCACCAGTAATGGTGAAAAGAAGGGAGGAATTGCCCAAAGGCCAGAGATCTTAGAGGGTTAATGGATGTTCGAATTTCTCAGGAAAGAGAACAGCTGCACCAGCGAGTGCTTTGAAAAGGAGGGTAAGACTATTAAGTTCAAGACATTGTCACACCAGGAACTCAGACAAGTCTACAAGCAACATGGTAATGGCCTGTAGAACTTCAAACTGAAGAAGGGTCTCATCCCGAAACAACGCCTATCTATATTCTCTCATGGTGATGCCTGACCTGCTGAGTTATTACAGCAAATGTTGTGCTTTTGTGTAATGGCCTGTTGAACTTTGGCTGAGTTCAAAAGTAATAGATGTTCTATAACTGCAAGGATTGACACTTTAAAAAGTTTCTAATTTTGTTTGTATTTTCAGCCAACATCACAGCATTGATCATGCCACTCCAAGGCTGCCCCTGTACATAGAACATAGAATAGTACAGCACAAAATAGGCCCTATGACCCACAATGTCCATGTCGAACATGATACCAATGAATCTTCTCTGCCTGCATGTGATCCATATCCCTCCATTCTCTACATATCTCAGTGTCTATTTAAAAAGCCTCTTAAATGCCACTATTGTGTATGCATCCACCACCAACCCAGGCACCTTACTAGCAACCATCACTCTCTATGTAAAAAAGACTTGCTCCACACATCTACTTTAAACTTTTCTGTGGCCAGATATGCCCATCCTCCTCCAGGTAAAACTACATGCAAGACCGATGGACTTGGCAAAATCGGCCAATATCTGGTATTTATGCTTGCTGCAGGCTGAGGTCCCATCACATGAAAGTTGAGTTCCAAACCCTGAAATTTTGAAACCCCAGCTGCCCCAGGGAATGTAAATTATAATTCTGTAAGTGGGAAACTCAGCTTTGTCTCCAGAGATTCTACTTTTCTGTGAAAGTAAACTGGGAAGCTAAAGTGTGAATAACCCTGTTTCCAGAGAGGATTTTACCTGCACTGAAGCGTACTGGTGCACTGGTTGGCACATTGTTCCTCTGACATAGGCTCTGCCTCGATGCGAATAGATGAAAAGCGAAGCTGCACTCCTTTAGAACGTTGGTAGTTATTAAGAGGACTCCGCTGTCCTGGAAAAGAAGTGTTAAATTATTCGTCAGTTCAATCGGGTCTAAGGAACACAATGCAATCTAGGGCAGTAGTGGGAAAGAAACATCCAAGCTCTAAAGGTTATACAGCTGCAACGTGACATCCTGATTTTTTAAATACAACACCACATCTAATGAAGGCAAGTATATCGTACTCCTTCTTTACCTCCCAAACAACTTGTGCTGCCATTTTCAGGGAATTATAGACTTGCACAACAAGATCCCTCTGTGCATCAATGCTCCTAAAGGTCCTGCCATTTACAGCATACTTTCCTCTTGAATTTATTGATTAAGAGGATGTCACGGCAGTGGTCAGAGATGACATTACTGATGGTTTGTCCAGCAAGGCTATATGCAACAATTCACACTTGAATGGATTAAACACCATTTCTCATTTCTGAACCGGTATTTTAAACTGATCTATATCCGACAACAGTCCTCACTATCCAAAACTGCCAATTTTTACGTTCTCTTTAAAGATCCTAATCAGTCAACCTCCATTTTCATCCAAATAATTTATAGGTAAAAAACAAACAAAGAAGATCCCAGTACTAATCCCTGCAATACACCAATGGTCACAGACCATGTAAGTTACATCCCTTCACTGTCAAGAGACTGTTCTTCTAATCTCATTATGCTCTGTGTGAAAACATTTCTTCTCATCTCAGTCGTGAATGACTGAACCATTACAAACATTAAAGCCAGAGACATCTCTTTATCTACTACTAGACTAAGTGGGATCCGTTGGGTCCCTGTCACACAGGAGGCTTGGTCCCCCAACACAATATTCTACCACTCACCCATAGCCCCCAACTGCACAGGCGCAGCTCATTTCCCCTCATCCCTAGCACTCTCTCCCCCTCCTCTTTACCCTCCCTCTTCTTTCCCTCCTCCTCCCCTCCCCCAATCCCTCCCCTCCCCAAATCCATCCCTCACCCTCTTCTTTCCCCTACCCTCAGTCACTCCCTCCCTCCAAAACTCCTCTCTCCTCCCTACCCCCTCCTCTCTCTATCACCCACCTCCCCACTCACCTCCCCAATCCCCTCACCTCCTCCACTACCCGCCTCTCCCTCTGTTCCCCATTCCCTAGCTCCCCCCCTCCTCTACTCCCCCACTTCTCTACCTCTATTTCCCCTCCTCCCCCACTCTCCCTCCTCACCTCCTTCCTCTGATTTTCCCTCCCCTCCTACCCTCCCCCAATCCCTCCCTCACCTCTCCTTTCCCCTACCCTCAAGTCACTCCCTCCAAAACTCCTCTCCGTTCTCTTCTCTCCTCTCCTCACCTCTCCTCTCCCACTCTCCCTCCCCAGGATCTCGAGGTTCCCGCTCCTCTCCCTTCCTGTGTGCCCCGGAGGAGCATCAGTCATCGGGTCCTTAGAGCCAGGCCTCGGATCCTCGGCTCGGCCCGGAAGCACCAGCAGTTAGAGTCACGCCGGCATGTGGGTGGGGGGGAGAGCTCGGAGTAAAGACGGAGAAGAGCCATGGGGAAGAGGGGGGTATCACGGGAGGGGGCAGGAGCCAGCGAGGGGACCAGAAGGGAAGGGGCTGGAGCTGCGGGGCGTTGCGAGGGCGGTGCTTTTGGGACTCACAGCAGGTGCTGGACGCTTTCCCCCACCGGGATCAGATTCACTTCTTTCTGTTTGACGACATCTCCGACTTCGCGCTGGGCTGGGCTGGGCCGTCCGGTCCCTCCAAAAATTGTGTCCAGTTGGAGACCACCGCCAGCCTCCCCTCAGCTCCAGTAAAGACACGATGGCGCAGGAAGGGGCGGACAGGAGAAGCGACCAATCCGCACAGCGCTGACTGGCAGGAGAGGAGATCGATCTGCGCACGCGCTTTAACGATTTTTAAACCTCACTAACTTTTACAACATACTACCGATCGGAACGAAACTTGTTGCACTCGCAGCACAAGAGAACGATGAGTGAGCTGACAAAAAATCGGAGCGCTATGGCATACCGTATTTGCGCAAATAGAAAACTCGGGAAATAATTAATCAAATTTGCAGATGAGTGGATTTTTGAAATCATGAGGTAAATCTCTACCAGAATATGTAAAAATTTCACAGTTACCGTGTCGGGTTTTCGAGGAGATGTGAATCACTTGCGAAATGACACACACACACACACAGAGTTTTATTGGATAGATGGATAGATGGATAGATATAATTGATTGGATTGATCGTTACAGCATGGAAACATGCCCTTCGGTCCACTGACTATTGATCACCCGTTCATACCAGTTCTATGTTATCCCACTTTCTCATCCACTCCCTACATACTAGGGGCAATTTATAGCAGGCAATTAACCTATAAAGTCGCATGTGTTTGGGATGTGGGAGGAAACCAGAGCACACGAGAAAACTCAGTCATAAGAATGTGCAAACTCTACAACAGTCAGCACCCAATGTCAGGATTGATTCCGTGTACTTGGCCCTGTGAGGCAGCAGATCTGTCGGCTATAGCACAGTGCCACCCTATGACACTGCTGCTTTACTAAAGCAATGCAAAAGTTGTTTGTGTCAATTATATCATCTCTCTTTCTTCAAAACAAAATAGATTACAAACGCAGTCTCCTTGGCTTCTTCAAACGACTAATAACCCCATTTCTGGAATGAATTTGGTGACCCTTCATCGCACTCCATCATAAGTATATCCTTCCTTAAGTAAACGACCAGATCCATTCATTGTTTTCCAGTTTAGATTCACAAAGACCCTGTGTAATGGCAGTAAAATGACTTTTGTACTCAAATTGCTCTTGCAATAAATGCTGATCTGCATTTAACTTTCAATGATTCACATGCAACGACTCTCAGAACATCAATGCCTTCCTATCTCTCACCATATAAAATACCTTGCTTTTCTACTTCTTCTATCAAAGTGGATGATCTTACATTTCTCTTCCAAAATTATGACTTTACATTTTCCTACATTACATTCTATCATTCTTTAATCCTGTTTTTATCCCCTGAAGAATTTTTGCATTCTCCTCACAATTTAAACTGTCATTTGGCTTTGTAGCAGCAGCGAACATGGGTTTAAAGTCATAAAGTCATAGAGCACGGAAAAAGCCCCTTCAATCTAACTTGATGCCAACCAGGATGCCCCATCTAAGTTAATCCCACTTGCCTGTATTTGGCCCATATTACTCTAAACTAATATATCACCACACTTTTTTGTGTGGGGGGTGGGGGGGGGGTGAGGGGGAAACTGCCTTTCAAGGTCCCTACCTGGTCGGAGAGGCAGCTTTTCTCCGGGCTGCAGCTTCGACCCGTCCTCACGGCCTACCAGCGGGCCTGGAGCGGCGTTGCCTGTCGCGGACCGCCCAGAACCTCGGCTTCGGCGGCGGCACAGCGCTGGAGCGCTATCGTGGAGCGGGCCATGCCTTGCCTGGGTCGCCGCGCTGGAGCTCCGGTGAGCTGAGACCGCCGGGAACAACATCGCGGAGCTGCGGGTCTGTGGAGCGACCAGCTGCGGGCGGCGGCGCCGAACTTTACACCGGGAGCCTGGGATCTCGCGACGAGATCGCCAGTTGTGGAGCTCCATCCGGCGCGGCCTTGTCGGCTTCGGAAGCCGCGGCCTCCAGTACGGAAGCGGCCGTTCCAGGTGCCCCAGGCCGCTGTGAGGACTCTCCCGACGCCGGAGCACCACCACCCGGCGAGAACGGCCAGGAACATCGGGCCTCCGTAGAGGCAACTGTGGAGGCCTCAATAGGCCTGACTATGGGTGAACTGGGGTTGGGGACTGGACTTTGTGCCTTCCCTCATGGTGGGAGCCATTGTGGGGGGATGTTCGTTGTGTTTAAGACTCTCATTGGTGTTATGTCTGTATTCTTTTTTGTGTGCTGCAAAATGGCAAAAAGCATTTCACTTCATTACACCTCGGTGTATGTGAATGTGACTAATAAAAACCTTTGAATACTTTGAATAAACCTTTTCTATCCATGTATCTATCCAGGTGTCTTTTAAATATTGTTATGCACCTGCCTCAGCTACGTCCTCTGATAGCTCATTCCATATACCATCCACTTTCTGAGTGAAAAAGTTACCCCTCAGGTTCCAATAAAATCTTTCTCCTCTCACCTTAAACCTACAACCTCTGCTTCTTGATTCCCCTCCCTACCCAGGGTAAAAGACTGTGCATTCACCCTATCAATTCCATGAGACACTCCTCAACCCGCAAGGAATAAATTCCTAGCTTGTCCAATCTTTTCGTATAGTTTAAGCCTTTGAGTCTGGTAACATCTTCACAAATCTTCTCTGCAGGGTGAATACAATACTCCAAATGCGGCCTCACCAATATTTTGTATAACTATAACACAACATCTCAACATTTATACTCAGTACCGTAATTGATGATGGCCAATGTACCAAATGCCTTCTTTACCACCTTATCTATCTATGATGGTAGTTTCAGGGAACTGTGTATCTCTAGACCAAGATCCCCTGCTCTACACTTCCCAGAGCCCTACCATTCATCGTGAAGGTCGTGGCCTGGTTTGACTACCCAAAATGCAATACATCACACTTATCTGCATTAAACTCCATTAGCCATTCTTCAACCCACTTGCCTAGTTGATCAAGAGCCTGCTATAATTTTTGATAACCATCTTCACTGTCTACGATACCACCTACTTTAATTTGATCTGTAAACTTATTAATCATGCCTTGCACGGTCATATCTAAATCATTGATATAAACCACAAATAGCAATGGGCCCAGGACCTATCCCTCAGGCACACCACGAGTCACACACACAGGCTTCCTGTCCGAAAAGCCTTCCACCACGGCCTCTGCTTCCTTCCATTAAGCTAATTCTGTATCTAGGTAGCTAGCTCACTCTGGATGACATGCGATCAAAATATGCTGGACTTGGACTCCATTCTAAATCATTGATTATAGATGGTGAACCGCCTCCCAAAGCAAATGAATCATTTATTCCCACTCCCGTTTTCTCTTTATAAATCAATCCTCAGTCAACACCAGTATGCTAGGTATCACTTGTGTTCTATGTTTATTTATTTAACACTTGGGTGACAGCTCATAAAAGGCCTACTGAAGTTCTAAATGCTCTCTAAAACTGGTTTCCTTTTTCTGTTAGGTACAAAATCAAAAAACATGACTTTCTTTTCATAAGTACATTGAATCCAGCCCGATCCTATCTTTATTTTCTCAATCTGAGGAAGGGTCCCGACCCGAAATATTACCTATCCATATTTTCCAGAGATGCTGACTGACCCGCTGAGTTACTCCAGCACTTTGTGTCTCTATTTGTAACTCCGCCTCTGCAGTTCCTTTTTTCTACATTATTTTCTTCATCACTTCCTTAACTGGATTGTAGAATCTGAGGGCAAGGTCTAAATTTGAATCAAAATAAATTAAAAATACCTACAGAACACGTTTGGGAACTCAGAAATAATAGCATTATGGTACATTGTCTGGGACAGGACTGATGTGAGTTAAGTTTAATATACTGTGGTAGTACATTGTGTGGGAGTGAGTTGATATGGGTTTGTGTGTTGTACTATGACTGTACACTGCAAGGGACAGGACTGATAAGGGTTATGTATACAGTGCCAAAAGTATATATTGCGTGGGACAGCGCAAATATGTGTTGTATTCACAATTTTATGAACACTGTGGAGAGTAGACTAATCTCAACAGAGCTATTTACTAAATACTTTAATTTCACCTGAAGCAACTTGTCGCTATCTTTAAATATAGTATTATCAAATTTTGACATGACTAAATTTAGTTATGACATAGATAATGATGTACGGTAGGGAATGTGGAGATTATGGATAAATTGGTTGGCCTACAGGAAGCTGGCAATAAGCATAACTAGGTCTTTACCTGGTTGGCAAGATTAAATGAGTGGTGAGACTCAGGGGTTAATGCAGCCTCAATGTTTTATAATTTGTATAAATAGTTTGAAATAATTCACTGAGGGTATATTCGCTGATGACAAAAGTAGGTGTGATATATAATTTTACTGGGTTGTATGTAAAACAAAGTATTTCACTGTACCTAGATACATGTGACAGTAAAATATAATTGAATCATTGAGGTAGATAAAGAAGAGGAGTTGCAAGAGACTGCAGATGTTGGAATCTTGAGCATAAAACAAACTGCTGAAGGAACTCAGCAGATCAGATAATATGTCGAAAAGATAACAAGGAATCTACAAAGGGATAGAGATGGGTTAAATGAGTAAACAAAGGTCTGTCTAATGGATTATGAAGTGGGAAAATGTGAAATTGTCCATTTTGGCAAATACAATTTTTAATGGACGATATTATCAAAAACTGTTTGAGATGCAGATGCACCTGAGTGTCCTGCTGCATGATTCAAAGCAGCTGCCATGCAGGTTCGTAGCAACATAGAAAATAGGAGTAGGAATTAGGTAGACACAAAATGCTGGAATAACGCAGCGGGACAGGCAGCATCGCTGCAGAGAAGGAAGGGTGACCTTTCGGCTCGAGACCTTTCTTGAGACTGATGTCAGGGGAGTGGGCGGGACAGAGAGATAGAATGTATTCGGAGACGGTAAGACTAGTTGGAGAACTGGGAAGGGGGAGGGGATGGAGAGAGAGGGAAAGTAAGGGCTATTTGAAGTTAGAGAAGTCAATGTTCATACCACTGGTGTGTAAGCTACCCAAGCGAAATATGGACCTCCAATTTGCACTGGGCCTCACTCTGACAATGGAGGAGGCCCAGGAAAGAAAGATCAGATTGGGAATGGGAGGGGGAGTTAAAGTGCTGACCAACCAGGAGATCAGGTAGGTTAAGGTAGACTGAGCGGAGGTGTTCAGCGAAATGATCGCCGAGCCTGCGCTTGGTCTCGTCGATATACAGAAGTTGACACCTGGAACAGTGGATTCTGTAGATGAGGTTGGAGGAGGTGCAAGTGAACCTCTGCCTCACCTGAAAAGACTGTCGGGGTCCTTCAAGGGAGTTGAGGGGGGAGCTAAAGGGACAGGTGTTGCATCTCCTGTGGTTGCAGGGGAAAGTACCTGGGGAGGCAGTGGTTTGGGTGGGAAGGGACGAGTTGACCAGGGAGTTGCGGAGGGAACGGTCTCTGCGGAAAGCAGAAAGGGGTGGAGATGAAAAGATGTGACCAGTAGTGGGATCCCGTTGGAGGTCATGAAAGTGTTGGAGGATTATACGCTGTATGCGACAGCTGATGGGGTGGAAGGTGAGGACAAGGGGGACTCTGTCCTTGTTACGATTGGGGGTACGGGGAGCAAGAGCGGAGCTGCGGGATATCGAGGAGACTCCAGTAAGAGCCTTATCTATAATGGAAGAGGGGAATCTCTGTATCCTAAAGAATGACGAACATCTCCGATGATCTAGTATGGAAAACTTCATCCTGGGCGCAGATGCAACGTTGACGGAGAAATTGGGATAGAGCCTTTACAGAAAGCAGGGTGTGAAGAAGTGTAGTCTAGATAACTATGTGAGTCAATAGGTTTGTAGTAGATGTCGCTAAATAGTCTGTCTCCTGTGATGCAGACGGTGAGATCCAGAAATGGTGGGGAGATTTGGAGATGGTCCAAGTGAATTTGAGTGCAGGATGGAAATTAGTCGTGAAGTTGATGAAGTCAGTGAGTTCTGCATGGGTGCAGGAGGCAACATCGATGCAGTCGTCAATGTAGCAGAGGTAGAGTTCGGGGATAGGGCCAGTGTACGCCTGGAACAGTGATTGTTCAACATACCCAACAAAGAGGCAGGCATAGGTGAGGCCCATGCGAGTGCCCATAGCTACGCCTTGGATTTGGAGGAAGTCGAAGAAGAAGTTGTTGAGGGTAAGGACCATCTCTGCTAGGCCTTGGAGAGTATTAGTAGATGGAAATTAGCTGGTTCTGCGGTCGAGGAAGAAACGGAGGGCTTTAAGTCCTTCCTGGTGGGGGATGGAGGTGTAGAGTGACTGGACATTCTGTGACTCCTCCGACTCTACGTACTTTGAAGGAGTAGGAGTAAGTTTCTGAATCCTTCACGCCTGCTGTGCCATTGATTATTCATGATCATCCAAATTCAGTGCCCTATTTCTGCTTTCTCATCATATCCCTTGTCTTCAAAACTGTATCTAACTCTTTCTTGATTTGGTCTCAAATTGCCTTCTTCTGTAGAGACCCAAAATGGCTCACCCCATATCCTTAGGTTGTGACTCTTAAGACTTCCTCACCATTGGGAACATCTTCCCTGCACATGGTCTGCCCATTCCGGTCAGGACTTTACAAATTTTAATGCTGTTTCTTTTCATTCTTGGAAACTCCAGCAAATATATACCTAAATATATATTTCTATCTCTCCTCATATGTCAGTTCTGTCATCCCAATAATTAGCATGGTGAAACCTCACTGCACTCCTTCCATGGCAATAACATTTTTCCGCAAGTGAGTACAATTGCTGGGGTCAAGATCAGAAACATTGGGGATCAGGAACATGGGTAGGTTTGCAGCCAGAGCCAGGATCTGGACTGCTTGTATATATATATGTTTCTCCTGACAACTGAAACTTAAAAGCTGATATTCTATATCCAATTCCCTTTAAGCTCAGAGGCTGTTCCCTTTAAACTCAAGTTCAATGGGAAATGTATTATATTGCTGTGTAATAGCAAAATTAAAGTGGGTATTGGTATATCCAAAGAACCAACACCTGATAGTCTGCAAAATTTGCTAGCCCAGCAGCACAAACTCCAGAGGGTGTGGGATTAACATAGTTTTAGTGTTCGCCTTCTTAACTGCAGCCACATCTGCATGCTGCCCTTCATTGAATGGTATACAAGGGCACCAAGGTCTTCTTGCACCTCATCCTTTCCTAATCTCTCACCATTCAGATTATAATCGGCCTGCTGGTTTTTGCCACCTGCTACATCTGCTGTGTATTTACCCAATTTTTAGCACAAACCAAGAATGAACAATTGTTGTGGTTCATCCAAGCACTCCTTAAACATTTGCCATTGCTGAAAACAGGTTACATTCCCCAATCTATCATTACCATTATAGTTTCTTTCATTTAGCATCAGTCTCAGAATCAATTCTCACTCTCTGTCGGAATGAAGGATTCTACCATATTATGCTTGCTCTTTCCCATGGGACCCTGGACAATGAGACTTAATTAATCCTTTCTCATTACATAACATCCAAAAGCCTGCTCTCTTGCCGGTTCCTTTAATTACTTTCCGGTATTAAAATAAAACATATCATACCACAATATTGATAACAGCTTGATCTATGATCACCTAATTGCATGTATCTCTAATTTCCTGTTTAATGCCATCCCCATCACGACAACTTTGTGACTATCGATATACAACTCCCAGTAGTGTTTTCTGCCCCTTGGCATTTCTTATACAGATTCCACATCAACTGAGCTAATATTCTTCCTCACTTTTGTGCTATTCGCTCTTTAATTGCCAATCATGTTTTTTTGTGTCTACCTTCGGTGTAAACCAGCATCTGCGTTCGTTCCTACACCTGTTTTTCTTTGTTGCCTCTCTTTCCTAAATATTGAATAACCCTGTATGTTGAGATGCTATCTTTTATTCTCCTTCAGTTATGCCTCTCGAGGACCAATTATATCACACCCATTTACATCGACTTGCACAATTAATAGATCCAACATATTGTGAATGCTGCCTTCATTAACACATAAAACCTTTTTTTTTAAATGCCTTTTTAACATTCTTCATCCCTTTAGCATTATTTTGAACTGTTGCCTTGTTTGTTTTTTTGCTCTGGATTCTTCTGAATCCACTTTTGATTTTCCCTTCCTTTCTTTTGTTTCTATCCTATTTCACCTTCCTCTGTTGCTCTACACATTTCCCCATCCCCCTATCACTTGACAGATTTTGCTAAGTTAAAGAAATGTAATAAATATTAAGTTGTTCTTCACAAATGGCATTTTCAATGATACCACCCATCGCTCAAAAGAAACATGAAGCCCTGGCAACCATTGTCTCTGCATATCTGTCCCAATCCAACAAGCACACATCAGTCATTCCACGTGATGGTGAAAAATGTGAATCAATAAGTTAAACTATGATTGACCAAGGATAAGTATACAAATAACATAGACTTTGGTCTTAAACAAACAGGCTTCGTTCAAAACAACTTTCGCTCAGCAACAATATAGTATGCTGGATTTTCCTGCACGGACCAAATCAGGTGAAATGGCAGCAAAAAAAATGATGAAATCAACCATTGTTCTCCTTTTCCTCCATCTCCAA
The DNA here is from genome assembly GCF_010909765.2 of Amblyraja radiata. NCBI lineage: Eukaryota > Metazoa > Chordata > Chondrichthyes > Rajiformes > Rajidae > Amblyraja > Amblyraja radiata. Next base: position 23,860,723 of record NC_045973.1, read on the forward strand.
CTTAACATGCATAAAATATGATTGAGGATCTGTCCTCCTGTCCCTTTCCTCATGTGGCTACACATCTTAGGACAGCCTGCTAGAAAATGATTGGTGGTTTTAGGACAAGATGAAATGGGGGGGGGGGAGGATGGATATGTTCACAATTCCTCTTCTGGAGGACTTAAGTGGAAGTATCTCCCTCCCGCTGGATACCTACCTTTGTAGCTATTGGTCTGTAGTTGCAAAACTTTTAGGGGCAGTCACTGTCTATTCAGCAATTGCCGAAACTGGTGGCGTTTCTGCAGGCTCTCTATGGTATCAAAAATCTCATCAGAGGTCCAGCTTGCATGGATAATAATCCCTAACCGGACTTTCTATTGGGTAGTCAGGATAGCACAAAAAGGAATAACACCCATGTGTGTGTGGCATAATTGCCACACTGATGTGATTATGAAGCTGTTTCATTCAAATTGTCACTTTGCCATAAGACATTGACAAAAATGTACAATATAAGTTCACATAAAATGAAACAATGGAAGGCATTGTTATTTGAGCATTCTTTACTACTTAAACATCCATCTAGCAATTGAATTCCTAAGGCTTTACTTACCATCCACAAGTTTGTTGCTTAAAATGAAGATCAGTATATAAAGAAACTTCATTTTGTTCAGCTTAAGAATCACTGATGTTGCTGTCCTGGTGCACGCCAATACTCTGCTATTTACTCTGGACTCAGAAATGAGATATCAACGGATGCCTCTTTTCACAATTCCCTTACAACATTCCTCCAATGTTTATCTCTGGTTCACTTATTAACTTCTTCCTTTTCAAGGATATATTGACTTTGTTAACCCTGTTAGCAATTTCTCATCAATAAATTCCCACTCAGTCCCACACATTTTCATCCCCTTCACCCCCACACTTGAACACATCTGACAGTCTACCTGAGGGCAGAGGCATCATTACCAAACCTTATCTAATTTGGCAATGGTTTCAAATGTAGAAACACATTTAACTGGCTGCAATTTACTAAAAACACTCAAGCATAATTCTGCAGATATGAGGGTAACAACCAGGGGGCAGAAATCAACTGTTTGTCTACCGGCAGAATTTACTGCTTTTTTCATTTTTTACAGATTATGAAGTTGATTGAAATAACTCCATTATTCATGATCCTATTGGGGCATTATAGTTGTGAATTATTATAGAGTTCTAGTGGGTTTGCTTTAGGTTCGATCCACGACACAGAATCTATTGTGGCTGATACTTCTTGCATGATTCACATGGTCGGCTCAATTATGTTATTTCTATAAATCTTCATTTATTATGTGGGATCTGTTATACTAGGTTTATTCAACAGGTTGTATAATACAGACTGCGTTACCTTTGAGATGTCATTGAAGGAACTTGATCTCAATCACATCATTGTGAAGGCAAGAACATTGTCCCAAACCTCCGCTCCACCCAACCGTGGGAGAGTGGGGGCTGTCCCGAGCGATGCACACCTTCGGCCGCTTTCAACTTGGTGCTTGGGTTCAGTCTGCCCAGTCACCTATGGCTTGTGTGGGAAAATGAACCCCACGCTGCCCTCTCCCTCCTCTTCTCCCTCTCTCTCTCTCTTCTCTCTCCTCCTCTTCTCTCTCTCCTCCTCTCTTCCCCTCCTCTTCCCCCCCTCTCCCTTCTCTCCCCCTTCTCTCTCTCTTCCCCCTTCTCTCCCCCCGCCCCCCTCCCTTCTCTCTCTCCCGTCAACTCCACCCGCTGGAACGTCCCACAGTCACTGACCGCCATCGGACCCCAACCTCCACACCAGGGTGATTCCCCCCCTCCGACCCCCGGACTTTGACACCCACACCAGGATGATTCACCCCGGCCGCGGGGACAGACGGTTTATTTATTACCGTCTCGGTGTTTGCGGAACGCACCCAAGCTCCCACACATAAAGGAATGGGTGACGTTTCGTGCCGAGACCATTCTTCAGAGTGCGTCTGAAGGGTCTCGACCCGAAACGCCACCCATTCCTTCTCTCCAGAGATGCTGCCTGTTCAGCTGAGTTACTCCAGCAATTTGTGTCTATCTTTGGTGTGACAGTTGTCTCATTTCAACGGCTTCGTGTATTGCGCGCCCAGGAAAGAAGCTGTACATCCTGCTTGCATCTATTCAAACAAGTGCGCTCAAATTGAAATCCCACATCTTTGCGAGGGAGGGATGGAATAGATGTAATCACCGGCTAAAACAAAGGCCGTTAGGACAGGGAAATAATGCCACCAGTTAATTAACCATGTTCTCGAATGTAAGAACGATTTATACATGTAATACATGATATACTCCAGTTAATTAACCATGTAAGAAATGTATATCATGTATTACATGTATAAATCGTCCGTTACATTCGTACAACGTGGGAGGTTGGGGTCCTGATGGCGGTGCATCGCGTGTACATTGAACTGTGGGACGCTCCCGCGGGTGGAAGACGGAGGAGAGAGAGAAGGGGAGAGAGAGGAAAGGAAAGAGCGGTGTGGGGGGGGAGAGAGAAGGGATAGAGAGAGAGGGGAGAGAGGAGGGAGAGAGAAGGGGGGGGGGGGGAGAGGAGGGGAAGAGAGAGGAGGGGAAGAGAGAGGAGGAGAGAGAAGAGTGGAGAGAGGAGCAGAGAGAAGAGGGGAGAGAGAGGAGCAGAGAGAAGAGGGGAGAGAGAGGAGGTGAGAGAAGGGAGAGAGAGAATGGAGAGAGAGAAGGGAGAGAGAGAAGTGGGGAGAGAGAAGGGGGAGACGGGAGCGTGGGGTTCATTTTCCCACACAAGCCATAGGTGACTGGGCAATCTGGACCCAAGCACCAAGTAGAAAGCGGGCAAAGGTGTGCATCGCTCGGGGCAGCCCCCACTCTCCCACGGCCACCCTCCGCGGGCTGCGGGTCGGGTGGAGCGGAGGTTTGGGACAATGTTCATGCCTTCACAGTGACGTGATTGACGCGGGGGTCTGGACCAATCGTTGACAAGTCCCGCCCCCGGCAACGTCAAGTTCGTTATTGGACTTTTCTGTTGAGCGGCAGTCGGTCCTTTGGCTTGTAGGCGACGCCGCCTTTCGGGTAGGTGGCGTTTCGGCAGAGCGGCCATTCGGTAAGTTTGCATTTAGGTGACGCAGCCTTTCGGTTAGTAGGCTTTTCGTCTTCGGACTCTTTCAGTTCGTTGGCTTTTAGGCGTCCTGCCCTTTCGGTTAGTTTGCATTTAGGCGTCCCATCCTTTCGGTTAGTAGGCTTTTCGTCTTCGGACTCTTTCGGTTCATTGGCGTTTCGGCCTTGTTTCTATTTGGTTCTTTGGCTTTGACTTCTTTGCTTCGGCTTCTTGTGTGTCGGCGCCACGTCTGGGTACCAAAAACACAAACTGAACAAAAAAACAAACTAAAATAAACGTAAACCGACTAGGCGAGGAGAGAGTTCAAAGTTTCTGACACCATGTTGGATAAAGATCAGGCTCACACAAAGTGATTAAAATCCATAGTCTTTTATTAGCAACTCTGCAGAGGTAACTCAAAGAGCTTTCATCTCAGCATGCATACTACTAGTCTAATGGGGAGAGAGAGAGAGAGAGAGAGAGAGAGAGAGAGAGAGAGAGAGAGAGAGAGAGAGAGAGATATCTTTAATAAACCTGTGGGCAGAGCCACAGGATGAGTGACACTAATCTACAGGGAGAGAGGAGTTTGTGAGTGAGGTGGGACAGGCCGCCGCCGGTGGGGCAGGAAGGGGTGTCGTCATCCCGGCTGTGACATTCATTGACAGGAGAAGAGACCAATCTGCGTGGCGTTGAATGAAGGAAAACTGCGCACGCGGATTTTAATGATTTTTATACCTCTATAGCTCTTACAATATACCACCGATCGGAACGAAACCTGCTGCACTCGCAGCACAGGAGAACGGTGAGTAACCTGGTGAAAATTCGTAGCGCTATCGCATACCGATTTTGCGCAAATAGAAAAACCCCGCAAACAAGAGGAGCACAAGATGAGAGTTTTATGTATAGATAAGATAGATATTGTTAAGCTTGAAAGGGTTCAGAAAAGATTTACGAGGATGTTGCGTGGACTAGAGGGTGTAAGCTATAGGGAGAGGTTGAGTCGGCTGGGTCTCTATTGCATGGAGCGCACTTTCTGAAGAATGGTGCTAACCCAATATATCATCTATCCATGTTCTCCAGAGATGCTGCCTGACTCGCAGAATTGCTTCAGCACTTTGTTTCCTTTATTTTATATGTTGTTGTAAATGCCTCAACTACTTTCTCTGACAGGTCGTTCCATATGTCTACTGCCCACTATGTAAAAGAAAGTTGCCCGTCAGGTTCTTATTCGATCATTCCCTTCTCATCTTAAGCCTAGATATTGGTTTTCCTACCTAGCGAGAAAGATTGCATTCACCCTATATATTCCCTTCATAATTTTATACATCTCTATTAGATCACCCTTCATCCTCCTACTCTCCAAGGAATAAAGTTCTGGCCTGCCCAATCTCTCCAGCAACATCCTTGTAAGTCTTCCCTGCGCCATTTCCAGCTTGATGGCATCTTTCCCATAGCAGGGTGACCAAAACTGAACACAATACTGCAAGACACAATGTGCTGGAATAACTCAGCAGGTAGCATCGCTGCAGAACTCGGATAGTTAACATTTCTGATCAGGACCCTTCTACAGACTGATTGGTGGGAGAGAAAGCTGAAAGAGAAGTGGGGGCAGGATAAGCAGAATATGAGGAGCTGATCCCCCAGTTTGAGTGTGGCCTCATTCTGGCAATGGAAGGTGCCAAGGACAGAAAGGTCAGTATGGGGATGGAAATGTGGTTTGAATTGGTTAGCAACTGGGATATCCAGCATGCCTTGGCGGACCGAGCGTAAGTGTTTGGCGAAACGGTCTTGCCAATGTAAAGGCTACATCAGAACATCAAATGCAGTAGATGAGGTTTGTGGAGGTGCACAGGAACCTCTTTCTCATTTGGAAGAACTGCTGGGGTACCTCGATGTATGAGGGAGAATGAATAAGGACAGATGTTCCATCTGCGGTTCCTCGGGAAAGAACCTGGGAGGGGATCGTTTTGGTGGGAAGGGTTGAGTAAACCAGCTTCTGCATTCCTTTTATCTCCACAATACTTCAAGCATGACATCACCAACATCTTGTACAATGGTGCCGGTACATAGAAAAACAATTCTCTCAGGACATTGAGCTTAATTTGAGACAGATTCAAGCTACTTAGCATCCTAGTAGACAGCAGAAGTTTCATAGATACCACATCTCTTTCCAGTGTGTAAGGAAGAACTGCAGATGCTGGTTTAAATCAAAGATAGACACAAAATAAGCATCTGGATAAACAGGGTCTGAGGCAGGTTCATTTTTATCATTTAAAAATAAAGTGGATAGTTATATGGACGGGAAAGGAATGGAGGGTTATTGTCTGAGCGCAGGTATATGGAACTAGGGGAGAATACGTGTTCGGCACGGACTAGAAGGGTCGAGATGGCCTGTTTCCGTGCTGTAATTGTTATATGGTTAAAATACTGGAAAACTCAGTGGGTGAGGCAGCATTTCTGGAGAGAAGGAATGGGCAATGTTTCGGGTCGAGACCCTCTTTCCAGTATCTGAACCGTCTCATCCATTGCAGCAGCACAATGCAGTAGATTCAATTGGCATCATCACTACCTTGGATCAAACTTGTCTCTTTCATTCTTTTGGATTTATACAAACAATCTGCATTGTAAATCTCTACGTTTCTAGAAGCGCTTTTACATCTCTCTTGCTATTAGCTTAGTTTAGTTTAGAGATACAGCACGGAAACAGGCCCTTTCAGCCCACCAGGTCCGCGCTGACCAGCGAATTAACACTATCTGATACCCACTAGGGACAATTTAAAAAAAATGTACTAAGCCAATTAACCTACAAACCTGTACGTCTTTGGAGTGTGGGAGGAAACCGAAAATCTTGAAGAAAACCCACGCCGGTCACGGTGAGAACGTACAAACTCCGTACAGACAACACCCATAATCAGGATCGAACCTGCGACTCCGGCGCTGCATTCGCTGTAAGGCAGCAACTCTGCCGCGGTGCCACTGTGCAGGTATTATGGAAGGTATTAGCATTCACATCTTGACCATAGCTCCACCATGTGGTATCTTCCAGGAATCTTCTGTCCAAACAATATTTACGTATATCAATGGAACTTCTCAGTTACCTCCTCATTAAAAACCCACGCACTTATTGTGTCTCTGACCTGATGGCACAAAGATTAATCTTCTTAAATTGATCTCTTCTTGCATTACATCTATATCCCAGTGTGCAAGTTCCAGCCAGAACCAAGTTGCCACACTTGCATCCATGAAGAGGTGTCTATTCACCACCATGTTCTCCTCACCAGGTATAACTTGAGAGTCATACATAACGGAAACAGGCCTTTCAACCCGACTCATTTATGTCAACTAGGATGCGCCATCCTGAACTAATCCCACTTGCCTTTGTTTGGTCCATATGACTCTAAACCTTTCTGATCCATATACTTGTCCAAATGTCTTTCAAATGTTGTTATTGTACCTGCCTCAATGGACAATAGGTGCAGGAGTAGGCCATTCGGCCCTTCGAGCCAGCACCGCCATTCAATGTGATCATGGCTGATCATCCACAAACAGTACCCCGTTCCTGCCTTCTCCCCATATCCCTTGACTTTGCTATCTTTAAGAGCCCTATCAAGCTCTCTCTTGAAAGTATCCAGAGAACTGGACTCCACCACCCTCTGAGGCAGAGAATTCCTCAGACTCACAACTCTCTGTGTGAAAAAGTGTTTCCTCATCTCCGTTCTAAATGCATTATCCCTTATTCTTAAATTGTGGCCCCTGGTTCTAGACTCCCACAATATCAGGAACTCCAGGTGTGGTCTCACTAGGGCCCTGTACAACTGCAGAAGGATCTCTTTGCTCCTATACTCAACTCCTCTTGTTATGAAGGCCAACATGCCATTCGCTTTCTTCACTGCCTGCTGTACCTGCATGCTTACTTTCATTGACTGATGAACAAGGACCCCCCAGATCCCATTGTACTTCCCCTTTTCCCAACTTGACACCATTTAGATAATAATCTGTCTTCCTGTTTTTGCTACCACAGTGGATAACCTCACATTTATCCACATTAAACAGCATTTGCCAAGCATCTGCCCACTCACCAACCTGTCCAAGTCACCCTGCATTCTCATAGCATCCGCTTCACAGTTCACAATGCCACCCAGCATTGTGTCATCTGCAAATTTGCAAATGTTACTTTGAATCCCTTCATTTAAATCATTGATGTATATTTTAAATAGCTGCGGTCCCCTTCCAGCAGCTGCCTCATGTAGCCAGCCCAAGCCGCCCTATCACAATCACAATCAATCACAATCACAATAATACTTTATTAGCCAAGTTATAATACTTGGCTAATTGGCTATTATAATATACGATAATATATATCGTATATACTACGAGGAATTTTATTTGCCAAGTCAGTCATACAAATAAAAAGGAACGGAACACACAAAATACATTTTAACATAAACATCCACCACAGTGCCTCCTCCTCGTGCTTCCCGTTCATTTTTGCTACGTTGTACTTCTTCTCTTTTATTTTTATACTGTCCCTGACTTCCCTTGTCAGCCACGGTCGCCCCTTACTCCCCTTGGAATCTTTCTTCCTCTTTGAAATGGATTGATCCTGCACCTTCTGTATTATTCCCAGAATACCTGCCATTGTTGTTCCACTGTCATCCCTGCTAGGGTTAATTTCCAGTCAACTTTGGCCAGTTCCTCCCTCATGGCTCCATAGTCCCCTTTGTTCAACTGTAACACTGACACCTCCGATTCACTTCCTCTGGCAACTCGCTCCATATTCCCACCACCCTCTGTGTAAACAACTTGCCTCTCAGATCTTGCCTCTCAGACTACCATTAAATCTTCTCCCCCCCTCACCTTAAATCTATGCCCTCTCATTCTTAATCCTCTACTCCAGTAAAAGAACTCTATGCATTCACCCTATCTATTCCCCTCATGATTTTATACTCCTCTATACAATCACTCTCAGCCCTCTGTGCTCCAATGGCCCAGGCCCTCAAGTCCTTTCGACATCCTCACAAATTTCTCTGCAACCTTTCCAGCTTAAGGGCTTCATTCCTGTAGCAGAGTGACAGAACACGATATTCCAAGTACAGTCATGCAAATATCATGTACAATCGTAACATCAATTCAGAATTTCTGTACTCAAATCCCTGACCGATGAAGTCCAACATGTCTAAGCCTTCTTCAACGTGATTCTGCTTGTGATGCCAGTTTCAGGGAACTATATGCTAGTGCTCTTAGATCTCTCCTTAATCCAACTTCCATTCAAAAATAACCTGGTTCAATTTACCAAAATTCAATACCTCACACTTATCTGAATTAAATTTCATTAAACATTCATTGACCTACTTACCCATCTGATTAAGATCCTGCTGTAATTCTTGATAACCAACTTCATCATCTATAACACCTATTTTAGTGTTATCTGCGAACTTACTAATCATGCCTGTACATTCTCATCCAAATCGTTATTATAGATGACAAAGAGCATCAATTATAGTGATCAGCACTGGTCACTGAGGCACACCGCTAGTCACAAACATCCTCCGTTTTCAACCTTGCACTATTCTATTGAAGCCCAATATAAGCTCAAGAAACAGCACCACGTGTGATTAGACACACTACTGCTGTCAGAACTCAATATTCAATCAAGCAATTTCAGTCAACCAAGCTTTTCCAGCTTGTTAGAAGTGGCCAATTCTGATGAAAGGTTATTAACCTGTAACATTCACTCAGATTTTGTCTCTCCAAAGATATTACCTGACCTGTGCATTTTCCTCGTTCATTTCCAACATCTGTTTTCATTTTTTAGATACCTTTGCTTGTCCTTGGAGTGAATGAAACTTAACCTATAGGATTCTCATTCTCCAGTGAACGTGAAAAGTAGTGGCTGTTAGTCCTAGCTTGGCCATGTTTTGGTGCATCTGCACCAGTGGTGGATATGGGTGGGATCAGTTGAATGACTCCTGATATCATGTCATCACTGAGCACTGCAATGCTTTGAAGAAAAATTCCTTAACTCACATGACTTGCTCCAATCAATTCCATAATTGTAAATACCCACCACTGACCCAGAACCACAAATAGGTAATTGGACCTTCCTGTTTTTAATGGCAACTTACAGAATATCTTCCCCATACCTGGAGAATTATTTCTCCACAGCTGCTTAACACCAGTTTACTCTACCTTAACACAAAAAGTGCTTGAGTTATTTTAGGGACCCATTTTACCCTATAACCAACCAATCTGCAACAGTGTACATGTTAAGAAGGAAGCCACTTATGAATGCATTGTTGACTCCCCCCCCCCCCTCTGGTTTGCGGGGTTTTTCTATTTGCGCAAAAATGGTACCCAATAGCGCTACGATTCTTCACCAGGTTACTCACCGTTCTCCTGTGTTGCGAGTACAACAAGTTTTGTTCCAATCAGTGGTGTATTGTAAACGTTATCGAGGTTTAAAAATCTTAAAAACCACGCATGCGCAGATTCCTTCAGTCAACGCCACGCAGATTGGTCTCTTCTCCTGTCGGTCAATGCCACAGCCGGGATGGCGACGCCCCTTCCTGCCCAACCGGTGGCGGCCCGTCCCAGCCTCACTCACAGACTCCTCTCTCCCCTCCTCACAGTAACTTCTCTATCGTCTCCCCCACCACCACCGGCGGCGGCCACGGGCTGGGGGTTCAGTTGAGGCCCAGTGGAGACCCTGGTTCCGTCTTTCTCTCCCTCATCGCTCACCCTTCTCCCCCACCCACCCTCTGTGGCAATGGCAGCCCCGTCTACCCATCCCCCCGGGTGCATCTCCTCCGCCAATGCCGTTGCGGTAACTCACCCTCACGGCCTTCTTGGAGATCTTCTCCACCAGCTCATCGAAACTCGTGGTGCTCACCGTGACAAACACCGACTCCATCAACCCCTCCGCGACCCGGCGGCGGCAACGAGCAGGCAGGTAGGCGGGTGGGCAGGGCGGGGACGGGCCGAGCGGCAGCAGCGGGCGGTCGGACAGGATGGGAACAGTAGGGAGTGGGGAATAGAGGGAAGGAGGGGTGGGGGAGGTCAGGAGAGATAGTGGGTGGGATAGGGGGAGGTGAGGAGTGGGGGATAGAGGGATAGGAGGGGGGTGGGGAGGGGAGAGGAGTTATGGAGGGAGGGAGTGACTAAGGGTAGTGGAAAGGAGATGGAGGGAGGGATTGGGGAGGGGAGGGGAGGAGAGGAGAGGGGAAGAAGAGGGAGGGTGAAGAGGAAGGGGAATGAGTGCTGGGGGATGAGGGGAAATGAACCGTGCCTGCGCTGTTGAGGGCTATGCGTGAGTGGTGGAATATTGCGTTGGGGGGACGGGTTGCATTGGGGGAACGGGTGAGTAGTGGAATATTGCATTGGGGAACGGGTTATATTGGGGGACCATGCCTCCCGTGTAACAGGGGTCCCACTAAGTCTAGTCTTTCCAAAAACATGATGTAGGGTTTGTAAGAGGCCAATTAACACTCCTAATGTGTAGGGAGCGGATGAGCAAGCGGGGTTACATAGAACTATCAGGAATAGGTGATTGATGGTCGTTGTGGACTCTGTGGGCCGAAGAGATGCTGCCTGTATCATTAAGTTGCTCCAGCTTTTGTCTCCTTTATTGTAATCCAGCATCTGTAGCTCCATGTTTCAACATTTAAAAGATATTTAGACAGGTACATGGATAGGAATGATTTAGAGAGAAATGGGCCAAATGCTGGTAAATGGGACTAGCTCAGATGAGGCATCTTGATTGGCATGGACAAGTTGGGCTGAAGGCCTTTACCTTCATCCCACCTTTAACAAACTCTTGAGAACCTATGAGAAACCAGTGGATAGGGCGGTTGGGTCCCAGCATCACACGGGAGGGCTGGTCACCCAACGCAATATTCACCTCTCCACCAATTCCAATATTGCTCGCCGTTGGGGGGGGGAGGGGGCTTTCTGTTGCGCTAGTATGGGTGTTGTGGGCTGAAGGTACTGGTTTCCAAAGGGTTAGTATAGACATTGTGAGCCAAATGGATTCTTGGGCTGGCAGCTCAGTCACTGAGGCCTGGCAGTACAGTCACTCGGACCTGGCAGGCTGGCAGCTGAGAAACTGCCAGAAATTCTGCCCAAAACAAGCGAGAGAGAAGGGGCAGAGGGTGGGCTGAATAGATTATTGGGCTGGCTGTTCAGTCACTTACGGCTGGTGGGCTGGCAGTTCACTTACTCACGGCTCGTGGGCTGGCAGTAGTCACTCATGCTTGGTATGCTGGCAGTTCACTCAGTCACCCCTCCTCTCTCCCCCCCACCCCCCTCTGCTCCTTGTCATTCAGACTCATTCACACACACACAGACTCATTCACACACACACACACACATACACAGACTCATTCACACACACATACACTCATTCACACACACGCACACACACAGGCTGATTCACTCACACACACTCACCCAATACTAAAATGCCAAGTAACTTCAAAACGTGTTGAATATACAGTGTGTAAAACGAATGTTTAAAGCCTCCTGTAGAGGCTGCTGGTGCTGAAGCAAAAACGTGCCTTAAATAACATCCAACAAACACACTCGCCATAGACAGAGCAGTCAGCTCTCTTGAATTATTCAACGACGCCTGCACTCGGCGCTATCTTGACGTCACCTTCTCGCTTCTTGCCACGAACCGGAAATGACGCACTCAGCGCCAGCATGCCGCTAACCGGAAAATATGTCATCGGTGTCATCTTGCAACTAAGCGAAAATCACAGAATGAGCGCCAATTTTGAAATTAAACACAGTCCTGATCTAATAACATGTTTATTCACGCTTTATCCATCCGAAAACTGTTGCAAGCAAGCCCTTTAAAAATTGGACAAAAACACTTTGCAAGCCAACAAAACACGTTTGCTGAAAGCCCTTTAAAAAGCCAACCCAATTGGGCAAACAACAAACACATTTTCTGAAAACCGCATCCCGGGGACTCACCGTGGAGTAGACGTGCATTCAGTGTTATTCGCAGTTCAGGGAGCCGTGACCCTCTCACTTCCTCCGTCTGGCAGAGACTGAGTGAGGCACGACACTTCCGGGTTTTATAGTCCCTCCCCCCTGCCGCCAGCGGAGGCAGCAGAGGGAATGGCGACATTTTTTAAAACATTAATATCTCTGATTTTTTATCGATGGGAAAAATCCTCCAGTCCAGTCCGGCGAAGGGGGGCTCTGAGCGAGGTGGCCAAAAATGACAGCCGTAAGTCGCGGTGTTCTCTCGTAAATCACATCACAGTAAGTCAAAAGCGGTCAAGATCAGACTTTTAGTAATATACTAGACCAAGTGCAGACCCGTTGGGTCTGTTCCCCCAATGTGCGGTTGTGGGGGGGGCGGGGTGGGAGATGGCACTCAGCATCACACACACTAACTATCCCCCCCCCTCCCCCCCCCCCCGCACTCACGCTAATTACCCCCTTGATATTATATTAATATTATTAATTTGCTCCTTTTACCCCATAACCACCCTATCTACTGACGCATAGCCCCCAACTTGCAGTCACATCTAGAGAGGTGGGGGGGGGGGGAGGGCGGGCGGGGGTAGAGAGTGAGGGCAGAGAGTGAAGGGGCAGAGGCAGAGAGAGAGACAGAGACACAGAGAGAGGGGCAAGAGGGATAGGGGGGTGGAGAGGAGGATAAGAGGGTGGGTGGGTGAGGGGGGAAAGGTGGGGGAGGACGGGAGGAGAGAGAGAGGGTGAGAGTGAGGGGGAGAGAGAGGGGGTGCTGAGAGGGGGGTGAGGTGGGTAGCAGGGAGGGGGAGGGTGGAAGGAAGAGGGTAGGGGGGTGGAGGGGAGGGGGTGTAAGGGAGGGAGGGGGGGGAAGAGGATGGAGGGGAGGAGGGGAGGAGGGGAGGAGGGGAGGAGGGGAGAGGGGGGAGGAGGAGGGGGGGAGAGAGAGGAGGGGAGGGGGAGAGAGGAGGGGAGAGAGAGAGGAGGGGGGGAGAGAGAGGAGGGGGGGAGAGAGAGGGAGAGAGGAGGGGGGGGAGAGAGAGGAGGGGGGAGAGAGAGGAGGGGGGAGAGAGAGGAGGGGGGGAGGAGTGAGGAGAGAGGGGGAGAGAGAGGAGGGAGGGAGAGAGAGGAGGGGGGGAGAGAGAGGAGAGAGGGTGGGGAGAGAGGACGGGGGGGGAGAGGAGGGGGGGGAAGAGGGAGAGGAAAGGGGGGAGAGGGAAAGGGGGGGAGAGGGAAAGGGGGGGAGGGGAAGGAAAGGGGGGGGAGGGGGAGAGGAAACGGGTGGGGGGGGAGGGGGAGAGGAAGGGGGGAGGAGGGGGAGAGGAAAGGGGGGGAGGGGGGGAGAGGAAAGGGGGGGGGAGGGGGAGAGAAAGGGGGGGGAGGAAACGGGGTGGGGTAAGAACCAAAAAAAACATTTAGGAACAAAAAGACATTCTGCAAGCATGTAGAACCAAAGAGGCCACTTTTTGCAAACATTTTAGGAATCAATAAACACTTTTGCAAACATTTAGAAAACCAATAGACACATTCTGCAAAGCGTCTCTGCTCTCTTTTCTCTTCGTCTCGTCTTAGTCTTATTCTTCTTCTTCTCCTCTTCCTTCCTCTTCCTCTTCCCTTCTCTTCTTCTTCGTCCTACTCTTCTCCTCCTCCTCCTCCTCCTCCTCCTCCTCCGCAATGTTGCATTGCTGCCACCTTCTGGCTTCATTCCACAGTACTCATGTCTTTATATTAGATCCTTTTTATAAGCCCAGAGGCCCTCAAGAAATCAAACAACAACTTTATTCCTTTTCCTTTCCCTCCACACTCTAGAATGTTCTTTACTGATATTTCTGTCAATCCACTTTTCCTCATTTCAATGATCATAAATCCTCTTTCTGTCTCATATCTCCTACATGCAACTAGGGCATGCTGAACTGTTTCTGGTTGATGGCATTCCTCACACAGCCCAGTAGGGTGTTTTCCCAATATTTTTAATGTGCTGTTCAGGTGAGTGTGTCCTATCCTCAATCTTGTTAATACTACCTGTTCCCTCCTGCTCCCCCCTCTTCTTGCTTCTTCTTCTTCTTCTTATCGAGTCCACACACAAGAATAGATGTTGTTCAGCCAGAGCTGAACACACTTCTCGGCATCTGCACAATGGTGTCTGTCTTGCGCTTCTTGTGCTTCTTGTGCGTGGTGGTGGAAAGATTGGTTGAAACAGGGCCGCGACGTGAACGCTCTTTCCTTGGCCCCCTCTTCTTGCTGTAATGCCCACTCTGTTTTGTAGCAAATAGAGGTGTCTCCCCTTTGTTTCCTGTTCCCAGTATTGTTGCCATTCCTGATTTATTTTCTTCCACACAATGTGTTTTCCTTCAGATTTGGATAGTTGTAAGTTTACCTCTATGTTTCTTTTTTTTACAGCCTCCTTTGCCAATTTATCCACCTTTTCATTCCCTAGAACACCAATGTGTGCTGGGACCCACAACAAAGTCACGTCACTGCCCCTCCTTGTCACTTGGCTTAATAGTAGCAGGATTTCATAAACTAAGTCAGGCCGCCTATGGGATGCAGCAGACCCAATACTCTGGATTGCAGATAATGAGTCGCTACATATTACTACTTTACATGGTTGCACCTGTTCCATCCACCGAACTGCCATCAAAAATCATCCCCCCACAGTGCTATTCATTGTGGGGGGATGATTTTTTTGTCTAATGTAATCCTGTAAGTCTGTGTCCAAGATGGCTGCCGTGAAGAGAGAGTGGACGCTGGTGCGCTTTGGCTGCCGCTGCTCTCTCTTCACATTGTGTTTTTGATTTTCTGTTTTTGGACTGAATTCTGTTTTTAATTTGTGTCTCTGTGATGTCTTTATTACTTGTTATATTCCGATTATATGTTTTTATTTCTATTAATCTATGTAAGGTGTCCTTGAGATGTCTGAAAGGCGCCCATTAAATAAAATGTATTATTATCTATTATCTATATGGCTATGATATTCTGTCTTTAGGTCTGAATTTTTGTTCCTCCTTTTTGCCTCCCATATCTCCAGATCAACTTTTGGGATGTTCAGTAACCATATTGGCACAGATGGCCACAATACTGCAGGGCAGAACTCTTTGTCCTCTACTCCCATGTCCCTTGCCACAACTCCTCCAACCCAGCCGAAGCTTCCAGACTGAGCCACCCCTCTCTCCCAGCACTCCTGTACTACCTGTTTTGTTGGGTGGTTCTCTCCATGACCCTTAAGGCTTAGCCAGTAATTAGCCATTAGTTGCTGCAAGCGTTTTAGAACCACTAAGGACAATTACATTTGAGTCGACATATGTTCAGTGTTATTCACAGCTCAGAGAAACGTGACCCTCTGCCTTCCTCCAGCTTGCAGACACTGATTGAGGCACACCACTTCCTGGTTTTATAGTCCCTCCCTCCTGCCGCCAGCAGGAACAGCAGAGAGAATGGGGAATTTTGTAAAACCATTAATATCTCTGTCATTTTTCATCGACGGGAAAAATCCTCGGCACACATACGGCGGAGGGGGGCTCTGAGCAAGGTGGCCAAAAATGACGGCCGTAGGTGGCGGCATTCTCTCGGAAATCGCAGCACAGATGGCCAAAACCAGTCAAGAACAGACTTTTAGTAATATACAAGATAAGATAGATAATAATAATAATAATAATAAATTTTATTTTCGGGCGCCTTTCAAATCTCAAGGACACCTTACAAAGATTAACAGAAGAGAAAAAAACATATAGTCGGAGAAAAATAAATAATAAGGACATCATCAATATACAAATTAAAGATAGAAATCGCTCCAAAGACACAAAATCAAAAAAAATCAAAAAACACAATGTGAAGAGAGAGCAGCGGCAGCTAAAGCGCGCCAGCGTCCACTCTCTCTTCCGACAGCCATCTTGGACACAGACTAACATAGTAACTACACACAGAAAAATCATCCCCCCACAATGGTTACCACTGTGGGGGAAGGCACAAAGTCCAGTCCCCAACCCCAGTTCTCCCAGAAGTCAGGCCTATTTGAGGCCACCGCTATTGCCTCTACGGAGGCCCGAAGTTCCTGGCCGTTCTGGCCGGGTGGAGTTGCCCCGGCGTTGGGAGAGTCCTCACAGTGGTTGGGCCACCTGGAACGGCCGCTTCCTAGCAGGGGATTGTCGGCTTCCGAAGCCGACAGGGATGCACCGGGTTGGAGCTCCCAGGCTCCCGATGTTAAAGACGGCGCTGCCCGCTCCGCTTCGCAGACCCGCAGCCCGGAGGTGTTGATCTCGGCGTTCACATCTCACCGGAGCTCCAGCGCGTCAATCCAGCGCGGCGACCCAGGCAAGGCATCGCCTGCTCCGCACCACGATAGCGCTCCAGCGCTGTGCCGTCACCGAAGCCGAGGTGCTGGGCGGTCCCCACCAGGAAACGGCGCTCCAAGCCCGCTGGTAGGCCACGAGGACGGGTCGACGGGCAGCCCGGAGAAAAAGCTGCCTCACCGACCAGGTAGGGACCTAGAAGTAAGATTACCTCCTTCCCCCCCCACATTAAGAAGTCCATTTCTCCTACAAACGAAAGACAAGACTTACTAAAAACTGAAACAAATATGGATTAAACGGACGGCTGCTGGTTAGCAGCCGTTCCCCAAGATGGCTCCTCCTCCGATAGATAGAAGATAGATAGATAGATAAATAGATTAGTATAAGAAAATTATTAGTAGTGAATTTACTGGATAACTGCTCAGTGTGTAAAGGAATTAAGTCAATTGCAGAGAACACTGTGTAAGAGGACAGCACGTAGTGTACCTGAATAGCAACAGTGTAGCCATGGCTAATTCCAATTGTAGGGAATGTGCGCCAGTTAGCATCTGGGTATACTTTTGAGGAATGGACCGAAGTCTTAGAGGTTTGGTTCACTTCAAATAATATCACTACAGAAGAGAAGAAGAGCATTGTTGCTTACAGGTTTAGGAATCAAGGGATATCACACCCTATGTGCGTTGCTGCAGCCAGCGAAGCCCGCTAGTAAAACGTACGAGGAATGCAAGGAGGCATTAATTGCTAATTTCTCGCCAAAACCAACAGAAATAGTGCAAAGATATCGGTTTTATACATGCATGCAAGCAAATGAAACAATACCTCAGTTCCTAGCAAAGTGAGGGGTGTAATTTAAGTGAGGGGTGTAATTTTAAGGAACTGGAGAATATGCTAAGGGATAGGTTGGAGGTAGGATGTGCAGATATTAACATCGTGAAAACTGTTGGGTACACCGAAATTAACCTTCGTGAATGCGGTCAATATTGCGACAGTGATGGAGGTTGCTAAACAAGACGTAGTGCAGATCAAGAAGATCGGAAGGCCTCAAGATGATTTTACCCCCTTCCATCAGTTTCAAAGGAAGGAGCCTGGACTAAAGAAGACAAGGAGTCCACCAAGGGCATCCAGAGACAAGGCGTCTGGACTAAAGAAGACATGGAGTCCACCAAGGGCATCCAGAGACAAGGTTCAATACTCCAAGAATTGCTGGAGATGTGGCGGCAGCCATGAGCCAGCGATGTGTAAATTCCGAGATGGTAGGTGCTTCAGGTGCTCGGGAACGAGTCACACCAAAAGCCAGTGTGATGCTGTTAGAGCTTACCAGCAGAGGAGGAGACGATTCCAGAAAAAAGCAAACCACTTGGAGGAGACTGATTCATCAGAGGATTGTATGAGCCATTTGGAAGATGAATCAATTAACAAGTTGACAAACTCTGAACCGTATACAGCCACTGTGATAGTGACAGGGAGGTACAACTAGTAGTTGCCACTGGAAGTCCATGGACTATCGTACCAGAAGAAGTCTTCAGAAAACTCGGTCAGGATTTCAGACTAGATCCCTGTAACCTTAAGCTGAAATCCTACACGGGAGAGTAGGTTGACATCTATGGACAAGCAGCAGTACAGGTACAGCTCGATCCTCACAGTAAGCCAGAAACGCCGACCCTAGTGGTAGTAAAGAAAGGAGCAAGCCTATTGGGAAGAGACTGGTTGAGGAAGTACCCTGGATTGCTGTCAAATTTAGCCAGCCAGAACACGCCGGGTCCAAGCCTAAGTTCACCGAGTAGTATACACAGCTTGCAAGAGGCCATGAGCTCAATACTCAACAAGCATGCCAAGCTGTTTGATAACAGCACCCATGGAGTACTGAAGGGATACCAAGCCAAAGTGTATCCACAAGACAGAAACAGTGCGGCAAAATTTTACAAAGCAGCTCCTGTTTCATATGCTGCTAGAAAGCAGATTGATGCCGCATTAGATGACTTGCTACAGGATGGCATTATCAAGCCGGTGAAGACAGCAGATTTTGCATGCCCAATCATAGCTGTTAAGAAACCGAATGGGAGCATGAGAGTCTGTGGCAATTACAAGCTCACAGCAAATAAGGTGCTGAAAGTGGGGCAGTATCCACTTCCAACTTTGGCGGATCTCCTGCAGGAATTAGGAGGAGAAAAGTTCTCTAAATTAGACCTCTCCCATGCTTATCATCAGATAGAGTTAGACCCTGAAGCTCGGAGGTTCACCATAATTAATACGCACAAAGGTCTCTTCGAGTATACCAGATTACTTTTTGGGATATCCAGCGCGCCAGCCATGTTCCAGAGAAAAATGGAGTGCCTGCTAGAAGATATTCCCATGTGCAAGCCGTATCTGGATGATATCATCATCAGCAGAAAGACTGATGAAGAGCACCTCAGGAACCTGGAAGCGGTCCTGTCAAGACTAGAGACCAGTGGGTTACGTCTGAAGAAAGAGAAGTGTGCACTGATGCAAGAGTCGGTCGACTATCTCGGACATCGACTGAACAAGAATGGTCTTCGTCATCTTCAAGACAAAGTTGATGCGGTGCGGGAAGCAAAGCGGCCTGTGAACCAAAGCCAACTCCAGGCATACTTAGGATTACTTGGGTATTATAGGAAGTTTATACCCAACCTGTCACAGGAGATTGCACCGTTGACTCTAATGCTGAAGGATGAGTACCGATCAGCATATTCAAAGAGTGGGAGAAGCAGCGAGCCTGATCCCGTTCAAATGGGGAAAGGAACAAGAGCAGGCATTTGCAGAGATCCAAGCGTCTTCTGCAGAGTGAGAGTGTGCTGACGCATTACGATCCAGCCAAAACAGTCCTGCTCCAAACGGATGCAAGCCCCTATGGCTTAGGTGCTGTGATAAGCCATGTGGATTCAAATGGACAAGAACGCCCGATAGCTTTTGCCTCACGCACTCTCAAGCCCAGCGAAGTGAACTATGCACAATAGGAGAAGGAGGGCTTATCCATAATCATCGGACTGAAGGTTCCACAAGCAGTTACATGGGAGGTCTTTCACCATTGTGACTGTTCACAAGCCTCTGATGGGACTATTTGGAGACCACAAGCCTGCAAGCCCAATGGCCTCTGCTCGCGTAGCAAGATGGCATATGATCCTGTCTGCTTACAGTTATAAGATTGTCTATCGGGAAGGCAAGAAACACCAGGATGCAGATGTGTTGTCGCGCTTGCCGATCCACGAAGAGGACTCTTCATGGAATCACCCTGAGCTCGCGGAGCTTGATGAAGCAGAGGCACGCATCAACTTGCTCTCCGATCTGGACACACGCCCTGTTGATGCACAGGAAGTGAAGAGAGCTACCAAGAAGGACAGAGTTCTCTCAAAGGTGAAGAACCACATCATGGAAGGGTGGCCAAGTGCAAGGAATCTTCCAGATGAAGTAAAGAAAGATGCCAGCAAGAAAGAAGAGCTGTCAGTGGAGGATGACATAATACTGTGGGGACCACGAGTGGTCATACCAGATAATATGGAGATGAGGACTAGAATCCTTGAAGAACTTCATAGCATGCACCCTGGCATTGTGAAAATGAAGGCATTGGCCAGATCATACGTTTGGTGGCCAGGAATCAACAAAGAGTTGGAACAACAAGTGAGAAGTTGTCCAAGCTGTCAGCAGAGTCAACATAGTCCTGTTGCAGCCCAAATCAATCCTTGGGAGTTTCCTGCCGGAGACCGGGGCTTCACGATGTTATAGGCCGCGGGCCGGCAGTCGGAGCTCTTCTCCGGCGAGGAATCCCAGACTCCGCGAGGGAAAGTGCACGCTGCCCCCGCGACTAGAAGCTCCGCACAGCGCGGCTTCAGGATGTTATAGTCCGCGGGCCAGCGATCGGAGCTCTTCATCTGGCGACCCCCGGCTCCTTGATCTGAGCTATAGGAAGAGATCGGGCAGGCTACACAACAGAAAGTAATAATTTTTTTCTTACCTTTCGTCTTGAGTGGGGAACCTGAAGAAAGACAGGTCGGGTCGCTTACATTGCCGATTCGAGCACTTTATAGCAGAACAGCTTGCTACGCGTGTAGATGTGGACACATGACAGAAGCCGATTTAAAAAAATCATATATTTGATTCCCAAAATGGCGCGAAAAAATTACCCATGGCGCCCATGGCCAACTGCGGCTCTTTCACCTAGTGGTCTATCTTGCTCCTCTAGTATCTTTGGTAAAAATCATAAGTGCCAAGTTTATGCATGATTATTACGGTTATGATGATGTAATTGTAAGATGACTTTAATAATAACTTGGGAACAGTGTATTAGTCAATTATATTTTGGGTAAAAGATCATATACCGTGAAGGTGAAATTGTGTTAGCTGCCTCCAAGTTAAAGGGGGAGGAGTGTTGTGTATGAAAATATGATTAGCATATTTAAGGTCTTGCGCAATGGTACGTATGCGCAGAGAGACTCAACTTGGCAATTACAATACAAGAAGCTTGTTAATTACTTTCTGAACCTTCTGAACGAGTATATCCGAGTATGATTTTAAAGGTACACAAAAAAGCTGGAGAAACTCAGCGGGTGCAGCAGCATCTATGGAGCGAAGGAAATAGGCAACGTTTCGGGCCGAAACCCTTCTTCAGACTGATAGGGGGTGGCGGGGAGAAGGAAGGAAAAAGGAGGAGGAGGAGCCCGAGGGCTGGGGCATAGGAGGAGACAGCCCGAGGGCTAAGGAAGGGGAGGAGACAGCAAGGGCTAACAAAATTGGGAGAATTCAATGTTCAAGCCCGCAGGATGCAGACTCCCCAAGCGGAATATAAGGTACTACTCCCCAAGCGGAATATAAGGTGCTGAATCGCCAAGCGGAATATGTTCCGCAAGGCTGTTGAAGACAAAGATCCTATACCGGAGGGATCTTTGGTTGAAGACACCTGCATCGTGGAGGTTGTTCCCATCCCTTCCTTCCTCACGTGCTCTGTTGTTGTCGTTGAAGCAGCCCCCGGTTTAATTCAAGTCCAATGGAAAGCCAGCCTCGCGGCATTGTCCAATCAGGGGCTCTGTTTCTTGTCTCCGACACCAGACCGTCCAATCACACGTCGGCGTCCTGTCCCGTCAGCGGGGTGAGCGCGCGGGGTTTTTTTCTCTCGCGGACCGCGGGCAAGATCAACGATCCCATCGCAATAGGATCTTTGGGCTAGATGGGGAACAAAAAGAGGAGCAGAGCTGCGACCTCGGCGCTCCCGTCGCACTCTAGGACTCTCTTCCTGAGGACCGACGGCCTGCCGCTGCGTTTCTACATCAGGCCGGGCCCCACCAAAGCCTTACTGCAGCCGCTGGTATCACACGGGGGCGGCGTGATGTGCCGCGTCCAGGAGCCGAGCGCCATTCTGTTGATCGAGCCGGAGGAGAGTGCGCCGAGGACGAGCGGCTATACCCTGTCCCAGTATGTGTTAGACTGCGTGCAGAGGAACCAGCAGTTGCCTCTGGAGAACTACGTGGCGGTCGGGCCGCCGCCACCCACGTCCTCCTCTGACAACGGTCGGACAGCCTACACCAAGCTGGAGGATGTGGCCATCCTGATGTACGTGCGCGACTACGGGGGTTCGGGCTCGCAGCCCGGGAGCGCGGTGTGGCACGAGATGGAGCGCGCGCAGGTGACGCGCCACAGCTGGCAGTCGATGCGGACCCGCTACCTCCGCCATCTGCGCGGCCATGAACACCTGTACAACCTCGACAGCCGCTCCGTCATCCCCACCACCGTCTTCCACGGGACTCAGCCGCCCGAGCCACAAAAAGGTAGATGGGGAGGGAGGAGAATGATTGCAACGGATTCACTGGCCGGCACGACTGCGTGACTTCCACCACCACTCACTCACCTCTCTCTCTCTCTCTCTCCTCCTCCTCCTCCCCCCCCTTCCCTTCATTTTCCATTCTCTCCCTGTGCCTCGCACCTATTTATCCTCTCTTCGTCCAAGGTTGGGGAATCAAGAAATAGAGGACATAGGTTTAATGTGAGGGGGAAGATTTAGTTGCAACTTTTTCCACACAAGAGATGGGGTGGCGCAGTGGAGGAGCTATTGCCTTAGCATCAGAGACATGAGTTAGATTCTGACTACAGGTGCAGTTTGTGTTGGGTGGGTGGGGGTGGGGGGGTGGGGTGGGGTGGGGGGGGTGGGGGGGGGGGGGGGTGGGTTTCTCCGGGTGCTTCAGATTCATCCCACATGCCAAAGATGTGCAGATTTGTAGGTTAATTGGCTTTTGTAAATTGTTCCTAGTGCTTAGTGTGAAATAGTTTGTGGGTGATCAATGGTCGGCTTGGACTCAATGGGCCGAATAACCTGTTTCCACGCTGTATATGTATATAGGTTGGTGACTATATAGAATAAGTTGCCAGAGGAAGTGGTTGAGAGCGGTACAATCTTTAAAACACTTTTTGGGACAAGTATATGGATAGAAATAGTTTAGAGGAATAATAATAATAATAATAATAATAATAATAATAAATACTTTATTGATCCCCTCAGGGAAATTCAGATGTCCAGAAGCTCGCAACCAACAAACCCACAGATTCAAAACGAACGCAGACAGAAAATACATAGAATACAATGTGGACACTACCTGAGAGCAATAAATACTTAAAAAGACCAATAATTAACAGTTAAAAATTAGTAATTGCAAGGTCGTAAGGAGTAGAATTGAGCCATTCGGCCCATCAAGTCTACTCTGCCATTCAACCATGGCTGATCTATCTCGCCCTCCTAACCCCATTCTCCTGCCTTCTCCCCATAACCTCTGACACCTGTACTAATCAAGAATATCTATCTCTGCCTTAAAAATATCAACCCACTGATTTGCCCTCCACAGCCTTCTGTGGCAAAAAATTCCACAGATTCACCACCCTATGACTAAATAAATTTCTCCTCAAAGAATGTCCTTTAATTCAAAGCTATGACTTCTAGTCCTAGACTCTCCCACTAGTGGAAACACTCTCTCCACATCCACTCTATCCATGCCTTTCACTCTTCTGCATGTTTCAATGAGGTACCCACTCATCCGTCTAAACTCCTGCGAGTACATGCCCAGTGGTGACAAACGTTCATCGTAGGTTAGCCTACTCATTCCTGGGATCATTCTTGTAAACCTCCTCTGGACCCTCTCCAGAGCCAGCACATTCTCCCTCAGATATGATGCCCAAAATTGCTTGGAATATTCCAAATGCGGCCTTGCTAATGCCTTAGCCTCAGCATTACATCCATGTTTTTGTATACAAGCCCTCTTGAAATAAATGCTAGCATTGAGTTTGCTTTATTTACTACCGAATGTGGGCAAATTAAACTAATTTGGATGGCTTTTTTTGGTTGAAGGGCCTGTTTCAGTGCCATGTGACTGATTTAATAATGTACCCATTCTTTAGATAGACACAGAATACAGGAGTAACTCATGTACTCATCAACACCCTTGCTGTCCTGGGCAGTCTCCTTTGTCAGAGTGAGTCGATATGCAAACTGGAGGAGCAGCACTTCATATTTTGCAAGGGCAGCTTGTAGCCCAGCAGTATGAACATTGATTTATCTTATTTCAAGTAACTCTTCCAACCTCTGTTTCTCCTCCCCCCTCCTTCCAGTACTACTGTTCACGTCATCTTATCCCTTTTGTTATCAAACCTTCCAGCAGCCATTATGGGCACTACCCTTCCTGAGATCATCATTTGCTGTCCCTGATTTGTTCTGGCCTTTTCTTACCTCCAGTTTGCTTCCTCCAATTTCCCCCCCCCCCCCACCCACTTCCAGTCTGAAGAAAGATTCCGACCTGAAACTTTGCCTTTTTTCTTTCCTTCAAAGATGCTGCCTGATCTGCTGAGTTACTCCAGCATTTTGTATATTATGTTATCCTATTAGTTGGGATGACATTTCTGCTTTATTTGCATCAAACCATTATTGTCTTTAAAGGTTTTGTACTTGTTTAATCATGTCTTTATTTCTCCTGTGGTTGAATGTGTTTTATAGGGAAAAAGAATGGTGGCAATCTTCAACCTACTGACCCAGGGTCTAATGAGGATGTACCCATTGCAGATGAGCTGGAATCTGATGGTATAAGTTCTGAGGAGGAATTCTTCAACATATTTCCAGTTGCTATCCAGGAATTTGAGGCAGGCTCTATAATTATGTTTATCCCTTTAATTATGCTCTGGAAATGTTCTTTGTTATCTACTTGCATCAGAACCATTCACAATTTTACAGTTTCAATCTATGTACTTTTTCTGTCAAAAAGACCCTATGTTCATATTTTCCAGAATGTGTGTTCTCATTTTTACTATCTATACATCGTCCATGCATCATAACCATTGGCAAAGTACCAGATTAGCATAACTTCATTGGTCTCAAATACTTTACTTCAAAATCCCTAGAGCTTGGTTTTTGCTTTGTGACCCAACTTGCACCACAACTTTTAGTGGTAGCTCTATTGGTGCTACCAATATTTCTCATGTTTCTCTACTATATTGAAACTTGCTAGTTCCAAGTTTTACAAAGAGTGAGCATTATTCATTATACAAAAATGTACTACCTTACATTTCATCTGCCAATTATTTGCCCTTGTCCACTTATCTGTGGCAGTCCTCTGCTGAAATGGTAAATTTATTTGCATATAAGAAGTTGAGTATGTCTCTATCCAATGTTTTTGGGTGGACTGGGCTTTCTGTTAATGGCATGCCAGCACTTCAACTAGTGTATAAAATTTGTAGAGTAATGGGCAGGTCTCAGAGAATGTGGTGCAGAGGTGCATGAAAATAAGGACAACGGTATTGTCCCTTGTGTGGTTTGCTCCTTGGTAGCTGATGTGGACTGTTTCATTATATGTCATTGTAAGTTACTTGAACTGTACTGTTTACTTGTTAGCTTTTATTGAAATAGTTTTATTTTCTAGATTGATGAGACTTCTGAACAGATGAAGGAGATAAATGATGTGACAGAGGCAGAAAATATCCCACAAGAGCACCAAATGGAAACTGACAAATCACCAAAAGTGAGCTTTGGTGAGCGATGTCTTAAAAGGAAAGGAACTACCACAGAATTAATTCTGGACAATGAACCAATGGAAATGAACAAACCACCAGAAGAGAATCTTGGTGAGCCTTTTGCTAAAAGAAAAGAAATGACAGCAATAATTATGGAAAATAAGCAGGTGGCGACTGAAAGCCCTCAAGAAATGAGCTTTGGTGACTGCCATACTAAGAAGAAAGTCACTTTGTCAGAGTTTGTCATGAACAATAAGCAGTCAGAATCGTATTCTCAAGTATTGTCAGGCGAATTGTCCTTGCATACAGCATCCCAGGATGAAGTGGAATGTGCAACCAGGGCCATCAGTACATTAATGCAAGCTTGTGACCTAGACCTCTGCACAGCCACACAGTTGCTACTGAAGAACAATGGAGAACTGGCAGCAGCATTGCATTTTGTGGAGTCTGGCCACCGTCCAGATGGTTATCCCATCTGGACACGTCGAGATGACCTTGACCTTGAGAATGTTGCTAGAGAAGTGCAGGAGGGCCTAATCCAAAAATTTGGCCCTGAGAACCTAGCCAAACGTATTGCCTTTCGAAAAAGTTAGTGCTATTATTGAATTTCATGTTTCAGTTTTGGTATTGTCATTTAAAGGAGGCATAATTTCAGAGAGAATACAATCTGGTTGAATATTGCCTATCTCCTGTTAAATGAGTTTGTACCTGGAATGTTGATTAGGTAGAATGAAAATCCATGATCTATTGAGTTGGAGAGTCTTATCCCTGGCATATTAAATCTACCCTAATTTGCCATATTTGGATTGGAGTAAGAAATGAAAGTAAGGGTTAAGACCCCATATACTTTTATTCAGCCCATATTTCCGTAAACTCCTTCCTGATTTGGCCACTCACCCGCACATCAAAAGCAATTTACAGTGGCCAACCCAGGTACCAGCCTAATGTCTTTTGTGATATGGGAGAAAGCTAGACCACCTGGGGGAAACCCCTGTGGTCACATTGAAAAATAGACTCTATGAAGACAGCACTGGTAGTCAAAATTAAAGCCACTACTGCCCCATTTTAGTCCATTTTAAGCCAAATTTTACATAATGTGAATTTTACGATTACTAAACAAATGATGCATTGGAACATTCTCCAAATGAGCTGCTTTTTAGTAATTGGATGGGATAAGTGCTCATGATAAAATTGAGAGAAAGGTTTGACAGTGTTGATCATTGACTAAAATATAAATTTGTTTGTACAGAAACTACTTTTGCAAACCATTTGTGTACAAATGTCAAACGCTGGTATTTGCGTAATGCTGTCCAAATCTTTATGAAGATTCTAAGATATTAAAATGTAGTTTTATGCAGCATATTCTTTAATGATTTTATTAGATGAAATGTGCATGCTGAAATGCTGCGCTGTTGCGACCTAATGCATCACTTGATCGATTTTAACATTGTTTGAATTATTGGTGTTTATTCCCAGCCCCTGATTGGAATAAGAAAATGGTCTTGATACACGCATCTAGTATGGGGAAAGGTTCAGTGGTTTCTGCTGAATTATCTGGTGATGTCTCCTAAAATATGGTCTTTAATTGTGGCCTAGATTATATTTATCTGTAATTCCTTGTAATCTTTTCCATAATTATACGACTTGGTGAGGTAGTAAAGAATTGATGCAATGGAATTGCACCCCTGTGTGTCAGTTCCATAGAGTAAGAAGATTGTTGTCGAGAGATGATTATTTTATTGTGTATAAGCAACTCCTGCTTATACACAAAGCTAGAGTAACTCAACGGGACAGGCAGCATTTCTGGAATGAAGGAATGGGTGATGTTTCAGGTCGAGACCCGGCTTCAGACTGGTTAGGGATAAGGGAAATGAGAGATATAGATGGTGATGTGGCGAGCTGCTTTACGGAGCGATTTTGTTTGTAGAAATATCTTTATCAGGATTTTTAATGAGCCCCTTTTCCCATTGAATCCCATGTTATATGCAGAAGTGAGTTCCCATGGGATTTTTTTTCCCCATTAGTCATTTTATTGGCAATATCAAGGGACCGTTATTTAATGGCTGAGGTCAACATTAGACTTGGAGGGGAGGAATTGAAAAGCATGCAAAAGGTAACATTTTGTACATTTTAATTTTAATTGCTCAATATCGTGAGTCAGTAAGATTTGGGTTTGACGTCACCATTGCATTCACAGGAGAGTCTCACCTTGACCACGGCCTATGCAGTCCAGAGATGTTAACAGATCACTACACAGCACAACTGCACTTTTCATCTGCGAGGCATGTTCTCACTTGTGAGCCTTGTGGATTAGGAAGGGGAATATTGGGGAAAGGGATGGCGTTCATTGAAGAATGGTGGTGTGGAAAGATTTTAAAGAAGTAATGGATTAAAGCATGGTGATGTTGTGGAATGCCCATGCAATGCAAAGGCTGAGGCATTACTTTAGGGGCAGATCATGGCTACTGCAATTCCACACAATGCAGTCAGAGAATGTCTTGCAAATGAAGAGCATAACAGTGCCACACTGCAGTCCAAGTTCCTATGAACTGGTGTCTCTGAGGGTGTGGCAAAGGACTCCACTGTGACTGCTGATCCAATGAATGCAGTGATGTCATATTTCTTATTGAATGAAGAGTATAAAACTGCAATGGGATAAGTAGCTTGCAAGAGTTTCCACAGATCCGAGAGAAACTGAGCTACTTTACAACCACAGTTGAACACTGGTTGACATTTAAATTATAAATAATGGCATGGTTTGCATAATGCTTTTCGTATGTCTCCCTTAGCTGCACATCACTTCCATCATGCTTGACCCTGCACTTGACTTGATGCTGTAAAATCGATTTTCATGTATGGTTCTGGACATAAAAGGATTTATGAAGGGACCGAATTGAATTTTGGGGTAAATAAAATTGTGGGGAAATGTTTTCTAAATAGTTTTCTAAATAAAACATTCATGATGTATAAGACAAAGGATGTAGTAATTTCATCCTACCACTAGTATGGATAGATAAGCAACGTTGTGAGGTGCATGGTGGAGTTTGAAATTAGTCAGATGTTATGGGTATGGCTGGAGATTATTCTTTTCTTGGGATAGCTAATACTGGAGGAGAGACTGTGGAGCCCAGACTGACATGCTTTAAATGAATCCAGAGGATATTCAGATGTCTTCTTTGGAGTTGAACATAATTAAAGTATATTGATTTGAGCTTTCTCTGATAGAGCTGTACAGCTTGGAAACGGGCCCTTCAGCCCAACTTGCCCCATCTACATTAGTCCCACCTGCCCTTTTGGCCCATATCCCTCTTCTTGCACATGACGTGCACAGCCTAAGGTTGTAGGACAACTTGTTCTACTTGATTGTGCACGCCAGGTTGATTGCATTCATCGAAATGGGGTGGACCACGTGAAGATTGCAATATTCTACCCCGGCCCATATCCCTCTAAACCTATCCTATCCATGTACCTCAGTAAATGTTTTTTAAACATTGTGATAGTAGCTGTCTCAATGTAGTTGCCTATGGCAACTCATTTTATACACCACAAAGTTGCCCTTAGGTTCTTATTAAATCTTCTCTCTCTTCTCTCCCCCCCCCCCCCTCACCTTAAACCTATGTCCTCTCAATTTCCCTACTCTGTGTAAAATACTGCATTTACACGATTTATTCCTCTCATGATCTTGTACACCTTTATAAGATCACCCCTCACCTCATCCTCCTGCACTCTCAGGGATAAGGTCATAGCCTGCTCAACCTCTCCATATAGCTCAGTTCCTTGTGTAGGAAAGAACTGTAGATGCTGGTTTAAATCGAAGGTAGATACAAAACGTCACCCATTCCTTCTCCAGAGATGCTGCCTGTCCTGCTTAGTTACTCCAGCATTTTGTGTCCTTGCAACATCCTTGTAAATCTTTTCTGCATCCTTTCCAGCCTAACATCTTTAAAACAGGGTGACGAAATGTGAACACACGGTGGCGCACGGCATCTATTTGTCAAGTCAAGTTTATTCGTCACATACACATACGAGATGTGCAGTGATACGAAATGAAAAGTGGCAATGCTCGCGGACTTTGTGCAAAAAGACAAACAAACAACCAAACAAACTACAAACAGAATGGAACAGAATCAAATATTCTTTTACATATTAAATATTATGGGCGGAAGGAAAAATGGAAAAAAGCAGCAATTTAAAAAAAAAAGCAGTAGAGTGGTACAGTAAAAGTTAGTCCCTGGTGAGATAGGAGTTTACAGTCCTAATGGCCTCTGGGAAGAAACTCCTTTTCAAACTCTCCGTTCTCACAGCATGGCAACGGAGGCGTTTGCCTGACTGTAGCAGCTGGAACAGTTCGTTGCAAGGGTGGAAGGGGTCTCCCATGATTTTATTGGCTCTGGAGTTGCACCTCCTGATGTATAGTTCCTGCAGGGGGGCGAGTGAAGTTCCTATAGTGCGTACGGCCGAATGCACTACTCTCTGCAGAGCCTGCGTGTCCTGGGCAGAGCAATTCCCAAACCAGATGGTAATATTTCCGGACAAGAAGCTTTCCACAGCCGCTGAGTAGAAGCACTGGAGGATCCTCGGAGACACTCTGAATTTCCTCAATTGCCTGAGATGGTAAAGGCGCTGCCTTGCCTTACACACGAGTGCTGCGGCGTGTGATGTCCATGTCATATCCTCAGAGATGTGATGCAAATTTCAAGGAAGTTTGAATTGAATAAATGTTATTAGCCAAGTATGTATACGTATAAAAGGAATTTGCCTTGGTGCTTAGCTCGCAAATAACAACACGATATACAGTAATCAATCAAGAATAAAACATAATTTAAACATGTGAAGAATGATCTAGATCAGTGGTTCCCAACACAGGGGGGCAATTTGATTTTTAAGGGGGGCAATTGAGCCAATCCACAAATATTTCAATATTCTAATATAGAGATTTTCTCTCTCTTTATTACCTGTGAATACTCTTTTATTATCATATTTCTTTTGAAGCTTGTTTAAACCAAGGTATTGGCGTTTTAAGCTTCTTCAGCTGAAACGGAGTTCACTTTTTAAATGATAAGAATTATATATCACCACATGGGGGGGTGCATCAGGATTTTAGAGGTGATTAGGTGGGGCATGGCCAAAAAAAGGTTGGGAACCACTGATCTAGATGTACCTGTACATCTAGGTCCTTCTGCTCTACAACATTCCCAGTGCCCTGTCATTCACTAGTCGCAGACTTCCAATCACAAAAATAAACCTTGACCATTACCCTATGCATCCTATCACCTTATGCCAGGAAGCTGATGGGGGCAGGTGAGCGGACACGGGGGAAGCCAAGCATAAACAGCTGTAGGATCCCGGCAGACGGGGTAGCATCCATGGAGGGAATTAGACGTCATTTCGGGTTGTGACCTTTCTTTAGAAGGGATTAGTTTAAATTGGCATCGTGCTCGGCACAGATATCTTGGGCCGATAGGCCCGTTCTCCTGTTTTATCTGTTAGAAACATAGAAACATAGAAATTAGGTGCAGGAGTAGGCCATTCGGCCCTTCGAGCCTGCACCGCCATTCAATATGATCATGGCTGATCATCCAACAGTATCCCGTACCTGCCTTCTCTCCATACCCTCTGATCCCCTTAGCCACAAGGGCCACATCTAACTCCCTCTTAAATATAGCCAATGAACTGGCCTCGACTACCCTCTGTGACAGAGAGTTCCAGAGATTCACCACTCTCTGTGTGAAAAAAGTTCTTCTCATCTCGGTTTTAAAGGATTTCCCCCTTATCCTTAAGCTGTGACCCCTTGTCCTGGACTTTCCCAACATCGGGAGCAATCTTCCTGCATCTAGCCTGTCCAACCCCTTAAGAATTTTATAAGTTTCTATAAGATCCCCTCTCAATCTCCTAAATTCTTGAGAGTATAAACCAAGTCTATCCAGTCTTTCTTCATAAGACAGTCCTGACATCCCAGGAATCAGTCTGGTGAACCTTCTCTGCACTCCCTCTAGGGCAATAATGTCCTTCCTCAGATTTGGAGACCAAAACTGTACGCAATACTCCAGGTGTGGTCTCACCAAGACCCTGTACAACTGCAGTAGAACCTCCCTGCTCCTATACTCAAATCCTTTTGCTATGAAAGCTAACATACAAGATTGAGCGCAGGTATATGGGACTAGGGGAGAATACGTGTTCGGCACGGACTAGAAGGGTCGAGATGGCCTGTTTCCGTGCTGTAATTGTTATATGGTTATATGGTTATACCATTCGCTTTCTTCACTGCCTGCTACACCTGCATGCCTACTTTCAATGACTGGTGTACCATGACACCCAGGTCTCGCTGCATCTCCCCTTTTCCTAGTCGGCCACTATTTAGATAATAGTCTGCTTTCCTGTTTTTGCCACCAAAATGGATAACCTCACATTTATCCACATTATACTGCATCTGCCAAACATTTGCTCACTCACCCAGCCTATCCAAGTCACCTTGCAGTCTCCTAGCATCCTCCTCACAGCTAACACTGCCCCCCTGCTTAGTGTCATCCGCAAACTTGGAGATATTGCCTTCAATTCCCTCATCCAGATCATTAATATATATTGTAAATAGCTGGGGTCCCATCACTGAGCCTTGCGGTACCCCACTAGTCACTGCCTGCCATTGTGAAAAGGACCCGTTTACTCCTACTCTTTGCTTCCTGTTTGCCAGCCAGTTCTCTATCCACATCAATACTGAACCCCCAATGCCGTGTGCTTTAAGTTTATATACTAATCTCTTATGTGGGACCTTGTCGAAAGCCTTCTGGAAGTCCAGATACACCACATCCACTGGTTCTCCCCTATCCACGCTACTAGTTACATCCTCGAAAAATTCTATAAGATTCGTCAGACATGATTTACCTTTTGTAAATCCATGCTGACTTTGTCCAATGATTTCACCACTTTCCAAATGTGCTGCTATCCCATCTTTAATAACTGACTCTAGTAGTTTCCCCACTACCGATGTTAGACTAACTGGTCTGTAATTCCACGTTTTCTCTCTCCCTCCCTTCTTAAAAAGTGGGGTTACGTTTGCTACCCGCCAATCCTCAGGAACTACTCCAGAATCTAAAGAGTTTTGAAAGATTATTACTAATGCATCCACTATTTCTGGAGCTACTTCCTTAAGTACTCTGGGATGCAGCCTATCTGGCCCTGGGGATTTATCGGCCTTTAATCCATTCAATTTACCCAACACCACTTCCCGGCTAACCTGGATTTCACTCAATTCCTCCAACTCCTTTGACCCGCGGTCCCCTGCTATTTCCGGCAGATTATTTATGTCTTCCTTAGTGAAGACGGAACCAAAGTAGTTATTAAATTGGTCCGCCATATCCTTGTTCCCCATGATCATCTCACCTGTTTCTGACTGCAAGGGACCTACATTTGTTTGAACTAATCTCTTTCTTTTCACATATCTATAAAAACTTTTGCAGTCAGTTTTTATGTTCCCTGCCAGTTTTCTTTCATAATCTATTTTTCCTTTCCTAATTAAGCTCTTTGTCCTCCTCTGCTGGTCTCTGAATTTCTCCCAGTCCTCCGGTATGCTGCTTTTTCTGGCTAATTTGTACGCATCATCCTTCGCTTTGATACTATCCCTGATTTCCCTTGTTATCCACGGATGTACTACCTTCCCTGATTTATTCTTTTGCCAAACTGGGATGAACAATTGTTGTAGTTCATCCATGCAGTCTTTAAATGTCTTCCATTGCATATCCACCGTCAACCCTTTTAGAATTAATTGCCAGTCAATCTTGGCCAATTCACGTCTCATACCCTCAAAGTTACCTTTCTTTAAGTTCAGAACCATTGTTTCTGAATTAACAATGTCACTCTCCATCCTAATGAAGAACTCAACCATATTATGGTCACTCTTGCCCAAGGGGGCACGTACAACAAGACTGCTAACTAACCCTTCCTCATTACTCAATACCCAGTCTAAAATAGCCTGCTCTCTCGTTGGTTCCTCTACATGTTCTGATCACCAAACTCGGTAACCTGGGCATCGACCCCTCCCTCTGCAACTGGATACTGGACTTTCTAACCAACAGACCCCAGTCTGTTAGGTTAGACAAGCACACCTCTTCAACCCTCACCCTGAACACCGGCGTTCCACAGGGCTGTGTGCTGAGCCCCCTCCTCTACTCCCTCTTCACCTATGACTGCACACCTGTACATGGTACTAACACCATCATCAAGTATGCAGATGATACAACGGTGATTGGCCTCATCAGCAACAACGATGAGTCGGCCTACAGGGAGGAGGTCCAGCACTTAGCAGCATGGTGCGCTGACAACAACCTGGCCCTTAACTCCAAGAAGACCAAGGAGCTCATTGTAGACTTCAGGAAGTCCAGGGGTGGCACGCACACCCCCATCCACATTAACGGGACGGAGGTGGAACGTGTTTCTAGCTTCAGGTTCCTGGGAGTCAACATCTCCGATGATCTCTCTTGGACCCACAATACCTCAACTCTGATCAAGAAGGCTCACCGGCGTCTCTTCTTCCTGAGGAGACTGAAGAAGGTCCATCTGTCTCCTCAGATCCTGGTGAACTTCTACCGCTGCACCATCGAGAGCATCCTTACCAACTGCATCACAGTATGGTATGGCAACTGCTCTGTCTCCGACCGGAAGGCATTGCAGAGGGTGGTGAAAATTGCCCAACGCATCACCAGTTCCTCGCTCCCCTGCATTGAGTCTGTCCAAAGCAAGCGTTGTCTGCGGAGGGCGCTCAGCATCGCCAAGGACTGCTCTCACCCCAACCATGGACTGTTTACCCTCCTACCATCCGGGAGGCGCTACAGGTCTCTCCGTTGCCAAACCAGCAGGTCCAGGAACAGCTTCTTCCCGGCGGCTGTCACTCTACTCAACAACGTACCTCGGTGACTGCCAATCACCCCCCCACCCCCCGGACACTTATTATCACTTATTATTATTTATTTAAATCATTTGCTATGTCGCTCTTCCAGGGAGATGCTAAATGCATTTCGTTGTCTCTGTACTGTACACTGACAATGACAATTAAAATTGAATCTGAATCTGAATGTTGATTTAGATAACTATCCCGCATACATTCCAAGAAATCCTCTTCCTCAGCACCCCTGCCAATTTGATTCACCCAATCTATGTAGATTGAAGTCACCCATTATAACGGTTTTGCCTTTGTCGCACGCATTTCTAATTTCCTGTTTGATACCATCTCCAACTTCACTACTACTGTTAGGTGGCCTGTACACAACACCCACCAGCGTTTTCTGCCCCTTAGTGTTTCGCAGCTCTACCCATACCGATTCCACATCCTCCAAACTAATGTCCTTCCTTTCCATTGCGTTAATCTCCTCTCTAATCAGCAACGCTACCCCACCTCCTTTTCCTTTCTCTCTATCCCTCCTGAATATTGAATATCCCTGGATGTTCAGCTCCCAGCCTTGGTCACCCTGGAGCCATGTCTCCGTGATCCCAACTATATCATAGTCATTAATAGCTATCTGCACATTCAACTCATCCACCTTATTACGAATGCACCTTGCATTGAGACACAAAGCCTTCAGGCTTGTTTTTACAACACTCTTACCCCTTATACAATTATGTTGAAAAGTGGCCCTTTTTGATTTTTGCCCTGGTTTTGTCTGCCTGCCACTTTTACTTTTCACCTTGCTACCTATTGCTTCTACCCTCATTTTACACCCCTCTCTCTCTACGCTCACACATTTAAGAAACCCTTTCCCTTTAACTCCATCCTCCACTATCCCATTCGACACCCCACCCCCCTTATTCAGTTTAAAACCACAGAGAACTACTCAATATCGCGGGGTTTGGTGTAGGGATAATCTACTTCCTGTGACACACGAGTCAGAAAATATTGTGTTTAAGTAATTGCCAAAATGTTTCTCTTCCTCGGTCTACTGTGACCTGAATCATACCGAATGAAACAGTGAGAACGTCGCATTGCACGTGAATAGCGGTTTCTCTCCGTTGATGACTTTGCAGTGTTACTCGGGACACTCTTGCAATATAAACAGTTTGCGCAGAACTTCCTCCCGGAGAGCTGGGAGTGACGGGCTGCAGGCTGGTCGCGAACAGCAGGGGGCGCAGCCGCAGGCCGTCTCCATTGCTGCTCCCGGTCCCGGGGTGAGCTGGAGATCAGCAGTGTGGTGCGGAGCAAAGATCTCGCTATAGGATCTTTGGTGCGGAGTGGGAAACTTCAACACTCCACTCAAAAGAGGTTGGTGCAACCTCTTCCTCTTCACTCGGTCTCTCTGTCGCTCCAGCAGTCAAAGTGGCGCTCTTATTGTCTTGGCTGCTCACTTTCAACTTGAAACTTGGTGGGGACTTAGAAAGGGCGTCTGCCCTGCCCTGCCCTGGCACTCCTAAAGTGCCCGCTTGGTTTAATTGAAACCCACGAAATCACGGACTGGTTACAGCGTGGAACGTCTCCGACCTGGACTTGCTGCCAGTAAAAACAATCTAACTAGTTCCACTTCCCTGGTTCCCCCCCCCCTCCCCCCTCACACCGCTCTACAAATTTTCAGAAAATTTCCAGCTTCTTTCTGCGCACCACCATGGTGTCCGCCTCCACTGCTCCCCCTGGCCGCGGGTTCCAGTCTCCAATCATAATGTTAACCGTATAATGTTTTCCCTCTTGAAAAATGAAACAAAAACGACAAATGCTGGAAATCTAGAATAAAACAGAAAATGCAGGTCGTGTGCGTACGTGGGGAAAAAACCCAAGATAAGCATTCAGGATGAAGAACTTTGGTTAGAATTAGGAAGAAGCTTATGCTGCGGGGAGGGTCGGGAGGGGGGTGGCTCTGATCAAAGATACTTCCTCTAGCTCCTCTGGTATCTTTGGCTCTGATAGGGTACAACCGGGATAAACTGTAAATAAGGCTATCTAATCAATGAGTGAAGGGGAGCAGTTAGAAAGTGAGAACATGAAATACAAAGATGGCCCAGGCCTGTTAGATCTTGCATACCCTCTACTCTTAGAGGAAAAAACAGGGCAGAAAAAAGCTGGGAGAATTTCACAGATACTGAGATAGGTGACTATTAAGCGAGTTCGGTATTCTGAAAAACGCAAGGAATCATGGGATTTGTCAAAGGTCACAAGTGACAAAAACTCTCTGCCTGTCTCGCCGGGTTAACCTACAGCCCTGCCTGGACTGATGGGGCACGGCTGCCGAGAGTGTTTTTCGCTTGTGACCTATGACCTGGGCATGCGCAATTGGAATACCAAACTCGCTTATACTTCCATTTGGAAGAGAATATGATATTTAAGGGTAAACCTGGCTTTGTCCACTGCAGGTCATTCTAACCAAAAGTATTTTGAGGAGGTGACGAAAGTGGTTGATGAGGGTAGCTCCGTGGATGTTTGTATATGTGCATTTGATAAAGCTCCTCATGGTAGGCTCATCCAGATGCTTAAGATGCATGGGATCCATGGTGACTTAATAGGGTGATTTCACGAAAGGTCACTGGAGCGTAGATTCGCACCCACGTGAGCGTAGATTCGCACCCACGTGACCGAATTTATTTACTGAGCCAGTCGGGGTGACCGTGAGAAACAGCTACCTAAATTTACAGTTAAAAAAAAAGATAGAAACTAAGGTAAATACAAGAGGGAGCTGAAGGCGCAGAAACGGCGGAAGTTGTTAGCGGACATTTTTCGTGGAGATTTAAAGATCCAAAATATCAGGAATTATCGCGTTTGCTCGCTGCATTTCATCAAAAGTAAGGCATTATTGGCTTTGTTATCTTTATTCATTTGTTAGATGAAAAGTATTAAAAGTTAGAAATCCGTCAGTAAAATTGCAAAATCGCCCATGGTTCTCGGGTGGGTTTTAACATGCAAAATGAACACGCTTCTGAAGCTCCATTCACCATTTAAATATCCGTGAATCATAAATGCGTCTTGAAATAAATTTTACTCAGATGCAAGCTAAGGAATGGTATAATTGTCAGCTGTTAATTTGACAAAATCAGGACATTTTTTGGCTAATAATAAAATGTCCTGATTTTGTCAAATGAACAGCTGACAATTATACCATTCCTTAGCTTGCATCTGAGTAAAATTTATTTCAAGACGCATTTATGATTCACGGATATTTAATGGTGAAGCGTGTTCATTTTGCATGTTAAAACCCACCCGAGAACCATGGGCGATTTTGCAATTTTACTGAAGGATTTCTAACTTTTAATACTTTTCATCTAACAAATGAATAAAGATAACAAAGCCAATAATGCCTTACTTTTGATGAAAT
The DNA here is from genome assembly GCF_010909765.2 of Amblyraja radiata. NCBI lineage: Eukaryota > Metazoa > Chordata > Chondrichthyes > Rajiformes > Rajidae > Amblyraja > Amblyraja radiata. Next base: position 23,898,360 of record NC_045973.1, read on the forward strand.
GCAGTGAGCAAACGCGATAATTCCCGATATTTTGGATCTTTAAATCTCCACGAAAAATGTCCGCTAACAACTTCCGCCGTTTCTGCACCTTCAGCTCCCTCTTGTATTTACCTTAGTTTCTATCTTTTTTTTTAACTGTAAATTTAGGTAGCTGAGCCTCACGGTCACCCCGACTGGTACAGTAAATTGCAGCTCAAAACCTGGCCGTTTTCGATGTTTTTAACGGGTGTGAAAGTGCGTGTTTTCCCATTCACTAACATGTACCGGAAGTGACACTTGTCCCCAGTTAAAATTTTCGGTCACGTGGGTGCGGATCTACGCTCCAGTGACCTTTCGTGAAATCACCCTATACAGAAATGGCTTATCCATAGAAGAGAGAGGGTAGAGATGTAAGTGGGTTATTCTGGCTGGAGGTCTGTGACCAGTGGTGATCCACACGCATCTAAACTAGGACTTCTGTTGTTTGTGAATGTAATATAAATGACTTGTATATAGACGACATAGATGTAAATGTAGATAGATTGCTAGTAAGTTTAAATTGGTGGAGTTGCGGACAGACAAGGAACTCTGTCAAAGGATATGGAAAGATTTAGATTAGTTAAATATATGGGTGAAGAAATGGCAAATGGAGTTTAGAAACATAGAAAATAGGTGCAGGAGTAGGCCCTTCGAGCCAGCACCGCATTCAATGTGATCATGGCTGATCATCCCAAATCAGTACCCCATTCCTGCTTTCCGGACTTTCAGAAAGCATTTGATAAGGTCTCACATGGGAGATTAGTGGGCAAAATTAGGGCACATGGTATTGGGGGTAGTCTAGAGTAATGACATGGATAGAAAATTGGTTACATAGAAACATGGAAACTTAGAAAATAGGTGCAGGAGGAGGCCATTCGGCCCTTCGAGCCAACACCGACATTCATTGTGATCATGGCTGATCGTCCCCTATCAATAACTCGTGCCTGCCTTCTCCCCAAATCCCTTGACTCCATTAGCCCCTAGAGCTCTATCTAACTTTCTCTTAAATCCATCCAGTGACTTGGCCTCCACTGCCCTCTGTGGCAGGGAATTCCATAAATTCACAACTCTCTGGGTGAAAAAGGTTTTTCTCACCTCAATCTTAAATGACCTCCCCCTTATTCTAAGACTTTGGCCCCTGGTTCTGGACTCGCCCAACATTGGGAACATTTTTCCTGCATCTAGCTTGTCCAGTCCTTTTATAATTTTATATGTTTCTATAAGATCCCCCTCATCCTTCTAAACTCCAGTGAATACAAGCCTAGTCTTTTCAATCTTTCCTCATATGACAGTCCCGCCATCCCAGGGATCAATCTCGTGAACCTACGCTGCACTGCCTCAATCACAAGGATGTTCTTCCTCAAATTAGGAGACCAAAAGTGTACACAATACTCCAGATGTGGTCTCAATAGAGCCCTATACAACTACAGAAGAACCTCTTTACTCCTATACTGAAATCCTCTTGTTATGAAGGCCATCATTCCATTAGCTTTCTTCACTGCCTGCTGTACCTGTAAGCCAACTTTCAGTGACCGGAGTACAAGGACGCCCAGGTCTCGCTGCACCTCCCCCTTACCTAACCTAACCCCATTGAGATAATAATCTGCCCCCTTGTTTTTGCCGCCAAAGTGGATAACCTCACATTTATCTATATTAAACTGCATCTGCCACGCATCTACCCACTCACTCAACATGTCCAGGTCACCCTGCAACCTCCTAACATCCTCTTCACAGTTCACACTTACACCCAGCTTTGTGTCATCTGCAAACTTGCTAGTGTTGCTCCTAATTCCCTCTTCCAAATCATTAATATATATGGTAAACAGTTGCGGCCCCAACACAGAGCTTTGCGGCACTCCACTCGCTACTGCCTGCCATTCTGAAAAAGACCCGTTCACTCCTACTCTTTGCTTCCGGTCTGCCAACCAATTTTCTATCCATGTCAACACCCTACCACCAATACCATGTGCTCTAATTTTAGTCACCAGTCTCCCGTGCGGGACCTTATCAAAGGCTTTCTGAAAGTCTAGATACACTACATCCACTGGCACCGCTTCATCCAATTTACTTGTCACATCCTCAAAAAATTCCAGAAGATTAGTCAAGCATGATTTCCCTTTCATAAATCCATGTTGACTTGGACTAATCCTTTTACTGTTATCCAAATGCCCCATTATTACCTCTTTAATACTTGACTCCAGCATCTTTCCCACCATCGAAGTCAGGCTAACTGGTCTATAATTCCCAGTTTTCTCTCTCCTTTCTTGAAAAGTGGGATAACATTAGCTATCCTCCAATCCACAGGAACTGATCCTGAATCTATTGAACATTGGAAAATGATCACCAATGCATCCACTATTTCTAGAGCCACCTCCCTGAGGACCCTGGGATGCAGACCATCAGGTGCAGGGGATTTATCATCCTTCAGTCCCATTAGCCTACCCAATACTATTTCTCGCCTAATGAAAATTTCTTTCAGTTCCTCTACCCCCTTAGATCCTCTGTCCTCCAGTACATCTGGGAGATTGTTTGTGTCTTCCTTAGTGAAGACAGATCCGAAGTACCTATTCAACTCGTCTGCCATTTCCTTGTTGCCCATAATAATTTCACCCATGTCTGCCTTAAGGGACCCACATTTGACTTTGCTACTCTTTTTCTCTTAACATATCTAAAGAAGCGGTCAGTAACTCTGGGTGGGCGGAGGGACCAGCATGTCCAACACCTTCGCTCCACCCGACCCACAGCCCGTCATAGTGCGGCTGCACGGGGGAGATGAGGCGGAGGGTGGCCGTAGGAGAGTGGGGGCTGTCCTGTAGGATGCGCACCTTTGGCCGCTTACAACTTGGTGTTTGGGTTCAGATCTCTGCGGAAAGCAGAAAGGCGTGGGGATGGGAAGATATGGCCAATAGTGGGATCACGTTGGAGGTGGCGAAAATGTTGGAGGATTATATGCTGTATGCAATGGCTGATGGGGTGGGAGGTGAGGACAAGGGGGACTCTGTCCTTGTTACGAATGGGGAGAGGGGGAGCAAGAGCGGAGCTGTGGGACATTGAGGAGACCCTAGTGAGGGCTTCATCTATAATGGAAGAGGGGAATCCCCGTTTCCTAAAGAATGAGTACATCTCCAATGCCCTGGTATGGAACATCTCATCCTGGGCGCAGATGCTGCGTAGACAGAGGAATTGGGAGTATGGGATAGTCTTTACAGGAAGCAGGGTGAGAAGAAGTGTAGTCAACATAGCTATGGGAGTCAGTAGGTTTGTGGTAGATGTCGGTCAATAGTCTGTTTCCTGTGATGGAGTCTGGGAGATCTGGAAAAGGTAGGGAGATGTCGGAGATGGTCCAAGTGAATTTGAGTGCAGGATGAAAATTAGTCGTGAAGTTGATGAAGTATGAATTATTGTGTGCAGTTCTGGTCATCCTTTTACAGGAAAAGACGTGGAGGCTTTGGAGAGGAGACAAACTTGGATTGTTTTCTACTGAGAGTTGGAGATTGAGGGGAGACATGTTAGAAATATACAACATTTATGAGGGGAATAGATATGGTAGAGTCAGAATGTTTTTTGCTGGGGTGGAAATGCAAAGATAGAGGCACAGCTTTAATGTGAGAAGGGCAAATTTAAAGGAGATGTGCAGGGCAAGTTTTTTACTCAGAAAGTAGAGGGTACCAGAAACATGACGCCAGGGGTGATGGTGGAGGCAGTTACAATAGCAGCATTTAAGATGATTTTAGATAGGCACGTGAATATGCAGGGAATGGAGGAATACGTGCAGGCAGATGAGATTAACATAGCATCATGTTTAGCACACATTATTGGCCAAAAGGCCTGTTCCTGTGCTATACTGATCTATGTACTAGGCAATACAAAGGAGCCAGGTTACCTGAAGTTGCAGAATTCAATATTTAGAAAAGCTGCAATATGCCTAGACAGGTGTCGAGGTGTTGTTCATGGGGCTAACTGTAAAAGGTCACAGACCAATAGGTCGCAGTGGGATGGAGTATTAACGTGGAACACAACAGGAAGCTCAAAATCACCCCTGGAGTGAATGGAGGTGTACTGCAAAGTGGTCACGCAATCGCTTGGTTTCTTCTTTGGTGTGGAGGAGGCCACATTGTGAATGAAGTACATTAGACTGGAAGAAGTGCATGTGAATTGCTGCTTCACCTGAACGACAGTGTGGGTCCCTAGATGGTGGGAAGGGAGGAGGAGTTTTGCATCGTCTGCAGTTGTGAGGGCAAATTCCGTAAGGAGGTGGGTGTTTGGTGGGAATAGAAGAATGGTCCAGGCAGCCATAATTGGAACAGTCCCATTTGCTGTAAGGCAGATGTGTCTGGTAGTGGAATCTCTTTGCAGCAGGTGGTGGAAATTGTGGAGAATGTTCTATTGAATGTGGAGGCAGGGTGGGTAGAGTCATAGAGTGATACAGTGTGGAAACAGGCCCTTCAGCCCAACTTGCCCACACCGACCAACTAGTCCCACCTGCCTGCGCTTGGTCCATATCCCTCCAAACCAGTCCTATCCATGTAGAAGATGAAGTCCAGGACATTCCTTGTTTTGTGCCAAGGGAGAGGAGGTAAGGGCAAAGGCTTTGAAAATTGATGAGATGCAGTCATGGTCTTTGTTGACAATCATAGAAGGAAAGCCATGCTAAAGGAAAAAATATATTTCTGAAGTACCTGTGTGGAAAATCTCATCTTTGGAACAAATATACGGACATGAAGCAACTGAGAGAACAGAATAGAATCTTTACAGGAGGCAGGGTAGAATGAAAAGTACTTGAGATAGTGGTGGGATTTGGTACGCTTGTAATGGATGATGGTAGCTAGTCTATTTCTTTAAATGGATACAGAGATCCAGAAAAGGAAGTGATGTCAGAGATTGACCACATGAAGGAGAGAGGAGTTTTTTTCTTATTGACATTTTGTAGTTGAAAGAGTTTTACTTTGTATCTAACCTGTCCTATACATGATTGTGGACAGTGAGGGTAGAGGGAGAATCTCCCTGATGCTGTTACTGGCTTGGAAACATTTGCTGAAACGATGCTGAAGAAACTGTTTATAACCTGCTATACTGGTTCTGTGAGAATTTCCTCCATACTTAACTGGTGCCGAATCTGCCCCTGAAGCGTTTGTCAGGGTAGAGGTTACTTCCTATTGAATGAGGTATAGAGGGCGTTTTCCTCTGTGTCCTACCATTGATATGATATAAATTTATGAGAGGCATAGATAGGATAGTCAGAACCTTTTCGCCATGATGGAAATGTCAAAGATGAGAGGGCATATCTCTGTCAGAGGAGTAGAATTTAAAGGGGATGTGTGGGGCAGGTTTTTTTACACAGAGGAGTGGTGGGTGCCTAGAATGCACTGCCAGGGGTAGTGGTGGAGGCAGATTCGATAGTGGCATTTAAGAAGCTTTAATTAGGCACATGATTGCAGAAATGGGGGGATATGTATCACATGCTGGCAGAGATATTAGTTTAACCTAGCAACATGTTCAGCACGGACATTGTGCTCTATAGGGCTGTACTTGTATCCTTCTATGTTTTACAATGCCCATTGTTTCCTCTTGCAGGATTTGATTGCATTGCTGGTGACCATGGCGGCTCCTGAGGTTAAGGAAGGCAAGGTGGAATTTGAAGGACAGGAGCTGTTTTACATACGAGTGAGCCCCACTGAGCAGCCCCCCAGACTTTCTGTCCTGCTCCTCCATGGCATTAATTTCTCCTCAAAGACTTGGCTGGATCTTGGAACGCTCCATAAGCTGGCAGAGGCTGGATACCAGGCTGTGGCTATTGACCTACCAGGTGAGAGGGCCAGTTGATCAACACAGTCACAGTGAGGTTTGCCAAACATACTGAAGGCTGCCACACCCACTGGTTACTCTCATTTCCCATTGACGTTAGCAGTCTTGCTTCCTTGATGAATTATCAGGGCATTAATTTCTGATCCCCAGCACAACCACATGGCTACTTCAGAGAACAGTTGTATCCGAGTGCATCCGAATGGTGTTTAGTGCTGCCAAACAACAGTGGCAGTCTTCCATCCCTGAAGGACATTGGTTGGCCAGTTGATTGGTTACTGTAAAACATTATCCTTGGTTATCCTTGTGATACCAGATTATTTAACTATCGTGGGTTGTGAATTCATCGATGTAAATTATTAATCTAATGACATAATTGATGAGGTCGTACCCATGAGTTACTTGCAGAATTATGTGTTTGTTTTAAGCTTTATTGTCCATTCGATGTTCCTCCCACTGTCATTGCGAAATACCTTGTTTAAGTCCTTGTATGGCAACATTAGCAGCATATTAGACTGCTTTCAGAGTTAAACGCAAGCTGATAAGATTTCAGTCATTTCTTCCGCTTATTTTAGTGATTATTTCTTTCATAAAACATCCATCCAGATCAGCAACATGAGCCCTGTGGATAATGGATGGGTTTGGGGGTGAGGGTCAGTGCAGACTGCTCGCTCTGGAGTCAGCAGCCCTTGTCAGGTGCTGTGGTTTATTGATGATGCCTTTAGAAGTTCTTTGATTTGCTGTTTTTCCTCACTCCCATTTCTTTCCTAAAATTTGGATCCACTGCCTTAAAGGTTTTCAGTATCTCTGCAAACATCATTCCTTGTGATTTTTTTTAAAGATATTCTAGTCTGAAGGAGATATGGCATAGAATCAGACTTTGTGGCCCACCATACTAACCAAAGATACTAGAGGAGCTCCTCTAGTATCTTTGATACTAACCATCAACCACCCATTTACACTTATCCCACCCTTACCTCTTATTTGTCCTTACATTCCCATTAACTCCATTCTAGGTCTTAAGGGCCTGTCCCACTTTCACGACCTAATTCACAACATTTTTTACTCGTGGACATTTTTCATCATGTTGAAAAAACGCCCTGACCTATTAGATGCCACGAGTACCTACGACTAGCATCACAACCTGCTACGACCTTCCTACGTCCTACCTATGACCACCTACGACCTCGCAGAGGTCGTGAATTAGGTCGTGAAAGTGGGACAGGCCCTTAATTATAACCTATACTCCATGGCCGATTTACAGTGGGCAATTAACCTACCAACCTTCATGTCTTTGGGATGTCAGAGGAAATCTATCCAGTCACATGTAGACCATGCAAACTCCACACGGAGAGCATCAGAGGTTGGGTTCGAACCTGGCGCCCAGGACTGAGACAGCAGCTTTATTATCTGTGCCACTGTGGTAACATCAATCCCCATCCATATAGATGCAGCACATTCTAAAAGGGTGTCAGTGTTGCGCGATCAATAACTTAATCACTGTAAGTACACTCAGAATCTGTCTGAAATTAGTAATACCTGCAAAGCTGGTAATTAAGTTGAGGGCTTCGAACACTATGTTCTTGGGCTATCTGTTTTACTGTGAGGGATATTATAAATAACCTGGCCAACTTTTCTTCTACTGTTTCTCTCCGCTTCCAGGCAGAGGCAAGTCGAATGAATCCACTGCTCCAACCAGTGTCGGAGATCTGGCTCCTGACAGTTTCCTGCTGGACGTACTGAAGAGTTTGGAGCTGGGTCCGGTGGTGATAGTCAGTCCATCACTGAGTGGGATGTACTCACTGCCATTCCTATTTGGCCACAGTGATATGGTGAAGGGCTTCATTCCTGTGGCTCCCATCTGCACAGAGAAGTTCTCCCACGAGCAGTACAGGAATGTACAGGCAAGTTGGCTCTATCACACAGTGTGCAGCAGAGTGCATCTCACATTCTCAGCATATTCCAACATCTGATGCCCAAAGAAGCAAGGGGGTGGCACAGTGGCGCAGCGGTAGAGTTGCTGCCTTACAATGCTAGAGACCCAGGTTCAATCTGACTACAGGTTCTAAAAGTATAGAGATTGTGTTTTCTCCCTGTGTCCGTATGGGCTCTCTACTGGTGGTCCAGTTTCCTCCCACATTCCAAAGGAGTGCAGGTTTTTAGGCTAATTGGCTTCTCTAAATTGTCCCTAGTGTGTTGCATAGATCTAGTGTACGGTTGATCGTTGGTTGGTGTGGACTTGGTAGGGCACAGGATCGGCTTTCCCCGCTGTATCTCTCAATTAAGCCTTTGGTCACTTTCCATATCTATACCAGCATCCCTTTGGACTGTTGCACCATTCGCACCACAATGCCATAGGTTCTGTATGAGGCCAATTTTTCTCATCCAAAATTATCTGCATTGAGGTGATGCATGCCAATGGTGCCCACTTTTCACTCTACCTCTGCTCTGCTTGGCACCCAGTTATCAAACAGCTCTTATTAACTCCAGTCACCATCTTTGCTCCCTGTACCAAACATTCTTCTTAGCCTATGCCTGGGGTTGAACCAAAACTTCTCAGCATTGAGGTTCTATTTGGGTCTGAGCTGAGCTTTCAACACAATATCCATTGAAACTCGAGGATGAGAATTTGACCTCTGAGGCATCTGGCGAAACCAAAATCAGGTGATCTGGTAGGGTGTCGGCAACAAAGTTTCAGCTAAACTTTGCAGAGCCCTGGTGCGTGTCAAGTAAAGCAGTGTCTTGATACTGTCAATCTTAAGATTACTGAAGTAAGGATAGACAGCGCTGCAGATGTGGAATTAGAACAGATTCCCACTGCCTTAGATTTAATATTTTTTATCCTCCACGTAACAAATGTCCACTAGTCTGTCATCTTCAGCTCCACAATTTATGTCGCTAAACTCACTCTTCCTGACTCAAGTCTTTTCTTTGCCTTGAATTCAATTTAAACTTGCGTGCTCACTCTCAGCATGTGATTCCTGCACCTTCCACTAATCTCCTGTTCCTCCATAAAACCTCTCTTTAAGCAAAAATTAGCCCAACCCTCCCTACCACCTCTTGCTTTGATAATGTTTTGACATTAAACATGCAGTATAAATACAAGATGTTAAACTGGCTCAAATGGTCCGTAAGCAGTGCCGCTTGATAAATTGTTGGAGATCTTCAAAAACCTGAGCAGTGAACAATGTAGAAGAGTGATGTCAGATGCCACAATGGATCCTACTTGCATTGTTTCAATAGTTGGATAACTATACAGAGCCTGTTACTGACCCCTGCTTTGTTTTTGACAGACCCCAACACTGATAGTCTACGGTGGTGCGGATAAGCCAATGGGAGAGACGTCATTCAACAATCTGAAAAACCTGTCTAACCACAAGGTGCACATAATGAAGGAGGCACTCCATGCCTGTTACATGAGTAATTCCGAGGAATGGCATCAGACAGTGCTGGAGTTCCTGCAGGGTCTGTGATAAACCACCTTGGACGGAGACCACAGCAGTAGAAATAGTGATTTATATTAATCATTCATTTATTAATGCGCCAATAAGAAAACATTTTTAGTCCCCTATATCTTTCCTCCAATGTTGCAGATTTATTATAACTTCCGACCTTATGGTCAGACCTTCATGCCAATCCACCTGTGCTCACCAGCACTTAGGTGTGTGAATATAGATGACTCTGAACTGTGCACAGAAACATCACAATTTCAGCATCTGCAGTCCCTGTGTCAGATTACTTTTGTTTCCTTCAGTCATGCTACATAAATTCATCAAAAGGAATGTGTGAAGAAAGGCTTTTACTCTTCTGTGCCCAGTTATTGGCTGAAAGGTTAGCCATGCAGTTTGCTGCAGGATTCAGTGAATGCAGTCTATTAAGGCAGCAACTGTACCATAGCACCAATGGGCTGGGCATGCATCATCTAGAAGCAAGAGTGGGAGGTGCATGTTGAACTTCACCATACAACTCCAAGGCTGCCAGTTGAGGCTTGTGATGGTCAACTCCGTTATAGTCTAGTCTCTCCAAAAAGGGTTGCAGTTAGCCAAGCTCAATTTAGTGGGGAGAATAGAGTGTTGATACTACTCGTCGCACATGTGGAAGATCCTGTCAATGTATCAATGCAGTTTGAAATTGTCACTCCAAGTCTTACAGCTACTGTCTTTAACTTGATAGCAGCCTATACCTGTTATTCATGCTATACCTGTTAATCATGGGTAGGAGACAAGAACACCTGTTGGACACAAATTCATATAAAATGGCATGTATGGAGTCAGATGTTGCAAGACAGCTCGTTCATTAAAACTCGTATCCCAAAGCATCTGGAGGTGAGACACTCAGTAACTCTGGCTTCTATTGTAACATCTTCCTTGTAGATACCCAATTCCTTGCCTGGTGCTCTTTCATGGCAGTGGAAAGATTCCTATGACAACAGACCAAAGGTGCAGGAGTAGGCCATTCGTCCCCTTGAGCCAGCACCACCTTTCAATGTGATCATGGCTGATCATCCACAATGAGAACAGAAGAATAGGAGTGATAAAATTGTTTAAAATTGCTCAGGGAATTGTGTATTTTGCTGGGTGAAAACCTGATAATTGAATACTTTAACATGGCTCAAGAACCCACGAAGGATGGAAAATAGTCAAATGAATTTTTCAGATGTCAATTTGGTAGTTTTCACTGAGAGGCAAGGGTGTTGGGTTACCAAACAATGTGAAATAGTGTTGAGGTGTAGATCAGCTGAATCATCTAAATGGCTGATGGATATTAAGAGCGGGATGGCAGAATCCTAAACACACATCTTGCACTGCCAACCTTCAAGGTTACAGTGAGTGTTGACAGAGGCATTGGTGATGAGTGGATTTACTTTGGCTTATCTTAGCATATTCATGGCTTCCCTTCAATTCATAAAGAAGATATACTTGTATTGCCAGCAGCTGTATACGTAAAGTGATTGGTACACATACTGTGGATTATTGGAGTAAACATAAACCAGGATCTACAGTATTTCCCTGTGACCCAAGCCTCAGAGGCTTCGAGCTACAATCTTGTTTTTCTCATTGAACACCAACCATGCCTAGAACTTAACTTGCAGAGCCAAGAAATGTGATGGTTAGAAACAGGTCTCCAGTTAAGGAGGACCTGAGCTCAGCACAATTTCCATGACATAAATCAAACGTAAACAAGATTCAAAACTCAATTGTATGAGTGATAACAGTGAGGGCAGTGATAATAATGCGCAGCTCAATCTGCATTCAGCTGTTCCGTTTGGAATTTAAATGTGCCTTCCAGGGGATTGGGAGCAGACAGATAGCATGTTACGCACTCTGTTAGAGGAATGGAATGTAAAAATCAGATAGTTGTACTACCACTGCTTGTCTGAGAAAGTTGCATTTCAATCTCATAGACCAAAATGTGTGCATTTTACAAAAATAGTTATCAGGATGAAGTTTGTGGACAGAAGTTGTAGAAATACATCTCTAGTTGGCCCATGTTGTCTACTCAACTAACAAAGTTATTTCCCAGGGGTAGGAGTTATTGCCAATGTTGGAGGCTTGGAATGTATGGGTAGTTATAACGTCATCTTCCTTGATGATTATATTCGGGGAACCATCTCAGATTTTACCTAATTGTATTTGGCACCTACATCTGAACTCTCCAGCTCTTGTTTATTATACAGATGCTCCTCTTTCCAAAGTAATTGTAAATGTGAACACATGCATTAATCATTTTTGAGTGCTTGTAGAAAAGTCAAAAACATTTCCCCTTGATCAGCCTTTCCATAATCACCTTGATTATTGGTATAAACTCTAATTACACGAACATCGCACTAATATTAAAAAGAGCAATTCATAACCAAATGGTAGCAGAGTGTGATGATTCGTATCAAAGTCTCAAAAAAGAAAAATCAACATCATGTGTAAGTTCCACATCAGAATGGAAATGTGAACACGCAGTTTACAAGACTCAAATAGTACAGGGAATGTTGTTGTTGTTCTTCTTGCATATGGCGTGCACAGCCTAAAGTTGATCTTATTTGATTGTGCACGCCGGGTTGATTACATTCGTCGAAACAGGGCGGAGCACGTGAAGGTTGCTTTCTTCCACCCCAGGAAATTTTGTTTATAATGCATGAAGTAAAATGGCTTTACTCATCCCATGATCATGAGAATCTTTGAAAAAGATTGAGGTTTATAAATTTGCCATATTGTAAACCTTGGTAGGTTTGAACTATAGGCACCTAATTAGAGGAACCAATATGCTGGGAGATTGCAGGCAGCTGAAAGACTAATAGGGTTGTCATATTAGGGTATTTTAAATGTTACAATATGGCCCGGGACTGCCATTGTGCCAAGGGCTTTGATAGTGTGGAATCAGAAACGTTTCCACAGGTAATACTGTATATAGAGGGCCTTACAAGGGAGAGGGTAAAGGTTTATCTCTTAGTTAACTGGGCAGGATGAATGATTGAGGTGCCATTGGGACCAACAACTACAGTTGTATTTGCTCTAAAATATTAATATTTAAGGTCCACAAATTAATGTTCTAAATCAGGACAAAGCCAACTATTAGATAGAACTTGCAAAAGTTGATTGAAGTAGGTTATTTCCAGGCAAAGGGACATTATAAAAATGGGATGTTTTTAAAAGAATGGTAGTGAAAATTCATGGTATGTATGTTCCTGTTAGAGTGAAGGGCAAGGAAGGTATGAGTAAGGAACCCTAGATGATGAGAGAAATGGAGATAGACACAAAATGCTGGAATAACTCAGCGGGTCAGGTAGCATCTTTGGAGAAAAACAATAACTTTGCGGGTCGGATCCTTTCTTCAGATTAAAAGATAGAGAAGGCCAAAACAAAACAGGGCCGACAACAGATGACCCCCAGGAAGGGTGGAGTCCATAATGGTCCATTGTTGGCTGTGGAAGATGTGTTGATGTCAGGGATACAAGGATGCAAACAGTGGAACTAGTAGAATGACTAGGGTGGGGGAGGGGAAGTAAGAATACAATAATACGATACAATAATAAAAAGCCAAGTATGTTTTGCAATATACGAGGAATTTCATTTGCCAATCAGTCATACAAATAAAAAGCAACGGAACACACAAAATACATTTTAATATGAACATCCACCACAGTGACTCCTCCACATTCCTCACTGTGATGGAAGGCGAAAAAAAGGTTCAATCTCTTCCCTTCTTTGTTCTCCCGCGGTCGGGTGCCTTGAGCCTTCCGTTGAGGGGACGATCTTGACCCCCATAGCCGGCGGCGTTCGGGCTCTCCGCATTGGGGCGATCAGCTCCTGCATCGGGGGGGAATCTCAGCTCCCTCTCGCCGGCGATCGGACACCAGGTCGGGGCTGGTCAAACCTCTGCGTCGTTGGAGCTCCCGACATCTACGGTCTCTACCCGAGACTGCGAGCTCTCGATGGTAAAGTCTGCAGGCTGCAGTTGGAGCGATCCCAGTCAACGAATCGGCTCAGATGTTAAGTCCATGCCCCACAGTGGGGCTCAAAGCCAGTCCGAGCACGCTCCATCGATGTTAGGCCGCAGAGTGACTGGAGATATGACCCTGAAAACAATCGCATCTCCGGCAAGGTAAGAGATTGAAAATGTAAGAGTTACTTAAAATGGAGTTTGGTCATGTATACGCAGCTGAAGTCAAGTGTATCCATGGGGAAGTATAGCGATTGAATAGTATAATTAAGAAGGAATAAGCTAACAAAAAAAGGGCAAGAGATAACTCTGGCAGATAAGATTAAAGAGAAACTGAAAATATTTTATACTAAAGGGAACAAGAGAGAATAGGGCCCATCAGAATTCAAATTGATGCAATTAAGGGACTTGGGACAGTTAATGGAGATGTGTTGAGTAATACAGTGGAGGAGATATTGCGTTTTTCTAAGATGTATGAAGGTATATACATTTCCTGGGCCTGATGAGATATATCCAGGGATGCTAAAGAAGAAATTGCAAAGACCTGGTTGAGAAATACTAATCATCGTGAGGTGCCGAAAGACTAGAGCATGGCTAATGCGCCTCTATTTAAGAAGAGGTGCAAAGAAAAACCTGGAATCTATAGACCAGCAAGCTTTATATTTGTGGACTATCGGAAACAGGCCCTTCGGCCCACCGAGTCCTCTACGACCAGCGATCCCTACACACTTACACCATCCCACATTAGGGACAACTTCTAAGTTTATACCAAGCCAATTAACCTACAAACCTGCACGTCCCTGGAGCGTGGGAGGAAACCGAAGAATTCTGAGAAAACCCACGCAGGTCATGGGAAGAAGGTACAAACTTTGTGCAGAGAAGCACCCGTAGTCAGGATCGAACCCGGATCCCTAGAGCTGTAAGACAGCAGCTCCACCGTTGCAACACCGTGTCGCCCGTCTGGTGGAAATACTGATGGAAGAACCTGCTATTATCACCGTACTCTCAAAAATGCCCCACGCTTACTATTGTCCTTTCCCTTAGCCTCAACCTGCTGACCATCACCACTTTTTGGCACAACACCAGCCCAACCTACAGCACTATATGTAGTGAGGGAATTTATATATTTTTTTTAGACATACAAATTCCCTCCCTTGCTCCGAACTCCTCGAGTCAATAGTGTGAGCAGGAAGAATACAAGATTCCAAGACTGAAGTCTTCACAAGTGAAGAGGATTTTGAGGGATAAGATATACATGCATTGGATAGACTGCAGATGAGATCAGGATTAGCATGTACAATGCATGATTAGCAAGTTTCAGATGACTCTAAAATAGGTGGTACAATAGTCAAGATGGTTGTCAAGGATTACAGTAGGTTCTTGATCAGCTGGGTAAGTGGTCAGAGGAATGGCAAATGGAGTTTAGAACATAGAGCAGTACAGCACAAGAACAGGTCCTTCAGCCCACAATGTCTGTGCCAAACATGATGCTAAGGCCATCTCATATATACCTGCACATAATCCATATACCTTTATATTCATATGCTGATCATAAAGTCTCTTAAATGCCACTATCATATCCGCCCCAACCACCACTGCATGAGCGCGTTCCACGTGCTGACCATCCTGGGGTAAAAAAAAACCTTTCCAGTACATCTCCTTTAAACTTTGATCCCCTCACTGTAAATATATGACCTCTAGAATTAGATTTTTCCATACCTTTCAGAATTTTAAATACCTATCAAGTCTCCCCCAAACCTCCAGTGATTCAGAGAAAACAATCCAAGTCTGTCCAACCTCACCCTGTAGCCAATGCCCATCTGCCACATATCATTCTGGTAAACCTCCGTATTCTTTCCAAAGCCTTCAGAACTTCACTTATCAATTTCAGAAAGTTAGCATGGTATTGTGCATGGGAGATCGTGTCTCACAAATTTCACTCAACACAATCAAAACTGCACACATTACAGAACATAGGATGTCAAGGTTATGGAGATAAGGTAGGAGAATGGGGCTGAGAGGGAAATCCCATTTTACCTAGTTGCCTACCACCTCAACCCCCCCCCCCCCCCCCCCCCCCATGAAATTGCTGGTCAAGCAACAGCTGTGGAGAGAGAATGTTTCCGCCGGATGAAACTGCATCAGA
The DNA here is from genome assembly GCF_010909765.2 of Amblyraja radiata. Taxonomy (NCBI): domain Eukaryota; kingdom Metazoa; phylum Chordata; class Chondrichthyes; order Rajiformes; family Rajidae; genus Amblyraja; species Amblyraja radiata. The sequence goes on from NC_045973.1 coordinate 23,913,760, forward strand.
ATTCAGAAAAAGAGCCTCTCCTTCGTGTTCTACAGAGATGGTGCCTGACCCGCTGAGTTATTCCAGTTCATGTTGTCTAGTCTAGGTTGTTGGCTGTGGAAGATGTGTTGATGTCAGGGATACAAGGATGCAAACAGTGGAACTAGTAGAATGACTAGGGTGGGGGAGGGGAAGTAAGAATACAATAATACGATACAATAATAAAAAGCCAAGTATGTTTTGCAATATACGAGGAATTTCATTTGCCAATCAGTCATACAAATAAAAAGCAACGGAACACACAAAATACATTTTAATATGAACATCCACCACAGTGACTCCTCCACATTCCTCACTGTGATGGAAGGCGAAAAAAAGGTTCAATCTCTTCCCTTCTTTGTTCTCCTGCGGTCGGGTGCCTTGAGCCTTCCGTTGAGGGGACGATCTTGACCCCCATAGCCGGCGGCGTTTGGGCTCTCCGCATTGGGGCGATCAGCTCCTGCATCGGGGGGGAATCTCAGCTCCCTCTCGCCGGCGATCGGACACCAGGTCGGGGCTGGTCAAACCTCTGCGTCGTTGGAGCTCCCGACATCTACGGTCTCTACCCGAGACTGCGAGCTCTCGATGGTAAAGTCTGCAGGCTGCAGTTGGAGCGATCCCAGTCAACGAATCGGCTCAGATGTTAAGTCCATGCCCCACAGTGGGGCTCAAAGCCAGTCCGAGCATGCTCCATCGATGTTAGGCCGCAGAGTGACCGGAGATATGACCCTGAAAACAATCGCATCTCCGGCAAGGTAAGAGATTGAAAATGTAAGAGTTACTTAAAATGGAGTTTGGTCATGTATACGCAGCTGAAGTCAAGTGTATCCATGGGGAAGTATAGCGATTGAATAGTATAATTAAGAAGGAATAAGCTAACAAAAAAAGGGCAAGAGATAACTCTGGCAGATAAGATTAAAGAGAAACTGAAAATATTTTATACTAAAGGGAACAAGAGAGAATAGGGCCCATCAGAATTCAAATTGATGCAATTAAGGGACTTGGGACAGTTAATGGAGATGTGTTGAGTAATACAGTGGAGGAGATATTGCGTTTTTCTAAGATGTATGAAGGTATATACATTTCCTGGGCCTGATGAGATATATCCAGGGATGCTAAAGAAGAAATTGCAAAGACCTGGTTGAGAAATACTAATCATCGTGAGGTGCCGAAAGACTAGAGCATGGCTAATGCGCCTCTATTTAAGAAGAGGTGCAAAGAAAAACCTGGAATCTATAGACCAGCAAGCTTTATATTTGTGGACTATCGGAAACAGGCCCTTCGGCCCACCGAGTCCTCTACGACCAGCGATCCCTACACACTTACACCATCCCACATTAGGGACAACTTCTAAGTTTATACCAAGCCAATTAACCTACAAACCTGCACGTCCCTGGAGCGTGGGAGGAAACCGAAGAATTCTGAGAAAACCCACGCAGGTCATGGGAAGAAGGTACAAACTTTGTGCAGAGAAGCACCCGTAGTCAGGATCGAACCCGGATCCCTAGAGCTGTAAGACAGCAGCTCCACCGTTGCAACACCGTGTCGCCCGTCTGGTGGAAATACTGATGGAAGAACCTGCTATTATCACCGTACTCTCAAAAATGCCCCACGCTTACTATTGTCCTTTCCCTTAGCCTCAACCTGCTGACCATCACCACTTTTTGGCACAACACCAGCCCAACCTACAGCACTATATGTAGTGAGGGAATTTATATATTTTTTTTAGACATACAAATTCCCTCCCTTGCTCCGAACTCCTCGAGTCAATAGTGTGAGCAGGAAGAATACAAGATTCCAAGACTGAAGTCTTCACAAGTGAAGAGGATTTTGAGGGATAAGATATACATGCATTGGATAGACTGCAGATGAGATCAGGATTAGCATGTACAATGCATGATTAGCAAGTTTCAGATGACTCTAAAATAGGTGGTACAATAGTCAAGATGGTTGTCAAGGATTACAGTAGGTTCTTGATCAGCTGGGTAAGTGGTCAGAGGAATGGCAAATGGAGTTTAGAACATAGAGCAGTACAGCACAAGAACAGGTCCTTCAGCCCACAATGTCTGTGCCAAACATGATGCTAAGGCCATCTCATATATACCTGCACATAATCCATATACCTTTATATTCATATGCTGATCATAAAGTCTCTTAAATGCCACTATCATATCCGCCCCAACCACCACTGCATGAGCGCGTTCCACGTGCTGACCATCCTGGGGTAAAAAAAAAACCTTTCCAGTACATCTCCTTTAAACTTTGATCCCCTCACTGTAAATATATGACCTCTAGAATTAGATTTTTCCATACCTTTCAGAATTTTAAATACCTATCAAGTCTCCCCCAAACCTCCAGTGATTCAGAGAAAACAATCCAAGTCTGTCCAACCTCACCCTGTAGCCAATGCCCATCTGCCACATATCATTCTGGTAAACCTCCGTATTCTTTCCAAAGCCTTCAGAACTTCACTTATCAATTTCAGAAAGTTAGCATGGTATTGTGCATGGGAGATCGTGTCTCACAAATTTCACTCAACACAATCAAAACTGCACACATTACAGAACATAGGATGTCAAGGTTATGGAGATAAGGTAGGAGAATGGGGCTGAGAGGGAAATCCCATTTTACCTAGTTGCCTACCACCTCAACCCCCCCCCCCCCCCCCCCCCCCATGAAATTGCTGGTCAAGCAACAGCTGTGGAGAGAGAATGTTTCCGCCGGATGAAACTGCATCAGAATTCAGAAAAAGAGCCTCTCCTTCGTGTTCTACAGAGATGGTGCCTGACCCGCTGAGTTATTCCAGTTCATGTTGTCTAGTCTAGGTAATGTTGTAGGCCAGACTATACAAAAAGAAAAAATAATGTGGCAGGCAAAAATAACCATGAACAGAAAGAAAGACGGAATTATCCAAGGTTGGATAATTTGATATCAAGTCCGCAGGCAGCAAAGACGGGGTGTTATTCCTCAAACATGCATGGAGTCTCATTGCAACAGTGCAGGAAGCCACAGAGAGAGGGGTCAGAGTAGGAGTAGGTTGGTGACAGGCAAATGGAAGCTCAGGATCACGCCCTTAGACAAGCACGAGTATTCCACAAAGCGTTCACTCAATCTCAATTAGATTTTCCCTGGGAAGAAGAGATCACATTGTGAATGTCAAATGTAATGCACTAGATAGGAAGAAGTGCAAGTGAATCTCTGTTTCACTGGGAAAGCCTGATGGGAAAAAAGAGATGGAAGGAGAGGTGTTGCACCCATGGTTACATGAGAAAATGTTATATAAAGAGCAGTAGACACAGTAGGCATGGGGGAAGCACGGATAAAGGAGCTGTAAAAGGGATTGATCAATTTGGCACAGAATATGTGTCTGATAACGAAATCTTGTTGTGGGAATTGTGGGAAGAACTGAGCTGTTTTGTCTTCCATTTTATCTTTCAACATGGGTAGCACTTCACTCTGTGAGAATTGAACTTTTTACTCGAAGAGTCACCTGCACCAAGCCTGTTTAGCATGGAATACAAAGAAGAGCTTATTAACTCAAGGCTACTCCGAGGCTCCTTAATCTTCCCACATAAAGAAGCCTGTTTCTCCATGAAAAGTTACGGAATGTTGGATCATAATAGTTAGCCCTGTAAACAAGTGTATGTGACGAACCTTGCTATTATGCTATCAAAAATGATATAAAAATACTGCATGTTTAAAGAACAACTGCAGATGCTGGAAAAATCGAAAGTAGACAAAAAAGCTGGAGAAACTCAGCGAGTGAGGCAGCATCTATGGAGAGAAGGGATTGGCGACGTTTCGGGTCGAGACCCTTCTTCAGAGTCATTCCAGCACTTTGTTTCTAAGGAGGAGAAAAAACTAGTTTAACGCTGCAGGGGGTGATGCTGACAAGGGTGGCGCTCCAGGGTGAGGTCAGGGCAACTTTCACCCACTCTTCTTCCATAAACAGCCAGACGAATGGTCCAGTGTTACAGATCAACTCTGTTTAATTCAATTCAATTCAACTTTAATGTCATTGCACAAATACTGAGTATGGGTACAACGAAATGCAGTTTTGCGTCAGTCCGTAGTAGTAGTGCAATATAGAAATTTAAAAAAAAAGAGGATACAGAATAATCAAAAATACATTAGCGCCCTCTTCGGGTTTCGTTCGGTTTTCCAACCTGCAGTATCTAAAACAAATCTCTGCGATTTCTTGCTTTACATTCACGTTCTCTCCAAACACACCTGGGTCTTGTCCACGGCTCAGCAGCAGCCATTCTTGGTGACCCTCCTTCAAGCAGGTGTGACCTTCCTCCCAGCCGCCGCCCCGCCGCCCCTCCTCCCCGCCGCCCCGCCTCCCCGCCGCCCCGCCTCCCCGCCGCCCCGCCGCCCCGCCGCCCCGCCGCCCCGCCGCCCCTCCGCCCCGCCGCCCCGCCGCCCCGCCGCCCCGCCGCCCCGCCGCCCCGCCGCCCCGCCGCCCCGCCGCCCCGCCTCCCCGCCGCCCCTCCTCCCCGCCGCCCCTCCTCCCCGCCTCCCCGCCGCCCCGCCTCCCCGCCGCCCCTCCTCCCCGCCGCCCCTCCTCCCCGCCGCCCCGCCTCCCCGCCGCCCCGCCTCCCCGCCGCCCCGCCTCCCCGCCGCCCCTCCTCCCCGCCGCCCCTCCTCCCCGCCTCCCCGCCGCCCCGCCTCCCCGCCGCCCCGCCTCCCCGCCGCCCCGCCTCCCCGCCGCCCCTCCTCCCCGCCTCCCCGCCGCCCCTCCTCCCCGCCGCCCCTCCTCCCCGCCGCCCCTCCTCCCCGCGGCGTCTCCGCCCCTCCTCCCCGCGGCGTCTCCTTCTTGTCACTTCCAGGCCTCCCCTCATTGGTGGACAAACCCGGCACGGCCTCCCTTCATTGGTGGACAAACCAGGCACGGCCTCCCCTCATTGGTGGACAAACCCGGCACGGCCTCCCCTCATTGACGAATTCCCCCACCCCCTCGACACGGCCTCCACTCATTGGTGGACGCCGGCACACCCGCTCGAGCGCCCACCTCTCATTGGCCGGCTGAGCCGCAGGCGATCCGCCATTGGTTGTTGCCACGTTACGGCGCGGCGGCAGTGCCACGTCTCGTGTGTTTGGGAGGCCGCGGGCGGGCGAACTGACGGAGAGAGTGAGAGAGTGAGTGAGTGTGTGGTGCAGTGTTCCGCGTTCCGCTTCGGTGAGTCGGCTGTGCCTGCGATCCTCAAGGTGCGGTGGGTAGGTCTGGGGAGCCAGAAACTGCGGGAGGCCGCAGGTGCATTGATTTTGGGCAACAAGCAAATTGCTGGATCAACTCAGTGGGTTGGCCAGCATTTGTGGAGGGAAAGAAGTGGTCAAGACCGGTCTCCATGACAGAGGGTGTGGAGGGATGAGGGCGTGAAGGAGCTGTGAGGCAGGTGATAGGTGAATCCAGGCAAGGAAGGTGGGCAGACGGGACCAGGTTGGGTAGGGTGAAGTTGAGAGACAGAAGCTGGTGAGAGGTGGAAACAAATAAGGAAAACATTGGGCAGATAGAGCAAGGCCGGTTAGGGAGGATTGGGTGGGAGGCTGGAAAGTGATGCTGGGCGACACAAGTGGCTGGAGCTGCTGGAATTCGATAGGCAAGGAGGGTAATAAGTGGTACGAGATAAAGGAGGGATGATGGTCAGATGGAACCAGGTGGGGAAGGGATATGAAATTGGGTGAGGGGGATGAAAACAAAGAAAGAAAGGATACAGAGAGGATTTGTTAGCTAATATTGTAAATTCAATGTTCATACCATTATTGATTACATAGATGGATTATGAGATACTGTTCTTCTAGTTTACTTTTGAGCTCAACTTGACAGTGGTTGCAGACCTAGGGAGTTGAAAATCTTGGGAGAATTCGAACACTGACATCCAACCTAATGTTGAGTTGCTGTTGGCAACACAGATCAATGAGAGCTCGAGGACTTAGTGCAAGTTAAGATCTGACTGTAGACTAGTGCATGTTCCTTTAACACAGTGACCTCACCACTACTAACCACTCCCCATATCACCAGTATAATTGTAACCTCCCCACCTCCAGATCTCTCTCTAGCTCCGGTGACAGACCACGGACAGCTAGGGCAGGAATGTGTATGAATAGTAATGTGTGTGATTAGTAATAAAATAGTAGTGAAGACTTAGTGCGTTTCCACTCGTCTTTACACTGACCAGCTGAACTTTGGATGAGTTTAAGCTAATGAAGATGGAAAGTGGGGGCGGGGTCAGGTGTGTGTTAAGAAAGTTGGGCTTGAATTGAAGATAGATTTGGATGATGGTTTAAATGGTTCAACAGGGGTAAATTCAGTTGATGCTTTTTCTCCTATGAACTTTGAAATATATCACCAACATTGTGAAAAGTCTAGAAGATAGACACAAAATGCTGGAGTAGCTCAGGGGGACAGGCAGCATCTCTGGAGAGAAGGAACGGGTGATGTTTTGGGTCAAGATCCTTATTCAGACTGAGAATCGAGGGAGAGGGAGTCCAGAGAAATGGGGAAGGTGTGAAAACGACATATCAAAGCAGACGACGATAAGGAAATGTGGAATGGTGCCTTGAGATGACGATAAGGAATGACTGGTTCATTATTAGCTGAGGGAAATGTGACAAGGAGGGATAGCGGTGGAGCAGGACGAATCACCAAGGGAAAGCAGCGAGAGAAGGTGTTGTAAAACTCTCGTCGATTTACTGGAAGCTGGACAAGCAGTCTGCTGGTGGATGATTCAAGAGAAGTGGCAGACGGGAACTTCGATCATACAATGTTACAGTGACAGCAGTTTTCTGCTGTCCAGCAACTTCATTGTAGTTGCTTCTGGGAGATTTGGATGTGGATTCCTTATATTCTTACCCTAGTTCCCTGCTGTATTTCATTTTTTTCACCAGTTTTCTTGTGCAATTATAAAATCTTCTTTTACCACCTTTTCAGTCAGTAAATTTGAGATCACAACTAGCTGAATTAAACAAAAATCTCCTCAAAACTGCTTTTTCGTGCAATTGATAAACTCATGTTAGTGCCTAACTTCAGTTATTCCTCTATTGTATCAGCTGTTGCGTTGTTATATATTTTTTTAATGCTTTCATCAAGGGGGAGTACATAATAGGAACGTATTAAGAACAAAGTCATCTAAAATGTGGTTTGTGACTTCATAGAGATTGATACATCCTTTGGCCCACCGAGTCCATGCTGCCCATCAACCACTCAATTGCACAAGTCTTACAATAATCCCCTTCTCACATTCCCATCAACCCTCCCCAGATTCTGCCACTCAACGTACACACTAGGTGCAATTTGAAGTAATTAATTAACCCATATGTGGGAGAAAACCAGTGTACCTGGAGGAATCGCATACATTCACAAGTGAAAAAACACTCTGACTGTATACAAACAGCACCAGAGGTCGGGATTGAACCTGGGTCTTTGGTGCTGTAAGACAGTGGCTCGACAGGCTATTCAGTAAAGGCTATTTGGTACAATGGCAATTGCAGAAATCTCAATAAAGAGTTTGATGGTTTTTCTTGTGAAAAATATAATGTTCATGGAATATTTGAAGTAGTAACAACATGAGTACAGCAAAGGGAAGGATAGGATGATGTGCATTCCCACATACGCCTTTATGATGCTTCAGTTGGTATATCTATGATTAAGTTGTTGTTATTCGTGTATCGTAGCATTTGAACGCCCCATTACTACAGCAGTTTCCACGTCTGAAACATAGTGAGAGATTGGATTTCCAATTTTGTTTTGCAGGTGAAAATGAAAGCATTAATTTTGGTTGGCGGCTATGGTACACGGTTACGACCGCTGACGCTCAGTGTTCCAAAACCACTGGTGGACTTTTGCAACAAGCCAATTCTTCTGCATCAAGTAGAGGCTTTAGTAAAGGTACGCTCAGCGACTTTGTGGCAGAATGTCTCAATGGAGAGAATGGTGCTAATTAATACCATGGCATGAACTTGTGCACCCTACGGAAATGTCGTCAGAGTGTAACAATGATTGGTTTTCTGTGGGGTTATTGTTCCCCAATTATCCTTTCATTATTGACCCTATTATTTTGTTTGAACACCTGCATACCTTCTGCACTGTACATACAGTTTCCATTTCATGGGTGCCAACATGTCACAAATATTACAGATTATCCAACATGATATGATATTGGATATTCCCCTTTAAAATTTGTTAGCACTAATGTTACAGAGTCTAGTTACAGTGCTTAGTAACTTTCAGTTGACAGCACATTAGCTCAAGATGTTCCTAATTAAGAGCCTGTCCCACCAGCATGCGACTGCATGCGGCGAGCGCGACCTAACGTGGTCGCTTGAGCCGTACGGTGAGTATGATGTCGGGACCAGCTCCAGACGGCTCCGCGGTTGGAAGTGGGACCGGTCCCGCGAGGCCGTACGCCTCAAGCCACCACGTTTGGTCGCAGTCGCATGCTGGTGGGACAGGCCCTTTAGGAGTAATATATTTGTGGTCAATTTGATTTCCCTCTTGGGTGCAATGGCTTTACAGTGCCAGGGACCGAGCTCGATCCTGATTACGGGTGCTGCCTGTACGGAGTTTGGCCATTCACCCTTGGGTTGCTTCCGGGTGCTCCGGTTTCCTCCCTCACTCCAGATGTACAGGTTTGTAGGTTAATTGACTTTGGTAAGTTGTAAAATTGTGCCTAGTGTGTGTAAGGGGTGATTGCTGATCGGCGTGGACTCGGTTGGCCGAAGGGCCTGTTTCCGTGCTGTATTTCTAAAGTCTAAAAGTAAAGTAAACACAATTTCACTATTGTGTTATAATGCTGTATCCAATAAATAATCTAAACTGTGAAAAGAAGTTTCTCTAATTGTAGAGTATTTTTTAGATGGTATAATATATCTTAAGCTTATTTAATGATGTGTCAGAAGACATCTGGGAAACTACTGTTTGGCACGTTACAATATGTGTTCATCAGGAGCTTGGCATTATTTAGCCAAAAATGCAATCTATGAGAAGAAAGTTTTATCAATTCTTTATGGAGTGTAACTGTTTTGAATAGGCTGGTGTATCACATGTGATTCTTGCTGTCAGCTACATGTCCGAGATGCTGGAGAAGAAAATGAAGGAACAGGAACAACGGGTAAGGTTACAATAATGTTTTCAGTACATTCACAGTTTTTCTGGTTGTAATAGGCAAAAGTAAACTTTCGTACTAAATTATGTGATGCAGCCTAATTTCATCCAAGCAAACTGTATCTAATTTTCTTTCAGTTATATTTGATTGATTCTTCACCCAAACCCGATTGAAGTAATTGAAGCTAAACCATATTGTTTGTTTTGTTTTTGTTTTTGTCTTTTGTTTTTACCTTGTTTGGGATGTGTTTACCTTGTGTGGGACTAAAGATGGAAATTAGCTACTGGCTACAATCTTGCATATTACATGCAAATGTTTATTAATATGCACTGTCCCTAATAAAAATCAATTCAATTCAATTCAGAGGGTGGGAAATGTTTGAGTGCAGGAGAATGTGTAAGAATCATGCAGGAAATAGCCCCAATCAGAAGTACAATGCCTTTGCACAACAAAAATAAGTAAACAACCGTGTTTTCGAATGCTATGTGTATTAGAGAGGGGGAAATAGATAAGTGAATGTACAATCCTAAATTGATTCCCACAACTTCAATGTGAAGTACGTTTGAAAGGCGGTCATGCTGTAAAGTGGGATAATAGACAACCGGTGCAGTAGGCCATTCGGCCCTTTGAGCCAGCACCACCATTCAATATGATCATGGCTGATCATCTACAATCAGTACCCTGTTCCTGCCTTCTCCACATATCCCTTGACGATAAGCATCAGTAAGTTTGCAGACGATCAAATTTCATAAACAACATTGTGACATTTTCTGGGAAATCTATTTGTAATGCTATTAAAGGGATCTGCAAGGACTGTCCAGCTCAAAACACAAATAAGAACTCATTTAATATCTGACCTGAAAAAGAGTACCTCTAACAGTGCAGCATTGCACAGGAAGTGCCGGTTTACAATATGGGCTCAATGCAGTGCATGAAGGCACCACCTTGTACCTCTGGATACTTCAGAGCTGCAGGTTGGGTGAGCACTTGGTCAGGTCAAACTGCTAAACATCCATCCAATGCATCCTCTTTGTCCAGCTCTGTATAGGATGAATGGCCACCTAAATTAAAAGCCCATGACAAACTACCAGAGAGAGAGAGAGCAAAGGTAGTGTAACTGTGTATTTCATTACTTCTTTCAGCTGGGTATTCGCATCTCACTGTCTCATGAAAAGGAACCCTTAGGAACAGGTAAGAGATCTCTCTACGTGTCAGTGGCAGCATTGCAAATTTCATTTTTGTCCTTTGCTACACTAATACTAATTAGAGAGACATATGTATCAGATTGAATAATCAACTGTTTCTTCAAATTAATCAAGTTTTATACTTCTTATGCAACCCTGAATTTTTCACTCTTGTCTACCAAATGTTTCAGGATATCAAAGTTCCTACAAAAGTTTATTAATGTATCTTTTGATAGACGATATCCTTCAGTAAGAGATACAATGTACTCATTGAGGGCTGCCTATATTACTTGTGGTGAGTTATAGGAAGAGGTGTGGGCCATTCAGGTGACCTCTCTTACTCTTAAGTTGGCAGATGTTTAACTTAACTTTCCTCCTTTAATATATTATTTCTTTGACAATAAAACAGTTAGTCCCTGATTTATAAGTTTAATAGGAAACTTCAGAATCATTTTAATAATCGTAATCATACTTTATTAGCCAAGTATGTTTTGCAACATACGAGGAATTTGATTTGCCATAGTCATATCAATAAAAAGCAACAAAACACCCAAAATACATTTAAACATATACATCCACCACAGTGACTCCTCCACGTTCCTCACTGTGATGGAAGGCGATAAAAAAGTTAAATCTCTTCCCTTCTTTGTCCTCCTGCGGTCGGGGGCCACGAGCCTTCCGTTGATGGGACGATCTTGGCTCCCTTAGCCGGCGGTCGTGCCCTCCGCATTGGGGCGATCAAGCTACTGCCTCAGGAGGGATCTCAGCTCCCCGCGCCGGGCGTTCGGACCCCAGGTCGGGGCGAGACGAATCTCCTGCGACTTTGGAGCTTCCCGACATCAATCCCGACCCGAGACTGTGAGCTCCTCGATGTTGAAATCCGCAGGCCGCGGTTGGAGCGTCGATCCCAGGCAAGGGATTGCAGGCTCCGATGGTAAGTCCATGGCCCCGCGGTGGGGCTCAAAGTCAGTCTCGAGCAAGGCCGCCGGCTCCATGATGTTATGTCACAGAGCGACCGGAGATACGATCCGGGAAACAATCGCATCTCCGGCAAGGTAAGAGATTGAGGAAAAAGTTTCCCCCGACCACCCCGTCCACCCCCCCCCCCCCCGTCCACCCCCCACATAAAACAAACCTGAGAACATTAACACATACTTTTTAAAACACACTAAAAATAACATAAAAGATGAAAAGACAGAGACCGTTGGCGAGGCTGCCATCGTTGACGGCGAAACTTGTTTCATAGACCTACAGGTTTGCTGCTTCTGATGCTAGCCTATCTGTGAGAGGGTGGTAAGTGGAGTGAATGGAGGGTTTGGATAGATTTTGAAAGAGGATTAGAGACTGAGTGATTGACTGTTTTGCAGCTAGTAAATAGTTGCATGCTTTCTGAACCTCAACATTTTAACAGGAGCAGTGAACTGTTGGATTCACTCTTTCCCATTCTTGTATTTGCAGCTGGACCTCTTGCTCTGGCCCATGAGCTGTTTGCCGATAGTTCAGAGCCTTTCTTTGTCCTAAATAGTGACGTAATCTGCGAGTTTCCCTTCCAGGAGATGGTCCGTTTTCACAAGCACCATGGGAAGGAAGGTACCATAGTGGTAAGTATAAAGCCCATTAGCATTGGGTCAGCAATTGACAAATCATAGGAGGGGAATGATCATCTCCATGAACATAGAGTTGAACCACCTAATCTTGATGTTCATTGACATTACGATCTCAGAATTACCCACGATCAACATACAGGGATCACCACTGACTACAAACTCAACTGGACCAGCTGCAAGAAATGGCCAGGGGCTGGTGTGTTGTGGTGGGTGCCGAACATAGTTTACTGTGATAGAGCTCTGAAACCTGTGACCTCGACCCATAAGAAAGGCAAGGGCAGTAGGTGCGACATCTGAAAGGCAGTTAGGAATGGGCAATAAATGCTGGCTTTGCTGATGCCCAGATCCTCAAAACATAAAAAATAAAGACTTTGTCATCTGGTGTAAATAATGCTGTAATACTCAATGCCAGCGCCCCACCGTTGAATGGATCTATAGGAAGTGGAGTATCATCAAAGATCCACACCACCCTGGCCATGCTCTCATCTTGCTGCTAGCATTGGGAAGAAGATACAGGAGCCTAATAACCATTACTTTCATGTTCAAGAATGGCTTCTTCCCATCAGCCATCAGGCTTTTGAAGCATACGGCACAACCCTAACCACAACCATACCTCAGCAACGAACTACTATATACTTTGTATATGTATAAGTAAGAATTTAATTGTTTTATATCTGGTACATATTTACAATTAAACACTTTTGACTCGACTCTTGAGGAATGTAGACACAAAATGCTGGAGTAACTTAGTGGGACAGACAGCATCTCGGGAGAGAAGGATTGGGTGACTTTTCGAGTCGAGACCCTTCCTCAGATGTAGTCTGGTATTTTGCAGCTAACAACAGGTTACTGCCTCAAGTTAAGTAAGCGTGTTTATAATATAATCTCCCTGCCACCAGCCCCAGTTCTGAATGAAGCATTAAGCAGTGTGAGCTGCCTTCTTGCAGTGGCAACAAATTAGCTGTGTGAGGCTGAGAGGCAAAGTTGTCTTTTAAAGGTTCTTCCTTTCCCTGATGACTTTCAATTACTTTGTTCCTTTCCTCTTTAACCTATCCTTCCATTTGACAGGTTACTAAAGTGGAGGAACCATCCAAATACGGCGTGGTCATATATGAAGCTGAGATTGGGCGAATACACAGATTCGTGGAGAAGCCTCGGGTGTTTGTGTCGAACAAGATCAATGCAGGAATGTATATCTTCAGCCCCACAGTTTTAAACAGGATACAGGTATGATTGTCTTTCCAAGAAGAAGGAAAATCTCAGGACTAAAGGACAGTGGAGCTCACAATGCTTTGTGCTGAAATGTCATTGCTCTACAGAGTTTCTTTTTATGTTGGAGATGGCATGGATTTGGGTCTCATTACCAGACAAGTAGGACATTTGGCAAACTCTTGGTCATAGGAAGTGCTGATGAATGGCACCAGACCTTGTCATGGTAGATGTCATCATGGAAGGTGGAATAAGGCTTCCACTTTTCTGTTCTATCAAGACTCCCAGGGGATAAAGAATAAAGGTTAGATAGAGTAGTTCATACTCTTAACTATGTACTTCACTAAAATATCTCTCCCATCAGCCCATTTCTGCATAATTAATTAATGCTGAATGACTCGATTTCTGTTAACAGCTGCTGTATTATATCTCCAGTTTGAAAGTTGCCCTAGTGAGAAGAAAAATCTTAGGTGCAAAGAGCCTCCAATGCTTTGATTTAGTTACTGCTTAACATTAATTCTGTTCAAGCCTGTATTTAGTTTAACACCCGGCCTTTTTACCAGACAACCCAGACAAGTTATTCCTTAAATACAATAACTTCTCACATTGCATGAAAGGTTTGCCTGTTGTATTAAAAGGTTTGCCTCTTCTCTGGCTGTGGCTGTGGAATGATGTACTGGAGATGAGGGATTCAAGGTCCAAGGTTTAACTGGTACCTCTGGGATTGTTTTCCTTGTCATAAAGAAAATTGACAGGAAGTTTGATGGAAATGTACCAGACCCTGATGTGTTAAGATAGGATATGTGGAATCTGCTCCCATTTCCAGAAAGTTCAGGATCTGGGGTAATAGGCTTAAAGATTTTCTCACGTGTACACCTTTCAAACTGGCGACGACAATTTATTTTCTGCAGTGTGATAAAAATGGAATTCGCTGCCTGTAAGAATGATGGATACAGATTCAATATGGCACTTCAAAAGGAAATGTTTCTCAGCACTTGAAAAGTAATTTGTATGGCTGCAGGAAAATGAAATTGGGAACTGATGTGGATACCTTGGAGTATGTGGCCTGCTGTGATTCTAAGCTGTAATCCTAAAATAATTAATGTTCTCATAGACACATAGCTGCTAAATAAAAATAACATATTCAAAGGGTATGTTGAAATGGACTCTGCAACAGGATATAGTTATGATGAGTGAGTGGTTGATAACTTGGCAAATAGAATTCATTGTGTGAATGTGTGTGGTCATGCATTTCAATAAAGATAAATCTCAAAGTATGATCTAAATGGGGAGAGACTGCAATGGGAAGGAGTGCAGAGGGATCTAGGTGTTCTTGTGCATGAATCACAAACAGTTAGGAAGGGTAATTAGATTCAGATTCAATTTTAATTGTCATTGTCAGTGTACAGTACAGAGACAACGAAATGCATTAATAATGTTTTGTTTATAGGGACAGTGCATATTAATGAACATTTTGCATGTAAATATGCGAGATTGTAGCCAATCAGTAGCTAATTTCTGTCTCTAGTCCCAGGCAAAGGTAGGTGAAGTGTCTTGCCCAAGGACACAATGACAGTACACACTCAAAGCAGGATTCGAACCGGCCACCTTCAGGTTGCCAGCCGAACACTTAGCCCATTGTGCCATCTGTCGTCCTCTACATTCCTAATTACATTCTGGGCTGTATTGCTAAGGGCATGGAGTTTAGAATTTGCAAAGTATTGTTTCAAGTATACAGAATGTTGCTGAGTCCACACCTGGACTATAGTGTACAATTTATGTAGCTGTATTTTAAAAAGATATTTGCAGCCATATTTAAAAAAGATGTTTGCATTGGAGGCTGTCCATAAGTGATTCACTAATTCCTGGGATGAAAGGGCTGTCCTCTCACAAACAGACACAGCAGATAGATCTGTATTCTCAGGAGTTCTGAAGAATGAGGAGAGAGAAATGACAGTTTTGAAAATACATGCATGAATTTAAAATTATTTGTTGCTTAACCATTGTATCAATGAGTACGTCAATGGGTGAACATGACTTTGTGTGCGTTAGACACAGATGCCATAGGCTTGCATGCCAGATTTGATCAGCTCATTATGAGTGTCTGGGGTAAATTCAGTACATCTGACAATCTAGAGATAAAGGGAATTGTTGAGGAAATGGAAATACTGGTCTCAGTTTGGTGTATTGTATGTTCTAATCTTAATTTGAGGTTGGATATAACACCAGTGTTGGGTGTTGGCTGAAGAAGAGACCTGGCCTGAACCATCGCCTATCCATGTCCTCCAGAGATGCTTCTTGACTGCTGAATTACTCTAGCACTTTATATTTTTTGGTTGTTATCATGTTGCCAAGGAGATGAATGGAACATAGAACAGTACAGCAACTGAGCAGGGCTTTTGTCCCATGATGTCAGTGCCAACCATCAATTTAAACTAACCCCATCTTCCTGTGTATGGTAAATATCACTCCATCCCTGTTCATGTGCCTCTCTTAATAACTCCTAATCAGGTGCTATTGTATCAGCTTCCACCACCTCTGCACCTTTTGGTCTTTGTGTATATAAAAAAAATGTCTTGTAAATCTCCTTTAAACTTTCCCGGTCTTACCCTAAACGGGTGCTGTACGGAGTTTGTACGTTCTCCAAGATCTTCGGTTTCCTCCCACACTCCAAAGACGTACAGGTTTGTAGGTTCATTGGCTTGGTATAAGTGTAACTTGTTCCTAGTGTGTGTAGGATAGTGTTAATGTGCTGGGATTGCTGCTCGTTGCGGACTCGGGACGAAGGGCCTGTTTCCGCGCTATATCTCTAAACTAATCTCAACAAATCGAACAATAGATGCTTGTTTAAAAAAAACACACAAAGCGCTGGAGCAACTCAGCAGGTCAGGCAGCATTTCTGGAGAACATGAATAGGTGATGTTTCCAGTATGGACCCTTCTTCAGACTGATAGGGATGCGGCCTGACCTGCTGAGTTATTCCAGCACTTTGTCTTTTTTTTTAAAAACACCGTAGTAAGCCTCTTCTGTACCCTCTGCTTCCTCTCATTCTTTCCTGTAATATGGTGACCATAACTGCACTCAATACTCCAAATGTGGTCTAACCAGAGTTTTATTTAGCTGCAAACTGTGACTTGTGTAACAACTTTTTTATGTGATACTTTATCATAAACTCTTCAACAACATAAAAATACAACCTCAACTGATTCTTCAGCCTTCCAGACAATTTTTGACAGAAAAACCTTTGACAAGCATAATTTCCCTCTTCACTAGGCCATATTGACTGTAATCAATTTGTGCTTTTCTACGTGTCTTGTTATCACTTGATCGATGACTCCACTTTCCGTATTTCCTTAAGATGTAGAATAAGGTCATTTCATCATCCACAATATGGGATAACAGCGTACATATCCGTCAAATTCCCGATTTCACCACTCATCTAACATGCTAGGGTCAATTGGAAAATTAAACTACCAACTCGTATGCTTATGTAATATGGGAGGAACCTGGAGCACCAGGGGAAATCCATGTGACCACAGACAGATTGTGAATATTTCACACAGAGGTTGGGATGGAATGTGGGCCACTGGAGCTGTGAGGCAGTTGCTCTACTTGCCTAGCTTAGATTTATTCTTCCTACCGTCAGTTCTTGAATAGGATGTTATATTTATTGTTTGCACGCATTGCCGGGGTCATTCCAGAATCAGTGGGTGGGGGAGGGGGGGAGGGAGGGGAAGGGAAGGGAGGGGAGGAGGGGAGGAGGGGAGGAGGGGAGGAGGGGAGGAGGGGAGGAGGGGAGGAGGGGAGGAGGGGAGGAGGGGAAGAGTCACACCAGTTTCATCCATAGATTCGGTATCCATTTATCAAATTCCAGAATGCAGACCATCAAGTCCCAGGGATTTGAAAGCTTTTGGCTGCATTGGTGTAGGCAAGGTTAGCGATGTTGACTCTGCATGTTGTTTTGTCTTTCTGCAGCTCAGGCCAACATCAATAGAGAAGGAGATTTTCCCCGTCATGGCACAGGAGGGGCAGCTGTATGCCATGGAGCTGCAAGGTGAGGAATGTGCCCAAAAAAGGCCTGGAATGTGGCATCCAGATTTCTTCCTACAATTCAAAATGTCTGAGCTTCATTGAGTTTTACTAACTTTATCTAGTTGTTTGAGGAGGTGACAAAGTATTCATGAAGGTAGGGCGGTGGATGTTGCCTATATGGATTTGTGTAAGGCCCTTGATAAAGTCCCCATGGCAGGCTGATCCAGAAGATACATGGGATTCACAGTGACTTGATCGTATGGGTTCAGAACTGGCTTATTAATAGAAGACAGGATTGTGGGGTAAGGTTGTTATTCAGATTGGAGGTCTATGATCAATAGAGTTCCACAGGGATCTGTGCTGGACCTCTGGTGTTTGTGATATATATGTAAATGTCTTGGATATAAATGTAGATGGATCAGCTAGTAAGTTTGCAGATGACAACAAGATTGTTGTAGTTGTGGACTATGAGGAAGGATGGCAAAGTATACGGCAGAATAGATCAGATCCATAAATATGGGGGGGGGGGTGGATGGGAAACAGCAGATAGAATTTAATCTGAGTAAGTGCAAGATTTTGTACTTTGGAATATCAAATATAAGGGGACCATATGGCAAGATCCTTTACAGCATTAATGTACAGAGTGATCTTGGGACGTACATAATGTACAAGTCCACATCTGCCTGAAAGTGGCAACACACGTGGATGGAGTGGGAAAGAAGGCATACGGTATGCTTGCCTTCAATGCTTAGGGCATTGATTATAAGTCAGGAAGTCATGGTGTAGCAGTATAGGACTTTGGTTAGGCTGCATTTGGAGTAATCCACTATATTCACTCGGCAGGACCTCAACCCTCTTCCTCACTATCTGTTGGTACCGATGTGCACACCAACCTCTGGCTGCCCATCCACTCCCTTGAGAATGCTCTGCAGCCTGGAAGCAACACACCATCCTGTAGTCCTGCCTGTGGCTGCAGAACCTCCTGTCTGTATCTTTAACTATCAATTCTCCTATCACTATAGCCTTGTCTAACCACCTGCATCTTGCTGTGCCTCAGAGTCACAGACTTGGAAGCTGCTGCTTTCTCTTGCACAGTCATTCCCCCAGCAGTATCCAAAGAAGTATATGTGTTTTCGAGGGTATTGCACTCTTTTCCTGATGGTCACCCAACTACTTTTGCTGTGCATCTTGGATGTGACCACCTCAGTGTATCTCCTGTCGGTGACTCTCTCATTGTCCTGGACGATCCTGAGTTTGTAATGCTGCAGCTCCAGTTCCCTAACATAGTCAGTCATGAGCTGCAGCTGGACGAACCTCCCACAGGCGTAATCCTTGGGGACACTGGAAGTTTCCATGTCTTCTCACATCATGCTGGAGGAGCACTGCCCTAACTGACATGCCAACTGCACTTGGACAAGAAGAAAGACACAGAAAGATTTTACTGTATCTTTTTGTCACCATCAGCTCGGCCTTCTCGCTGAAGAAGCTTTTCGAATCAAAGCCTCAATACTTAGAAACATAGACATAGAAAATAGACAGGAGGAGACCATTTGGCTCTTTGAGCCAGCACCGCCATTCATTGTGATCATGGCTGATCGTCCATCAGCTTATGGCACGGTGGCGCAACGGTAGAGCTGCTGCCTTACTGCACCAGAGACCTGGGTTCGATCCTGACTATGGGTGATGTCTGTACAGAAATTGTACATTCTCCCCATGACCTGCGTGGGTTTTCTCCAGTTTTCTCCCACATTCCAAAGATGTATAGGTTTGTGGGTTAATTGGCTTGGTAAAATTGTGCCTAGTGTGTGCAGTGTTAGTGTGCGGGGATCACTGGTCGGTGCAGCCTGTTTCTGCACTGTATCCTCAACTAAACTTGCCCTCATCACTCCCAGCAAGCTGCTCTGTTATACCTTCACTACTTCTTATTGACTGTTGTGCTCCTCAATGAGCCAATCAAAAAGTGCCTTTTGAAACCTCCACACCTCTGCTCTGCTCTCCCTCCTGGCTCAAATCTTCAGCTTGGGTCATTTTGTGCTGTTGAAATTACAGTCCAATCTCATTTGTCCATCGTGAGATACATCTCCCTAAAGCTGGTATGAATGTTGGTGAGAGTTTAGCCATAAGAAGGTTTCATTACTGATCCTGAGCACACAAATACTAATTGGAGGACTGGAAGGGAGGACATTAGGGGTAGGTTTTTTACCCAATGTCCCACTGTCGTTGCTGTGCCTCAAGATCGGCAGGGATTGAATCTGAGTGCTGGGTACTTCAGTCCCATGGACCTAAACCAGCGACCAAAATTCTGTGTTCTAATGTCTGATACCTCTGTCAGTACTGGTGACCCAGCTCAAGAGCTCTGGATCGCATCTTCTTTCGAGTGAGCATTGTTTCTGCACTCCCAGGAGTCGATCTTGAGGTGCTTTTAGTTTAGTTTTTTGTTTTAGAGATACAACATGGAAGCAGGCCTTCATCACACCAAGTCCATGCCAACTATTAATCGCTCGTTCACACTAGTACTATGTTATCCCACTTTCTCAGCCACTCCTTACACATGGGGAGCAATTTACTGAGGCTAAATAACCTATAAATCCGTACATCTTTGAGATGTCACAGGAAACGGGAGCACCCGGAAGAAACTCAGGCTCTCACAGGGAGAAGGTGCAAACTCCATACAGACAGCACCTGAGATCAAGATGGAACCCACGTCTCTGTCACTGTGGGGCAGCTGCTCAACTAGCTGTGCATCTGTGCTGCCCTTTTGCCTGCAGGTTAAGCTCCTAAGGGAGAGTCTGCCGTTGGTTTTCAGAGGATCCCAATTCACCACAGTGTCTGATCCATTAACTTTTTCCTCCACTGATTTTTTTCATAACCTACACAGGAGTCACTTCCACTGTCACATTACCTGCTCTAATTTTCAACACCATCCAAACCAGCAATGGTTCTGATTTAGTATGGAATGGGAAACTAGCTGTAATAAATAAATTCTTCCCTTTGATGCCCTCTTAGAGACACAGCATTTATATATAAAGCTGGGAAGAAGTATACACAACAAGTAAAGCAAATTTGGAATTGTCTTCCCAAAGAGCTAAGGTTGTTGGCTAATTGAAGCTTTTGGGATTTATATATTTTTGGATGGCTATTGTGATGGATGCATATTAGTGGATTCAATCCAGCTGAAGGCAAGGATGTGACGTCAAACTTATAATTAACCTCTTTGTGACCAGTTCTATACACCACATGGGAAAGGATGTCAAGGCTTTGGTGAGGATAGAGGTTTGCTGTGTGGATAGTTCAGCAAAACACAAGAACAGGGAAGATTGAAAGAAGCATTTAAATCTTGATAAACAATCACACTTGGCCATTTTGTTCTCCCAAAAATCCTGCAGATATTCCCCCCTTGTGACTATCTAAGTTTTTTAAAGGCATGGATTGATTCAATTCCTAACGCCTAGAGCAAGTAAATTTTGGACATTTGGTTTATAAAGCAGAGATGACTGCACAAGGGAGAATGTGTTTATCCTCACATCTGCTGTGTACCTTTACCAAAGATCTTAAATCCAAGCACTCTGGTCAAACTAATAAGAACAGTATCACCAACTCTCCCCATTTATTGTAGTAATGATCTTGTGCACCTCTCTGAAACCTCCTCTCCATCAACTTTGCTCCAGTTCTCGGCTCTAAAACCCCTCGTCTCTGGAAAATTACTGGTAAATCTTCCCCGCACCATCTCGAGGACCTTCACATCCTCCTAAAATTAGACGGCCAGAACTAGAAGCAATTCTCCACTTGTGGCCAAAACAGGCTCAACCTAAATTATCTGTATTAGTACCCCATTTATCACACTGAGGATCCTCTCTTAACCTGCCCTGCCATTTTCACACATAGACATGTAAACACATAGACGCCCAGGTCTGTGTTCATGTACATCCTTTGGATCTGTGTCACTTGGTCTATATTGTCTTTTATTCTACCTCTCACCTACTACACTTCGACTTAGATTTTGTCTGCCACTTGCCCATTCTGCCAGCTGATCTGCCTTCGTACAATCTGTTCTTGAAAAGATCTAGGGAAGAAGGTAATTGGACAATATAGATAATGTTGAGGGTTGATGCAATCGCAGTTTCTGATTGGTTCTTCTGAGCGGAACGTGATTTCCACCATTGAATGCCGATCCCAGTTGAAGCTCTGGTACTAAATCTCTGGCCTTGGCAGCTGATGCAATTGTATTCTTGTGTGCAGGATTCTGGATGGACATCGGGCAGCCCAAAGACTTCTTGACTGGAATGTGCATGTATTTGCAGTCCCTACGACATAAAGCACCGGACAGACTGCACCAAGGGCCTGGAATTGTTGGAAATGTGCTGGTGGTAAGCTGCAGATCCTGATGGCTCATGCACCTTGAGCTTGTTTCCTGATTCATCTGTCGGGGCATTTGCGTTAAGGAAACTTATGACTTGCATGTTATCTGTTAGCAAGCCGACTCCCTGGCCAATCTTTGGGTCAGCGGTCTTGGCTTTGCAACAAGGTTTTGGCTTGGGTCAGGTGCTGCCATCAGCCAACACATTGGATTTCATGCAATGTTCAAGTTCAAGTGAGTTTATTGTCATGTGTCCCTGATAGGACAATGGGATTCTTGCTTTGCTTCAGCACAACAGAACATAGTAGGCATTGATTACAAAATAGATCAGTGTGTCCATATACCATTATATAAATATATGCACACATGAATAAATAAACTGATAAAGTGCAAATAACAGATAATGGACTATTAATGTCCCAACAGTGTACTTCATCAGCTTCACCAATCCCAGGTGTAACTGGGGGCCTGGATCTCTCCAGCCCAACCTGGCTGCACTCCTGATAACAGAGGGTACTGGAGAGGGAAAGGAGATCCCCTGTCCTACTAACGCCTGCTCAGCAAACTAGGCTGGTTTGAGAAGTTGCACTGGAGCACACAAACAGCAGCCGCTATGTTGAGCTGGTATTTAGACTCTGGAACAGTTTCTGCAGCATGCAATATCAAGACTGCATACAATATCGTCATGCACCCCCTGTGATGAACCATGATATGCGTGCCCTTTGTGAGCATGTGATCATTGTGTAATTGGTCAGAAGCCCAAAGTTGTTTGTTGCAAAGAGCTAAATCTAACTCTCACTGGGTGTTTTCAAGAGATCTAGCTCTTAGGGCTAAAAGAATGAAGGGATATGGGGGAGAAGCAGGAACGGGGTACTGATTTTAGATGATCAGCCATGATCTTATTCAATGGTGGTGCTGGCTCGAAGGGCCGAATGGCCTACTCCTGCACCTATTTTCTATATTTCTATGTATTTTGTGTGTTTTCACATAGCAATCTGATTCACCATGATTAAGCAACTTTTCTTGTGCAACTACGTCTGTCTAAATTCATGTTTCAGGTTGAGCCTCGCTGGCTTTACCATATTTCATATGATCTATGTGTTTTTAGGTTGCTGGCATTGTGAACATCTATAGCGAGAGGATAGATTCATCTGTGTTGGCAAAGTGTCCCATTCCCCAGCAGGTGGCAATGTCTGACCAGTATTTCCAGTACAATGCAATGAAGCTACAAGCTAGACCAAGACTTTTGTAAGGTTGGTCGAGTCGACTACATAGTGCAGATGAAGCCAACAAGTTTCCTTCCCATCACAATTGGTTGCTTGTTAATTACAATCTGAGTTTCATTTGCCTTTCAGTGTAAAGGGACTGTACAGCTCCTAGGGGTGAACAAAGCTTTCGGGGTTGTACTTCATTGTAACACAGCCCAGAAATAGGAATATACTAGATTGCCCAACCTCTATAGAGTCATAGAGTGTACAGTGTGGAAACAGGCCCTTCAGTCCAACTTTTCCACACCGGCCAACACTACAGTTGCCCCACCTGTCCGTGGGACTACTGTAGTGCCTGTGTTTGGTCCATATCCCTCCAAACCTGTACTATCCATATGTCTGTTTCTTGAACATTGGGATAGCCCCAGCCTCATCTACCTCCTCTGGCAGCATGTTCCATTCACCCATTTTTGTCTAACATGGGCAGGACCTACACCGTGAATGGTAGGGCTCTGAGGAATGTTGTAGAGGAGAGGGATCTAGGAGTACAGGTGCATGGTTCCTTGAAGGTCGAGTCGTAGGTAGATAAGGTGGTCAAAAAGGCTTTTGGTACATTGGCCTTCATCAGTCAGAGTATTGAGTATAAAAGTTAGAAGGTCATGTTGCAGTTTTATAAGATGTCGGTGAGACCTCATTTAGAGTATTGTGTTCAGTTCTGGGCACCATGTTATAGGAAAGATATTGTCAAGCTGGAAAGGGTTCAGAGAAGATTTACGAGGATGTTGCCAAAGCCTTTTTGACCACCTTATCTACCCGCGACTCGACGTTCAAGAAACCATGCACCTGTACTCCTAGATCCCTCTCCTCTACAACACTCCCCAGAGCTTTACCATTCATGGTGTAGGTCCTGCCCATGTTAGACTTCCCAAAATGCAACACCTCACATTCTTATAGCTCAGGTCTCCGAGTCCTGGCAACATTCATATAAATCATCTACGAGGATAATTGCTTCTAAAAATTGCAGAGAAGGCTGTTGCTCTTGGGAACCAGTACAACCACTAAGCACTCTCTAATCTCGTACCTTGCAGTGTATGGCACCTTCCTCCTGCCCAAATAATGTGTCTGTGATCCAACCCCTGTCTGACCGAGCATGCCTATCTACTGTAAGTGACATTGTCACTTGGAGTGGATTTACAAGCTTTAGGGTGAAGTGCAGGAGCAGCGTTCGGACTGGCTAGTCACTTCAAACAGGATCTTTAATGCCAAAAGGCATGACAGTAGCATCCAGGTCAAACGTGAAAATCCAATGTCCGATTTTGTGTGATGATCCCTTTGTATTTCAATCTTCACATTTAGCTTGTAATATTTAACTTTGCCTACAGTGCCCTCCATAATGTTTGGGACAAAGACCCATCATTTATTTATTTGTCTCTGTACTCCAGAATTTGAGATTTGTAATAGGAAAAATCACATGTGGATAAAGTGCACATTGTCAGATTTTATTAAAGGCAGTTTATACATTTTGGTTTCACCATGTAGAAATTACAGCTGTGTTTATACATAGACCCCCATTTCAGGGCACCCATAATATTTGGGACACATGGCTTCACAGGTGTTTGTACTTGTTCAGGTGTGTTTAATTGCTGCCTCAATGCAGCTCTCAGCACCTAGTCTTTCCTCAAATTCCATCACCTTTGGAAACTTTTATTGCTGTTTATTAACTTGAGGACCAAAGTGTGCCAATGAAAATCAAGGAAGCCATTATGAGAGAGAAACAAGAATAAAACTGTTAGAGACATCAGCCAAACCTTAGGCTTACCAAAATCAACTGTTTGGAACATCATTAAGAAGGATGGCCAGGTTACAGTTTGCCAAGAAGTACTTAAAAGAGCAACCACGGTTCTGGAAAAAGGTCTTGTGGACAGATGAGATGAAGATTAACATATCAGAGTGATGGCGTATGGAGGACAGAAGGAACTGCCCAAGATCTAAAGCATACCACCTCATGTGTGAAACACGGTGGTGGGGGTGTTATGGCCTGGGCATGTATGGCTGCTGAAGGTACTGGCTCACTTATCTTCATTGATGATACAACTGCTGATGATAGTAGCATAATGAATTCTGAAGTGTATAGACACATCCTATCTGCTCAAGTTCAAACAAACGTCTCAAGACTTATTGGCCGGCGGTTCATTCTACAGCAAGACAATGATCCCAAACATACTGCTAAAGCAACAAAGGAGTTTTTCAAAGCTAAAAAATGGTCAATTCTTGAGTGGCCAAATCAATCACCCGATCTGAACCCAATTGAGCATGTCTTTTATATGCTGAAGAGAAAACTGAAGGGGAATAGCCCCCAAAAGAAGCATAAGCTAAAGATGGCTGCAATACGGGCCTGGCAGAGCATCACCAGAGAAGACACCCAGCAACTGGCGATGTCCATGAATTGCAGACTTCAAGCAGTCATTGCATGTAAAGGATATGCAACAAAATACTAAACAAGACTACTTTCATTTATATGACATTGCTGTGTCTCAAACATTATGGTGCCCTGAAATTGGGGGGGACGGGGGGGGGGGGGGGGGGGGGACAATGTATAAACACTGCTGTAAATTCGACATAGTGAAACCAAAATGTATAAAAATGACCTTTATTAAAATTTGACAATGTGCAGTTTAACCACATGTGATTTTTTTTCTATTACAAATCTCAAATTGTGGAGTACAGAGACAAATAAATAAATGATGGGTCTTGGTCCCAAACATTATGGAGGGCACTGTATTGCAGATTACGAGACTTGCAATCAATGTATTGTTCTTTCTCTTAGGACCCAAGTGCTCAGATTGGAGAGAAATGCGCCATTGGTCCCAATGTGACGATCGGCCCAGGAGTGGTAATTGAGGATGGAGTGCGGATAAAGCGCTGCACAGTTCTGAAAGACTCGAGGATTCGCTCCCATTCCTGGCTGGAGTCCTGCATCATTGGCTGGAGCTCTGATGTGGGTCAGTGGGTAAGTGGTTGTGAAGGTGAGAGGGGGTGTGGTGATGAAGAAGGGGGGGGGGGTGAGAAGGAAAGAAGGAGCAGAATCATTGTGTTTCCCTGTTTCCTGGCTGTACTCCCTGGGGCCTCACGGCTCCTCTCGCCCAGCATTTACTATTGTTTAGAGATACCACGCGGCAACAGGCACTTCTAGGGACAATTCACATTTATACCAAGCCAATTAACATCCAAACCTATACGTCTTTGTGGTGTGGGAGGAAACCGAAGAGGTCGGAGAAAACCCACGTGGTCACGGGAAGAACGTACAAACTCCGTAAAGACAGCACCTGTAGCCAGGATTGAACCTGGGTCTCTGGCGCTGCAAGCACTGTAAGGCAGCAACTACCGCTGTGCCACCCTTATGTCCCATAGCATGTTGCACTTGGACTTGTGCTGTTCAGTAATAGGCAGTTGGAGTACTTGGAGATGGTGAACTAGGTTGATATCACTTGTTCAGCTCCCACATCCTGCTGAGGATCACTTAGTTCCCAAACTCCTCACGACAAGAGAGAAATAAGCAAAATGTTGGTCCATCTTTGGGTGTAAAAATATGGAAAAGGGGAGAAGATCCAATTTCTTAGATGTGTGACTCTTGCTCAAATGCACGTATGTTGCTTTATATTCTAAAGCTTATATTTTAAGCACCCCTTCCAGGAAATTGCAGCATTGATTCCTTCTGCTGGACAAACTGCTGCCATCAATCAATAACGTCTAATTAGACACAGTCGGAGTTAAACAGGAGCTTTCAATGGTTTGGAGAGTTTGCTCAATCAGGAAATTGAAGCAGGGATAATGGCAGAGGTGCTGGTCATTTATAAATGATAGATCTAAATATTGAATGAGAAAGTTTTGTAGCCGAGTAATGATCTTGTAGCCTGTCCACTGGCATGTCCTCATTTCTTCCTGATATTCTGATGCCTGTGACATAAACCATGTCATCCTAAGTCAGGTTGCCGCTTTGTTCTAACACAGGGCAGGTACAGAATTGCCACTGGCATTGTTTGGGTTGATTGTTGTCTATTTGCTTGCAGGTGCGAATGGAGAATGTTGCAGTGCTGGGAGAGGATGTGATTGTGAAAGATGAACTCTACTTGAATGGAGCCAATGTCCTACCTCACAAGTCTATTGCTGACTCCGTGCCCGAGCCCAAGATCATCATGTAGATCATGGCTGTGCCTGAGCCCAAGCTGAAGGGCTGAGCTCTGCCAGTTGCAACAAGATGGAATGGAGCTACTAATGAAGTTATTAATAAGGGTCTGGGTACTTTGAAAACTCACCTTGCTGAACCTGAATCGGACTGCGACAAATCACTAACAATGCTGTTGTTTAAACTGCATCATATACCCATGCGTGCGAAGAGAGTTCCACTTAAAATGGTTGCGATTTGATTTGCCTTAAATACTCGCAACTTGGAATTACTCCCTGTCGAGGGAGTAAGTCTGATACAAGATTGGATCCAGTAAATATCCTAGGGAGGATGGCTTTTAAAATATTACTTGGGAAAAATGTGCCCCCTAAAAGCAAAGCACTCATTGTATTTACTCTTGAACCTCACTTACTGACTGTTATAACAATTCTTTAACAGTGTGTGTGTAAATTTAACCACTGAATTTGTCTGATTCACTTGATGAAATGGCATGTTCTTTAGAACGATCTTGAAGTCTGCAGCCTTTGCTTGTTATAAAAGTGAAAGGGTAGAAAGCCCATGGTCAAACCTGGTTAACTGGCTGTATAGAGATTGGTCTTAATCCTTGACATCCAGCATCTTAACTGTAGTTTTACATGGTTATAACAGGGGTCGAGAAGAATGTCGGGTCAGATATGATTGCACTGTGCTGGGTCATGCAAGATTGATGCTGCTTGCCTCTATAATTGTAGTGTTCATTTTATTTTCACATGCATGTGCAGGCTAGATTGTTTAGAAATATAAGCAAATACCCATTGTGGTCAAATATAGACCAGTGATAATGGAAGTTCCAAATTAATACCACCTGGGTTTCTCATGTGAATTAGTTTTATTAATTTGTTTACTGTTTCAAAAACTATGCTTTATTTGGAATTGTAGAATTACTTGCTATCAGAAGGCATCATTTTGTTTGATTAGTTGGGAAATTGGCCATTGAAGTGCCTGTAAATGAATGGAACCTTCTGTTGTATTTTATCCAGATAAATCCTGAAGTTTTGTGCAAATATAGTTGAGAAGAACAGTGCAGGCTCTAGCAGTAGTCTTTTCGTCTTTCAATCTGTTCTAAATATAATCTAACACAAAGGCTCTTATGTTAGTTTGCCTCTCATGGTGATCAAGAATACTTTTAGCATTTACATGGCTGAGATGGCCATGTGTTTTATAAAATTGATTATTTCATTCTTTGAGGAATGATTGAAAGTGGTCAGGGGGAAGTTTCAAAGATTTAACTCAACATTCCCTTGCTCGTGTTGCAGCAGGCAGAACTGTCTTTAATGTTGATATGATTACATTGTTATTGATTCCCTGTTGCACTAAATCATTTCTTCTCCAATTAACTTTTGCACGTTTTAAATGAAATATGAAAATTCTGTACTTATTTGCATTTGTCACATATATGGTTGGCAATTCAAAGAAGACCTATAGTGTTAATATTTAAAGCATTTCAACGCTTAACTGCAGCTGAAGTAATAACCTTGATCTACCCTTGGTGACCTCCGAAAGCTGTGACCAGAGTACCATTCAAAGGTGGGACTTGCTAGAGTCTAGTTTGGAGATCTGAATTTATCAGTGTATGATATAGACTGATACGTGTACAGTGAGCAAATGGATAGGTTAAATCAGATGCATCTCTTGTTTGAGGTGGTGTTTTGAGTCCAGGTACAGGGTGAGACCTTGTAGGAGAATTTCAAGAAACAGGCCTCAAATCTGATGGCTAACTCATTTTATTGTTCATGTGTGCTAGTAAGTTCAGATATAAGAACAGGCCATCAAATTCCACGCAAGCAGCAGTTTCTTCCCACACACTTGATATCTCCAACTAAAGAGAATCCCAAAGTATAAAAAACAGAAATCGGCAGCTTTCACACTGCATGCAGTTTTCCGATGGATATATGAAGGCTCCTCTGCTGCTGACTCTTTCTCATCTTAACACAGGGTACAGGGTTCTAGTGTCCTACCAACTGCTTAGACCAGTTATTTCATATGTGATGATTGTGAAATTATTTTTGTAAAAATAAACCTAGTCAGAGAGTATGATGATGCACTAGGGCCACACATAGAGTCACAATATTAATTTATAAATATTAAATCCTCAGTTTTTAACATGTTG
This sequence comes from Amblyraja radiata, assembly GCF_010909765.2. NCBI lineage: Eukaryota > Metazoa > Chordata > Chondrichthyes > Rajiformes > Rajidae > Amblyraja > Amblyraja radiata. Next base: position 23,942,814 of record NC_045973.1, read on the forward strand.
AGATTGGAGACCAAATAGTACAAATCATGCATTCCTCACTGCAACCAAGAATCCAGTAGAAATCAGGCAGCAGCAAGTATCATACTTGAACATAACCAGTGCTGTTTTAGCAATGACATTTCCTGGTCACTAAGTTCTAGCTTTAATTCAGCCTAACATCACCCACTGACCTCACAATGCTGCAATCCACATAGGCTGGTACATGGTCAGGTTATTTTTGGCAAGGTGGATGTATTGCACTGGTTACCGAGAGTGACCAGTGTTAGGGACTCTGTTTTATTAGTGAAGCAAAAAAAGTCAGCGAGGGGCAGGGATATCAGTCTTCAAAAACATACATCTGTCACACAGCTGTGCAGCAAAAGTATGGGACAAGTTACCCAGTTCCTTAAAAACTTGTAACTGACTTTCTGTTTTGCCCAGTTTTTAAAACCCAATGACAGCTATCTCACAAACTCTGGGCTCAGCGAGGGGAGCTTCCTGCATCAAACAAGATGCACAGTCATCACACACAGTAGACTTGACTCTGTTTGCCATAGCAACTGCAAGTGGCTTTACATTGTGAAATGGTGGATAACTTAATTATTATTAAAATTTCTCTGTAGTGAGGTTTATAATGTAAGTGACCAACACGATAATCGCCTCACTAAAATCAGAAAAAGATAGCAGTACAAGAAAATAAAGAGTTAAAGGCACTGTCTTACATGTTATACAGTGTCATTCCAACTAGGGACACAATGGGGATATATTGTGACAAGCCAGATATGCACATATAGATTGATTCATGGTTCATGTGAGATGCAGACTCTTAGGATCCTGGCTTGTATATTACCTAATGACAATCCAGGTGGGCAATATGGTATTATCCATTATTAGGCCAGGTGAATACATTAGTACCCTGACTCATTCACTGTCCAGTGTCATAGCATCAGTTTAGGTGTGGACATACAGGCTAAACTTGAACATTATCCAGCATGGACTTGTATTATCCAATGTCACTTATGAACTGTCTCACAGTACTGGTCTGCATGTGAACACAAGACTGCTTCACAAGGGGTAAATATTTGTCTGTCTATGGGCAGGTAAGTCCTAATGGTATCTTCCCCAGTGTCTGGGGCAGTTGGAGACACCCAGGATGCTGAGTGGCATGTTTTCCAGTGTTAAACAGATGTAATCCTGATTGGCTTTATGTACAATTCAAGAATTAGAGAGGTTGGAAAAACATCTCAACTTAAAACTGAAGATTGGATAATGAATAAGAAAGATACCAGATACTGGGTGACTGGACCTGGACCTGCATCTGAGACATGCGGATCTCCAGTGTTGTCACCAGGGCATGGGTGAAACATAACAAAATCAATCATGGGATTGCAGAGCTCACCACAGTGCAGTGGAGTAAGCGCTCTGAACTCCAGTCTTGCATTGTCAGTGCCAGGTAGTTAACGTCAAGGGACCTGAAGTTAAAACCATTTCAAATGTTTAATTGAGACTCCAGTTATGAAACCAGGCAATCAGATAGGAAGTGCAGGAACATCCCGTTTCCAAGTAGGATTCTTTAGATAAACTGTTCAGGACATTGGCAGGGCCTCTAGATTCGTAGAAAGTGCTTTCACCATTTGATGATGGATTGGTTCATAAAATTCAAGACAGAGTAAGGCTTTGAAAAATCTGGCAACTGAGTTCCACTGTTGAAATTGTTCCCAACAAAAGCATTGATATGTGACAAGAGTAAACCAGGCAGCTATGAACAATAACCACAGGAGCCTGAATCCACCTGCTGAATACAAATAATGTCTTCTTATGGCCTTGTTCCAAGCCCTTGCTGGACCCTTGATATAATAAATAATGCAGTGGGAGTTATATGAATATTTGCTTCCAAAAGATTTGAAATCTCACTTGATGCTAGTTTACAGCTGATAAGCTAGTAGCGATGCATTAGGACCCAGGGTGGGAATCAAGGCTAAGACACAAAATTAACGTGTCAGGGTTTGAAGGGACACAGCGAAATTCAATCTATAAATTGCCCTTCTGAGCATGTTAGCTTCATTCACTAGCAATCAATATTTGAAATTAAATAGCAATTGAACAAGCATATCACTGCTTGATGAAGCACCAAGGATCATTCCCTTTTGTAAACAACGGATGTTGATCATTCCAATTTCTGCATGTTACACAGTTGCAAATATCCTGAAGAGTGTCTTCTCCTTTACCCTATGTTGGAAACGGAAATCACAAGGACCGCAACTACGAGGAAGAGGATGGTTTTATGTAATCATCAACAGCTGTGATGGTGGCCTTGCAGAAGAAGCAGTCTTTGTTGTTCATCAGGTGCTGGTTGATGCAGGCCCTGAAAGATGAAGGAAGAATAATTAAAACCTTCAAGCACGAGCTCCAGACGTAATTCCAGCTGCTTCCAATAAGAAAAGCCATTACATCTATATACTTTTAAAACTGTGTGTGTGGGTGTACGGCATTTTGCCTTTGCAACGTATCTCCTCGAAAACCAGACGCAAAAACGCGGAGATTTTTACAATTTCGGTAGGGATTTATCTTATGAGTTCAGAAATCCACTCCTTGGTCAATTATTTCCCCAGATATTGAATAAAATTGATCACAAAACTCACTTTAAAAAAAATACATTCGCCGCTTGAGCTGCTGACGTCACAATGCCCACATTCCCACCAATCTAGGCCCCGCCCCCCGCCGCTGTGGACTAAAGCCCCGCGCCCAGCCCAAGTACGCTCACGCCACGCCTCCCGCAGCTGGACTCCCACGCCCGCCCGCCCGCTCACTATTAAACCAAGTTTGTCTCCCAATTGGTGAGCTCACGCTGGACCCCATGTGAGCTAACCTTCCGGAACCAACTCTACCATTGTCAAACTCCTTGCTAAAAATCCATGCTGCCAATGTCTTCTGACTTGTTCATGTCAACCTCTTTGTCACCTCTTCAAAAACCACAATCAAGTTTCTGAAGTATAATTTCACACATTCAATAGCAGGCTGACTATCCCTGGTGCTCTAGTTTCCTCCCACATGCTACTGTGAATTGCCCTTAGTGTGTAAGTGAATGGTATCATCTGGGGAAGGAGGGTGGGTTGAGGAAATGTGTAGGAAGGAACTGCAGATGCTGGTTTAACTCAGCAGGTCAGGCAGCATCTCTGGAGAAAAGGAATAGGTGACTTTTCGAGTCGATTTCATATATTTAGTTACATTTAATAACATTGATTTAATTGTACATGGGTTGTACAAAAATCAAAACTGGTAAGCCACCATAACTGCCTTTTACAAAACAAAATAACTCAGAATTGCTGCTCAGCGATGATGTCACCGATGTCACGATGATGTACAGAAAGTGACACCAAGCCGCTGAAATAAATTTGGGGCATATAACCCAAGGCTTGGGCAAGTCCCTTTAACGGAGGGATCCACAAGAATAGAGTGAGGGAATTCCGGATAGTTGGACCTGGATTACTGGGGCATGGTCACATTCAAGATTCAAGAGAGTTTATTGTCATGTGTCCCAGATAGGACAATTAAATTCTTGCTTTGCTTCAGCACAACAGAATATAGTAGGCATAAATAAATACAGAACAGATCAGTGTGACCATATACCATTGAATATACACAAAATTGCTGGAGGAACTCAGCGGGTGCAGCAGCATCTATGGAGCGAAGGAAATAGGCGACGTTTCGGGCCGAAACCCTTCTTCAGACTGAAGAAGGGTTTTGGCCCGAAACGTCGCCTATTTCCTTCGCTCCATAGATGCTGCTGCACCCGCTGAGTTCCTCCAGCAATTTTGTGTACCTTCGATATTCCAGCATCTGCAGTTCCCTTTTGAATACCATTGAATATATGTATATACACACATAAATAAGCAGATAAAGTGCAATGGGCTATTAATGTTCAGAGTTTTGTTTGAGTTGAGTTTAATAGCCTGATGGCTGTTGGGAAGGAGCTATTCCTGAACCTGGATGTTGCAGATTTCAGGCTCCTATACCTTCTACCTGAAGGCAGCAGGAAGATGAGTGAGTGGATAGGATGGTGTGGATCCTTGGTGATGCTGGCAGCCTTTTTGAGGCAGCGATTGCGATAGATCCTCTCAATGGTGAGGAGGTCAGAGCCGATGATGGACTGGGCAATGTTTACTACTTTTTGCAGTCTTTTCCGCTCCAGGGCGCTCAAATTGCCGAACCAAGCCACGATGCAACCGGTCAGCATGCTCTCTACTGTGCACGTGTAGAAATTCGAGAGTCCTCCTTGACATACCGACTCTCCGTAATCTTTTCAGGAAGTAGAGGCGCTGATGTGCTTTCTTTATAATTGCATGTGTTCTCGGACCAGGAGAGATCTTCAGAGATATGCACGGCCAGGAATTTGAAGCTCTTGACCCGCTCCACCAACGACCCGTTAATATAAACGGGACTATGGGTCCCCATCCTACCCTTTCCAAAGTCCACTATCAGTTCCTTGGTTTTGCTGGTGTTGAGAGCCAGTTTATTGTGCTGGCACCATTTGGTCAGTCGGTCGATCTCTCTTCTATACTCTGACTCGTCCCCATCAGTGATACGTCCCACAACAGTGGTGTCGTCAGCGAACTTGATGATGGAGTTCACACTATGACCGGCTATGCAATCATGAGTATAGAGTGAGTACAGCAGGGGGCTGAGCACGCAGCCTTGCTCCCGTGCTGATTGTTATCGAGGCTGTCACATTTCCACCAACACGGACAGACTGTGGTCTGTGAATGAGGAAGTCGAGGATCCAATTGCAGAGGGATGCGCAGAGACCCAGTTCTGAGAGTTTGGTGACCAGCTTGGAGGGGATGTGTTAAATGCGGAGCTGTAGTCAATTAATAACTGCCTGACATATGAGTTTTTGTTGTCCAAGTGGTCCAGAGCGGAGTGGAGAGCCAGCGAGATCGCATCCACCGTTGATCTGTTGTGGCAGTAAGTGAACTGCAGTGGGTCCAGGTTTTTGTCGAGGTAGGAGTTGATTTGCGCCATGATCAACCTCTCAAAGCACTTCATCACCACCGGCGTTAGTGCCACTGGTCGATAGTCATTGAGGCACGTCACCTTGCTCTTCTTGGGCACCGGTAGAATTGATGCCCTCAGACCTCAGAAGTGAGAGGTTGAAAATGTCTGTAAAAACTCCAGGCAGTTGGTCCGCACAGGTTTGTATAACACGACCGGGTATACCATCAGGTCCAGGCGCTTTCCGAGGGTCCACCCCTCGGAAGGATTTCCTGACGTCGACCTCAGTGACCGTGACCAAAATACCATCACAGCGAATGGGGGCTCGAGAAGGCACATCAGTGTTCTCGCTATCAAAGCGTGCGTAAAACGCATTGAGCTCGTCGGGGAGTGATGTTTCGCTGACATGTGTGCTGCCTCCTGATTACGCCTTGTGGGAGGTGATTGCATTCAGGCCCGGTCACAGTTGCCGAACATCCGTCTCATCCTCCAGCTTGGAGCAGAAGTCCCTTTTGGCCTTTTTGATGGCCTTACTAAGGTCGTATCTGAACTTCTTGTAGTCCTCGGTAGCTTCGGACATGGATGCCCGGTGTCTGGACTTCAGAAGAGTGCGGATCTCATAGTTCATCCAAGACTTCTGATTGGGAAATACTTGGAAGGTTTTTGTTGGGATGCAGTCCTCCACACATTTCTTTATGAAGTCTGTAACGATTCATTCAGGTCCGTTGCCGAGTCCCTGAACATTGCCCAGTCTACAGACTCCAAACAGTCCTGGAGTTGTTCCTCTGCCCCCCCCCCACCCCCACCAGCTCTGTACAGTCCTCACCTCTGGGGGTGCACTCTTTAATTGCTGCCTGTAGGCAGGAGGAAGCTGCACCGCGGTATGGTCGGATTTACCGAAGTGAGGGTGAGGGATAGAGCGATAGGCATCCTCCTTGATGGTGGTGCAGCAGTGGTCGAGGGTGTTAGGTCCTCTGATGCAGCAGGAGACATGTTGGTGGAAGTTAGGGAACGATTACTTGAGGTTTGCTTTGTTGAAGACCCCAGCAATGGTGGTAAATGCCTCCGGGAAGACGTCTGGTATTTGATGACCACTGCGTGCAGCTCCTCCAGTGCCAGACGGACATCTGCTTGGGGTGGGATGTGGACAGCGGTCAGGATGATGGAGGTGAATTCCCTCGGAAGGTAAAAGGGGCGGCACTTCACTGCCAGATGTTTGAGGTGTGGAGAGCAGGAGTTGGACAGGACTGCCACATCTGAGCACCACGCAGAGTTGACCATGAGGCAGACGGCCCCCCCCTCTCCCTTTCCCAGATGCCCGCGTACGGTCCATACGGTGGATGGAGAACCCTTCAGGCTGGACTGCTGCGTCTGGGGAGCTGGGGGGTGAGCCATGTCTCTGTGAAACAGAACACAGAGCATTCCCTCAGCTCCCTTTGAACAAGATGCCTTGCCCTTAAGTCCTCCACTTTGTTTTCAAGTGACTGTACGTTGGCCAGTAGGATAGTAGGGAGAGGGGGCCGAAGTCCCATCCGCTTCAGTCTTACTTGTAAGTCCTGCCCGACGGCCACGTTTCTGTACTCCATGGAGCCCTCCTCGGTGTTTAAAGGTAGAGTACTTACGGGTCTCCGCGAGGTCGGGGAATCCCCTGAGATCGGGGATTGCCTTACAGTCGGCACCTCCAGCATCGTTACTGCTGGGAGATCCTGCCCGACGGCCTTGATTCCGGACTCCATGACGGCCCCCCCGGTGTTTACATGTAAGGTTCCTACTGTACCTGCACTCCTCTGCGAGGTCGGGGATTCCCCTCCGATCAGGGATTCCCTTACCGTCGCTAACATCGGGAGTTTGCAGTCGCGCTAATGCATCTAAACTAGCCCGCTACTTACAGCGTTGATTCCAGTGGATTCACATTTTGAATTGAAGATCATTTGGAATGCACAGAAGTGCATAATTTGTGCTCGTATAGGTGTTGAGCTGGAGGAATTTACACAAGAATCCATAAACAAGCAATAGAAGGAAAACGAATGAGAAGCAGGCAGGGAATGTGGAATACCGTGGATCTATTACCAGAGGCATTGGTACACCGTGTGACCTAAGGGCTTGATGCATTTAGAGAAAAGTCAGAAAAGCACCAGATGAAGAAGGGTGAGAAGAGGCTGAAAGGAAGTGTCAACACCAGCATGTTGCTTAGACATTTGACCTTTTGTAATTCATCATAACAAATCTGGACAATACAAAGGTTAATATTTTAACACTTGTAGGACTTAGTCTCAAGCCTACTCAAATTGGGCTTACTTGCAAGACTTGTGAGAACATGGCCTGAAGATGGCAGAGATCGGATGTGCATAACAGATGGGGCACAGATCCTCCTCACTGGTGGGCTGCAAGAAAACAGAAAAATATTACAACCCTCAAGGTGTGGCATTATATGGCCCAGAACCCTCACCCCATGCTGCTGCTACATTTAGAATACAGTTCTTGAAGGATTTCCAAGAGAAGTATCTCAGTTCTGATAAACTTCAATCTTAAAACTTATGTGAATAACCGAGACTGTAATTCAAACATATTGATTAGACTGCAATGAGGTAAACCTGTATTAATGCAGTTTCTTACATTAGGTTGGTGTATGAACCTTAATCCATCACCTTTCATCACGTGAAGGGCTGGACCTTGTGGATTCCAATAAAGACACAAGGAGAAGGAGGTGGGACCGGTCACTGGATGACCCTGTACCGAGTTTTAATCAGACATCAGATTCACGGACACACAGCTGCCCTTTATACAGCCAGATTTCAGCTCCTTTCTCGGCTTAGCTAATCATTGGGACTGTAAAGGTAAATGTACCAGGACCCCCTTGGACTGGCATCACAAAACCTCATAAAATTTCCAGTCCACTTCATCTCACACTTATAACGACACACGGCAGGTCCATGCCAATGAAGCAATCTTATCTGTTCCATTCCTCCTCTCCTTATATCTGTATTCCTGTAGATTATTTGCTCTCACATATCCACTCAGCATGCCAGGCAGCATCTCTGGAGAATATGGATAGGTGACGTTTCGTGTGACCTCAAAAGTCTGAAGAAGGATCTTGACCCGAAACGTCACCTATCCATGTTCTCCAGATTTTGCTTGACTTACTGAGTTACTCAAGCACTTTGCATCCTTTTGTGTTTTAACCAGCATCTGCAGTTCTTTAACCTCATTGATTATTTTTTCCATTGGCCTACACTAAAGTAATTCACTTGCCACTTAACCCACCAGCCGTCTTCAGGACGTGGGAGGAAACAGGAGCAAACCTGGAGGAAACCCGCGGTCTTAGGGAGAATATGCAAACTCCACACAACACCAGATATCAGGATTGAACCCAGGTCTCTGGAGCTGTAAGGAAGCAGCATTGATTGTGATGCTACTCTGTAGGCAACTTTGCAAGACAAACTCACCGTGAATGTTCAGAGCTCCTACGTGTCCAGCAGGTTTAATAGTCACTTACTGTACGAATGCTACTGGTTATTTGGTGGGGTAAGAATCATTCTCTGTAACATTGCAGTTCCTGGTTGCTCGGAAAGCCCGTTATTTATATAAATCTCTTTCCATCAATAATTTGTATCAAATTTTTGCTGATCTTCCGTAAAATAATAGCAGTGCTATAGATTGTGGTATATCGGATTGAAGTAGTTGTTATTGACGAGCGTCTGGTGTCAGTAACTAATGATGTCATGTGCGGCCTCACCGACAGAAAGTGCAGCACTGTTGCGGCTCAAGTGCTGCATGTGACAATAAACTGACCTTGACAGATATAGATTTATGAATCTTGCATTATTTTAATGTACTTTTAGAATTCAAGCATCTGCAGGTTTTTTTGATTTATAGGCTTCTTGTTATTTGATTGTTATAAATTGAATTAAAATAATCACTGCAAGCAGCTGGGTAAAGGAGAACTGCGGCTGTGTCTCATGGGCCAGGGTTTCACAGCCAGAACTTAACCAGAACTTCCTTCCTCACCATCAAACACCACAAATTTCTGTATCACTTTGATCCTGCATTCAATTCCAAATTGCATTCACAAAGACAGCAAGGACACATCACTCAGTCCTGTGGGATCCTACCGCAAAGGGGCTTATATTAACTGAAATATTTATCCGCATTACCTTCTGTTTCCCTCCCCTGTTGCTCCAGCTAGCTATTTTTGCTTACCTTGATCAGTCTACAAAGTGGAATCTTGTTCAACATACACAACTTCAAAGTGCTACAAATATGCACCCTCTTCAAACTTAGTCAGATACAATCTTCCCTTAATGTTTACTACTCTTGATTAATGTCTGCTCTTCTAAATTATTAATTATGTTGTCAGAATGTTTTGATAGGTTGATTGGCTGGAAAGTACTTGGTGTATTCTTTTAAATAATACTACCAGCCTTCTGGTACCACAGCATCATGACCAGATCTAGAGATTGAGAAGTAATGGGTAAGAGCCTCTGCTAAATCCTCCCCTGCTTCTGTTAACTCTGTGATATCTTTTGTCCTGAATTATTGTTTATTTGCTTCTAAAAATGCAAAATCACTTAGCATTCTATATTCAAGCTGGCAAGAGAAACACCAGAAGCGAAGCTCTGGGCAAATAATTTTGCTTCTCTCTTATTTTGCCACAGTGATCAGAGCTGAGCTCACTGTTGAATGTCATTTATATAAACAATTTGGATGAGAATGTGCAAAGCATGGTTAGTAAGTTTGCAGATGACACTAAAATAGGTGGTATTGTATACAATGAAGAAGGTTATTAAGAATTGCAATGGGAACAATCAGCTGGAGAAGTGGGCTGAGGGATGGCAAATGGAGTTTAACTCAGATAACTGTGAAGTATTGTACTTTAGGAAGTTAAACCAAGGTAGGTCCTTCACAGTGAATAGTAGGGCCCTGGTTGTACAACAGGGGGAGAAAGAAATACACATACAGAGCTCCCTGAAAGTGATGTCACAGGTGGACAAATGTGAAGGCGGCATTTGGCACGCTGGCCTTCATCTGTCAAGGCACTGAGCATAGGTGTTTGGACATTATGTTGTATAAGACATTGGTGAGACAGGAGTATGTGTTCAGTTTTAGTTACACTGGTATAGGAGAAGAGTCATTAACCTGGAAAGAGTGGAAAGATGGTTTACAAGAATGTTGCCAGGACTTGAGGGCCTGAATTATAGGAAAAGGTTGGGCAAGCTAGGACTTTATACACAGCGCAGGAGACTGAGAGGTGACTTTATAGAGATGTATATATCATGAGGGGCATAAATAAGGTCAATGCACATAGTCTTTTTCTGAGGGAAGGGGAATCAAAACCTAGAATGCTAAGGTTTAAGGTGAGAGGGAAAAGATTTCAAAGGGACCTGAGGGCAACTTCTTCACAAGGGTGGTCATACATTGAATGAGTTGCATTCAATGTAGATTGAATGTAGAACGTAGATAGGGTGACTCTTTATCGAACATCACCATTCAATCTGTGGCCGTGACCTGAGCACCCAGTCACTGGTCATCTTGATTCATCACCTCCCTCCTCTCCTGGCTTTTCTTTGCACTCTTTCACTGTTCCAACAAGCACAGCATCTGATTCAATAATCAGACATCATTTCAGATTTTCAGGAGAGTTTAAATCCGTTTGGCATTTTAAGATAGTCACTTTGCGTTTTCATGTCCTTTCGGCTTTTGTCATTTTGAACTCTCCGCCACTTCATCGTTTAATTTCTCCTAGCTTCCACACTTCACAGATCCTCCTTTTTTTCTCTCCCAACCTTAGCCCTTCCTCTGCATCTTAAAACATGCAACACTTCTCCAGTAATCAACCTGAACTATTAACTCTCAATCCTATCTCGCCAGATGCTTTGTGACTTCTGAGTAATTTCTGGATTTGTTTTTTAAGTAAAGAAGCCAAGTTCTTTCCTGTGGATCTGCACTGAGGTCGGTTGCATTTCAACGATGCAACTTGATGTATAGAAAGTTGCTGACATGATTGTGTGATAGCTAGCAGAGAATATATATATGGACACTAACAAAAAAATAGTACAGTCTTTGCTGTTTATCCATAAAGGTCATAAGGAAGCACTGCTTTGTGAAAAGTACAACTGGACAATATTTAGCTGGCAAAGGTGAAAAGGCTCACGTTTAATTTCAGAAACATATATTGTTGCATTTGTAGCAGGTGCTGTCATGGTGGAGGAAGTGGTATTGTCTAAAAGGTATAGGAAGGAAGTTGCTCACTTTATTGGCTTATTGATCTCTCCACAGCTGAGCAATTGGGGCAATACGCTGGAAGAGTGTCTCAGGACCAGAAGTATCAGGCACTGGGCCGCCTCGATAGAAGGGAGCGTGCCAGAGAGTGCACATAAGGTTTTTCCACCCAGGATTGGATTATTTGATCACATTGTCTGAGTGGCACTATGAGTCTTCACCACAACAAAGCAACCGTCAATGAATTATGATTATCTTTTGTAAAATTTGTTGTGATGTGTGTAAGGGGAGAGAGTTATAGGATGAAATTAGAGGACCAGGGTTCACTGAAGGTATAATGGAAGTACAGTTAGGTAGGTTACTGGGGTCAGAGGCTGGAGATAAGTCAGGCTACTGGTGCTGGGCAGAATGGGGACACACTTTGAGAGTGGAGCGAGCCGATATTTATCTACTCTGATATGAATCATGCCATTCTGATCTTATGTTCAGTGACCAGACATTAAATCATTTCAGTCTGAAGAAGGGTCTCGACCCGAAACGCCACCTATTCCTTCTCTCCAGAGATGCTGCCTGTCCTGCTGAGTTACTCCAGCATTTTGTGTCTACCTTCGATTTAAACCAACATCTGCAGTTCTTTCCTACACATTAAATCATTTAATATTATGTGCTAATAGAACATCATATCCCTTTACTGGAAATTGATCAAACAGTGCTAGCTTGACATTTCATTGACTGTTGATAGCAAGACATGTTTATGCAATAATTTCTCTTGCACTTGGGGCATTAACTAGAGCACAAACAGTATCTTCACTTCATTAAATTACGTGATGAGGCAGACAGGACACAGACTGCAGTGGAGCTGAGAGATGCTGACTCAGTACCACTCCGAAATGTGGAATCCACTGGAGTGCCTGTGCTGTCAATTATTCATCATGCCAGCATTTTTTCAGCTCAGGCTTTGCGCAATTTGTATGCTCAATGCCTCAAACCGAACTATCACGTTCAGCCAAATCATGAGAAGGTGACTCACCTCGGCGCTGCTCAAAGATTGCAGTTATCATCAAAAATTTTCAAAGTGCAAAATACTGTTGTGACTGAAGGGAGTATATATGGGGATCAGACAGATCAAGGAGGAGAGATTATCTGATGCAGTTTAAAATAAAATTAGGAGCAAAAACTACATCAAACACTGGAACTGCCCAAGATAATTAGATATTGTCAGACACCAGGTCAGCCTGAAATATCCTGACTGTGTTAAACACCAAGGCATTCAGAGCTATCTTGACTGTGTCAGACACCAGTACACCCTGAAAACCCTGAAATATCCATACTGCGTGAATTAACCTAATATGTCATGTGACACACAGTAGGACTCGGTACAGACAGCACCCATAGTCAGGATTGAACCTGGGTCTCTGGCGATACAAGGCAGCAACTCTACCACTGCGCCACTGTGCCTCCCACCAAGTGCCTTTATACCAAGTTTTCATTTGGTATAACGTGATTAACAAGTAACTAGGTAATTAGATAACCAGCTACAACTAGTAGCTCAAGGGTTTTGAAAGTGAAGGCTATAGCGAGAGAAGATACTGGTTTGCCATTTTCCAGAATGGGTCTCACAGACTGGAAGATAGTAAGCCTAATGTGTATGAAGAAACTGCAGATGCTGGTTAAAACCAAAGATAAACACCTAATGCTGGAGTAGCTCAGTGGGACAGGCAACATCTCCGGAGAGAAGGAAAGGGTGATGTTTTGGGTCGATACCCTTCTTCAGACGGATAAACATTTAGTAAACCCCACTGTTTGGCAAAGCCTGGAGCTCAAGCATTAAGGATGATTTGCTCAGCATAACTGATCAACAACGATGAGTGTGCAACAGAGCAACCCTTTTTGTTGCTTTTCCACAAATGCGCCGGATCAGGATGGGTATAGAAAATATTATAAGTACTTGGGCTCAAATTGGCCATGGTCAGGTCACATGGATTTTAATTTAAAAACCGAAGCATGATGCAGCTCATTACACTATGATAACTTACACTGAACAACACAATTTGTTAACCATGTTGCTTCTTGAAATGCTTTGCTGATCAATACCCTCCCCAAACCTTTCCACCAAAAAGAATCAAATGTTAATTGTTTTCCCAGAGGAACAGAGGTTGAGAGGTGAGATGCAGGAAATGGATGAGTCAAATATCTGTGATATATCAGCTTGCTTTAATTTCCCCAACAGTGGGTCCAGCCTGACCTTCCCGCTCTGCATTTGGCAACTCCTACACTCTTTTGTCTCTGTTCTCACGCTCAAGCTGCTCCTGCTCCTCATTTCTAATAAAGACAACATCCCTCCCTGCAGCCTAACCAGTTTATTTTCTCTTCTTCTAATGAAGGTCTTCAACCTGAAACATTGACTGTTTCTCTGCCCCATAGATGCAGCCTGATCTGCTCAATACTTCCAGCATTTTCTGTTTCCAGTATCTGCTGTTATTGTTTATTTTGATTAACACCTTGCAGGGCTCTCGCTTAACTTTTTTTCCCTGTTGCCAGCCGGGCAACCATGGCAACTTTTTAGGTTGCCAAATGACAGTTTAAGTGGTCATTTAAGATGGCTTGCATGACGCGTGCGATAATGTGCTCGGACGAAGTGCGTAGTTACCAGTCGGAATTATACTCAATGAAGCATTCACATATTATTTCTGCTTCAAATAAACCACAAACTAAACATATTCACCAATCAAGACATGATATATACCACAATGACATGCAGCAAAATTATAATACAGTATCTCAACTCTGTTTACACATTGCAATTAATGCAATTTTTATTATTTCCTTCCACTTCCAAACAAAAATGTGGTTGGATTATTCAGCGTATGATCAACTTGTGTCAATAAATCCTGGACCATGATAACATATATGCTTAACCATGCACACTACAGATTGATGCAAGCATGTTTTCTGTGAAGGACCGAAAATTATCATGACATGGCCATAGCATGGGTCGTTATTGCTATTGGTACAGAAACACTCTAGCTTCCCACAAAAATACAGGTTGCAAGGAATTTTCTAAAGGCATTTTATGATAATAGCTGACAAAACTGACTATACCCATCTGACAGGTTAAACATTACACTAACTAACAAGAGATGGCCAAAGGACATAAATGCAGCAAATGTTCTTTTGGTAATATATTTAAAGGTGTCAAGACACCACATTACCGGACATTCAGATTAGTTGTATGTGTTGTGAACAGCAATGAAGATACCCAGTTTGTAAGCAACAAATTAAAAAACAATTGTTGATAAACGCTTTTCCCATCATTCACACTTCAGAATTAACATTAAATTTTCAACTGAAATATCTCCTGACCAAATTTGTGATGTATATGACTGACTGTAGAAGTAAAACCTGGATAAATCCAACGTATGGTTGTGAATGTTGCTCATTAAATAACTACAGTACTGATACTCCATATTAAGAGCATTGATTTGTCGTTAAAATGAATTCTGTAATAACGTGACAACGGTAGCAGTGACAATCGAACATTGCGGTTTTAATGTTTCACGTGTTCACAATTTAATTAATCCATCTTTATGGATTAAAACAAATAATAACATTGGGAATTAAAACATATTTGATTCCATTCAGTTATCAAACATAGTCAATGTTCGCTCTGAAGACATTTCCAGCACAATAGGGTCGGGGGGGGGGGGGTGTGAATCAGTGCAGGATGGATAGGTGGCGGTGGGGGGGGGGGGGGGGGTTGAGAAGGCAATTGGTGCGGAATGGATGGATTGAGGCAGGGGAATTAGTGCGTGTTGGTTAGAGTAGGTAAAATTGTGAGGGCAGAGCGCGGGGGATGACAGTGGGTTGAATGGGGGGGGATCTGTGCAGGATGAAGGGGAGGAGCAGTGCAGGATGGATGGGAAGAGGGGTCAGTACAGGATGAATTGGGGGACTAGTGTAGGATTGATGGGGAGTGGCAGGAGAATCAATGCGAGGTGGATAGGGAGATCAGTGCAGGATGAATAGATGGGGGGTGGGTAGATGAGGAGGGGAGCACAGGGGATGTCAGTAAGGACTGAATAGAACCAGGAATGGGAATCAGTGCGGGATGGAGAGGAGGGGTCTTAGGATAAGGGGAGTGGAGGGGGCGTACAAGAGAGAGAAAGAGAGAGAGGAAGGGGCAGAGGAGGTGGGAAGGAAGGTCAGCGCTCCTCGGACAACACCGGCATCATCGCTCAAATCGCTTTAAAAATATGGAGGGGACTGGGGGACAGAATATCTTGGCGGCCGCGCGCATGCGCACACTCACACACACGCGCGAGGCTTCGGAGGCCCTGTGAACGGAAATTTCAGCTCAATCCAGCGCTAAATGCAGCTCAACTGCCTGTCTCGCCTACAGCCCTGTCTCAATCCAGACAGGGACAGGCAGAGTTGAGCAGCGCTGCTTCTCTGCGCTGGCTGTGGGCCCGGTGGCACCGCGCCTGTCTGACTCCTGATGCCCCTGGCCACGCCCGGGCGTGGGCATGGGGGGGGGCTCTCGTGGGGACGGGGATGGTCCAGTGGCGTTTCGGCAGCGATTGCAGTGCCGGAGACCGGGATCGGTCCTGGCTGCGGTGCAGGGCTGCCGAGAGTGTTTTGGCACGTCTCCCTCCTCCAATCACCGCGCTCTATCCTCATGCCCCCCCCCACCCCCCCCATTTCCGCCTCTGACCGACACCTCCCTCCTCCAAGGGTTTGTTTTGAAAGCGCCGTTGACGGAGTGACAGCAGCGGCCGCTATCAGCAAAGATCCTATAGTGTTATCAGGCCGGGCGGGGTGCGGGAGGAGGAGATGGAGCCGCCGCTGCTGCTGTGCGGGGCCCGTCATTCGCTCCGACCCTCCGTCACGCCACATTTAGCATCTTTCCCACGGTATATCTTCGGTATAAACCAAGTTGCCAAGCCGGGCAAAATGACTCGCCGTTAAGTTGCCCGGCGGCACTTTGAGTGGTCAGTGGCACCTGGGCAACCGCTAATTTCGAGCCCTGCCCTGATACAGATTGACTGTGTCAAACGTTACAACAGTCCAATACAGCCTGACTGTGTCAAAATGCTGCAATACCCTGATACAGCCTGACTGTGTCAAAATGCTGCAATACCCTGATACAGCCTGACTGTGTCAGACATCATAACACTCTGACACGATTTGACCTGGTTTTGTTGGACACTGTAAGTCTTATGAAATCGGACTGTGTGTGATACTACAACAGTCTGACACATCCTCACTGTGGCAGTCAGCAGCTTACAATTGATTTTCCCAGGCCTCACAATGAAATCTGTGGCCAGGAATGTAGAAACTGCTGCAACAATGATTTCAGCTTTTGATCGGGAAGCAGATTTAATCAAAATGTTCACACTTCTCATGCCGTGAGAAAAAAAACAGTACAAGAATGAATAAATAAATGCAAAGATCTGAAATGTTGTTGTCTGTTGTACTCACCAGGGCAGTGGCTGCAGCCTGTTTGGACTCACGGGAGAGATGGGAGAGCAAACCTTCAACCTTCATCAGCTCTTCAAGGCTGATATAATCTGGGTCTGCAGAGGAAAATTCAGAGGTACATTCAGTCACTCACATAACCTGAAGCAACTCCAATGGAAGCAATCATAAAACAGCCAAGATGGAGTTGTGTAAGAAGTTAATGTTCAGCTGTGTGTTTCCCACCTTCAGATTAAAACACGACTAATTCCCTTGTTACACCCCAGAGGGAGGCTTGGTGTGAAAAAGGTTTCCCCTCAGGTTCCTATTAAATATTTCCCCTCTCACCTTAAATCTATGTCCTCCCCATAAATCTCTGCACTTTGCAGCTTAACAATCCTTCCTACAGCAGGGTGATCAGAACTGAACACAATACTCCAAATGTGGCCTCACCAACTTCTTGTACAACTGTAACATAGCATCCCAATTTCTATACTCAATTACTGATGAGGTAACAATGCACCGAAAGCAAAATACACTTCACGAATTTGCCTTAAATTCACATGAATTTTCATGGTTACATTACCGTGGGTTTTATAAACACAAACACAACTTTATAAAACACTGGCTCATCCAGAACTGGAGCCTTTCATGCAGTTCTGGGCCACATTCTGGGGAATAGGTAAAGCATTTAGAGAGGTACAGAAGAGATTTATTTGAAAAAAATGTCATTTTGTGCTCAAACCGAGAGGTTCTTGTTAGAACAGAAGTGGTTGTGTGCAGATGCGATGTAATTCCGGTCCTAATCTTACCCCCTTAGTCTGGTTCTGTCAAACATCAAATACAAGCACTGGTAATCAACTCTCTTTATTATCCAACACCAATACGATGCCTAGTCCAACACCGTGGGTCCGATCCTTATCTCTACTCGTTCAAGCCCTTCAGCCTCGTGCGAATAGAACAACTACAGCAGATCAGCTGTAGTTGTCCCATGTGCTATCCCAGAAGATCGGCACACTCTCATGTGCTCTCCCCTCTTTTATTCCTTCACCGTCCCTTGGCGCGAAATACATGGGGCGAGCAACCCCTACAAGCCAATCATCAATAAGGGTTACAAAATACATTAATTGACAGTTCCCTAACCCAATCACAAAATATCACATAACATTGTTTTGATAGAAAGCACTTCGTGGGAAACAGTTTCATTAAGCAAAGAAACATTCTACCAGATAAAGTGAACAATTTGTGCAAAGCCTCTCTCCTTGTCCAATCACGAGTAACAGCGCGAAGACCATGCAACATAGTTATCAACATTATTATAACCCATCATCTCCCAACCAACCTGAGCATGCATTTTCAGCAGGACCTAGCACCCTCTGCAAAACCCTCATACATATTATCAATTAGGGGACACCTGGACATCAACCTGTATTCAACCTCTTCCCAGGCCACAGACACTCTGGAGCCGTGGTCCTCATGGTCTTTACAGCTTTTGCAAAAGATGTCAAGCAGGCTTTGCAAAAGCAGAAATCCTCCATTTTGTCAGGTACCCAAAATGCCCAATATTATCAGCGAGAGGTATTTAAAATCACAGAATCGCAAAGGACTAGACTAGATAGATACTACTTCCATTGGAATAAGGGGCACTGCTGGGTAGGTGGGGGGGGAGGCAGATTTGGTTGCGGTATTCAATTAAGATCTATCTGAGAGTAAATAATTTGCAGGGCTGCGGGGAAAGGACAGGCAGTGGGATGAGTTTGAATGCTGTTGTATATAGTTTATAGACTCGAAGGCCAAATGTTCTCCATCTATGCTGTGTCTTTTCGGCAATCCTCTGGTAAATGGGATCCTTTAAATTATTATTGAGATAGACTATCTGCCTCATAATTCGCAAGTTACCTGTAGCCTATAATGCAGAGGACCACAATATTTTCCTCCAACATGGGAGGATAAACAGGATATTGATTACCTGTAAAGTTGGATGAAACGGTGGCAGATGGAATTTAATCCAAACAAGTGAGCTAATTCAATCTGGTAAGTCAAATTCTGGTAGGACATATAGAGTAACCGACAGCGGCCTTAGGAGTGTTGAGGTACAGAGAAACTTTGGGATGTAAGCCCACAGCTCCTTGAAAATGGAGGCACAAGTGGATAGGGTAGCGAAGAAGGCATTTGTATGCTTGCCTTCACAGGTTGAGGCATTGAGTATAAAAGTTAGAACATCATGTTGCAATTGCACATAACATTGATCAGATCACACTTGGAATATTGTATATATTTCTGGTCACCGCACGACAGGCTGGACATAAAAGCAAAAGAATAAGTGCAGACATGATTTATCAGGATATTGCCTGAATGGAAGCCGGTAGACATAAGGAGAGATTGGATCTGCTCGATTTTTTTCTCACTGGAATAGATGAAGCTGAAAAGTGACTTCAGATATTTTTTTAAATTATGAGAGTCTTTTTCCAGGCCTGGGGAGTTTAGAACAAGAAGAGCTGGGGAGTTTAGAACTTCTGTACATCAACGAGACCAAGCGCAGGGTCGGCATTCATTTCGCTGAACACCTCCTCTCAGTCAGCCTTAACCTACCTGATCTCCCGGATGCTCAGCACTTGAACTCCCCCTCCCATTCCCAATCTGACCTTTCTGTCCTGGGCCTCCTCCATTGTCAGAGTGAGGCCCAGCACAAATTGGAGGAACAGCATCACATATTTCGCTTGGATAACTTACACCCCAGCGGTATGAACATTGACTTCTCTAACTTCAAATAGCCTTTCCTTTCCCTCTCTCTCCATTCCCTCCCATTCCCAGTTCATCCACCAGTCTTACTGTCGCTGACTACATTCTATCTCTGTTCTGTCCACTCCCCTAACATCAGTCTGAAGAAGGCTCTCGACCTGAAGCGTCACCCATTCCTTCTCTGCAAAGATGCTGCCTGTCCCACTGAGTTACTCCAACATTTTGTGTCTACCTTAGAACAAGAAGAGACAGGTTTAAGCTGAGAGGGGATCTGAGGGTTAAGTTTTTAACAAAGAGGGTAGTGGTTATCTGGAACAAGCTGCCAGAGGAGGCATACAAATACAAGGTTTAAACAACATTTGGTTAGGAAAGGAACAAGGGGATATGGACCTAATGCAGACAAACGGGAATAGTATGGATAGGCATCAAGAGACATGGAGGTGTTGGGCGAAGGGCTCGTTTTGTGCTATACAATTCTATGATTTTAGAGGTTCTCTATCCACTTGAGCGAGTGCTCTTGCCTGGCTACAGTGTTTGCAGGGGAAACCTTGGGATTGCCTGCAATGCCATACCCTCCCATTCCCCTGTTGCCCCTAGAAATCTATTCCCCATGCTTGTGCTATTCATAATGCGGCAAACAGAACTGCATGCAATATTTCAAATGCGCCCTAACTAATGTCGTATAGAGGTGCATCACGACTTCCTGACACTTACATTTAATGCCCCAAGCAATGAAGGTAAGCGTACCATACAGCTTCTTCACCACTGATACGATTTAGATTGTGGACAGCTGGAGCCACTGCATTGATTGCAGCTCCCCATTGATTACAGGATCCCTATCCAAAAATGACCCATTTATTTCTAATTTGATTTTAACTAGAAATTATTAACAAAAAAATAGAGTGAATGGCCTTAGGGTATATTCCAACGGTCCACACTCCAAAGATAGACACAAAATGCTGGAGTAACTCAGCGACTCTGGCAGCAACTCGGGTGAAAATGGTTAAGTGATGTTCGTGTCGGGAACCTTTTTCAGATTGAATAGTAAGGAGAGGGAGAAAAAAAATGGAAGTGAAGAAAAGCAGGTCAAATCAGGGCCTGCAACAGACTACCTCAGGTAGTCTGTTGCTACGCAGATTGTTGGATAGACAAAGGTGTGAACCCAAGAGAGAAACATACTTAGGAATTTTGATGCTAGTTAACGGCTCGCCAATTTTGATTAAATAATTCTAGTGTGGCAACTTATCAAAAGCCTCTGAAAGTGCTAACACACTATTTCAACCACCTTGTCCTCATCTATCCTGCCAGTTACAACTTAAATTAATATTTTCCAAACATGCCCTCCTTTTGATAAATCCACAGTGACGTTGCTCAATCAATCATTACAGTTGTTTTCTAAGCACCCTGTAAACAATCCTTAATAATTAATTCCAGCATTTTCTCTACCATTGATGTTGGGCCAACTGTCTGCTTGTCTCCATTTTCTCTCTTCCTCATTTCTTAAATCACTGGGTAATATTGGTGTCCCTTCAACCTGTGGGAACTATTCCAGAAACAATAGAATTTTGAAAATAACACCAATGCATCCACCAGAACAAATTCCTTCAAAATCTGAGGATACAGTTAATCAGACTTTAAGGATTTAACACCATTTAGTCCCATTAAATTCTCCAACATTACTTATTACTCATGCTAAATTTTTCATCTCCCACTCATTCTAGCCCTGTAGTTTTCCATCATTTTCAGTAGGTTTTCTGTGCTTTATGTAATACACAAATTGGGATTTAATTTATTTGACATTTCCTTATTCCTCAATACAACTTTTCCTATTTCAATCTGTAAGGGATCTATGTATCATTAGTTAATGTTTGCAGTTAGCATATCAATGAAAGCTCTAACTGTGTGTTAAATATCTTGTTAGCCTTGGTTCTTCTTTGCAAATTCTGATATTCTTTCCAATCAGAGCATTAATGTTCATTTTTGTCCACATCATACATCTTTAACTACTCTTGATAGCCATAACTGGACCACTTGTCCTGCCAACGTGTGCCTTGAAGGAGAGAGAAAGCTTTTGGGAAAACAATACCAAATGAAAATGCAAACAATTTCTCCATTTCCTCCCTCAAAAGAGTAATGGAAATCTTCAAACTTATTATGTTCCTCAGGTCTGTACCCACTATACTCACATGCTTGGAGGGAGAAGTGTTTCTTCACGCTTCCTGGAGGTTTTGCTCCCAGAGCAGTGAGATCGTTTTCTCCAAGAAGATACTGTATTGATCGCAGCTGAAAGCAGGGATCGGCCAAGAGCACAACTGTTCCTCGTTGGACCCTAGAAAAAAGTACAAAATTAAGTACAATGGAGGGGACCTTGAAGTGATACAGTGCCCTCCATAATGTTTGAAACAAAGACCCATCATTTATTTATTTGCCTCTGTACTCCACAATTACATGTAGCAATAAATATACATGTGGTTAAAGTGCACATTGTCAGATTTTATTAAAGGGTAATTTTATACATTTTGATTTCACCAAGGAGAAATTACAGCTGTGTTTATACATAGTTCCCCCCATTTCAGGGCACCATAATGTTTGGGACACATGGCTTCACAGGTCTTTGTAATTTCTCAGGTGTGTTTAATTGCAGGTATAAGAGAGCTCTCAATGCAGGTATAAGAGAGCTCTCAGCACCTAGCCTTTCCTGAAGTCTTTCCATCACCTTTGGAAACTTTTATTGCTGTTTATCAACACGAGGACCAAAGATGTGCGAATGAAAGTCAAAGAAGCCATTGTGAGACTGAGAAACAAGAATAAACTGTTAGAGACATCAGCCAAACCTTAGGTTTACCAAAATCAACTGTTTGGAACATCATAAAGAAGAAAGAGAGCACTGGTGAGCTTACTAATCGCAAAGGGACTGGCAGTCCAAGGAAGACCTCCGCAGCTAATGACAGAAGAATTCTCTCTATAAAAGAAAAATCCCCAAACACCTAGACGACAGATCAGAAACACGCTTCAGGAGTTAGGTGTGGATTTGTCAATGACCACTGTCCGCAGGAGACTTCATGAACAGAAATACAGAGGCTACACTGCAAGATGCAAACCACTGCTTAGCCGCAAAAATAGGATGGCCAGGTTACAATTTGCCAAGAAGTACTTAAAAGAGCAACAACAGTTCTGGAAAAAGATCTTGTGGACAGATGAGACGTAGATTAACATATCAGAGTGATGGCAAGAGCAAAGTATGGAGGAGAGAAGGAACTGCCCAAGATCTAAAGCATACCACCTCATCTGTGAAACACTGTGTGGCTGCTGAAGGTACTGGCTCACTTATCTTCATTGATGATACAACTGCTGATGGTAGTAGCATAATGAATTCTGAAGTGTATAGACACATCCTATCTGCTCAAGTTCGAACAAATGCCTCAAAACTCATTGTCCAGCAGTTCATTCTACTGCAAGACAATAATCCAAAACATATTGCAAAAGCAACAAAGGAGTTTTTCAAAGCTAAAAAATTGTCAATTTTTGAGTGGCCAAATCAATCACCCGATCTGAACCCAATTGAGCATGCCTTTTATATGCTGAAGAGAAAACTGAAGGTGACTAGCCCCCAAAACAAGCATAAGCTGAAGATGGCTGCAATACAAGCCTGGCAGAGAAGACACCCAGCAACTGGTGGTCCATAAATTGCAGACTTCAAGCAGTCATTGCATGCAAAGGATATGCAACAATTACTAAACAAGACTACTTTCATTTACATGACATTGCAGTGTCCCAAATATTATGGTGCCCTGAAATTGGGAGACTATGTATGAACACCGCTGTAATTTCTACATGGTGAAACCAAAATGTATAAAAATGGCCTTTATTAAAATCTGACAATGTGCACTTTAACCACATGTGATTTTTTTCTATTACAAATCTCAAATTGTGGAATACAGAGGCAAATAAATAAATGATGGGCCTTTGTCCCAAACCTTATGGACGGCACTGTATTGCAGATTACTGGACTTGCAATCAATGTATTGTTCTTTCTCCTAGGACCCAGGTGCTCAGATTGGAGAGAAATGCGCCATTGGTCCCAATGTGACGATCGACCCAAGAGTGGTAATTGAGGATGGAGTGCGGATAAAGTGCTGCACAGTTCTGAAAGACTCGAGGATTCGCTCCCATTCCTGGCTGGAGTCCTGCATCATTGGCTGGAGCTCTGATGTGGGTCAGTGGGTAAGGGTTGTGAAGGTGAGTTGAAGGAGATCATGACCTATCGGCCTCTCCTGAGTGTTGTGCCCGCAAACCATGAAGGCCACAATCAGGCTATGGAAATGATTGTTTGTATCATTTTCCATAACCTTTGTAAAGACTATGCACTGCACAAACATTGCACTCGTGGTTCCCTATGTGGTCTGAAAAGCCCCCATGAATATTCACAGAGTAATTTATGAGCAAAACCATCCAATTTTATTAGATTGGTTGCTTGTTCAGTAATATGTAGCATATTTCTGTGCTGTATTAGTTTCTACAAGATGAGGATGGAGTATTAGATCATTTAGCACACTACACACATTCTATCGTCGACGTTGGATTTTGTCTATGGTACTTATGTACTCCACAATTACTGAGAACTATATTCTGCACCCTGTATCTTCCCTTTTGCTCTATTGTACTTGAGTTTGACTTCATTGTATTTATGTATTGCTTATCTGATTTGTTTAGATAGCATGTAAAACCATGCTTTCACCGTACCTCGATACACATGGCAATAATAAACCGATGCTCAAACATATACACAAATCTCTGTGAAACAATGGTATTCATCTTCCAGTCAATATGGATTTAAACTTCATAGGAGACAAAACATATCTCTTTAGTAAGCTACTGTGCAAAAACAGATTAATATACAACTGCAAGTAATCCGTTACTATTGAAAGGTTGTGTTGAGAACAGAACACATAGCTGGGACAAACCACGGAGAGTTTAAAATACCTACAATAGTGATCATTCTCCCAAATATATAGAAAGGTGAAAGGAAAGACAATCTATTTCTGGTAAAATCAATGGATATTTATTTGAAGGAGAGCACGGGCCCAAAGAAAATGACACAAAATCAATGCAGTAGCTTCCACAACCAGAACCTGTAGGTTTTTAAGTGCAGTACAATTGATTAAGAACAGAAGTAAGAAATTAGAATAAGAATCGGCCATTTGGTCATTCAAGCCTGCTCCTTCATTCATCATGATCATGGCTGATGTTCTCCTGTGCCACTTTCCTGCATTATCCCCACAATGCTATTGAGGGAGTGCAGCGTAGGTTTACAAGGTTAATTCCCGGATGGCGGGACTGTCATATGCTGAGAGAATGGAGTGGCTGGGCTTGTATACTCTGGAGTTTAGAAGGATGATAGGGTACCTTATTGAAACATATAAGATTATTAAGGGTTTGGACACGCTAGAGGCAGGGAAAATGTTCGTGATGTTGGGAGAGCCCAGAACCAGGGGCCACAGTTTAAGAATAAGGGATAAAGGGCCTGTCCCACTGCAGGGACCTAATTTGCGAGTTTAGAAGAATTTGGGCTTGACTCAAACTCGCAGCATGGTTGACACACGTGGTCCTAGGAGGTCTATGTAACTCTCCTTCATGCTTGAGAGAAGTTCCCGCATACTCGAGGCCTCAATTTGGTCGAGGAGTATTTTTTAGCATGCTGAAAATTGTCCGCGAGTAAAAATTGGTCGGCATGGGAAAAAAAAAATCGGTATTTTTTTTACTCGTAGGTTTAGTCGAAACAGGTCGTAGTTGGTCAGCATGTTATTCGTCAGTAATCGAAGGCAATAGAAGGTAATCGAAGGTAGTCGTAGATAGTGTTAGTCGAAGGTAGTCGAAGGTGGTCTTATTCACTCTCCACTATTCGGTGTCCAATTTTCCCGAAGCTAGTCTTCAACATAGTCGAAGGAGGTCGAAGGAGATCTTCTACATTGTCAAAGGAGATCGTAGGAGGTGTTCCACTTCAGCGATACAACAAGACCATGACACTTTTATAAACTCTCCCAAACTCTTCTAAACTCGGAAATTAGGTCCCCGCAGTGAGACAGGCCCTTAAGCCATTTAGAACGGAGATAAGGAAACACTTTTTCTCACAGAGAGTTGTGAGTCTGGGGAATTCTCTGAGGGCGATGGAGGCCGGTTCTCTGGATACTTTCAAGAGAGAGCTAGATAGGGCTCTTAAAGATAGCGGAGTCAGAGGATATGGGGAGAAGGTAGGAATGGGGTACTGATTGGGGATGATCAGCCATGATCACATTGAATGGCGGTGCTGGCTCGAAGGGCCGAATGGCCTACTCCTGCACCTATTTTCTATTGTCTATTGTCTATTTGTTGGCATCCAGAAATCTATCCACCGGTTTGGGATGACTTAGTCAGCCCTCTGGACAGGAGAATTCCAAAGTTTCATCATCTTCTGTGATAAGAAATTTCTCTCAGTCTCAGCCCAACTTTAAATTAGAGACAGTAGCCTTGGCTGAAGATACCCTCGTGAGGGGAACTCCCTGCATCCACAGTATCAAGCCCCAAAAGAATTCTGTGTATTTCAATTCTCTGAACTCGAGAGAACATAGGCCAAGTCTGCTAAATCTCCCTCATTTGGCAAACCCTATGAATTTGTATTGCTATATAGTAAGTGCATCCATTTACAGAAAAGGATACCAAAACTATTCAGTGCTTTGGCTCAGTCACACTAGAGCTCTGTAGAATTGCCATCAGACATCTTTACTCCTACACGCGAATCCTCCTACAGTAATAATAATAATAATAATACATTTTATTTATGGGCGCCTTTCAAGAGTCTCAAGGACACCTTACAAAAATTTAGCAGGTAGAGGAAAAACATGTAAGGGGAATGAAATAAATAGTAGAGACATGACTAGTACACAAAGTAAAGACAGAATTCAATACAAAACACAATATGAGGCAATTAATGCACAGATGAAAAGGGAGGGGGACGTGGGGCTAAGGATAGGCAGAGGTGAAGAGATGGGTCGAGGCGGGATTGGAAGATGGTGAGGGACACGGAATTGCGGATCAGTTGGGGGAGGGAGTTCCAAAGCCTGGGAGCTGCCCTGGAGAAGGCTCTGTCCCCAAAACTGCGGAGGTTGGACTTGTGGATGGAGAGGAGCCCGGCTGATGTGGATCTGAGGGACCGTGAGGGTTGGTAGGGGGAGAGGAGGTCAGTGAGATATGGGGGGGCCAGATGGTGCAGGGCTTTGTAGGTGAGGATCAGGATTTTGTAGTTGATCCGGTGGGAGATGGGAAGCCAGTGAAGTTGTTTGAGGACTGGAGTGATGTGATGCCAGGATTTGGTGTGGGTGATGAGTCGGGCGGCTGCGTTCTGGACCAGTTGGAGTCGGTTGATGTAGGTGGAGCTGATGCCAAGGAGAAGTGAGTTGCAGTAGTCCAGTCGGGAGGAGATGAAGGCATGGATGAGTCTTTCAGCAGCGGGAGGTGTGAGAGAGGGTCTGAGTTTGGCGATATTGCGGAGATGAAAGAAGGAGGTTTCAATGACATGGCGGATGTGAGGCTCAAGGGAGAGGGTGGAATCAAAGATCACGCCAAGGTTGCGGGCCTGGGGAGATGGGGAGACAGTGGTGCCGTCGATGGTGAGAGTGGGGTTATTGATTTTGCTGAGTGTGGCTTTGGAGCCTATGAGGAGGAATTCTGTCTTATCGCTGTTGAGTTTGAGGAAATTATGTTGCATCCAGGTTTTTATAGCTGACAAACAGGAGTTGATATGGGAGAGGGGGGGGCTTGTGGGGGGATTTGGTGCCGAGGTAGATCTGGGTGTCATCAGCGTAACATCCAGGTTGAAGTGGCGGAGTATCTGACCAAGGGGGAGGATGTAGATGATGAAGAGGAGGGGGCCGAGTACGTAGCCTTGGGGAACGCCTTGAGTGACTGTGGCTGTAGCAGAGGTGTGGTTGTGGAGAGAGATGAAGTGGGATCTGTTGGAAAGGTAGGAACGGAGCCAGCTGAGTGCAGAGCCTTCAATGCCGAGGTCTTTGAGTCTGGTGAGCAGGATGTTATGGTTCACTGTATCGAAGGCTGCGCTCAGGTCGAGGAGGATGAGGATGTTGAGGGAACCAGTGTCAGCAGAGGTGAGGAGGTCGTTGAGGACTTTGAGGAGAGCAGTTTCTGTGCTATGGAGGGGGCGAAAGCCAGATTGGAGGGGTTCAAGTAGGTTATACGCAAGGAGGTGGGAATGAATGAAGTAAAGACTAACAGACCATTTTCCTTCCTAACTATTTGCTGTAACTGCACATTGCCTCTCAGTTACACGTTGAAGGACCCTCAAGATCATTTGAACACCAATGCCATCCAATTCCTCACCATTTAAATAAAACTCAACTTTTCTGCATCAAAGTGGATAGGTTCACATTTTTCACATAATATATTGTATCTCACTACATTCTTGCCTACTCATTCAGCTTGTCCATATCCCTCAGTCTCTTTATATCCTCCTACCAAATCACAATCCAATCTGGCTTGGTATCATCATTAAACTTGGAAATGTAAGGTTTGTTCCCTTGACCAAATTGTTGATAGTGATCATGAAAAGCTCTGGTCCAAGCACTGATTGCTGGCGGCACTTGACTGGTCACATCCTGCCAACCTGAAAACAACCAATTTATTCTCACTCTTTGCTTTCTGTCCAATAACCAATCATGTGGATAGATGTCAACTTGCAATTGCTACAAAATCATTCCACTAATGAAACTAGTCCCATCAAGAATTCAGTCTGGTCCATTTGGAAAGAAATATCCTTATTTGTCCAAGTACACATATTATGCAAACGTCAAAGACTGCCAAGATGAAGCAAATACTTTGCAGCAGGTGTACTTAGCCTTTTTTACCACTTTCCCCAACATTCTCCTGTCAATTATTCACGGACCTGCTTCACAATTCAAGCTATGGTGCCCAGTGTTATTTTAAAATACACTAGACCAAGCGGGACCCGTTGGGCCCCTTTGCCCCAATGCAATAATCCACCACTCACCCATTCTCCCCAACTCAACCCGTTTCCACCACTCACTCATTTCCCCAACGTAAACTGTTCCCCCAACGCAATATTGCACCACTCACCCATAGCCCTCTACTGCACAGGGGCTGTTCATTTTGCCCCTGCAAATTTCAGGTCCCGGACAGAAGTAGGTTCTTGAATCACATTGCAAAACCCTACCTCAGCATTGAACTTTGCACTACTATGGCTGCTCTCCTTATTTGGGTGTTTGCACAATCGTGGTCTAGTTGACATAGTTGACATATTAATCTTTAATAAGTTTTCCAGGTGAGTCAGAGGTTCACTTGCACCTCCTCCAACCTCATCTACTGCATCTGCTGTTCCAGGTGTCAACTTCTCTACATCGGCGAGACCAGGCGCAGGCTTGGCGATCGTTTCGCTGAACACCTCCGCTCAGTCCGATCGTCTATTTATCGTTTATTCTCGTCAACATGAACAAGCATATCATGAGGTCCTTGCAAACTTCAGGTCCCGGACAGAAGTAGGTTCTTGAATCACATTGCAAAACCCTACCTTAGCACCACAGCCCACACCGGATACACTGGTGCCAGTATACCATATGATGGTTATCTGTTGTGGTAAAAGGAATGGAAACCAGAGCTCTGTTTAAATGGTGAGATTATTGAAGACAGCTGCACAGAAGAATTGGTGTGATGTTGTATGTGAAGTGGCAAAAAGTAGCACTTAGCAAGTAATTGTGAGGGTAGATGAAACATTGCCTTTGTTCCAAAGGGGATAGAGAATAAAAATAAGAAGTATGTTTGTACCCATTGGAGGTGTTGGGGAAATCACAGCAGGAGTATTGCAGACAATTTGGATATCTTTATTTAAGGTGTACTTGCATTGGAGGGAATTCAGAGACACTCACTTGATTGATTCCTGGGGTAAAAAGGTTGTCTGATGAGGAGAGACTTTAAACTTTAATATGCTTGAATATATGGCAATAAAACTCGACCACTTGATTTTGAAGCATTCATGCATGGTGGAGGTATAATGTACTCATAGAGTGATACAGTGTAAAAACAAGCCCTTCGGCACAACTTGCCCACATGTCCCAGCTACACTACCTGCTTTTGTTCCATATCCCTCCAAACCTGTCCTATCCATGTATCAGTCTAACTGTTTCTTAAATGTTGGGATAGTCCATGCCTCAACTACCTCCTCTGGCAGCTTGTTCCATACGCCCACCACCCTTTGTGTGGAAAAAGTTACCCCTTAAAAAGTTACCGCTTAAAAATACTTCAAACAAAAAACATTGAAATCATACTTCTACAATGCACTAAAAAATAATTTTAATACATCAAATTTCAAAAAGTCCCTACCGTCCCCCCACTTGGTTGCTCCACTCCCTCGCCGGGTACCCCCTAAGGCCAGTGATCAGTGATCGCTCAGCCTCCCCACTTTCAAAAAACGCTCCGTGGCCCCTGGTTCAGACGGCGAGCACTGCCAGTTGTGAGTGGGGAACTGAGGCCAGTTGTCCGTGATGTCTGGATCCCAATGCTCAGCACTTCGTGTTTCGGAGTTGGCTAATGTTATTGATTTGTAATTAGCCTGATTTGTAATTAGTTGACAAAACCTTAATTTATTAATCCGGAATATCTTGGGGGATGGGATAAGTGTAATATTAAAATGACATGCAAGGTGTCAGGCTGTCTGTCACAACATACAGCTCCGATAACCCATTATTTCCTTCAGTTAAATATTGGGAAGGTAGCACTATTGTCATTTGCCACTCAACTATTATGTTTGTTTACCTTACTGACTGTTTCTAACCCCCCCCCCCCCCCAAATTCCTTTGACAGGTTGAATAGAAATATCCCCAATCTCGTTGTTTTATTAATTGAACACGTAGATGAACATCCTCAAGGAGTGTAATCAGATGGAAACTGATTCAGATGCGATGTTTAAGAGATTCAAAGAAGGGGCATATTTTAAAGGAATGACAGAGATACTTGCAGGGGAATGTGTGACGAGGTTATTATTTGTCTTTAGTTTTAGCTTGAACCAGGACATCTGAAGATTCAAAGTTTAATATAGTAATTGTGCTGATACTGACTCCAACCAACCACGTAATGAATATCATCCATTCCGGAGGTTTTATTTTTCTGATGCCATTTAAACCACTTGGATTTCAATCACTTCAATGTTAAAGATATTGGCAATGGGGAGCATTGGAACAAAAATATGCCCTCGGTACATATTAACCGTAATACAGGTGCACAACCTTTTATCCGAAAGCCTTGTGACCAGACACTTTTCGTAATTCGGAATTTGTCGGCCTTCGGAATGGAAATTTTTTAGCGTAGATTTTAATGGCTGGCTCAGTGGTAGAGCGCTCGGCTCATATCCGCAAGGTCGCGAGTTTGCGCCTTGATCCCGGCAGTTCCTCGGTCGCGAGTTTGAGTCTTCAATGTAGTTTTTTCTTGCAGAATAAATGTCTGTATGAAATGCAGTGTGTTGAATGAATTCCTGAATTTGTAAATGTGACCGCAGCATTGAATCACCTCTCGCACTCATGTCACCCTAGCGGGGCTACATGCCCTTAGGCGGCCTAAGGCGACATTTTCACACTCTTATATCCGTGTGCAGCAGAGGCGACGTGCGTTTGGCGCCAAACGTGAGCTTTGGTGAGCTTTGGTGTGCAGACGACATCCTGGAAAAAATGTCCGGTTTCTTCCAGGTAGGCGATATACCCTCCCGGGCAATATACCCTCCACTTCTCTTTTATGAAGAGGATTTAGTTCCCCTTTCTTCCAGGACCGACTGGAGGTTCCGCTGTCACCTCTGCGGGCCACCCTCGGTGAACGCTCACTCAACTTTGTCTTGGGATTCCTACTCCCGCGCAATGTACCCTCACCTTCTCTTTTATGAAGGGGATTTAGTTCCCCTTTCTTCCAGGACCGACCGGAGGTTCCGCTGTCACCTCTGCGGGCTGCCCTCGGTGAACGTCCTGTCTCCCTGTCCCTGGGATAGTAGGGGGCGATCAAACAGCACAATACCCCCCTCCCCCTCCAACTCCAGAGGAATCCACTCCCCGATGGGCCGCTACAGCGACAAGTGGCAGTTCGCCCACAGCCCGAGCTGCGCGATCCCAAGAACAAGACGTACCTTGCACACCATCAGCTTCTGCCCATACGGGGAGCGTGTTCCTCTGGAGCTGGGGCTGGGCTGGAGTTGCTGATCTGGGATCTCCGTGCTTGCAGTGGGCCTGGGGGTCGGTGTCCCGATGAGGGGGCACAGCTCGGGCTGTGGGCGAACTGTCGCCGTAGCGGCCCATCGGGGAGCGGCTTCTGGTGGTCCTGACGTCTCCGGCCAGTTTGCAGTTTTCCTCTGGAGTTGGAACGGGGCTGGGCTGCTGCTGGCTGTGGGTCTCTGGGATTTCCGTGCTTGCAGTGGGCCTGGGGGTCGGTGTCCCGTTGGTCCTGACGTCTCCGGTGACTGGCACTGACCTGCTGGCATTGCCGACATGAAGACAGTGCAAAGCCCCCGCGCCGGTGCAATGGGCGGGGAGCTGGAGAGGGGAGGGAAGGGGTCACACACATGGCCGGGAAGCAGAGGGGTGTAGGTGGGGAGAAACTGAAGGGAGCGACAATCTGCTGCTGCCTGCCCGCTGAGTTAAAAAGTTCCCACGCAAGACTCACGATACACTGTGTATCGTGAGTCTACCGTGGGAACTTTTTAACTCAGCGGGCAGGCAGCAGCATATTGTCAATTATTAACCCTCCCGCGCAATATACCCTCACCTTCTCTTTTATGAATGGGGATTTAGTTCCCCTTTCTTCGAGGACCGACCGGAGGTTCCGCTGTCACCTCTGCGGGCCGCCCTCGGTGAACGTTTTCAAGGACCTTTCTTCAAGGACCGAAAAAATGTCCGCTATTCGGAGGTTTTCGTTATTTGGATCTTCGGATAAAAGGTTGTGCACCTGTATAATAATGTATGCATAATGTACCACAGAAAATATTATGCTCTCACATTAACACATTTAATAGAATAATATTGCTTAAATATATAGTTATTAGACTTTGCATTTTGGAAAAGTCCCAGCTGAGAGGAAGACAGCAAAATACTGAAAATATTGGGGGTGAAAATGACTTCAAGACAGTTTGTTAGGAAAATGAAGGAAATTATAACAGAATACTTATACAGCTCCTTCAAGAGCGTTTGGGGAAATTCATGTTGAGACAGCATAATATCATGCCGCAAGAGTAAAAAGTGATTAAAGGTTTGTTTCTGAATTTCGCAAGGATAATGAGGATAATGGTCAGGAGGCAGAAAGGCCCTGCAAACTCTACCTTTCGCAGGAATGGTGACGGATATGTTTATGTTGTGTACGCTGACTCGTTAAGGATGAATGTGTTGCTTGAAAACTGGAAAGGCAAAATCTACAAAAATTCACTGTGCCTCATTGATTCCGCAATTTCATGCAGACCGACAATTTGTCCTGAATATTTTGGTAAAATAGCCCAGTCTGTCTCATGAAATAATTAAGAAAGAGATGAAAGTACTAAAAAAGGGATTAACGATTGGAAAAATACCCGGAAGGGCTAAGAATAGAAGAAAATTAATACTGATCATATTGGTAATTTATAGTAGGGAAAGGCAATTTAAAACAATGTGAAAGAAAATGGATAATAACTCGTTGGTAAATACTAGGAATTCTGAATGGAACCACCAGCACTTGCATGCTAAAGTGGAAGTAACCCTAGAATATTTGTCAAATGTCAGTGAACCAAACATGGAGTCCAGCTGCAAGTTCCTGCTTGCTGAACTCCCAGGATCTATGCTGTGGAAACTGATTGGATCCTGTACCAAGTTTGACCTGGCAAAGGACCCAAAACATAATTGATTTCAACTCGGACTGAAGGACTGCAGATAAAAAGCAAAGTCAAATGCAGGTTGTTTAATTATTTAAGTCTGGTTTAATGGCTGTAATTATTTGTGTTGATTTAAGTCCTATATATTTTTAATATTTTAAAGCATTTTTAACAGTTTAAAAAAAATATCTCCAAATAGAAAGATCGTGTTAAATAGGATTCAATGATTATTGTAGGTTTTGTGATTGGAATTGTATAGGTGTGACTTTGCCAAGTTTTGGGGGCAAATTCCTCAGTGCACCACTGGAGACCCTGCTTTCCCGCAGACCATGCTACTGGATTCCTGGATGCTTTACGTCAGCAAAGTAGATATTTGGGAGACTTCAGGCAGTGAGTCCAGGCCCGGAGGATGTGGCTCATTATATTCCACTGAATAAGACAAGAGAAACCAAATACTGACAAGATACCATGGATGATTGACAATAACTTGCCATTATGAAGTTAAACATAGCACAAAGTCGTAAGGCAAATTGCAGATATCAAAGTTTTAAACCCAAGTCAAAGAGGACATTATGAAATATATCAAAAACCTCTCCCTATAGCTCAGGCCCTCCAGTCGTGACAACATCCTCATAAATCTTCTCTGCACTCTTTCTAGTTTGACAATATCTTTCCTAAAAATGGTAACCAAAACTGAACACATACTTTAAATGTGGCCCCACCAATGTCTTATACAACTGTAAGATGACCTCCCAACTTATATACTCAGTAGTCTGACTCATGAAGGCCAATGTTCCGAAAGTCTTTTTGGCCACCCCATCTTTCTGTGATGCCACTTTCAAGGAACTCCTGCACTCCTGGATCCCACTCCTATTTAACACTCCTCAATGGACTGCCATTCACTGTGTAGATCCTACCGTTGTTAGACTTCCCAAAATGCAACACCTCACATTTCTCTGGATAAAACTCCATCAACCATTGCTCAGCCTATCTGCCCAACCAATCAAGATCCTGCCACAATTTCTACTGTACTGTAGTTTCTGCAGTATATTCTTCTGTAATATACAGTAATTTATACTGTATAACTATGAATAATTACTAATGCTGAAAAATCACAATAACATATAACTAATCCTTATCCTGTTGAGTAATCCTAAATGTTGATGTTAAAGTGAGTCCCTAATGCTAATCAATTAACAGTATCTTTGCAATTACAGCACAACCTTTGAAATAACTTAAAACCCTTGACTTTTGAACAATTTGGAAATACTGTTAATTCTTCTGTTGTGGATAAAATTAACTTAATCGAGCTAATTTAGAGATAGAGTTTATTTTCTATTTAAGCTAAGGTGTTTGCATCATCTGAGTAACTACAAAATATATCACCTTATTCAAGAAACTCAACCAATCTCCTGAGAAATGCACATAGCAGTTATAGAAGAAAAATATGCATTAGTATACGATTTGTTTGATGTGAAGATGTTCTTTGTGCCTCAGACAATAAAAAACATTTTGCAATGCAGCCACAGGTTATAGCTATAGCCATAGGTTATGTTGGAAACATAGCAGTCAGCTTGCACACTGCCAGGTATCACATACAAGAAGGAAAGATAATAATACCTGCTTAAGTGTTAATGATTGAGGGCTAAATATTGACAAGGACTCTAAGGAAAACTCTGTTCTGCTGTGATTGTTCCCCTCAATCCACTGAGAAAATTGGGACCTTTGTTCCTTACTTTATCCAGACATGATAGATAGATAGATAGATAGATATAATTTATTGCCACACAACCAGGGTTGGTGGAAATTTGGGTTGTCAGCAGCAGTACAATAATAAAGAACACACAATAAAACTGTAACACAAACATCCACCACAGCATTCATCACTGTGGTGGAAGGCACAAACATTTGGCCAGTCCTCCTCCATTTCCCCCCCGTGTACAGGACCAGAGTCCAGTCAGTCCAGGATCGGCTCTTCCTCACCGGAGACTGCGGCTTTAGATTGTTGTAGGCCGCAGGCCGGCGGTCGAGATTTAAAGTCCCCGCCGCGGCCAGAAGCACCGTAGACTGCAGGGCCGGCGGTCGAAGCTCCCCTCCAGGGGTGATGGTAAGTCCATGCCGCACCCGCGGTAGAAGTCGGCCGCGGGCCGGCAGTGATGGCTTCTTCTTCCCCCGGGTCCCCCCCGTTGAGGCGATCCAGGCTTCCGATGTTGCGACCCCGCCGGGTGATGGTAAGTAAGTCCCGCGGCCGAATCCAAGCTCCGCGAACGGGCCGGTTCAAACTTCGCGGCCCGGGGCGGTCGAAGCTTCCGAAGCTACCACCCTCCAGTCCAGCGGACGAAGCTGTCGTTGCGGGAGCTCCGGGAAACAGATCATCAACCTGAGACCTGCGAGCTCCCGACGATGTCGTTCCCTGGGCCCGCGGCCGAGCCTCCGAGGCTCCGAAGTCGGGTCGCCGCTGCCGCAACGCCACCACAGCCCCGAAGTCGGCCAGCCTTGCGTTGGAAAGTCGTGGCTCTGCCTCCGGAGCCTCGAGGTCGGTCCCAGTTGCAGGCCGCCAGCTCCGCGATTAGGTCTCAGCGCAGATGGAGACGGGGGATACGACAAGAAAAGGTCGCATCCCCCCGAAGGAAGACATGTGACAATAATAAGCCAATTGTAGTAAATCCTTTCATTTGAGATTCTCCCACTAGTGAAAGAATCTCGGTGTCTACCTTAATAAGCATCCTCACTCAGCATCTCATATGTTTCAATAGGATCACCCCTCTATTTTTAATTCCAAAGAATACAGACTCCATAAGTCGAACCTCTTAATAGGAAAAACTTCATCTTATGAATTATCCTGGTGAATCACTTTAGGAATTGCTTCTAATGTTTCCAAATCCTTTCTGTCGTGGGGGGGGGGGGGTCTAAAGTTGTATATGGTCTCATCTTGTGCAATTGTAAAAAAAAAAATCCTATTTCTAAACTCCACATTAGAAGCAGTTCAGAGAAGGTCTATTAAATTAATATATGGAATGGATGGGATGTCTTTTAGGAGGTAAAGTTGGACAAGCTGGACCCATATTCACTACAGTTTAGAGTAGTGAGAGGGGTTTTCAATGTAAGATCCTGAGGGGTGCTGATGGTGGATATAGGGTGCTGATGGTGGATATAGAGAGAATTAATCTTCTTAAGTAGAATACAGAACCCATATGTCAGACCTCTTAATAGGAAAATCCTCTCATCTTATGAATTATCCTGGTGAATCACTTTAGGAACTGCTTCTAATTTTTCCAAATCCTTTTTTTTGTGGGGGGGTTCTAAAGTTGTATATGGTCTGTGTATGATATTAGGTTCATCTTAGGGCAGGCAGATCACCCATGATGTTTTTTTTGAATGGCTCTTAATTTGTATTATCATGTGTAGCCTCTGGGAAACTATGGTTAAAGTTCAGTAGTACTTCTGTGATAATCAGTAATCCTCAGTTATTTCATTTGTAGATTTGTCAAGCATGTATCTGTAGGGAGATATAGCATGTCTATTCCACGTAGAGCGAACAACACTTCATGTGTCGTTTGCAGCAGTCTAGCTCTGAATCAAACAGTGGTAGATTCATGTCCCATTCTATAGACTTGAATACAGGATTAATTAAAAATGTCATAGTTAGGGACTCGTTGGGAACAAGTGACCACAATATGGTCGAATTCCATATTCAAATAGAAGGGGAGCAGGTTGAAACTCAGGCTAGGGTGCTTAGTCTAAATAAGGGGGATTATGAAGGTATGAGGACTGAGCTGATCAAAGTTGACTGGGATAGCAGACTCAAGAATAAGACGGTACATGAGCAGTGGTGTACGTTTAAGGATCTACTGTATAACCTTCAAGAAAAATTTATTCCTATGAAGAAAAAAAGGGGTAAGGGTAAGAACAGTCAGCCATGGCTCAGTAAAACTATAAAGGATAGTATTCGGCTGAAGGCAAGGGCATATAAGGTAGCCAGAGGTAGTGGGAGGGTAGAGGATTGGGAAGCATTTAAAGGTCAGCAAAAAGTAACTAAGAGATTAATTAAGACGGGGAAAATAGGCTATGAGAGGAATTTAGCGAACAACATAAGAACTAATAGTAAGAGTTTTTATAGCTATATAAGAAGAAAAAGGGTGGCTAAGGTGAACGTTGGTCCATTGGAGGGTGAGACTGGAGAGTTGTTGGTGGGGAACATGGAAATGGCAAAGGCATTAAACGAGTATTTTGTATCGGTCTTCACCATAGAAGACACAAAAAATATTCCAACGCTGGATAAACAGGAGGCGGTAGGAATGGAGGAGCTAAATACTATTAAGATCACCAAGGAGGTGGTATTAGGGAAATTAATGAGACTGAAGGAGGATAAATCCCCTGGGCCTGATGGATTACATCCAAGGGTCTTGAGGGAGATAGCAGTGGGGATTGTGGATGCATTGGTGATAATTTTCCAAAACTCCCTGGAGGCAGGAACGGTCCCAGTGGATTGGAAAATGGCCAATGTAACACCTATATTTAAAAAAGGAAGTAAACAGAAGGCGGGTAACTATAGACCGGTTAGTCTAACATCGGTGGTGGGTAAAATGTTGGAGACAATTATTAAAGAAACACTAACGGGGCACTTGGATAAACATGACTTCATCGGACAGAACCAGCATGGTTTTGTGAAGGGGAAATCCTGTTTAACGAATCTGCTCGAATTCTTTGAGGAAGTAACAACCCGGGTGGATAAAGGGGAACCGGTGGATGTGGTATACTTGGACTTCCAAAAGGCTTTTGACAAGGTGCCACATAAGAGACTATTGCTAAAAATAAAAATTATGGGATTGGGGGTAATATATTAGCATGGGTAGAGGATTGGCTGACAAATAGGAAGCAGAGAGTGGGGATAAATGGTTCATACTCGGGATGGCAACCGGTAACTAGCGGGGTTCCGCAAGGGTCGGTGCTGGGACCCCAGTTGTTCACAATTTATATAAATGATTTGGAGGAGGGAACCAAGTGTAATATATCAAAATTTGCGGACGATACGAAAATGGGAGGGAAAGTAGGGGATGAGGAGGATAGGAAGAGTCTGCAAAAGGATATAGATAAGCTAGGTGAGTGGGCAACAACTTGGCAGATGAAATTTAATACTAATAAATGTGAAGTCATTCACTTTGGGGAAAAAAATGATAGGGCAAGTTATTTTCTAAATGAGGAGGAGCTGCGTTGTAATGCAACGCAAAGGGATCTAGGGGTATTAGTACATGAATCACTAAAAGTCAGTATGCAGGTGCAACAAGCAATCAGGAAGGCCAATGGAGTTTTGGCCTTTATTGCTA
Source organism: Amblyraja radiata (assembly GCF_010909765.2). Lineage (NCBI taxonomy): Eukaryota > Metazoa > Chordata > Chondrichthyes > Rajiformes > Rajidae > Amblyraja > Amblyraja radiata. The sequence goes on from NC_045973.1 coordinate 23,981,406, forward strand.
GGGGGATTGAGTATAAAAACACGGAGGTCTTGCTGCAGCTGTACACGGTATTAGTGAGACCACATTTGGAATACTGTGTACAGTTCTGGGGTCCATACTTAAGAAAGGATGTACTAGCCCTGGAGGCAGTGCAGCGAAGGTTTACAAGATTGATTCCTGCAATGAGGGGATTGACATATGAGGAAAGGTTAAGTAAGCTGGGACTCTACTCTTTGGAGTTTAGAAGAATGAGAGGCGATCTCATTGAAACGTATAAGATCGTGAGGGGCCTTGATCGGGTGGATGCACCGAGGATGTTCCCAATAATCGGGGAGGCTAGAACTAGGGGAAATAGTTGCAGAGTGAGGGGGGGCTCTTTTAAAACTGAGATGAGGAAGAACTTCTTCACCCAGAGGGTGGTTAGTTTGTGGAATTCACTGCCCCAGGGAGCAGTGGAAGCAGAAACGTTAAATATATTTAAGTCAAAAATAGATGGTTTTTTAGCTGCCAAGGGGATAAGGGGCTACGGGGAGAGGGCAGGGATATGGACCTAGGTATGGTTAGTATAGTAGACCTGAGTGATCTCCTGGACAAGTGTCGATCGCCTGGATTGGGGTCGGAGAGGAATTTCCCGGATTTTTTTCCCGAATTGGACCTGGGTTTTTATCCGTTTTTTTGCCTCCCCCAGGAGATCACGCGGTTCTTGGGGTGGAGAGGGGTGATAGCGGTATAAAGGGGAGGGTAGTGTCTTGTGTTCTGTGTCTTGTGTCTACTGTTTGTGGGTAAGTGTGTCTGTTTGGTGTTCAGCCATGAGTGAATGGCGGTGCGGGCTCGACGGACCTGGTGGTCTACTCTCGCACCTACTTTCTATGATTCTATGATTCTATAAGAATGTGAGCTGTCATTTCACTGCAATATCGAGGAAGTCCTGCATCATGTAGGGGGCGCTCCTCTGTGTGCAGCCATGTCAGCAGCGCGTCAGTTTTTCCAGCTTTTTTTTATTTTTTAGTATGTTTTAAAGTATGTATTTAATGTTTCTTCGTGTGTTTTGTGTGGGGGGTGGTGTGGGGGGGTAAGGGGGAAACCGCTTCGGTCGCCTCCTCCATGGAGAGGCGACTTTTTCCAGGTCGCCTCCCCCGTGGCCTAACATCAAGGATCGACGCGGCCTTTCCCGGAGACGTGCCCGGGGCTTCAGCGGCGGGCGCTGCGTGGACTCTCGATGTGGAGCGGGTGATCCCTCGCTGGAGGGGAGCGCTCCGTTTCGCTGACCCGGGGCTGCCGGCAGCCTGAAGTCGCAGCCTGAAGCCGCGGTCTGCAGAGCTCCAGCTGGTGCGGCGTCTACCTCGAGGCTCCGGAGGCAGAGCCACGACTTTCCAACGCAAGGCTGGCCGACTTCGGGGCTGTGGTGGCGTTGCGGCAGCGGCGACCCGACTTCAGAGCCTCGGAGGCTCGGCCGCGGGCCCAGGGAACGACATCGTCGGGAGCTCGCAGGTCTCAGGTTGATGACCTGTTTCCCGGAGCTCCCGCAACGACAGCTTCGTCCGCTGGACTGGAGGGTGGTAGCTTCGGAAGCTTCGACCGCCCCGGGCCGCGAAGTTTGAACCGGCCCGTTCGCGGAGCTTGGATTCGGCCGCGGGACTTACTTACCATCACCCGGCGGGGTCGCAACATCGGAAGCCTGGATCGCCTCAACGCAGAGGGAGAACAAGGAGGGAAGAGACAAGGACTTAAGACTTTTGCCTTCCATCACAGTGAGGAGGACCTGGTGGACTCACTGCGGTGAATGTTAAATCTGTGTTTATTGTGTGTTTTGTTATTTTATTCTATGTTATAACTGCATGGCACGAAATTTCGTTCAGACTGAAAAGTCTGAATGACAATAAAGGATACTTTACTTTACTTATGTATCGAGAGGCACCAAAACCTTAATTTTGTTTGTTAAGCAGGCAAATAAAACCATACATGAGTACATCAGGTGGCATAAAATCAGAAATAAACAGAGTGCAGAATGTAGTATGACAGTTAGAGAAAATGCAGATTTAAAAAAGTGCAAGGGCCTCAACAAGGTAGAATGGAAGATCAGAAATTCATCCCTAACATATGTGACATCTGTTCAAGAATCTGAGAACAGCAGGGAAGAAGCTGTTCCTGAATCTGGTGTAACATGCTTTCAAACTTTCATATCACCTGAGTGACGGGAGAGGGGAGATTAGCGAATGAGCAGGAATGAGTGGTCTTTGATTTATGTTGGCTGCTTCCCTGAGGCAGTGTGAAATGTCGATGGAGTCGTCCTGAGGCAGTGTGAAATGTAGATGGAGTCGATGGGGGGTGGCAAGAGCACGAGTTTGTTTTGAATGATGGACTGAGCTGCATTCACCAGTCTTTGCAATTTCTTGGGGTCTTGGACAGAGATGTTGCCAAACTAAGTTGTGATGCATCCTGATCTTGCTTTCTTTGGTAAGAGTCTTGGAGACATGCTGAAATTCATTTTCTTCTGAGGAAGTAGAGACTTTGCCGTGATTTCTTGGTCTTAACGCCAATGTGGTTGGACTGACAAATTGTTGGTGACATTTACACCTAGCAACTTGAAGCACTGAATTTCCACTTCAGCAATATTGATATAGACTGGAGCATGTACTCCAACTGCTTCTTGAAATTGATGTCCAACTCCTTTGTTTTTATGACTTTGAGGGAGTTATCGTCTTGAAACTATGCTACTAAGTTCTCAATCTCCTTTTTATACTCCATCTTGTTTGAGATCCTGCACAATACAGTGGTGCCATCTGCAAACTTGTAAATGGAGTTAGAACAGAATTTAGCTGTATGGTTAGAGTGTCAAGGGAGTAGAGTAAGGTGGTGAGAATACATCCTTGTGGTGCGCCGTAGGGAATGTTTTAGTCACCTATTCTTTCTAATTGTGGTTTGTATGACAGGAAGTCAAGGATCCAATAGCAAAGAGGGTTGCTGAGTTCAAGGTCCAGGGGTTTGGAGATAAACTTGATTGGAATGATGGTGTTGAAGGCACTGCTATAATCAATGAATAGGAGACTAATGTAGTTATCTATGTTATTCAGGCATTCCAGGGAAGAGTGAAAGTCCAGGGGGAAGGCGTCTGCTGAGGACCTGTTGTGGCAGTAGGCAAATTTCAATGGATTAAATGTGTAAGAAGGAACTGCAGATGCTGGTTTACACAAATATAAATACAAAAAGCTGGAGTAACTCAGAGGGTCAGGCAGCATCTCTGGAGAAAAAGAATAGGTGATGTTTTGGGTTGAGACCCATCTTCAGCCTGAGAGTCAGGAGAAAGGAAAACAAGAGATATAGAAAGTAAATTGAACAAATGAATGAAAGATATGCCAAAAGCAACAAAGATCAAGGAACGAAGGAGCCCTCAATGGTCCATTATTGGCTGTGGGGTAGGTAATCATGAGTTATACAGAAGGTGTAACTCAACAGGACAGTGAAACTAGTACGACGACTAGGGTGGTGGAGGGTTGGGGAGACAGGTGATGCAAGGGTGACTTAAAGTTAGAGAAATCATATTCATACTACTGGGTTGTAAGCTGCACAAGCAAAATATGAGTTAACCAGGGAGTTGTGGCGGGAACGGACTCTGTGGGAGTTAGGGAGTGAAGGCGGCGAGTGGAAATGGTGAGTGGAGATGGCTGGTGTAGGCGACGAGTAGAGGCAGTGAGTAGAGGTGGATAGTGGGGGGAAGCTAGTGTGGGCAGTGAGTAGAGGCGGCAAGTGGAGACGACAAGTAGAGGCGGCGTGGGGGTGATGAGTGGAGCAGCAAGGTGGCAACTTGAGATAATAAATAAGGTAGTGGGTGGAGGTGAGGGGATGGAAGTGGAGCATCGAGAAGTTGTGATTAAGCTGCGTAAGGGTTGTGCATGAAGCAGAAAGGCCATGGAGTGTTGTATAAGGGAATGTGAAGCACAGTGATCAAGTCCTTTCTGTCTTTAAATGTTTTTTTAGCAATTTCAGATTCTGGGTAAGTACAGCTAAAATAAAATATTTCTCATGACTGGTCCTTAGATGTAGTTTGGTTTGTAAATCTTGTGCTCCCTACAAAAACATTATTATTATTCTACCATTATTGTAAAGAAAGTCAGATAAACTGGCATTATGAGCCACGTATGTTTTGAGTCTGGTCACAAGTATCAGAGGTGTCACAAAATGCTGGGTGATGAAGTAGTAGAGTCCAACACTTTGAATGAGCACTTTCTGTCCACTCCCCTGCTCTTTCACCACAACCCTGACATGGTTTAACTTTTCAGCAATACATCACATCCCATTTTTGCAGTTATTATTGTATCTGGTTCCTCCATTTTTTCGGGCAATGCTTTCCCAGCCACAACATCAGATCAAGTGAATAAAATTATCTTCTAATCCATGGCTCATTCACCACCTCGAAGGCATGTTGATGAATGGCTTGTTATGTACACTCTGTGCTGAAAGTCTCTTAATCAATTTTTAATAAAAGTATGCTGAGGATTTCTGACAGACAGGTGCCCAAGAATTCAATATAGGTATATTTGCTATAATTAATCAAATAGGAAGCTATTTGGCCTTTCAAATCTCCGGCAGGTCATGGAGCAATCTAATTCCCCCACTAATGTTCCCTGTTACTATTCTCTCCACATTGCTGTCAACTTCCCCCAGATTTCCCCCAGAGTCTACCACTCATCTATTTACTGGGGGCAATTTACCGTGACCAATTAACCTACGACCAGCACATTTTGTGATGGAAGAGGAAGAGAGCACCTGGAGAAAACTCATTCAATCATAAAGAGATCATGCAAGCGGAGTACAATCAGCACTAAATGTCAAGACTGAGCCCGGGTCATGGCTGCAGCTCTACCAGCTGAGCTGATATATGAACTGTTAACATAATTATAAATCCAAGCTCCTACAGCTTTTCAGCGCAGCCGGTGCATCGTTCCGTTATTTAGACAACTGATTCTGAGTTAAATCTGCACTCTCTTCTGGGGCTCCTGCTACATTTTGTTTTGGAATTGCCTCTCCTGGTCAATTTGGAGGAATTGTGCTGGACTCTACAATTTAGCTGCAGTATTATAAGATGAAGGATATTTGTGTAGTTGCAAACCGATGATCATCAGCATCATGATTGATGCAAAGATGAAAAGGAGTAAAAATAACTATAACCTTGTCTATCCTTGCATTCTTTTATTAAACTCCTCTGAATGTCATTGGGAATGGGTCAAATATTTAAGAGACATCACAGAGACAATTGAGATTACAGCCAGTTTCACGTTACAGGATATATATCTCACTGATATAGTACAGAGCACAGTTATTGCTAATTCATTAACCTTCAATTTATGAGCCAAATTTAGGTGAAAATTATACAGCACAGCACTACAGAGAATGAAGCTATTATGGTGATACATAAGCCATTAAGATGGGAGGTGAATATATTCTCCTTCTTCACTTGAAAGGACCCATTTTATAGTGGAGCAAAAAACAAAATGCTGGAGAAACTCAGCAAGGCACGCAGCATCTGTGGAGGGAAATGGACAGTCGACATTCCATTTTCCTATCACTGATGCAGCCTGGCCCGCTGCGTTCCTCCACCATTTTGCTTTTTGCACCAGATTCCAGGATCTGCAGATTCTTGTATCACCATTTTATATTGATCTAAATTACTGAGCAAAGCAACTCAATTCACTATGAATTTATGTCCTCAATATGTAATAACATATTGTAAAGCTATGACTTGGGAATTTACTCACATCAGATTTCCTAATCCTACCGATAATTTCTTAAACCGACTAAATGAAAGTCGTATTGTAAATGTACAAAACAAGCCAACACATAGATGCTGCTGCACCCGCTGAGTTTCCCCAGCAATTTTGTGTACCAACACACAGACTAACTTGTAAATGGCTATAGATGCATAGGTTCCTTATCATTCGGTCCCTATTACCTGACATATTTGCCGTGTGCAATTCCATTTGGGTTCCAAGGGATATTTGTGCCTTTATAATTTTTCTGACTACTTCTCATTAGCCCTTGGAGGGCAGCTGAAGTGTTTTTGAACTCCACCCTGGAACAAATATGACGTGAATATTCAATTTTCTTTAAATTTCCATAGAGGCCCGAGCTGTGTTGAGGTTGAGCATTGTATGCTGGCAGACCTACCCTGTGTGCCAATATGTTTCTACATAAAATGAATTCCTATGTGCTGCAATATTTGTGCCCAATGTGAAAAGAGGAGGACTCTCCAAATGTTTCACTGCCAGTTAGGTTTTATTTTGAGGTATAGTCCGTAGGGTATTAATCAATTTGTAACAAAATCCAACAATTACAATTTGATAATGATTTGATAAACCTAGTAATGATTTTCTTGAGGGATGTACATTGATCAGAGTAGTAGGAAGACCGTCAAAATATAGGGACTTTTATACAAAGTGAAAGGGCAGACTGTGTGTTATCTTGTCATTCACTTGAAAGATAGAAATTTCAAATGTTCAATAATCCCTCAGATTATCTGATCAAATCCCAGCAATGGAAATTGAACCCAACCCAAGTTATTCAGGGAGGTGAGTGGTGCCAACTGATCCACAACTGACATTGTGACAAGGCACATGAAGCAATTCCAATAATTTCTCAGTGGTACTTGTATACAATCATCAGCAGCCTGCAACAAGCAGATCAAAGCCTTTGCTGCAGCAGATGCTGCTTTGGTGCAGTGGAACCTCTTCTTGCTGAAACAACAGATTCCCAGTGATAAACAATAACCTTCTGATGCAAAGAAACAACATATGTTGTCAGTGACTCTATGACCCCAAATGACCTGGGCTCTGTGGCATCGTTCACGTGTCCAAACATTCCACATCATTGTAATCATAAATGCACATGTTGTGCAATTAGCAGAATGTGAGTTGCAATGTATAGATTTGACATTAGTAATAGCCCCACTGTTGATTCCACTATGACAATGATGTCTCCCTCACTGTTTTATATGGGTATTAAACCCAAAACAACATTGACAGAATTCGGAGGATAGCCTGTTCAACCTGAAGTTCTGCAAAACATATTCAGAAGGTAATCCATTCAACAAGAAGCACCATGTTCAGAATTTAACGTCCAAGATTGTGTACAAGTCATAATAGAAACGAATACTGGAAAAGTGTGCTCTAACAATGTAAGCCACTCCATAATTATTATCCTGAAATAAGAAGCATTCTTCCATGCCTTTATATTAAGGCTAGATTCCCTGATATAGCGGTCTCACATTGAGTCGAGTCAAGAGTCAAGAGAGTTTTATTGTCATGTGTCCCAGATAGGACAATTAAATTCTTACTTGCTGCAGCACAACAGAATATGAGAGCTGTTCAAGAAGGAACTGCAGATGCTGGAAAATCGAAGATACACAAAAATGCTGGAGAAACTCAGTGGGTGCAGCAGCATCTATGGAGTGAAGGAAATAGGTAACGTTTCGGGCCGAAACCCTTCTTCAGAATATGAGAGCTGATCCTTTTGCTTTCGCTAAGTGAGTTAAATTCAATCCTAATATTTTTTACATTAAACCTCGATATATTTCTGTCTCTTTTAAATGTAATGACATTATAGCGGTATTAGCCTATCTTTGACTTTGCCAACATTGAGTGAAATGAGTGCCGGGTGCAGCTCACTCCCACCCACTAGTGGTGAATAGTGATTGCACACCACTGCATTGAAACCTAATAAAACATTGCCCCAACTATTGGCAGCCAATCAGCGTCAAGCCTGCCTTCTCAGCAAACCTCCCATGCACTTGTTTAAATTGAGAGAGATCAATGATATCCAGGCTGTGGGAGCTTTACGCACGACACCAGTCAAAGCAGAAAGTTAGAAATTGTTGCCGAGGGATGGAATGCCTACATTTAAAGACTTGTCCAGAGGGAAAAGAGTGAGCAAAACAAAGGCACAAGGGATGAGAGGCTACGTCGCTTATTTTGCGCTGTGTTTTACGTAACTTAATTTGCCTACCGATTACAAGGGAAGGGAACTCTTGAAACATGTGTCCAGATGCTGTCCCGAAACATCAGCAGCAGCAACAATAACTCTGACAGGATGAATGATGGTCACTAAATGATCGGAAAGAAATTATCAGCTGTGAGTACTATCATTAGAAGGTGATGCTGGGAGGTAGCCTGTGTGAATTTATACTGTGACATTATGCCATCACATTAGTAATAGCCAGTCTCTGTGGTTAAGCATGCAGAACTGAACGCTCAAAGACGGCAGCCCTGCACTATGCGGATCCCTGTGCAGTTCATGGTTTAATAATGAAACTGATGTGAAATGAAATTGTCTGTTTAACTCCGAGCAAACTTCACTGCAACGTTTCAAGAGTGGACCACTAAACTGAGACAATGAGTAGCTCTGGATTGATAATTCTTGTTCTGTGGTGGCTAATGGCAGAGTTGTTTCTGTATTCGATCTCAAGCAAAGTAAAAACCAGCCTCCATGTTTGTCCTGGGGTATGCATTTGTGCCTCAGACCTGCTAAGCTGTGTTAGTCGGAGTCTGTCTGTGCTGCCTCCTGGATTGCCCAACACTGCAACTAGTTTGGACCTCAGTCACAACAACTTGCATCAGCTGCAGGACAGATGGCTGGTGCAGCTACCTCGTCTGCACATGCTTAGATTGGGTCACAACCGCATCAGCCACATAACGGCAGGTGCCTTCCATAATGCCTCCCGGCTCACGCACCTAGACCTGTCCTCCAACAGGCTCCACTCGGTGGAGTGGCACTTCTTCCAGGAACTGATCAATCTGCAGGAGCTGCTGCTTTACAACAACCAAATACAGCGGGTGGATGGTGATGCTCTGATCATGCTCTGCAGCGTGCAGAAGGTGTACCTCAGCTGGAACCTGCTGACAGATTTTCCCTACAGTGCCTTGCAGGAGGACAGCTTGTCTCAGTTGAAGATAATGGACATTTCATCCAACAGGCTCTCTTCCATTCCCTTTGATGAAGTGATTACATTACCTCAGAATGTTAAGAATGGCCTCTACCTTCACAACAACCCTTTCACATGTGATTGCACTCTGTACAACATGTTCCTGCACTGGGAGAAGAGTGGGTTTAATTCAGTACACGACTTTCGAGAAGAACACACCTGCCTGGCTCTGAGGCAGCCCAGAGCCTCTTTGCGTTTCCTGAAGCACCGTAAAAGGTTTGAGAACTGCACCCTTGTTGGACTGATCGGGATGGGAGATGCTGCTTTCACAGGGGTGGTGGGGGAGCCGGTACTGATTGGGTGCGAGACCAGCTTGCAGGGCAAGCAGATCACCTACCTGTGGATTTCACCGAACAAAGAGCTTATCACAAGCAGCTTCAACCAGACATTCAAGCTCTTCTCCAATGGGAGCTTGGAGATCCGTAAGGCTCATAAAGAGGATGCTGGCATCTACACTTGCATTGCAATTGACAAGGGTCTGATGCGCAATGAGTCCCATGAGGTCAACGTGACAGTGTATCACAGAAAGCAAAATGGCGAGGGCTTCAACACCGGGTTCACCACTCTCCTCGGGTGTGTGGTGAGCTTGGTCTTGGTGCTAATGTACTTGTACCTGACTCCATGTCACTGCTGTTACAAGCCACCACAAAACCCTGCTCCGCCAAACGAGTGCAGTGCCCGTTCCTCCATATTAAGTGCTACCCCGCCATGCAACGATGAAGCCGGCCGTAAAGCTGGTGGTGGCAAGCATGTGGTGTTCCTGGAGCCGGTAAAGGATTGCCAGAATGGCAAGATACGGCTCGCGGTCAGTGAGGAGTTCCCAGATATCAAAAACCCCAAACTCCTACAATTAAAATCAGACACAGATTCCATCAGTTCTGTTTTCTCAGACACTCCCATTATGCACTAGGAGGAGGAAAAAAAGCTTTTATACACTGTTAGAAATTCCTCAGTAACCCAATTAACCCACTGAGCTTTGCTGGTAGAAGTGATGCTGTACACAATTTCACATCAAATGCCAAAATGCACTTTGATCAGTTTACAAGTAGTTCCGCTGCACATGCCACTTAACAGAAATTCAATACCCTTTGATGGGAAAGGCAGGTAATGATATTGTGCTAATTACAACTCTCCGTAATCCTCACATGATTAGTTTGGATCTCACTTTTTATCCAGATGTTTTGAGTTTGGCAAAGATCCCGTTCTAGCCAACAACAGGACGTGTGGGATGAAGGAGGCCAGTGTTTGGCTAGAATTTATAAACTGATGCAAAATGAAGAGAACGTGTTCTACATTAAATATATTGTCCTCATTATCTATGTATGGTATCTAACTAAACATTGTATCATATCATGTATTTCATGTCCATTGCAATGATGTAATCCTTAATATGAACTGATTTATAATAAATAGTTTGATTTATTTCTAACCCTGTATATCTCACAGATCAAATTCATGGACAGAGAGAATCAAGGAGTGCATGTAATTCTGGAATTTAGAGGTGATCTCAGCTTCCACTGCCTACTTTAGGAGGGGAAAAGGCAAAGGATGAATCATTTTCAAAAGATCCGCAAAATTTAGGTTAAGCAGAATTGGATTGTTTTCTCTGAAGTATCAGAACCAAATGGGAGACCTGATCGAAGTTTAACATTTTTTATGGGGTATAGATAGGGTTGACTCTCAGAACATTTTTCACAGGGTGCAAATATCGAATATTAAAGAGCATGGCTTTAAAGTCAGAGGGAGAAAGTTTAAAGGAGGTGTTCAAGAAAGATAGGTGCCTGGAATGCACTGCCAGTGATGCGGGGGAAGCAGATACAACATTTAAGAAGCTTTTAGAAAGGGACATGAATATGCAGGAAATGGAGGAATATGGAACACATGCAGGTAGAAGGAAGATAAATTTGGCATCATGTTTAACACAAATATTGTGGGCCAAAGGAACTGTTCCTGTGCTGTAATGTTCTATGTTTTAATTGGATTTGCTTTCATTTTCTATCAACTCTTTATCCTTAATTTTTCTTGCTTACATATTTTGTTAAGAAATAACTGGATGGAGCTTATTGAAAGGGAATAGGTCGTCTCAGAATTAACGGCACCAAAAAAGCCTCTCAAAATAGAAAGGCAGAGATAGAGGACTTAGAAAATAAAGAGGGAGAGAGAGAGAGAGAGAGAGAGTGAGAGAAAAAAAGGTTTTGATCTTTAAATGCAACACTATGATTGATAGTACTTGGAGAAAACTATTGAGCAATTTAACATTAGTTCACAAGGCATACTAGTGAAGTAGAGAAGGGCTTCTCTAACTATTTTCCAAATTTCACATAAACCCAAGACAGCAACATAATATTGTGCAGAGCAAGATCCATAACTATGATGATTAGGTCATCAATTATTGGGACATGGATTAATGAATTAATTTAAGTCAAAGTACCATAAAGATTCTAGGTATTCTAAGATCTTTGACACCCTCATTATTGGAATTTTGACTTACACTTTCACATTCAAATCTCTAGAACGTGGCCTGAACCACTACTTTCTCACTGAGTGGTGAGAGTTCTGCTTCTGAGAATATACCAGCTAATATATGTATTGAGGTAACTCTGCAATTTGCATTAAGATGTACATGCACATGCCTAGGTATTACAATTTCTGGCCATGAATACTCCAGCTTAACAAAACACCCAGGCTTCCAACTAATGAGCAGGAGGTGGAGGCAGCAAAGTGACATTATTGCTTTCCCTCTGTCTCCCTTCTCCTGTCCCAGCGTCCAGGTGTCCAGCTCAGAAAGAGGCTAAGCCTTAGTTTCCTCCCTCTCACCTTCTAAGAAATTCCTGCTGTCCAGTAGATAGCAGGCGAAAATTTGCACAGCGGAGTAGGTAAGTAGATCTTCACTCCCACACCTCTAGATTAACACAGACCAATAAAGCAGAAGGAGTGTCAAAGGGCTGTCCAACAAAATGGTGAGTGGTGGAGAGTGGTCTTGGACTACTGTGACAAAAATAGATTGGGGGTTTCAAACCTGAGGCAAAATGGCAGATTGAATGATGCCCCACATCATGATTTAATCTGCTAACATTGTAACCTTGTGGATCGTCACCCACAATATGAAAAACCCTAAGTTAGAGCACCAATGATACTGTGATGTCTGATTTCCGAATATTTGTTTGATCTATTCACATTTATATTTTTAGGGTATGTACATGAGAATGCATTCATTTATCTTTCCTCCCATTTCAAATTAATTCTGGATACAACAATATTCTACTTTACGTTTAGCAAGGCTCTAAACCCAAAGGCACCGTACAGTTAAATTATACAGGCCTATTTCCATCACCCTTTGAATGTTAACATCATTTAATCATAGGCAGCTGTCAACAGAGATAATAAGCAATTCTGTCAGAAAAATCCATTAATGTCAAAAAAATTTAATTAGATTTTACCCAACATATTACTCATAAAAAATATCCAAGACAGTGCACTTTTGAGTTGTTCCCAGATCCTACCCCACAATTACTTGATAAGTTGGTTGCACATTGCAATGTGTACAGGTATTTTTCCACCAGACTTGATCTGATGCACACACTAAAATTTAAAATATTCTCAGTTTCCATGTATTGTTCACAACTGATGCCAGCATGGCTCAAACCAACCTTTTATAGAAACATAGAAATTAGGTGCAGGAGTAGGCCATTCGGCCCTTCGAGCCTGCACCGCCATTCAATATGATCATGGCTGATCATCCAACTCAGTATCCCGTACCTGCCTTCTCTCCATACCCTCTGATCCCCTTAGCCACAAGGGCCACATCAAACTCCCTCTTAAATATAGCCAATGAACTGGCCTCGACTACCCTCTGTGGCAGAGAGTTCCAGAGATTCACCACTCTCTGTGTGAAAAAAGTTCTTCTCATCTCGGTTTTAAAGGATTTCCCCCTTATCCTTAAGCTGTGACCCCTTGTCCTGGACTTCCCCAACATCGGGAGTGACAGTGAGATTCCATAAAACTCATTCCCCAGATATATTTTTTATTTGGTCTTAAGCACATCATTATTATATTTATATCTAGTGTGACTTTCTAAAGCGCACACCTTTCTTCTATTTATATCCATGTAACTCTGTGTGGTTTATTTGGTGGTGACATTGCTGTCAAGTGTAACTTAGATTAGCTTTAACACCTGTGACCAGACAGCTCACTCCCCACTGTTGCACTAATGTGTACAATCATTCCTCGAGTTCATTCCCTTGTTATGCCTACGCCTGGTGATGCATGGTTTTTGATTATACTAGTAAGTAGTGTTAACCCATGTGGCTCCTCTGACTGAACTATTATAGCTCACGTTCTGATTATGATATTGTCTGGTATACTTAATACACCTCACTCACATTATTCATTAGTGTGTAGTACAAATACACGACTGCTCAGTGTAATATTGTACATTTCACATTAGTTATAATATTACCAAGACTCTGAACTCACCTTCCAATTATGATTGATTAGTATGACAGTGCATTTAACCTTGTGGTAATATTGTTGCGGAGTTTGTCTCTGCAGTTTATTCTGATCACAACACAATAAATCTCCATTAAACTGGCACACTTGGGATTTTGGATATTTCAGACTTTCAAATGTTATTCTATTAATGCTTCAACACACTTTTTCCTTAAATTTTACACAGTAGAATAATAAATCTTCCAGTAAAGCTGGTTAGTTCAAACAGAGGGTGGGAAACAGAACCAAGCAAGTTTCAAGGGAGACACAAAATGCTGGAGTAACTCAGCGGGTCAGGCAGTATCTCTGGAGAGAAGAAATGCGTGACGTTTTGAGTCGAGACCCTTCTTCAGACTGAAGAAGTTTCAAGGGAGTGTGGCCAACAGTACCAGGTGAGTTTATTTTAAAGCAAGCGTGGAAACCAAGACGCCAGTGAGTGGCGTGGGGAGTACAGTAAACATCACCTGGTGAGCCAGATGCCGAACCATCAGCATTTCCTGAGAGTCATAGAGAAAATTATAATAATAATAATAATAATGGATGGGATTTATATAGCGCCTTTCTAGAATACTCAAGGCGCTTTACATCGCATTATTCATACACTCCTCAGTCACACTCGGTGGTGGTGAGCTACTTCTGTAGCCACAGCTGCCCTGGGGCAGACTGACGGAAGCGTGGCTGCTAATCTGCGCCTACGGCCCCTCCGACCACCACCAATCACTCACACACATTCACACACAGGCAAAGGTGGGTGAAGTGTCTTGCCCAAGAACACAACGACAGTATGCACTCCAAGCGGGATTCGAACCAGCTACCTTCCGGTCGCCAGCCGAACACTTAGCCCATTGTGCAATCTGTCGTCCTTATCAAAGTTTACTGTATTAAACTCAATGAAGCTGATAGCTCACTGATTACGCTACTGCCCAGGGTGACCCTCATTGCTCATTCACTGATGACTTTGCAGCTGAGTGTTACTCTGGGCAGCTCACTCGCTGATTACACGATTTCTGGGTAGTTCACACTTTGATTACATTATGTTCAGTGTGCTTCCTACTCTGTTTACATTTGCACCTAATGTGCTTATAATCGTCCAAAATTCCCTGGTCCCAAAGGATTGAAAAAACACCCCTATACGTTAAATATAAAAATAATGATCCCGAGCAGCTCATGCTTCCCAGACCTGGAATATCTAACTGTGAAGTGCTGTTCGTACTACTTGCTAAGGGAATTCACCCCAGCTATCATGATAGCAGTCTATATCCCTCCCCATGCGGATGTCAAGCTTGCTTTGAATGAACTGCACTCCGCTACCAATAATAATAATAATACATTTTATTTATGGGCGCCTTTCAAGAGTCTCAAGGACACCTTACAAAAATTGAGCATGTATAGGAAAAACATGTAAGGGGAATGAAATAAATAGTAGAGACATGACTAGTACACAAAGTAAAGACAGAATTCAATACAAAACACAGCATGAGGCAATTAATGCACAGATGAAAAGGGACGGGGACGTGGGGCTAAGGATAGGCAGAGGTGAAGAGATGGGTCTTGAGGCGGGACTGGAAGATGGGGAGGGACACGGAATTGCGGATCAGTTGGGGGAGGGAGTTCCAGAGCCTGGGAGCTGCCCTGGAGAAGGCTCTGTCCCCAAAACTGCGGAGGTTGGACTTGTGGATGGAGAGGAGACCGGCTGATGTGGATCTGTGGGACCGTGAGGGTTGGTAGGGGGAGAGGAGGTCAGTGAGATATGTGGGGGACAGATGGTGTAGGGCTTTGTAGGTGAGGACCAGGATTTTGTAGGTGATCCGGTGGAAGATGGGAAGCCAGTGAAGTTTTTTGAGGACTGGAGTGATGTGATGCCAGGATTTGGTGTGGGTGATGAGTCGGGCGGCTGCGTTCTGGACCAGTTGGAGTCGGTTGATGTAGGTGGAGCTGATGCCAAGGAGAAGTGAGTTGCAATAGTCCAGTCGGGAGGAGATGAAGGCATGGATGAGTCTTTCAGCAGCAGGCGGTGTGAGAGAGGGTCTGAGTTTGGCGATGTTGCGGAGATGAAAGAAGGAGGTTTTAATGACATGGCGGATGTGAGGCTCAAGGGAGAGGGTGGAATCAAAGATCACGCCAAGGTTGCGGGCCTGGGGAGATGGGGAGACAGTGGTGCCGTCGATGGTGAGAGTGGGGTTATTGATTTTGCTGAGTGTGGCTTTGGAGCCTATGAGGAGGAATTCTGACCAATAGCCTTGAGACAAAACACCCTGAAGCCCTGGTCATTGTAGCCAGGACTTCAATCAAGTCACCCTCAAGGGGGTACTACCAAAATACTACCAGCATGTCTCATGTCCCAACAGGATACAGAACACCCTCGACCATTGCTACACGTCCATAAAAAATGCCTACCGCTCCATTCCCCAACCACATTTCGGGAAATCTAACCATCTAGCTGCGCTTCTATCCCTGCCTACAAACAAAAACTGAATCAAGAAGATCTGGTATAGAAAGTTGTTCAGTGCTCGTCTGCGGACATGGATGACATCCAAAGCGACTGCTTAGAGACAGTGGACTGGTCCATATTCAGGGAATCTGTGGTCAACCTGAATGAGTATGCCACTGCCACGATTGACTTCATCAGTAGGTGCGTAGATGAGTGTGTACCGAAGAAGACAATCCAAGTATTCCCCAACTGAAAACCATGGGTGAACCATGAATTCCTGTGAGGCACAATGATGTATTGTCTTTCCACTGACTGGTTAGCAAACAACAAAAGCTTTTCATTGTACCTCGGTACACGTGACAATAAACTAAACTAAACTAGGTGACGGCCAAGACTGCTGCGTACAAATCAAATGATCTCAAGTGGTACAGGAAAGCTCACTAGGATCTGCACGAAGCCATCAGGGATGCCAAGAGACAATACTAGCACAAACTTGAGCCCCAGTATAACCATTCGGACACCCGCACACGGTGGCAAGGTCAAATGCTATAACTGGCTACAAGCAAAGTAGACAGCATCGCTGGTGATAGTGCGGCCCTCCCTGATTAACAATGCATTCTATGCTCGCTTTAGCAAAAGGCGAACAGGGCAATGACATCCATCCCATTAGACTCGAGTGTGCCTTTTCCCAGGGCCACTGTTGCAGAAGTTAGATCGGTGTTCCTGAGGATGAACGCACAAAAGCAATGGACGGAGTCCCTGGCCGTACCCTCAGGCACTGCGTGGACCAATGAGCAGGAGTGGTCACGGACATCTTTAATATCTCCCTTCTCCGTTCTGAGGTACTCACCTGCTTTAAGACCACAATCAGCGGCAAAGAAAAGCAAAACCTCATGCTTTAATGACTACTGTCCAGTGGCCATGACATCCATCATCATGAAGTGCTTTGAGAGGCTGGTTATGGAACACTTTAAACCCAGCTAACCAAACAACCGTGATCCACTGTTACCACTACAATAGGTCCACGGCTGATGCCAACGCCCTGGCCCTACACACATCCCTGGATAAGGAAACCCAAGTCAGACTCCTATTCAATGGCTACAGCTCTTCTTTCATTACCATTATCCCATCTCCAAACTCGTGGTTGTGTTGCAGAAGCACTACCTTCTGCAACAGGATCCTCGACTTCCTGACCAACAGACCACAATCAATAGGACAGATGACAAATCATCCTCTACAATACTCCTCAACACTGGTGCCTCGCAAGGATGCTTTCTCAGACCCTTCTATACTCCTTATACACTCATGATTATGCAGATAAGTATAAATCAATTTCAAGTCACAAATTTGAAGACGACAGCACCATAATGGGCCGGATACCAAATAACGACGAGACAGAGTTCAGGTAAGAGATTCAGAACCTCATAACTTGGTGCCAAGACAACAACCTCTCCATCAATGTCAGCAAGACAAAGGAGATTGTGATTGACTTCAGGAAACAAAGTTGTACGCATAGTGTACATTAATGGTGCTGAAGTGGAATGGTAGAAATGTTAGTTCTGAGCAATTTGTCCTGGACCAGCCACATCGAAGCAATGGCCATGAAAGCATACCAACGCTTTTACTTCCTTAGACATATCCCCAACAACCCTCATCAAATTCTACAGATGCGCCGTAGTAAGCATTTTATCAGGATGCATCACAGCATGGTTTGGGAACAGCTGACCGCACCAAATTGCAGAAAGTTATGAACATAGCCCAGACCATCACACAAACCAACCTCCCTTCCATTTACTCTTCACGCTACCCTGGCAAGGCCACCAGCATAATTAAGGACCGGTCTCAGTCAGTCACTCTCTCTTTTCCCCTATACCATCAGGAAAGAGGCACAGACGTTTGAAAATGCCTACCTCCAGATTCAGGGACAGTTTCTTCCCAGTTGTTATCAGGCAGCTGAACCATCCTCTCACCAACTAGAGTGCGGTCCTGACCTCCCATCTACTTCAATGGAGACCTTCAAACTATCTTTAATTGGACCTTAATGGATCTTGCACTAAACGTTCTACCCTTTATCCTGTATCTGTACACTGTGGACGGATTGACTGTAATCATGTATGGTCTTTTTGCTGACTGGATAGCACGCAACAAAAAGCTGTACCTTTGTATATTTGACAATAATGAACTAAACAAAATCTTCACAGGCATTGGAAGTAATATTTGCGAGTTTGAAAATTACAATCAGACCGTACCACAGCAAATTAACGTGAAAACAAGTTTCTGGAGTGGGGACTGATTGTGGGGAAGGGGTGATATGTTTTTAATGATGGCATCATCAATGCAGATAAGGAATTGTCGAAAGATCTGGCTGAAGAGACGAGTGTAGCATGCGCATTGCCAGAGGGAGTAATTGTTGCATCCTGCAGGGCTGCCATAGGTTCACTGAATGATGAATACTGTAGATGCTACTTTATTCTCCGGTACACAGCCGCTGAGTTACAGGTCATGCATTCCGTCTTCGACCATACCTAGTATGCCTCTAGGCAGTTCACTCCAATTGTGTTCTTTTCCCGTGCGATTTAGACAGCTCACTACCCATGGAGTAATTCTGCCAGCTCACTGTTCACGCCCTGACTCTGGGAAGGTCATTATTCGCGGCGTGACTCTGGGGAGCGCACTATTCCTGGCATGACACTGGAGAGCTCTCTATTCACGGCGTGACTCTGGGAACCTCTCTATTCACAACATGACTAGGGAACTCACAGCATTAGCAAACAGGGGGTGGCACAGTGGTTGGGTTGGTGCCTGAATAAGGGTGCTGTCTGTATGGAGTTTATATGTTCTCCCTTTGCCCGTGTGGGTTTTCTCCAGATGCTCAGTTTCCTCCCACACTCCAAAGACGTGCAGGTTTGTAGATCAATTAGCTTCTGTAAAATGTCCCTATTGTGGAGGATAGAACTAATGTACGTTTGATCGTTGATCAGCGCAGACTTGCTTGTTCCATTTGTATCTATCTTACATTTATGTTTCTTGTTCTGGACTATCTATCATTTTATCAAACGCCCTCCATACGTTTAATGGCCCCTATCAGGACACTATTCTGATTCCATTCTTCCACAGAAAAGTAAGCAACTGCTCAAATTTTACTGATTGTTGGATTTTTCTCACTTCGGGTAACATTGGGTAGATCTCTGATGCACTTTCTGCCACACTTCAGTATTTTTACATATTATGGTAATTAGAACTGTGTGCAACTGCTATTGAGATTCTTTTAAAAAAACCTATGCTTCAAAAAAAGTCTTCAATTAAGCTGAGATATGTTATACGCCAAAATATTAAAATGGAAAGTGATGTGAATTTAAAACATAGCAAGGCACTACAGAAGCAATTCTAAAATTACTTATTCCCAGTCAAAGTAAATTTTTGTTACCTTCATAAAAACATTACCAACTTTGGGAAATAACCCACTGTTCCAATAAAATCAGCTTTAGGTTCTCGAAAGCCTCTCCATATTTAAAGCATCTGTTCCCTAGTTAGGATATTGAATCTCTTCTATATTATCGGCAAGACTGAGAGATTCGTACCAAAGTAGATGTTGAAGGAGGAGGAGCCATCTTGGGAAACGGCTGCTAACCAGCAGCCGTCCGTTTAATTCACTTTTTTTGGGAAGTTTTAGTGTGTTCTGTGCCTTGTCTGTGGGAGAAATTACTTTTTAATGTGGGGGGTAGGGGGTAATAATATTTCTAGGTCCCTACCTGGTTGGTGAGGCAGCTTTTTCTCTGGGCTGCCCCGTCGACCCGTCCTCGTGGCCTACCAGCGGGCTTGGAGCACCGTTTCCTGTCAGGGACCGCCCAGCACCTCGGCTTCGGTGGCGGCACAGCGCTGGAGCGCTATTGCGGAGTGCAGCGGGCAATGCCTTGCCTGGGTCGCCGCGTTGGATCGACGCGCTGGAGCTCCGGTGAGCTGTGACCGCCGTGTTTAACACCTCCGAGCTGCGGGTCTGCGGAGCGGAGCGGGCGGTGCCGACTCTAACATCGGGAGCCTGGGAGCTCCAAACCGGCGCGGCCTTGCCAGCTTTGGGAGCCGTGGTCCCCAGTTACGAAGCGGCCGTTCCAGGTGGCCCAGCCGCTGAAAGGACTCTCCCGACGCCGGGGCATCACCACCCGGCCAGAACGGCCAGGAACATCAGGCCTCCGTAGAGGCAATAGCGGTGGCCTCAATAGGCCTGACTTTGGGAGAACTGGAGATGGGGACTGGACATTGTGCCTTCCCCCACAGTGGCAATCATTGTGGGGGGATGATTTTTTTTGTGTGTGAGTTAATATGTTAGTCTGTGTCCAAGATGGCTGTCGGAAGGGAGAGTGGACGCTAGCGCGCTTTAGCTGCCGCTGCTCTCTCTTCACATTGTGTTTTTGATTTTTTGTCTTTGGAGCGTTTTCTGTCTTTAATTTGTGTACTGGTGATGTCCTTATTATTTATTTTACTCCGACTATATGTTTTTTCTCTCTTGTTAATTTATTATTATTATTATTATTACGAACGCACACACAGTAAATCACCTTTCCATTCTGTCTCCCACAAAAAACCTATCGAAATACCTGTAGATATTAAGTTTAGCCTAAGTCAAAGAAATACCTGTAGATATTAAGCTTTATAAACCTTGCACCAGCATGCATTGACTGTCTCCTCTAAATAAATTCAGCAGAAATTATCTTACACATTCAATGCCTGCTTCCATCTGAGCCGTAGCTTGGAAGTATCACTTACGGCAGGGGTCGGCAACCTTGTTCTGCATAGGAGCCAGGACCCATGTCTGTGAGCGGATGGCGGGCCACATCTATCGCCATAGTTAATAAATAATTAATGATAGTTAAAGAAAATCGCTAGAAAAATGTAACAAAAGGCAATTACCCCCGTGACATACTACAACTAAAGTACAACAACTGTGGCATGAACGGAATTCCTCACCGAGCCTGCTGATGCTTCGCTTTCCTCCAGCCCACCCGCCACTGAGCTCCCGAGAAAACCGCTCTCAGCCCGCTTCAGTTTCACACATGCCGCGGCACCGGGGAGGGAGGGGGGGGGGGGGAGGCGCATTCACTCCGGGTGGCCGGGAGGATGGAAGAGGGGGTGGGAGGGTAGGGACGGAGAGACCGAGTGAGTCGACAGGTGTTGTGATATGGAATTGGCTGTGTATGTGTGTGAGAACTACTCTTGGACAAGTGTTGTGTGTGTTTTGTGTTATGCCTGCGGACTGGATGATTTTGGGTTGCCGACCGGGAGCCATCAGTTCATGCAATGACGTGCCTAACCTTTAGAACTTTGACTCTATTGATAGAATACTATTCTCTTTAAAGATTTTTCAAACAGTGACTCAAAGTCTTGCTATTGACAGGTCACTATTTAGCCAAATTCAATTAAGGAAAGTTTTGTCACCCAGCAATAAGAATGTTTTGATGTGAGCACGTGCAGATCTGTTTTCTCATATACTGGAACACCTTCCCTCACACAGGGAAAGGCCAGCAGGCTTCTTAGAATAAAGGGGAGGCCATTTAAGACTGAGGTGAGAAAAAACATTTTCACCCAGAGAGTTGTGAATTTGTGGAATTCCCTGCCACAGAGGGCAGTGGAGGCCAAATCACTGGATGGATTTAAGAGAGAGTTAGATAGAGCTCTAGGGGCTAGTGGAATCAAGGGATATGGGGAGAAGGCAGGCACGGGTTATTGATTGGGGACGATCAGCCATGATCGCAATGAATGGCGGTGCTGGCTCGAAGGGCCAAATGGCCTCCTCCTGTACCTATTTTTTATGTTTCTATGTATCTATGCTTCCTGCGGGAGAATGCAGTGCCCCATTTTTGAACAGGCGACTGATGGAGGACCATGAAGACTTGTATGGACCGAGATTTATTTATTGCCACTTACTGACAAATGAAGATATTATGGTTGTCTGAATGCAGCTGTAAATGCACTGCTGCAACTGCTCTCAAAATGTTATGCAATTTCCAAACTAAATCCTTTGCAACTGGTGAAATCTGAACTTTGCCCTCCAAACAAAAATGCACTTCATCAGCATTATACTTCGTAACATCTGATGCTATCTGAGAGTAAGAAAGATGTGATGTCACTCTGGTCAGGAAGATGTGTTGTAATCCAATCCAGGCGAGCACTGAGCCTCAGACAATACACTAGGTGCATTTGTTTATTATTTTAATGACAAAGCCCGATGTCCACGGCAGAGGATTGGCAATCCTAGTTATGATGTATCACGTCAAAGTGTTATATCCAAGTTAAGTTAAATTTTAATCCGTGATAAGGACTTGACAGTCGATTAAATACTTGTGAAGTGGTGTTGTAATGAAAAAGAAAAAGAAAACAGAGTGTAGAATATAATATTGCAGCTACAGAGAATATACAGATAAATTGAGTTGTCTTTCCAGTACAGCATGGACCTTCCATTAATACTGACCAGTGACCCACCATCTTGTGCAGCATTGAAATTCTTCCTGTTACATGGAAACAGAGCCACATATCCAGCATGGTGCAACCATTCTATCAATTAAGAAACATAAATACGGTTGTCGAGGTTATGGGAGAAGGCAGGAGAATGGGGTTAGGAGGGAGAGATAGATCAGCCATGATTGAATGGCGGAGTAGACTTAAGGGCCGAACGGCCTAATCCTGCGCCTATCACATGATTTTATGAAGAAGTGGAAGCAGGAGTAAACTATTCAGCCCCTCTTGCCAGTTCCAAAGGTCAGTAAATCAATTATTCTTTTACTTTAGCTACACTTTCCCACATTAATCCCATGACCATTGATTCACAAAATATCTAAAAATCTGCCCGTCTGTATCTTGAATATACTTAGCAACTGATCCACATCAGTTTTCTTGGGTAGAGAATTCTAAATATTTACAACCCACTGGGTGAAGATAACTTCTCAAATCTGTTCTGGTTGACCCACCTCTTATTCTGGCACTGTGGTATCCCCTTGAGGAGAAACATCAATTCCATATCTACTCTGTTAAGCCATTACATCTCAGCATTGAACAGCTGTACATCCTGGTCCAACCTACTCAGCTCCAGCCCTTATATTCAGTCAATAGGGTGTAAAGCATGCTCTGTGAACAGTTAAAGAACACCATCAGAGGGCAGGGCTTCACATTAGTGTCTTGGCAAAGTGGCACATCTCTATTTATAAATGCTATAATTACCCTTTTTTGGCCTAGATTTTACTTGTATTTTCATTCCTAAGCTCCTAGTGAGGTACCAATGTACATTAGAAGTCAAATCCCCCTGCTGGAAATGTACATAAAACACCCAATAAGAGTTTGCAATCCTTACAATGGTGAATAATTGGGTTTGATCTCATATTGCTGATTTTTAATGGCTACTAGACCAGGTGCGGACCCGTTGGGCTCGTCCCCCAAGGCAACATTCCACCACTGACCCATAGCCCCCAACTGCGCAGGCGCGGCTGAAGGGTTCCCGCTGTGACGCCAGAGATCCCCGTTGTGACACAAGTCACGGCTATCCTCCCCCAACTGCGCAGGCGCTGCTGGCAAGTGGGAGCGTGACTGAGACGTTTTTAATGTTCAAAACAAAATGGCAATTACCTGCAAAATATAAGATCAATGTGAACACATCTCACTCTCCCTCTTCAGTCCCATATTCCCCTCCTCTATTATCCTCCCTCTCCCTACTCTCCACCAACCCTCCTCTGCTTCCTCCCCTCACCCCCTCCCTCCCCTCCTCCCTCTTCCCCCTCCCCATTTACCTCGCATCCCTCTTCCTATTCCTATCCTCCTCCCTCTCATCCCCCAGCACTCCCTCCCCACCTCTACACCCTCCTTCTTCTTCTTTCCGCTCTCCTCCTCCCCTCACCTTTCCCTCCCTCTCCTTTCCCCTACCCTGTCACTCCCAACCTCCCTCCATAATCCCTCTCTCCTTCCTATCCCCTCCTCTCCCTCTATCCCCCTGCTCCCCCACTCCTCATCTCCCCCCTATCCCACCCCTCCCCCCCCCCCACTCTCCCTCACTTCCCCCACTGCCCTCTTCTCCCTCTATCCCCCACTCCCTACCTCCCCCACAATGAAATTTGGGATCCCATTGTGACATCGAACGCAGCTGACAGGCAGGGCAAGTGGAAAAGTGTTTTTGATAAGAGGTTTTTGTCAAGTTTAAGATGTCAATTACGTAACATATACCATCAATCTGAACGAAACTTGGCTAATGCACACTGCAGGACAATGGTGAGGAAGGTGGGCCAATAATTGTAGCGCTATCGTGTACCATTTTGCGGAGTTTCCAGAACACACGCACACGCATACAAACAAACAAACAAACAAGATGAGTTTTTGTAATATATATATAGATAGATACATCCTTAACTGCTTTTGAACTGATTGAATTCTGTCCTAAATCTTAAGAGCAATTTTCCACACCTCACCAAATAAGTAGCAAATTCAAATGTTATGTCTGTCTGTCTGTCTGTCTGTCTGTCTGTCTGTCTGTCTGTCTGTCTGTCTTTCTGTCTATCTATCTATCCAGCTCTCTCACATCACCTGCACTGTGGAGGAGATGACTACACCAAGAAGCATACCTATGCAGATTATATTATAATGAGATGGCTACAGATACTCATACTGACCCTACTGTAACATTCTACCCATGCGAATTACAAGCAAATTGACACCTTGCCCTCCCTCACAACTACCTCTTTGAGGGAAACAAACAATATAAAGATAAATAAATACACAGGTCTCAATCTTTCTCAGTTTTTAAAATGGTCTCATCAGTACCAGTGGAAACTGATAGATCATGCATTAAGAAGGTTATAACACTATAAATGCACAGTAGAATACAGCGTTTGGCATTCTCACCGCGCACTTCACTTACAAGTTGCACTCAAGTGGGAATTGAGCTATTTTGTCTCCTTTCATTATTCTGCCTGCTCAAGTAAGTTTGTTGAATACAACTGCCCAAGGATCTGAGAGACATTGGCTATATGTGTCGGGGAAATGATAGCATCAATTTGCCGGCAGTTATTTATAGCCTGCACCATCACTTTATACGGTGAGTTGTCACCGTAGAGATTGTAAGTAATATAGCAGTATTCTGCACACATCAAATGCCATCAGCTTGCTGTGAGCCACAGGAATTTTAAACATATACGGCTGTTTCCAGAGATAAAAACTTGCTCCAGGAACTTCAGCTGAAGAATGAGGTACATAACTAAAGAGAGGGTGAAGAGCAATGAAAGCAAAATCTACATTAGACAGTTGTCAATCTTATTCCCAGCTTTAAGGCTGCATGCCCTTCAGCAGGTTTGTTGTATTTGCATGGGTCTCTGATTGGTAGTGGCCACCTGACTGTGGAACTGTCCCATAACTACCTCTGGCATTGGGATTGGCTGGATACCTCCATCATGAACAGAAGTGATAGGCCATGGAGTTCGCAAATTTGCTATGACAATTCTACAAATTGCTGGAATTAAGGTTATATTTGATTTAAACCAGCAATTTAAATGACATGAGATTGTACAATACATTAAATGCCGCCCTTTGATTAAAATCAGGAAATCTGGGGAGAATTACCCCTTGAGGAGAATAGATAGAATGAATGCAGTCATTTACCCAGATCTCAGGGATAAAGAATTTCTAATGTTCACAACCTTTCAGAAGAAATCCCTACTCAGCTCTGATTTAAAAGGGAGACCTATTTTTCTGAAAGTATGACCTGATTTCTCGATACACCCACTTCAAGAAAAACCTTTTCAGCATCCATCGTGTCACTGCCCATGGAATATAATTTTTTTCAATAAAATCATCTCCAGTGTGAGGTGCTGCATTATGGGAGGTTGAATGCAAAGAGAAAGTATATAGTTATTGCAAGACCCCTAAAAGCACTGATGTACAGAGGAATCTTGAGCTCCAAGTCCATAGTTCCGAAAAAGTGGTAACACAAGAAGATAGAGTAGTAAAGATGGCGTATGGTATGCTTGCCTTCATCAGTCGAGGCACTGAGTATAAGTCAGGAAGTCATGTTCCAAATTCTGGTTGCCCTATTACAGGAGGGATGTGAAGGCTTTGGAAAGAGCACAGAAGAGATTTACCAGAATGCCGCCTGCATTCGTGAGTTTTAGCTACAAGGAAAGGTTAGAGAAACTTGGATTGTTTTCTCTGGAGGATCGGAGGTTCAGGGGAAACCCGATAGAATTATATAAAATTATAACAGCATGGCTTCAAATAGAGAACCTATGATTTTATCTTTTTAAAAAAAAATAATTTTATGTTTTCCTCACTGTGACACTCTACACTCTATGCTATATGCTCTGCATCTGATCAATATGCTTTGTCTAGAGACATCCTTGGCGTTGTCCTCCATTATTACATTTGCATTTTTCTTAGTCTTCCCAAATACCCCTTCATCTGAATCTTCTACTGCCAGATTAGATTTCCTCTCTTGATTCAAACCCCCCGGGCATTCTAATGTAAGCCCTCCAATGCAGCAGTTGCAAAAGTGCCCACAAGATACTGTTCCTCTTCAGATTCAGATGCAACCTTTCTTGTTGTATAGGGCCTGAAACAATCCAACTTTCACAGGACTCTAAAGAGCTTCCTCCACCACCATCCCTTCAACCAGGCATTTGTCTGCCCTATTTCCCATCTTCTGTATTCACAAGCATGCGGCACTGCTAATAATCTGGGCATTACTACATTCCTGCTTTATAATCTCTTTCTAAATCACTAAATCCTGCCAGCAGGTATATTTCACTTTTTTCCTCTTTCAGTGACACCAATATGAACCATAACCTCTGGTTGGTCAGAGACAACCCCTTCAGCTGTCCAGAGACAACCTTGACCTTGAAATCAATGTCAAAATCTATTACAGCCGAATGGACTGGCTTTTCCCTTACCACTATTGCTCTCCTTCTCTCCCCTTCCCGTCAACAAATTCCCACAACCCTTCACCCTTGTGTAGCTGGGCTTTCCGTGGTGCTGTGATCTTTGCTCTGTTTGCACAGCCTGAAGAAATCATTAACCTCACGTGAGATCAGCACTAAATACCTGCGAGTGAGCAAGATGGGCTCAAGAGATCCTGCACTACCTGCCTGGTTTTGCTCTTTTTTTGCTTGACAATCACTCATTCTCTCCCTGCCTGCACATTCCAAAATGTACACTTGTCATGCTTGTATCAGGCAGCACTGACAAGGTCAGCATCTAATGTATGCTCCGTTAACTTGGAAAAGGTACTGAGCCTTCTTGAAGCACTGTAGTGGTTCAAGACTTTAATCAAACAACAATGATGAATTGTGATATACGCTCAAGGCAGATGAGAGAGCTAATTGAACCTGGTAGCAATGCATCTGCTGTTCTTGTCTGTCTAAGTGGAGGAGGCCACAGGTTTGGAAGATAAATGTTATGTGAGGACTGGACCGAGCACCTGTCTTGCTCTGTGTGCTGATTTCTGGCTGGCTTTGATCCCTTGTATACGTTCCCTTTTGAAGGAAATCAGGCTAGATGTGATATCAGAGAGCTGCAGGTTCAATCACAGAGATTCAGGTAATCAGCTCAAACACATCCTTCTACAAATGTTGGTGCCATCTAATACCAATGCCCCATACACAAGCGTAGGCACGGGTTTGGTGATTCAATTGGTAAACAGAAAATTGAAAAATAAAATTCTTCATTCTGGTATAAGAGGTGACTTCGCACAAGGCTGCTATACCGTTACTCTTAGTTGTGATTTGTTAACGTGCCATATAGTGTCATACATTTCCAGAAATAAGCACAGTGACCTAATTGGATCTACTAAAGTAGTTTTCAACGGATGGGTGAAAGATGGTAATAGTAAAATTGATCTGCCACTTTAGACTGCTGCAGTGATTATACCACAGGTATAAAAGTTTGATTAGTGCATATTTAATGCAATTAACATTAATGGCATAAAGAATCAGTGTATGTGTGCTGTCCACAGACCAAAGAGCTGACGGTTAACAGTTATAGAGAAAGCCAGCCAGAAATAGGTTGTTCCATTGATACTGTTTTTACAATGAAAATTTTATGAGCAGTACTCAGTGGGAGAGATAATGGGAAATTCAATCTGCTTTAACAAAACACTTACTAATAGCAAATGCAGAATAAAAGTATGAAGTGACAAATAACAATAGATCTGGAAGGTCATGGCCAGAGTAACAGGGACAATGGGGATGCACCACACAAATATACCTGTAGTAGCCATTTAGCTTAAATCAGTATGTTATGGGGTGGGAGATTGCAACCTTCACGTGGTCCGCCCTGCTTCGACGAATGCAATCAACCTGGCGTGCACAATCAAATAAGATCAAATAGAACAAATTGTCCTACAACTTTAGGCTGTGCACACCATATGCAAGAAGAAGAGTATGTTATAATTATAACCAGTTACCTTTAAATTTTTATCTGCCTGCTATTATGTGAGAGGGATTTATACGCAGTCTGGGGCAGACTCCCAAGGAGTTTAGTTTAGTTCAATGAAGATCGTGGGAGAGACATAGTTTTCGACCATGCACGAGCATGACCACGAGTATGATTGAAATGTACTTATACAAGAAGAAGCTTTTATGAATTATCTTACTGTTTGTACTACTACAATAAAGAAACTTAATCAAGAGACTGTTTTTGGGAAGATTCATCTTTCGACGGCATTGAATGTCTCGTGGGTGCGTATGGATTATCTTCTGATCCACGGTCATCATTTAAAGTGATAATTGAGGGCTAAACCCTTGAGACGTTGTAAAAATTGTCACTATAATGCCCTTAGCACGCGGGAGATCTGTTCACGTGTTACGAGTTAACAACAGGAAAGCTGTTGTTAACTCGGTGGTAAATGATTTCCAGCCTTTGTTCCTTCTACCCATCAAGAGATGAGTGAAGAAAGAAATGACTGGGCTGTGACCGGTTCTTAATTTTGTTGGCTGGTTTCTGGAGGCAGCATGAAGTAAACATGAAGTCATATAGTGTGCTGCTGTTAATTTGTAATGGTTTAGGTTTATTAGTGTCTTATACTCTGAGGTACAGTGAAAAGCTTGTTTTGCATGCTATCCAAACAAATCAGATACTATACATAAATACAATTAAGTCAAACTCAAGTACAATTGGTAGAGCAAATGGAAAGTTTTTGAGTGCAGAATATCGTTCTCACCATTGTAGTGCACCAGTTCCAGAGACAAACTCCAATGTCTACAGTGGGGTAGAGGTATATTAAACAGAACTCTATCTTATGGAAGGACCATTCAGATGCCTGAAAACAGAGGAGAAGAAGCTGTTCCTGTGTCTGGTGTTGTGCGTGCTTCTGCAACTTTACCGAGGTGGGGAAGTTCTTTGATTATGTTGGCTACTTTTCCGAGGCATAGTGAAGTGTAGATGGAATCAATGCTGAGGAGTCTGGTCTGTGTGGTGGACTGGGATACATCCAACTCTGCAATGTTTTTGCAAAGGAGGCATTGCGATGGGGTTGGTAAAGCAAATGAGCCCATTTTACAGATTCAGATGTGCATATCTGGTGAATGTGGATGTGGCATGTGATTTCTAGTCAGGGTTCCTATGAGTGTAAGGACGTCCAGAGTGGAGGTCGAGAGGACGTAGCAGGAAAATGGATGCTAAATTAAATGCATGGAATGATTTTCCATACCGTGGGAAATAGAGAAACATGTTGTACAACTTTACAAAATATGTCAAGTTAGTGCTCTTTGAACCACCCATTTATCCAGCCTGTGCAACAGACAAAGCACCATCACTCTAAATCGTCTGGTAGGAACACACCCACATATCAAACCTACCAGGGCAGTCAAAGTGAGGTTTATTTGGAAAGTCAGGTATGGACAAAAACAGCATGAAGATCCAGAGATGAAGACATTTTGATCAAAGAATTAAACCAATATTAAATATGTCAGGGTAGCTGTTCATGTTTCACTAAGAATAAATATCATACTTTCCTTCAGACTATTTTGAACTCAAATAAAAATTGCAACAAGTGGTCCCTCAGAAGAGAGGCAAAATGTTTTAAGTGGGAAAGGAAATTTTCCTCATTTATTTACTCTTCAGATCTAATACTTTTGTGCATTCAGAAGATAAACTGCAATGATAATCACTAACTCTATTCTTTGCATTGGTGAAGGTCAAGATTTTGGATACCTGCTTTGCACCATACTGTCTGTGTCAGTGTGCTTGACGTGACAATATTGATTTAGTCAGGATTAGCACTAAATCCTTCATAACAGGAGGTTGCTTTTGATTTGATGGTGCATCCTGAGAGCCGGTCAAATGACATAGTAATACAGCTGCTGACTCTGTTATCTTTTAGTTCGGAGAGCCAAAGATTTTAACCCTTCCAGGCTTGAACGGGGCTGAGATGTGTGCTGACATTAGTTTAGGATCAGGAGTGCAGACTTAAATCAGAGCATGCAAATTGACAGTATACACATATGCCATGCAGCCACCATGTCCATTTAGAGCAAAACTACATTTGAAATTAATCCCACTTCCCAGCTCCATTGGTATGTTATGGTTCTTCATGTACTCTTCAAGGCACTTCTAAATATGGTGAGGGTTTCTGCCTCAATGACACTGCACTACCACCACCACCACCTCAGATATGTCACACTGAGATAATCAACCTACCAATGAGTGAAATAACTGCTGCTACATCTTTCCTGTATTTTGAAGAGCATAATTGTACTCCGTATTCAAGCTATAGCCAAGTTGATCGCTTACAGTTTGTGCAAGATCCTCTTGCTCTTGTATTCTATATCAGTCATTAAAGAAAGGTATTTGTATGCCTAAACCACCTTGTCCACTGTCCTTCCTATCTTCAGGAACCTATGGATATGCACTTTGAGATCTCATTCTTCCATGAGCTTTTCGGAATCCCATCTTTTATCATGTACTCCCCTAGCTTTTGCATCATCTCACGTATCTCTGGATTAAATAGGTGCCATTTTTGTGCTCACTTAATCAGTCCATTCATATGTTCCTGGAGCTGAGAACTTTCTTCTTTACTACTGACCACAGTGTCATACAGCATGGAAACAGGTCTGTTAGCCCAACACATCCATACTGAGCAAAATGACATTCTACACTAGTTCCATTTGCCCATATTTGGTCCATATCCCTCGAAACCTTTCCTATCCATGTACCTAGACAAGTGTCTTTTATATGCTGTCTGGCAGCTTGTTCCAAATACCCACCAACCTCTGAGTGAAAAAGTTGCCTCTCAGGTTCCAATTATATCCTTCTCCTCTCACTTTGAACATGTCCTCTAGTTCTTTATTCCCCTACCCTCACTAAAAGACTTCCCCCTTTCAATCCGCTCATAATTTTATACACCTCTATAAGATCAATCCTCAGTCTCCTGCACTCCATTGAATAATGGCCTAGCTTGACCATCTTTCCTTGTAGCTCAGTCCTGTCAACATCCTCATAAATCTTCCCTGCACTCTTTCCAACTTAATGACATCCCTCCGATAGCAGAATGACCAAAACTGAACACAATACTTTAAATGCGATCATGTACAATTGCAACTGTCCCAACTGTTACACTCAATACCCTGACTGATGGATAATCCGACAAGGGCCTGGAACCAAATGTTAGGCGCACTAGTCAATAATTCCCAGGCTTTTATTGCTGCCCTTCTTAAATAAAGACACAATATTAGCCGCCCTCTTCTGGCACCACATCTGTACTAATGATTCATGTATCTCAGCCAGGGCTCCAGCAATTTCTTCTCCAACTTCCCACAGCATCCTCAGATATATCCAATCAGACCTGGGAGATTTATCACTGATGATTTTGGTATCATCAGCATAATTATTAATCATGATCCTATTAACACCTTGTTACCTTCCAGGTCACACACTGGCCTGAGGTAAACATAATGCCACTTCTTGAATGTCCCTGGGTCATATTGCTGGGATTCATCTACCTTGTAGAACATATGTAATTAACGTATAATTTATGTATAAGTTATGTTTTTGCGTATCCAGATGGCTGTGACGCTTTAATTGCACCAGTACCTCACTAGTGTATATGACAATAAACTTGACTTAACATGACTTGACTTAAAATCGCATCTAATTCACTGAGGCCCTTCAGGCAAGCAATCTGCTGTTCATACCAAGCCAGCCCTTTATGTGACTCTGAAACTACTAATGTATTTGATTCTTAACTGCTTCCCGGATTGAGGAATGATTGAGGATGGGTAATAAATACTGGCATTACCAACTACATCCACATACTGTGAAGAAATAGAAAAGAAGAACGGAGAGAGGCCACATTATAGTATTTGGGAGACAAGAACATGGAAGACAATACATCTTTGAAACTGGCAGGGCAGGTGAGGAAGTGGTTATGTGAATAAATAGAGATAAGGGAGTAGAAAAGCAAGGAGGTTATGTTGAACTTTTATAAAACATTAACTGGTCCACAACAAGAGTTTGTCATCCTATTCTGCTGATCACGTTCCGGAAAGGATGTAAAGATCCTGCAGAACATGCATAGAGGCCTGAATAAATTTCAGTTACAAAAATAGACTGAAGAAGCTTATATTTGTTCTCAGAGCAGGCTAGGAGGACAATATAAGGATAGATTTACATCTTTTCCCATGAGCAAAAGACCAAGGATAGATTTTAAATGACTGCAAAAGATCTAGGTTGACAAGTTGACAAGAATAAAATCTTCATAATGCAGTGAGCAGTTATGACCTAAAATTCATTGTTGGAAAGTATGATGGATGTAGAATTAATTATGTTTTTTTGAAGGGAATACATAATCACTGAAGGCAAAAAATAACTGATGATACATTGATTGTTATTGGTATTGCTATGTTATTAGTGTTGGCATATTATAGTCATATGTACCTGGATACAGTGAAAAACGTAATTTTATGTGCAATCCAGGCAAATCATAGCACACATATGTACAACAGATAGTACAAATCAACAAAGGAAACAATTCAGAATATAATGTAGACACAAAATGCTGGAGTAACTCAGTGGGACAGGCAGCATCTCTGGAGAGAAGGAATGGGTGACGTTTCAGGTCGAGGCCCTTCTTCAGACTTTAGAATATAGTGTTACAGTTACAGAGAAAGTGCAGATATTAAAATGTGCAGATATACAGTGCCCTCCATAATGTTTGGGACAGAGACCCATCATTTATTTATTTGCCTCTGTACTCCACAATTTGAGATTTGTAATAGAAAAAAATCACATGTGGTTAAAGTGCACTTTGTCAGATTTTAATTAAGGCCATTTTTATACATTTTGGTTTCACTATGTAGAAATTACAGCTGTGTTTATACATAGACCCCCCCCCCCCCCCCCATTTCAGTGTACCATAATGTTTCGGACATAGCAATGTCATGTAAATGAAACTAGTCATGTTTAGTATTTTGTTGCATATCCTTTGATGACTGCTTGAAGTCTGTGATTGATGGACATCATGAGTTGCTGGGTGTCTTCTCTGCTGATGCTCTGCCAGGCCTGTATTGCAGCCATTTTTAGCTTATGCTTGTTTTGGGGGCTAGTCCCCTTCAGTTTTCTCTTCAGCATATAAAAGGCATGCTCAATTGGGTTCAGAACGGGTGATTGACTTGGCCACTCAAGAATTGACCATATTTTAGCTTTGAAAAACTCCTTTGTTGTTTTAGCAGTACGTTTGGGATCATTGGCTTGCTGTAGAATGAACCGCCGGCCAATGAGTTTTGAGGCATTTGTTTGAACGAGCAGATAGGATGTCTATACACTTCAAAATTAACTATGCTACTATCATCAGCAGTTGTATCATCAATGAAGATAAGTGAGCCAGTACCTTCAGCAACCATACATGCCTAGGCCATAACACCCTCACCACCGTATTTCACAGATGCTTTGGATCTTGGGCAGTTCCTTCTCTCCTCCATACTTTGCTCTTGCCATCACTCTGATATAAGTTAATCTTCATCTCATCTGTCCACAAGACCTTTTTCCAGAACTCCAGTTGCTCTTTTAAGTACTTCTTGGCAAACTGTACTTTTGCGGCTAACCAGTGGTTTGCATCTTGCAGTGTAGCTTCTGTATTTCTGTTCATGAAGTCTTCTGCGGACAGTGGTCATTGACAAATCCACACCTGACTCCTGAAGAGTGTTTCTGATCTGTCGGACGGGTGTTTGGGGATTTTTCTTTATTATTGAGAGAATTCTTCTGTCATTAGCTGTGGAGGTCTTCCTTGGCCTGCTTGTCCCTTTGCGATTAGTAAGCTCACCAGTGCTCTTTTTCTTCTTAATGATGTTCCAAACAGTTGATTTTGGTAAGCCTTATGGTTTGGCTGATGTCTCTAACAGGTTTATTCTTGTTTCTCAGTCTCATAATGGCTTCTTTGACTTTCATTGGCACAACTTTGGTCCTCATGTTGATAAACAGCAATAAAGGTTTTCCAAGGTGATGGAAAGACTGAAGGAAAGACTAGGTGCTGAGAGCTCTCTTATAACCGCATCTTATATGCACCTGAGCAATTACAAACACCTGTGAAGCCATGTGTCCCAAACATTCTGGTGTCCTGAAATGGGGGTACTGTGCAAACTTAGCTGGAATTTCTACATTGGTGAAACCAAAATGTATAAAAATGGCCTTTATTAAAATCTGACAATGTGCACTTTAACCACATGTGATATTTTCTATTACAAATCTCAAATTGTGGAGTACAGAGGTAAATAAATAAATGATGGGTCTTTGTCCCAAACATTATGGAGGGCACTATAAAAGTGCAAGGACTCCAATGAGGTACAAAGAAAGATTGAGAACACATCCTTAGCTTATGAGAGTTTTGTTTGTTTGATAACAATGGGGAAGAAACTGTTCTTGAATCTGGTAGTATGATGAAGAAAAGGTTAATTGAACAGACTGGAGATTCTTGCAAAGACAGGCATGGACCTACTAGGCTGAATGGTCTCTTTTTGTGCTTCAATGATTCTTATGGAAGTTTTATAACGTTAAAATGGGGGTGATATAGCAGTACTGCCCCTAATTCTCTATTGTTTCCATAGCGGCTCTGCTCCAGCTCTGGTGCTTTGATCTGCCTTTATACAATTAACTCTTAGAATATATTATGAATAATGAATCCAAATATCAGGGGTCAACATAATCCAAGTTAAGCTCAATTGTTCATGGGCTGTTTTTTGCTACTATGCTTAAATAAAGAACCAAGAAAAAGTCAGCACCTTCTATCAGCCATGTCTATTTTTTTTCTATACATCAAAGCACAAAGTAAAATATACCTCTAAAAAGGTGACTTATTATGTTGAAAGTATCTTAATGCAATCACTCATGTCACATGTACTGTCTAACCAGATCAATAAAACCATATAAAGATTCACATCACATGCCAAAAATTCTTGTTCCAACAATTGGCAAACAATTTCTTACCCCTGAACATCAGAGTCAACTAGGATGCGAACAAGAATTCCCGTCACAGCTACCAGTATTGGATAATGATCCACGCTCTCCAAACCTGAGGAAAAGAATGGAGTGAATAATATCACAAGCATATTAATTAAAAAAAAAAAAGAGAATATTTAAGATGCTGCATTAATCTACATCAAAGCAAAATTGTTGCAAGAAAGTGTGTATGATCAGAGCCTTCATATGGGTGTCATTCTGCATAGACATGCTTTAGCCGAATAGATTTTGTATTCCAAAGAAATCTAGGGGTTTGGAGAATCAAATGGGAACACAAACGTGAGGTATACAATCAGCTTACTGAAGAGCAGTGCAGGTTCATTGTGCCATTTTAGTCTACCTCTGCTTCTTTTACTATTGCAATGTTAAACAAGACTGGGGCATATAAACCTCTAACCCGCTGGCTGCAATGCAACTTTGGGCCACCCTGCTGCTCAGATATTTTCCAGAATTTCATTCATGGTTACACATCAGTTTGACCATTTTACTCCACTGTCTTTTAACAGCATCTATACATATGTATTTTACTCTGTTAAAATGCTACTGCTATCCACTTTGTCATAGAGTCAAATAACCAACCATATCCATGGTGAACGTTTTTTCCTGTCCACACCAATCTTCTATGCCTGCATTAAGACCAATTCAAATGCCTGGTTAAATTGTTTCTAATCCCACAACCTCTGGGCAGTGCATTCCAGATATCAACCACACTCTGTATAAAAAGAGTAATATAATCACAGTGGTAAAATCTAACAATGAGCTGGAAAGATATCCAAAACCTGCTCAAAAATGAGATATTATGGAATATTTTAAAGACAAGAGAAGCAAATAGGTTTAGGAAGGGAGGTTATCTGAATATCTGACCCATAGGAAAGGAGAACAAGACTGAATGGAGACAGGATTATGGCTGGGCCTGGAAGAGATATTTCATTGCATTAACAGCCTGCATAATAATTCAACCCTTAGCAGAGTCTGATTATTCTGAAACATGGTAAAATTAGATGAACAAGGGATTTCCAGACTTCTGTACTAATTAATCAAACAGCAACAAATCCAAATGATTTATATTTTCATAATAGTTGTCACTTAACTAATTGCAATAAAACATACTGCTAGCCTATCCTCCTCTTCTACGCAGTTAATCCTACCTAAATCTGCCCCCTTCCATCTCCATCATTCCCAAGGCACCCACAACGCAGCATACTAGAACAGCTGCTGTCTCACGGCTCCAATGACCCAGGTTCATTCCTGAGCTCCTGTGCTATCAGTGCAGAGTTTGCACTTTCTCCCTGTCACTGCGTAGATTTATCCCGGTTTCCTCTGATATCTCATATATGTGTGGGTTGGTAAATTAATTGCTCTCTTGTGCGTAGGTGAGCAATAAGGAGCTGATGGGAAAATTCATGTCATCTGCAGACTTACTGGAGATTTTTTAGGGTTGAAACTGGTGGAATGGAGAAAAAAAATCAGTG
The DNA here is from genome assembly GCF_010909765.2 of Amblyraja radiata. NCBI lineage: Eukaryota > Metazoa > Chordata > Chondrichthyes > Rajiformes > Rajidae > Amblyraja > Amblyraja radiata. The sequence continues at coordinate 24,018,223 of NC_045973.1, forward strand.
GATACATTACATTTGGATTTTCAGAAGATCTTTCATCAGAAACACCGCGGTGCTGGCTCGAAGGGCCGAATGGCCTACTCCTGCACCTATTTTCTATGTTTTTTCAAAAAATGGTTGAGACAGGATATAGTGATAAGCAATAAATTAGTTTGGGGTGCCCTGCCATAACCTGTAAGGAGCCACAGGAATCAGTGCTCGAACCCCAGCGATTTACACATACAGTAATGATCTTGCTAAGGGGAACAAAAACAATATTTCTAAATTTACATATTACTCATGACCTGGAATTTTGAGTCAGCACAATGCAAAGAGGCTGCAAAACAATTTAGACTGAGTGGGCATGTACATGGCATATATGGTGAAGTGTGGATACATGTGAAGTTATCCACTTTGCTGGGAAAATCTGATAGGTACACATGATGATAAATTGGAAAATGTTGATGCAAAAAGGGATCTGAGTGTCCTTGTAAACCTAACACTAAGGTGCAGCAAGCAGTTAAGATACAAATGGTATATCGACCTTGAGTGCAAGAATTTTTTCAGTGCAGGTACAAGGGAATATTGTTGTGATTCACGAATGAGAAAGAGTACTTCATAAATGCATGTTTTCTTGATCAAAGGGGGTAGTACTGCATTTGGACAAATTCCTGAACATACATGCTTTCTGTGTATATCACTCGGAAGCAAGGCAGTATGGTTGTGGATCCTGCTCCCAATCTGTTCTGGCAGTTACATACATCGAAATGTCAAAGTACTTCACACACACACAATTCTTACCAGATGGTAGTTAACAGGGAGGCAATGCTGTCTGTATACATTCCAGGTCTCGAGCACATTTGTGAACCAAGGAGTGAAGGTGCCTATTCTAACTTTCCTGAATAGTGGGACTGTGTTTCTTACATACACATTCTTGAATAGGGGGACTGTACTTCATACCTACATATTCCTGGTGTACATCTTTAAGTGTAAAGCATGTTATCAGCTTTTTATACACTAATCCTTAATGGGCCAACGCTCTATGGTCAAGTCACTGTCCCTCAATCTCAGAGGAGGTGAGGGACAGTGACCCGGGGGTCGGGCATCGGAGTGGAGCCTTAGCCCAAGATACATCCCCGCGGCTCCGGAGGTGGCACCGACGCCCCCACTCACCCGGTCCACCCCTGGCTCCGGGGACGGGGTTAAAACTTCATGCGGTGTGGACAGAGCGGCCGACGGACAGAGCCGCCGGAGGTGAGGGTGGGAGGCGTGAGCAGTGCCTCGGGGGGGGGGGGGGGGGGGGGGGGGTCGGTGCTGGGACCACCGCCGTGTCTCACCTATCACACCATCTGCACGGGAATGTGAACGTGGGAGCGGCAGCATCTATAGAGCGGTAGACAAAAATGCTGGAGAAATGCTTGAGTCTGAAGAAGGGTCAAAGTCAGACATAGATGCTGCTTCACCCGCTGAGTTTCTCCAGCATTTTTGTCTACAATGCCATTTTAAATAGTTTGCAATGGGCTTAAGCCAATCAAATTGCTCGTTCTTTACGGGAAACCCGCCGACAGAAAACTTTTCTCATTGGTGAGTGTGGAGGAGAATGACTTTATTTATTTATGTATATATTTTAAAATATATATTTTTTGAGTGTGTCATCAGCGTGAGAGGGTGAGGATTTCATGAAATGCGTCAGTCTCACGCACAGTGCATGAGAGTTGGCGGCCCTGCATCTGTTACATAATGGTACGCAAGTTGTGTTCTTAACCAGTGGGTTCATAACAGACCTAATCTCAGTGCAGACCAGTGTCAAACAAGGCTGCATCAGTCCTGACACTTTAAGCAGCAATTTTTTGCTACAATTTTGGACCTCTCCTCAAAAACTTTCTTCTGGTGAAGAGTTAATCCATAAATCAAAGGGAAGCTGTTCAACCTGTACCACCATTACTATGTCAAAGTCACCCCAACTTCAGCCGTTGAATGTAGTACATACACAATGGTTATGTATTCACATATTCCAAAGCTGAGCTCTAAGTCACAGTTGATACATTAACAGAGGCATACAAAAGAACGGCTTTGCATTTAATACCCAATGAACAAATAAATCATCTTGCTTCTGTTATACGATATCATCCACCACTTCTGATGGTCAATGACAAGACCCTGGAAAACATGATTTACGAGGCAAGAACCAAGACTTCAAACCTCAAAGAAAGTGCACTATTTATTATATTCAGGACAAGTGACAAAACAAAGCAATACCAATGCCAAGAAAGGCATACTATTAGCTCCCTCATGGCATGAGATCATTTGGTGGATAGAGGAGACAGTTCAAAAATGTCCTCAGGGTTCTTATAAAATTGTAACCACTACTCTGACTAGTGGGATTCCTTCGGCTCTTCACTGCTCAAAATAGAGAAGTAGTATTCTCGGTGACACTGAGAAAGTTCACTGGAAGCACCACTGCTCAACTGCATGTCCCAATCATAGGCCCCATTAGCTATTTCAGAACCTATACCACTGGAAACAAATGATCCTAAGCTCCAAGGATGAAATACAGAACGTATACCTTATGACGCTAAATAAGTTAATGCAAGTTAGGGTTGGTTAAATTTATTAGTATCATCACGTGCATTTAGACACAGTGAACCGCTTTTGTTTGTATGCTATCTAGTTAAGTGATGTTATAAGTGAGTACAATAAAGCCATACACAGGTACCACATGTAGTGCAAAGAGAAAAATACCAGTGTGCAGAATATAGCAGAGAATATAGAATGGTTATAAATCTAATAATCTAAAGGTAGCCACATGTCAGGTAAGCATCATGAATGTCTTTTATAAAGCCTTACCAAAAGAGCATCTGAGAAAGTAATGAGGATGCCACTCACCAGGTAAACGCAGATTGACAACGCGGTCAAAGAGATTCTTTTCCGCTGTCACTCGGTTCAATACTTGATTTATCAACTGTGGAAGAAACAAACAGGTATAAATTAGTAACAAACAAAAGAAGTCAAACGGCTTCTATCATTGCTCACATTTTCTTATGGCTATTTCCTCAATCATAAAACTAGACTTAACACTAACCCAAGCGTAATTCCTCTAGTCGTCCACTTATATTTAATACCACCATCCCAATATATATTTTCAGGTTAGCTTGGATTGTTTAAAGGGGAAACTTAAAACTACTAAATTTGCAGAATGAGAAGCTGACTCATACTTCAAATGTTGGCCTTTTTTATTGGAACTACACATACATATTTAATACTACAACAGATCTCCCCACGTAGTCTCCCCATAATTTAACACTAACCACATTCGAAAATGTTTAATATGCCATTATATGCTTACTATATTGCCTTTTAATCCATTCATTTAAAACATTAGATCCAATCAGTAAAGAATACCTTTTTAACTACACGTTGTTTCTGCTTGTTTTGCCCACAGATTTGAACAAAAGCTGGAAGCCAAATTTTTAAAACTATATTTTTATAATGTTCACGCTTTGAATTTATAACATTGACGATAAGTGTGTATATTTAAAATTTAAAGTTAATGGATAAATTGCACTAATTATATCTGTTAGACAATAGGTGCAGGAGTAGGCCATTCGGCCCTTCGAGCCAGCACCGCCATTCAATGTGATCATGGCTGATCATCCCCAATCAGTAAGAATTAAATGTCGACAAAACAAAGGAGATGGTTGTCGACTTCAGGAGGGCGCAGCCAAAGCATACACCCCTCAACATCAGTGGCACCACAGTGGAGAGAGTGGAGAGCATAAAGTTCCTCGGTGTGCAAATTACAGACAGCTTCACCTGGTCCACGAACACCACTGGGACCGTCAAACGGGCCCATCAGCGACTGCACTTCCTGAGGAAACTAAAACAGGCCTCACTCCCCACCAACATCCTCAGGACTTTCTACAGGGGTACGGTGGAGTCTGTACTCACGTACTGCATAAATACGTGGTACTCCACCTGCAACTGCTCGGACAGGAAGGCTCTGCAGAGGGTAGTGAGGGGAGCAGATAGGATCATTGGCGTCTCCCTACCCTCGGTACAAGAACTGTTCCAGAGCCGCTGTCTGAAAAAAGCTCAGAGAATTGCTAAGGACAAACTGCACCCCCTCCACATACACCTGGATCTCCTGCCATCAGGCAAGAGATATCGCAGCATCAAAGCCCGGACTACAAGACTGCTAAACAGCTTCCTGCCACAGGCTGTGAGGCTGCTAAACAGTCACTCTGTACTCACAGTCACCTGATTCTGCGGCTTGGCACGGACACTTTAATAACTGGCACTGGCCACTCAAATCAGCTGCCCCGGACATTTTTATGATTGGTTTTACTGTATTTTAACGTTGTTGTTTTAACTGCTTTTAACTATTTATACTGTTCCATCAGGGACTGGATTGTTTTTAGTGTTATTATGTGTGAAATGTTTTAAATTTCATGCGCGATGCTCCGGTATTCCCTGGGAAATGTCTTTTCATTTTGCACTGTACAACTGTTGCTTGCAAGATGACAATAAAGGTTGATTGATTGATTGATTGAGTACCCCATTCCTGCCTTCTTCCCATATCTCCTGACTCCACTATCTTTAAGAGCCCTATCTAGCTCTCTCTTGAAAGTGTTATATCGTTGTGAAGAATGGCAATTCATGAAAGGGAAAGAGACACATATACACATGCTGGGTCAGCCCCAAAATCTTATCTCACTCTAAGGTTTAAAAATTGAACAGATTTTAAAAGAAATTGCTGGAAAGAAATATCTAAGCATTGTGATAGGTGTTGATAGAAGATTTGATGAGAGGTAAATGAATGGAACGAAGTGGGAAGCAATATATATGGCGACTGAAAGGATCAAGGAGTGATGGTAAAAAGGGCACAGAACAGAACAGAAAAGTGAATGAAGATAGACACAAAATGCTGGAGTAACTCAGCGGGACGGGCAGCATCTCTGGAGAAATTCTCCAGCATTCTCCAGAAATGCTGTGTGTCCCACTGAGTTACTCCAGCATTTTGTGTCTATCTTCAGTTTAAACCAGCATCTGCAGTTCCTTCTTACACAGAAAAGTGAATGATATGGCTGATAAGTGCTTCCATGAAGCCCTTTATAGCTCACTCTTCCCCTTCCCATCTTATGATTTTTCTTGGAATCCCACCAGATTTATTAAGGAACTCCCAAGAAACTTCCCCAAAAATGGAACAACTGAGATGACACCACTTAGGGACATCTCAGAATTCCGACAGGTTTGGACCATGCCCGGTTTACCTGTTGCCCCTGAATAGATGTTTCCCCATGAGTAGCCATGCTCACAGACAAAGCCACGTGAGCAAAGGGGGATGATTAAATTAGAATAGAAATACTAGTATGAAGAACCATATCAGCTGCTCCTGCTAACAAATACTGCAGTAAAATGTGCAGAAAAATGTACATTGTAAACAGGTCAAAAACCAGGATGGTGAAAAATGAAGTACTAGCTGGTAACGATAACAGTCATTTGTCTTGGTGGTGCAGAATAAGGTTATCCAGAAAACATGTGAAGAATCAGTGAATTGAACTGTATATTAATGTTTAATGGTTAACAGGACACAGTGCAGTTTCTATTAAATACTTTCTTGGGGTAACAGCCCAAATACAACCATTCCCGACGTTCCCCTTTCATGAGACTTACAATTAACAAATTGGTAATAAAGTTTGTATTTTGTTATAAAGTACAAAAGTGGGGAACTGTAAAAGAATAACATGAGGGCGAAAGGTAACAGGACATCCGTTTAGATTCCTTGAGGGTGGTCTTGAAAGAAAACTCCGGGAACGCGGATGTGTCTGTCGGAGGTGCATTATATCTAACTGTTGTTAAGACCATTCTGATGAAAGACAAAATGCCAAAGAGGCTGTGTTAAATATGTTTGGGTTAATGGTGTAAATAAACACCTAAGAGAAAAAACATTGTATAACGCTCACATGAATCTTTGTTCGGTGAACAGTTTAGTTTGACTGTTTCCAACGGACCATGTATTTGATGCACTTAAATAAAGTCTCGACTGCCTTGGTCGATCTTTGTGGTGTGTTTAGAAGTTTTCTTTAACTTTGCCTGGATTAGAGGGTATTATCTCTAAAATGAAGTGGATAAACTTGAATTGTTTTCTTTGGAGCATCGGAGATTAAGGGGATAAATTTATAAAATTATGAGAGGCATAGATAGGATAGATGTCAGAATTTTCTTCTCCAGGGTTGAAATATAAACCCTAGATGGCATATTTTTAAGGTCAGAGAGGGAAAGTTTCAAGGAGATGTGCGTGATTTTTAAAATCCAAGAATGGTAGGAGCCTACATCGTGCTTTCAGCGTGGTGGTGGAAGCAGGTACAATAGTGCTGTTTAAGAGGCTTTTAGATTGGCACATACATATGCAGGGAATGAAGGGATATACATTATGTGCAGACTAAGGAATTAACTTAATTTGGCATCATGCTGATATTGATATTGTTATTGTGGATTGAAAGGCCTGTTCATGTGTTATACTGTTGAATGTTGAGATTAGGGACACGTTGAGTCAAATTTAGCAGAGATTATTAGAATAAAAATTAAGTCTACCACTGGAAACTCTCAAAATTAATACCCAAGGTAAATAGACCAACAAAAATAATAAATCAGCATGTAAAACTGATTGGCTGATGCACTATAGAAAGCTTAGTTATACAATATCTCCAATCAGTTTTTTGAGCATAAAGATAAATATTTATTGTAAACATGACAATTCCAAAAGCTAAGATCGAGAATAGAGATTTTGGGGTATCATGAAGCAATCAGTGATTTGCTACGTTAAAAGTGCACATGGGATGCAGGTCTGCAGCTTACCTGTGCCAGACGTCTCAACAGTAGTTCTGCAGACTGTCTAGTCCAGTTCAGAAAGATCTCCGGGACAAGTGTGACGGTCATTTCCAGAACTCTCAGCAGGCTCACGGACAGGTCAAAGCAAGTGGCACAAACCTTCAGCTGGCGACTGTCGACGAAGTTCCTCTCTGGTCGCTCAGCAGCCTGTTGTATCTGCCAGGGAAAGGAATAGGCAGTATGACCTCACATGGAAGATTTCCACATCAACATAGAGACTAGAATTAGACTGTTCTTCCTGCTGGTTTTATTAGGGCAAGGAATTTACAGCAAGAAATGATTGAGACAATACCATTTCAGCAATGATCAAATTGTAAGTACAAAAATGTATGGTCTTAGTGCAAATTAATATATACAGAAGGTCCATGTAGGTCACATTAAAGAGGAAAATTACTTTACAATAAAACCTAGATTAAAAACTACAAACCGTGATATCACTATCAAACAACTGTAGATTTACTAGAGAGAAAGATCTGGCGTGCATGGCAATAGAAGATGGGATTCAAAATGAGATAACCACATTTAATTAAAAAAATATCAAAGAAAGACTATTTGTTTTTATTTGTTATATATTTGTTTTAAAGAGGTAGCAGTCACTATTATACATATTTATAATTCATGAGTGAAGGTGGCATTGCCAGAGGAAAGATTTAATCACACCTTTTCCTACGAAGAGAAATGTTCAGGGAACCAAAGATGCACAGTGATGCAGTCACATGGATATGAAAATAATATATTCTGTCTGTCTGTCTGTCTGTCTCTCTCTCTCTCTCTCTCTCTCTCTCTCTATCTCTCTCTTTCTCTGAGTTTTCACACAGAGAGTGGTGAATCTGTGGAATTCTCTGCCACAGAAGGTAGTTGAGGCCAGTTCATTGGCTAAATTTAAGAGGGAGTTAGATGTTGCCCTTGTGGCTAAAGGGATCAGGGGGTATGGAGAGAAGGCAGGTACAGGATACTGAGTTGGATGATCAGCCATGATCATATTGAATGGCGATGCAGGCTCGAAGGGCCGAATGGCCTACTCCTGCACCTATTTTCTATGTTTCTATGTTTCTATGAATACAAAAGTTGGATTGTTATGTTACATTTGTACAAGACACTGGTGACATCACACTTGGAGAACCAGAGGGCATGGGTTTAAGGTCACACTTGGACTATTGTGTTCATTTTGGGCATCTTGCTATAGGAAAGATGCCATAAACATGAAAAGAGTGCAGAGAATATTTACAAGGATTTTGCTATGATTCGAAGGCCTGAGCTATAGGGAGAGGTTCGGCAGGCTAGGGTTTTATTGATTGGAACCACAGGAAGCTAATATTATTGAGGTTTTTCAAATCGTGAAGGGAATAGACAGGGAGAATACACAGAGTTTGCAGCTTGGGGGAATCAAGCACTAAAAGCATGAAAGGGAAAGAAGGACTATCCATATACAGCAAGCAAAGGATGCGTGGCAAGTGACTTGGTTGGAGTGAATGGCCTGCTCCTGTATTGTACTCTATGCAGTTCCATACTAACTGTTTTCTTTAAATTTAAAAGTATCACTTTTATTTCATCTTTTCCCACACCATTCTTCTGTTTTCATCAGCCTCTCTCTGCTCCTTTCATTTTTCTCTCAGGCACATTCCCAAGTGAATATCCAACTCTTAATTGCTGAGCAATCTGGTTACTTTCTGCCCACTGCCCCATAATTGATCAATATCTTGAAATACCTTTAACCATACATTACTGCACCCAGCAAAAGCAGCGGCCCCAAGTGCAGAAGGCGATTCCTTTCACCTTTCTTCCCATTTCACTCATCCTTACCACCACTGTAACTCAGAGCTCCCGTGGATTTTGAAGCAACAGCAACAAAGAGAAGCAGGAGAAAGCACTGATTGGCTCTAGCCCGAGTGGGAGGAGAGTTAGAAGTGAGTCAGAGGGGGAAAACAGTTGAAAAGGAGAGGCAAAGCACAGGCAGACTTAACTCAGAGCTCCTGTGGATTTTGAAGCAACTGCAACAAAGAGACGCAGGAGAGAGCACTGATTGGCTCTAGCCTGAGTGGAAGGAGAGTTAGAAGTGAGTCAGAGGGGGAAAACAGTTGAAAACTGAGGAATTTGGTTTGTAAATTGGTAAATTAGGCAATATATCAGTCAATATAAGCAAGACGGCTCTTAGGGAACAGAAGTGAGGGAGTGGCCTTGTGAGGGAAGTGCTTGTGAGTAAAGTGTGTGTCTTTGGCTCGAGAGTCTTCAGAGAGGAGGCTGAGGAGAGGAGGCTACACATAAACTGTGGGAGGACGGAACACGGTGAACACGTCATGGCTGATCATCCCCAATCAGTATCCCGTTCCTGCCTTCTCCCCATATCCCCTGACTCCGATATTTTTAAGAGTCCTATCTAGCTCTCTCTTGAAAGCATTCAGAGAACCTGCCTCCACCGCCCTCTGAGGCAGAGAATTCCACAGACTCATCACCCTCTGTGAGAAAAAGTATTTCCTCGTCTCCGTTCTAAATGGCTTACTCCTTATTCTTAAACTGTGGCCCCTGGTTCTGGACTCCCGCAACATTGGGAACATGTTTCCTGCCTCTAGCGTGTCCAAACCCTTAACAATCTTATATGTTTCAATGAGATGCCCTCTCATCCTTCTAGTACCATCTGCCCGCGTTTGGCCCATATCCCTCTAAACCTTTCTTATCCATGTGCCTGTCCAAATGTCTGTTAAATGCTGTGATAGTACCTGCCTCAACTACCTTCTCTGGCAAGAGAAGATGCTGCCTGACCCGCTGAGTTACTCCAGCATTTTGTGCCTATCTTTGGGGTAAACCTGCAACTTTAGTTTCTTCCTACACATACCACAGCTCATTCCACATACCCACCACTCTCTGAGCAAAAAAATTGCTTCTCAGGTTCCTGTTAAATCTATGACAGCACCCATAGCCAGGATCAAACCTGGGCCTGTTTCTGTAAGGCAGCAACTCTTCCGCTGTGCCACTGTGTCACCCCAATTCTGAAAAGTAAGTTGGCCTGGATCCCGTGGAGTTGCCTAAGTAGTTGGAGAGAATGGAATTCTGAATAGATAAAAGCATAGCTAGACTTTACTGTGGGAGTACAGTGATCCTTACCTCCTGGATCATGCCAATGAACTCGGAGAAGGCCCAATTCAGCTGGTTGAGCACACTATTGAGGAAACTTGCTGCCATTTCACAGTCAGAACGCAGCAGATCCGCCATATGTTGTTGCAGTAGAGTAGAAGGACAAGGTTCTATAGGAAAGCAGAAATGCAAAGTTGCCAGTTAATAGAAAGTTATCAAGGAAACAAACATGATTAGAGGGTTAACGGCAGTGGCCCATGCATCAAAATCCCAGAGGGAGATATTCCAGCAAATACTTTGCCCTTGGGTATGTATCCTTAACTGACTCATAAAGGGTGAAGCGGGATAGACCGACAGTGGCTGTGCAACACTAAGACTTCCCCTCCATGAAAACTACAGATCAGGAGTGAGGAGTCAAGTCGAGAGTGCTTATACAATGCATTCAGAAAGTATTCAAACCCCTTCACTTTTTCCACATTTTGTTACATTACAGCCTTATTTTAAAGTGGATTAAATTCTTTTTTGTAATCAACAATCTACACACAATACCTCAGAATGAAGAATCGAAAACAGGTGTTTAGATATTTTTGCAAAGTAATTAAAAATAAATAACTGAAATATCACGTTTGCATGTTTTCACACCCTTTGCTATGACACTCAAAATTGAGCTTAGGTTCATCCTGTTTCCATTGATTATCCTTGAGATCTTTCTACAACTTGATTGGAGTCCACCACTGGTAAATTAAATTGATTGGACATGATTTGGAAAGGCACACACCTATATATATAAGGTCCCACAGTTGACAGTTAAAGGAATTGTCCGTAGACCTCCGAGACAGGATTGTGTCGAGACACAGATCTGGGGAAGGGTATAAAACAATTTCTGCAGCATTGCAGGTCCCGAAGAGCACAGTTGCCTCCGTCATTCTTAAATGGAAGAACTTTGGAACCACCAGGACTCTTCATAGAGCTAGCTGCCCGGCCAAACTGATCAATCGGGGGAGAAAGGCCTTGGTCAGGGAAGTGACCAAGATCCCGATGGTCACTCAGACAGAGCTCCAGAGTTCCTCTGTGGAGATGGGAGAACCTTCCAGAAGGACAACTATATCTGCAGCACTTCACCAATCAGGCCTTTATGGTAGAATGGCCAGACGGAAGCCACTCCTCAGTAAAAGGCACATGATAGCCCGCTTGCTGTTTGCCAAAAGGCACCTAAAGGACGCTCAGACCATGAGAAACACGATTCACTGCTCTGATGAATCTAAGGGGCAACCTTTTCACATATGGGAATATGGAGCGATCTGCCAGAGGAGGTAGTGGAGGCAGGTACTACAAAGACTTTAAAAAACATTTGGACAGGTACATGGAAAGGTTTAGAGGAATATGGGACTAGTGTGGAGAGGGCATCTTGGTCGGCATGGGCAAGTTGGGCCGAAGGGCCTGTTTCTGTGCTGCATGTTTCTATAACTATGTAGAAAAACCAATCTGCAGAGAGAAATTTTGATAAGATGGAAGGACAGTGGAGATTAGAAGGACAATTCAATTATCAATAGGCAGAACCACCAGCGAGAGCAGTAGACGAGGGAGGGAATGGCTCTGGCAGTCTGTTCAGAATAAATTAGACAAACTTCAGTAAGTCCCACACTAACAAATTTAATAAGGACAAGATCATTTCCTACTCTATTATCACCCAATGTCCTCTCTAAGCTGATGATTAGTGCTCCTCTATATTGAACGACATTTGGATGTAGTACCAAGAGCAACAAAAGGACATAAGGTATTATGGAGGGCAGGTTCAATGCCCATTAACAAAGGGGGTTGACAACAGAAATAAACAAACTGGACAAAGGACAATTGCTGCAAGACTTGGTCTGTGGTGGGCAAATGGGTGAAGCAGCAGTAGAGATGAACCCACGACCCTCACCAACCTACAGGTTGCAGATAAATCTTTCATATCAGCTCAACAGGTGTGACCAACAATGCTGGCAAAAGAAACAAAAGTTAGTCTTCAAACTGAGGATATTGTCCATCACATTGTGTGGCACAACCATCAATGAAACTGAGATCAGAACAGATTATGCAACATGAAATTGTAGAGGCACTACCACCATCAGAATCGGGGTGGAAGATTGCAACCTTCGACTAATGCAATCAACTCGACATGCACAAACGGAAGATCAAACAGAACAAGTTATCCAACAACTTTAGACTGTGCACGCCACACGAAAGAAGACCATCAGAATCCAGATTCATTTAAAATATAATCTGTAATATAATATAAAATATAATCTGATACAAAATATAATCTGTAACCTCTTGGCCCAACACATCCCTTATTTTGAACTAACTATCAAGCTAGGGAATCAATTTTGGTTCAAAGAGTAGTTCAGAGGGACATGCCAGGAGCACCAAAAGGTATAAGCGGTGAAGATGCCATACAGGGAAACTTGTGTGCCAAATAGCAAAAGCAGCCTGCGTTATGCAATCCCACAACTGTTAGATCAATTTAATGTTATACATTTATTCTAATCAATCTAACCCCTTTACAGTAACGTCAATGCAATGTTCCATTGAGCCATCGTCTGCCACTGCACAAACTTTGTCAGAGTTTTACAATTGTCCTTGCAAGCTGCTGACAAGACTGCAAATAAAATGAAGTGTCCTTGGACCGTCAAGCAATTTAGTGCAATGATTGATTCGAATGAATCAATGACAAAATAACACAACTGCAGGATCACACAGTGTGAAGAACACTGCCTGATTCTACTGCATTTATTTCACAACCCCGATCAGTAAAATTTAATAACACATCGACAAGGCACACACTTGGGACAGCGTGCACTGAGTGCTGTGCTATCATGTCTTTCATGCGAATCTGGCAAATCTTTTACAATTAAAAATTAGGTCAAAGGAACCTAATGGATTGGGAAGGGTGTAGAGCAGCATTCCAAGTGATTAGAGGAAGGTCACAGGTTCCAATATATTGTGTTAACTGCTCGCTAAGGCACATTGAAATAAAGTATAATTCAATCCCATGGGCCTATGCATAGACTTTAAATTGCATTTTCATGACCAGGGCAAGCCTAAATTACATATGAATTACATATATTATAACTTGATAGTTGCAGGAAAGTCACAAAGTGCTGGAGTAAGTCAGTGGGTCAAACAGCATACCTGAAGAGCATGAATTGGTGACGTTTCCGGTTGGGACCCTTCTGCAGACTTATTGTGGGTGGGGTGGGGGAAGAAGTGGAGGGGCGAAAGAAAGCTAGAAGAGGAGGGGTGGGACAAAGTGTGGCAGGTAATAGGTGAACACAGATGAGGGGAATTTTGATAGGCAGATGGTTGGACAAAGGCCAGAGATGGCAAAAGGATTAAGAGTTTCAAATTGTGAAGCCAGAGGAAGGAATGTAAGTGGAGGTAGAGGGGGAATGGAGAAATAGGTGCAAGTCTCGGTGTGGCACAAGGGAGGCAGTGGGGAATGAAAGCGGGATATGGAGGAGAAAATGGGGTAGAGTGAGCGTACAATTAAGGGACACAGAGGAGACATGGGTGACGGATCCATATATGATAGCGGGGGGGGAAACTACATTTACTAAAGAAAGAGTGCATCTCGTATGGCATAGAAAGAAAAGCCTCATCATGGGAGCATGGAGATGGCAGAATTTAGAGTAGGGTTTTGATCTCCCTGCTATAGGAAAGATGCCATTTGGTTGGAAAAAGTGCAGAAAAACTTTATGAGGATTTTGCCAATGTTGCCGGAGCTATAGAGAGGAGTTAAGCAAGCTAGGCGGAGGGGTGATCTCAGAGATGTACAAAATCATGAGGGGGAAAAGACAGGGTGAGAGCACAGTCTTTTTCCCAAGGGTGGGGAAATTGAAAACTAGAAGGCATAGGTTTAAGGTGAGAGGGAAAAGATATAATAGAAACCTGAGGGGTAACTTGTTCCACACAATAGGTGGTGGGTATATGGAACAAGCTGCTAGAGGATGTACTTGAGGCATATACAATAACAACATTTAAAATGTATTTCGAGAGGTACATGGATATGGTTTAGAGGAATATGGGACAAAAGCAGGCAAATGGGACTATCTTAGATGGGGCATCCTGTTCATGGAACAGACAATAGTGGAGCACAGGAAAAAGGGTTCACACAGCTTGGTGCCATTCTTCATTCCACATGAACATCTACTCCTACCTCAATTCACAAGCTGAATATAACTACGCCTTTGTTCTTCTACTGTTGAAATCCTCACCCATATATTTATTACTGCCTCGGAAAAGTAGCCAATATAATAGTAAGATTAAACGAGAACTTACCAGTTTGAAGTTTGATCTGTATTTTATGAGGAGTTACGATGAGGGATTACGTGAAGAACCCCGCCACAGCGCATGCGTGTCATTCTTCAAAGCAGCGGTGTGAAATCACAGATAACTGTAATGACTAAACATAGTAAGATTAGAGAAGAGATACCAGTTAAGTATATGATCAAGGGTGAGAGCGGAGGGCACGTAATCCCTCATCGTAACTCCTCATAAAATACAGATCAAACTTCAAACTGGTAAGTTCTCGTTTAATCTTACTATTTTACTTCGGAGTCACGTGAGTGACTACGTGAAGATTTTAAAGCTCTGTGATTTCATGCCGTGGAAACGAGTCCATGCATCACGTCTGCCTTGACTGTAGGAGGAATTGTGTTAACATAATTTGGACATGAATTCGACATTGAAATCATAAAATTTGTTAACACAAATTTATAACCCCTTTTTATGGGTTTAAATTAATTTACAGAACTTAAAATTGTTTCTGAAAACGTTCCAGGTTTCATTACTGGTTTATTATAAAATAATTGGAATGTGTTTTCCCCCTCCCAGACCATCCTGCTGCCTTGAGGATTTGGTCCATTGGGACATCCAACTGTATCGCTGCCGATGTGGCTGCAGCCCTGATGGAAAGAGATTTTAAAATATTAGTATCCACCCCAGCCTGTGTTAGTACCTGTTTCAGCCATCTTGAGATGGTCTGGACCGTCACTCTTGGTGTGGTTGCTAGTGGCTGACCAAAATGTGCCTTTTCATTGCCTCTTAGGATTTTCGTTTTCTCCATGAATAACGACAGATGTCTTACTATACACAGACGGTCATCTGTTGGGTATGACCTAATTGTATATTGAGGCCTGCTGATCCCTTTCTGTTCTGCTTACTAACTCATAAATATGAAAACGTAATATTTTCTGTTGAGGAAGTCATGTTGTCCAGTCTAGTTTTTGCAGTGCCTGTATCCTCTGTGCCGTGACCAATATCATTAGCATGCCTGTTTTAATGTCAGTCTGTGTAGGGACAGAACTGTTGCTGGAGACCAATTCCTGAGCATCTTCAGGATAATTCTTACATCCCATAATTGGGAGTATCTGGTTCTTGGGGGATAGTATTAAAATTCCCCTCATAAGTTTTGTACCAGTGGGTGAGTCCCAACATAGGTAACTCGATAGGGCACTTCTGGTGCAGTTGATGGCACTGTAACTGAGCCCCTCATCATAGAGGAGGCCTGCCAGATATTCCAGAACAGACGGGATGTTCATGTCTCTGTAGGTGATGTTGTTTTTATGGCAGAGCATCGCCCACTCCCTGATATAGACTGTAGCAATAAATCTGGTCTATGAGGGATGGTGATACATGGTTCTAATACCACTGGGAACCATGGTTGTGTAGGCCAATCGGGTACTACCAATACCAGATGCAGAGTCTTGTTGTATTTCCTTAATACCCAACTGATGAGGCAAGAAAAGGAGGGAATGCGTAAATAAACAATCCCCCCCCCCCCCACCCCAATGCAGCGAAAATGCATCTGTCGCCGCTGCCCCAGGGTCTGGTTCCCATGAAACATAATTTGATAACTGGTGGTTAAGTCTAGATGCGAATAAATCGATATCTGGTGTTCCATATTTTGCTGTGATATCAGCAAATACTATTTTATTCAACATCCATTTGGTGTTTTCATTAAGTTTGCGTGACCTGGTGTCTGCCACTGAATTTAGTCTTCCTGGTAGGTAAGTGGCTGATATCCAAATATCTTTCTGGATACACCATTGCCAAATTGTATAGCCAGATTGTCACATGATGTCGATTTGTTTCCACCCTGTGGTTAATGTATGCTACCACGGTGGTATTGTCTATCTATGTCTAACATGCTGGTGATATGACCCAGTACAATATGACTTTAGGCCATGTAATGCCCCCAACATTTCCAGGTAGTTTATGCCCAGTGTGAGTAATAATGATGCCTCCTGGGCAGTCCATCTACCTCCACAGCTGTGATGGTATTGGTGGCTCCCCACCCAAGTGCACTGGCATCAGTTTGTAGTACCATGGAAGGGTTACTGACAATGATTGGATTGGAACAAAGCCAGATGTTATCTATCCACCATTTTAGTTCCATTTTAGCTTGATTGCTAGTTTCATAGATCTGTCAAAGTGACCTGGATAATTTAGAGTGCTTGTATTTTGCTCTCTGTAAGTTTTGGTAATGTAGAGGTCCAAATTGTGTGGCTGGAAAGGCAGCCATCATTATGCCAATTACTTTGCTACCAATCTGATGGATGGTTTGCTGATGTCAGTGAGGTTATTGCAAGCCTCTATTAAATCTCTAGCCTTTCCCTTAGGCAGAGTCACCGACATGTGAACTGAGTCAATGGTGAAACCCCAGATAGTCCATAGTAGTGGAAGGCGTTAGTTTAGATTTAACTGGATGGAAAATGAATCCCAGTTTTCCAAATAACTTTTTTGTGGCTGTTACAGTTTGTTTGGCCAATTCCAAAGTTTTGCCCACAATGAGTATGTCATCTAAATATGCCATGACCATGTGAGTACGTTTCCGTAGAAACGCTAGGGCTGTTTTCAAATTTTTTGTGAACAGCCTGGGGCTGATGATAACCCATTTGGCAGTGCTTTATACTGTCAGAGTTGTCCCATCCAGTTGAATTTTAAGTAACATCTGTGGTCACCTCGTATAGGCACTGAAAATAGTAAGCATCTTTTAAATCGATGCTGGCCATTGAAGTAACCTTTGGAAATTAATTGTTAAGGAGTAACAAAGGTATCTATTTTGTCAGATCTATGATGATGCGATAACCATCATCTTTTTTGTTTTTGATAAATATATTGGACATGAATTCTAATGGTTCGTGTTGAGTTTTCTCAATTACACCTTTTATATAAAGCCGCTTCAGTTCAGCTTGCGCTTTTGATATTCCTTTATCAGAAGGCACGAACATTCGGTTCAGTATATGTTGAACTGGAGGGCTGTACTTGTGTATAAACTCTATTGTATATCCCTGGATACTGCTTAAGATGTAAGTATCGGTTGTTATCATGCTCCATGCATTCAGAAAGAGTGTAATCTCCACCCAACCTCCGTGATCCCTGTATATTGTAGGGAACCAGACCCACGTACCTCCATAATTACCAGTGGTAGGTTTACTTTTTGTAGGTTCTTTGCTGCTGTTGTCGCGCTGGGGTCTGGATTTTCGGTTTGGTTGGCGTTAGAGGTCCCCGCATCTTCCAAGAAGGCCGGCCTGGGCCATGGCCTAAAAAGACTCATGTTTTGGGTACCGGACCTTCAAGCTTTCACCAGTTCTGCTGGTGGGTGCGTGGGGGTGCTGTCTTTGGTCGTAGTGGGTTCCAGTAAGTTCTCTTGTTCTTGCACCCCCTGCACACTTGTCTTTCCTTCTGCGGACCCCTCTTCCAGGTCAGCCCAGAACTGACCCGCAGTGCTCCCCTCTGATGAGGTAGAAGCACTGTGCAGCCCTTCAAGAGGTACTGCTGTGGGTTTATCATAGGGCCCACAGTGACCCGACTCCATCTCCCGGAGTCTGTCACGTTGGAGCAAAGCTCCATACACCGCTCCATCCGGCTCCAGCGCTCTCGGGCGCTGGCCGCCCGCGGTTGTTCAAAGTCGGACTCCTCTGAGTGCACGACCTTGTTTGTTTTGTGTCTAGCCTTTCCGCCCGGCCGCGTGGATCTGGCCGGTGCGGAGGCGACATCGGGCACAGCTGATCCCACTATCGGTGATCCGAGTGCCGCTGGCTGCTGCTGGCTGCCCGCTGCTCCGCGGTCCTCCCTCTCCAGCATTGTTCTTACTGCCCTTCCGTGGAGTGGATATGGCCGGTGTGGAGGCGACATCGGGCACAGCTGATCCCATCTAGCCCACCAGCTTTGTCGCAGCCCGTTGGTTTCTCCACCTGAAATCAGCATGGTAAAAAACAAAAAGACCGCAGCTCTTACCTGCAGGTCCAGGTTGAAATTGTCGCTACGGGTGAACGTCGTTCCACCCCGTCTGCTGCCGTTATTGACTTGTCCAAAAGTCAACGGCCCTCTTTAAATAGTCTCCCGCCCGGCCGTGGTGTTCTGGCCGGCGCGGGACCAAAAGTCGGCACAGCTGATCCCTTACGGGGCTTGTGCCTTCAGCTGCTGCTGTCTCCCGCAACTTCGCGGTCCTCCCCAGTCAGCTTTACTTGCAGCACTTGTGGACACTATTTTGTCCAGCTTCCCCCCCTGTGAAAAAACCAGCGCGGGGAACATTAATTTTTGCTTCCCTCTCCCGCCCGGCCGGGCCCGGTGCGGGAGCGAGTCGGGAGCGAAAGTCGGGCACAGCTGTTCCCATTACGGGTGATTAGCGTGCCTTTGGCTGCTGCTGCCGGCTGCCCGCTACTCCGCGGTTCTCCACCGCCAGCTTTCCCGCAGCCTTCATGGATCCGGTCCATGTCTCCACCTAAAAGGTAAGTGGAAGGAACGCAGAGTCTTCTTACCTGTTGTTCCCGACTTTCAAATTCTGGAACGCAGAGTCTCCTTACCTGCTGTTCTTGGCTTTCAAATTTTGCCGCTAGGGGAACGTCGTTCCTCCTTGCTGTGACTTGTTGCAATGCGTGTAGCGATATGTCACGCATGCGCCGTGGCGGGGTTCTTCACGTAGTCACTCACGTGACTCCGAAGTAAAATCAAGGATCACTCACACCCCGGTGACTCTTTCTTCTCCCATCTGGCAGAAGGTACAAAACCTTGAAAGCATGAAGAACATAATCCTTGCTGTTATCAGACTACTGCACTACTGTACTCATGTGTGGTATATTTGCCTGGATAGCATGCAAAACAAAGTTTCTCTCCATATCTCAATATATGCGAAAATAATAACAACAAACCAATCATTAATAATAAATAAATAAACCACTCGACTGCTATTGTATTGCTCGACTGTTAAACTCTGCAGGTATTGTTCAAAGTCACATCAGATCCGTTTCATCCACATCCTGTGTTCAGGATAAAATGAGTAAGAAAATCTGATTCGTGTCCAAGAACTTTCTAAATAGTTTAATAATAACCATAACATTTAAGTTATCCTTGCTACAGTTAATCACAATCCTGCCAATAAATCTAACTACAGAGTTGTGAGAATTCTGCACAGTAGATTGACGTGTGGACTAAAAACTGCTTAACTTTGTGATTCATGTCTGTCATTAGACTTTTTTTACAAGGTATGAAATGCCAAATAATTTTGCTTCATTTCATTTGTATGTAGCTAAACAACAATAGGGAAAACTGATGGATGGTGACAGCATTACGAGGTGAATCGCCCATAGATTAACCATATAATAACCATATAACAATTACAGCACGGAAACAGGCCATCTCGACCCTTCTAGTCCGTGCCGAACACATAATCTCCCCTAGTCCCATATACCTGCGCTCAGACCATAACCCTCCAGATTAAGTTGCCCGTGAAGTTACAGTTTGGCTCATACTTACTCTGTAGGCTTGGCATGTTGGCATCTTCTGGTTTGCTTTTCAACAAGTGAGGGAGACGTGTGTACCTGTATCCAAACCCACATCCCTGGAAATAGAAATGGAGAATTAATTCACTAGAAAGCTCCAAAATAGTCTGTGTCTTAACATTAACATGTAATTATGTGAAGCACTTTGGGGTCAATGCAAGTTGACTAAAAATGTGCTATCTAAATAAAGAAATTTAATTTAATTTAATTAGTCATGAACATCCCCTTGCATCTAGCATTTTCCTACAGGGGTGTTCAAGCCAATAATTACAATTAGGCTCCAAATTCAAAGTAGTCTTGTGAAGGAAGTGAACAAGATTTTGCAGTTAGCCACTAGTTCAAAGAAATTAATACTTCTAATATGCTTTGCTGCAGACTGGCTCATTACTTCACAGTCCTAAATAGGGGAGGAATATCAGCTTGGTTCGTGGTCAGTCAACCTCTAAACAGTTTATGATTCCTCTAATCCAAAATTGGCATGCTGCTCAAACAGATATGAAACCCCAGATTCTTTGTAATACCAAGCTACATTCAGGTTAGCTACAAATTATACTGCAACTGAAATTGAAAAATGACTAACTAATAATAAAGATGGTTGCCAACAACTGACGTAAGATTTCTGTTGGGTCAACAAACAACAAGTCACATGCTCCAGAATGGGAAAACTAATCTAAACTCTCCCATTCACCTACGTTACAATGTGGAATATGGAATGAACTGACAGGATCTGAATGTTGCATGCACTCATATGTTGCATATGTTGTCCTGCTTAACAGAATTTTACTCTCGTCGAAAATATTTAAGGAAATAGTAACCGAGTTGGCACGTACTCACAGAAGGGGATGGCAATTCTAAACATTAGAACTGTAATTAATGCAAGGCTCAACAAGAGTGTGGGAGGGATCCATAGGAGAATGTGGGAATAAACAGATCCCAATCTGAATGGGCCACAGCCTAAAATTTCATCCATCTACTTCACAAATATTGTCTAATCTGCTGAGTCCCTCCAGCATTTTATTTTTGCAACAGACCAGGCTACTGCCCACCACCCATCCACCATTCACCAAGGTATCGGTTGACTCTCTGCCACTTCCTCATGTGCGCATTAGAAACATAGAAAATAGGTGCAGGAGGAGGCCATTCGGCCCATCGAGCCAGCACCGCCATTCATTGTGATCATGGCTGATCGTCCCCTATCAATAACCCGTGCCTGCCTTCTCCCCATATCCCTTGACTCCACTAGTCCCTAGAGCTCTATCTAACTCTCTCTTAAATCCATCCAGTGACTTGGCCTCCACTGCCCTCTGTGGCAGGGAATTCCATAAATTAGTTTACATTAGTATTACAATAGTATTACATTACATAAATTCCATTAGTTTACAGAAAATTAATTTCAATTGAAAAATTACTTAAAAATCAGCATTTTAGCTCCATTAAATAAAACTCCACAAAGTGAAACTTTTAAAAGTGGCTGCCAAAGAAGCAAAAGTAAGTAATGAATTTGTTCAATGATGCAGTATTTCTGGTCTGTGACTGTCAGGAAGAGTGATTGTGTGCAGGAATGACTTTAAAATAGCATCCTTTAGTTTTGTTTTGAGATAAAGAATGGATACAGCTCTTTGGCCCAACGTGTCTAGGCCAACCAACGATCATCCATATACACTAGGGACAATTTACAGACGCCAATTAACCTACACACCTGTATGTCTTCCAATGTGGGAGGAAACCGGTGTACCTGGAGAAAACCCACACTGTCACAGGGGGAAAGTACAACCTCTATACAAACAGCACCTGTAGTCAGGGTCGAACCCAGGTCTCTGGCGCCGTAAGGCAGCAACTCTACCGCTACACCACTATGCCACCTACTCACTAAATAAGTTAATCAGGAATCATACCACATTTCAAGTCATAAGCTACCCTTAAGTGAAAATAACGTATGTTAATGGAAGAGGAAATAAGGAGACAATAGGAGGCCTTTGAGTCCAAAGTGTGCATGTGCGTGTGTGTGGAGCTGCAGGAGGTGGGAGATGTCCTTAATAAATATTTCTCCATTATTTTTACTGCGGAGAAAGACATGACCTCCAGGGTCTTTGGGGTAGTTGATAGGAATATCTTGGGGATAGTTCGCATTACAATAGATGTGTTGCTGAATGTCTTAAAACTTATAAAAGTAGATAAATATCTGGGGCCTGATCAAGTATATCAATAAAAACATTGTGAAAAACAAGAGAAGAACGTGCAAGACCAATTTGTTGGGATACATGCATCATAGTTATCCATGGGCGAGGTGGCGGAAGAAGGTGCCTTATGTTCCTTTATTCAGGAAAAGCTGCTAAGAAACATTTGAGAAATAGAAACCAGGTGCGGTAAGTAGGTTGTGTTGGAAGGAACTGAAGATGCTGGTTTACACCGAAGATAGACACAAAATGCTTGAATAACAGCAGGTCATGCAGCATCTCTGGAGATAAGGAATAGGTGACATTTCTTCAGTTTGAAGAAGGTTCTCAACCTGAAACGTCACCTATTCCTTTTCTCCAGATATGCTGCCTGACCCATGGTAGGTAAGTTACTGGAGGAGATGCTGAGGGATAAGATATACATTTGGAAAGACAGGTTGATTAGGGATTGTCAGAGCAGCTTTCTACATGGAAGATTGTGTCTCACAAATTCAATTGAGTTTTTTGAAATGATCAAGACAGGTCGATGAGGACAGGGCAGCAGATCTAGTCTAGATGGGCTTCAGCAGGGATTCAGGAACAGCAATCTAATTGGCTTGATATTAAGAAGCAAACGGTGATGGTGGAAGATTGTACGCGGACTGGAGGCCTGTGATTAGTGGTGGACCTTAGGGATCGGTGCTGGATCCATTATTGTTTGTCATCTATATTGGGCAGCACATTGCTGCAATTAGTAGAGCAGCTGCATCAGAGCATGAGACTTAGTTTCGATCCTGATCTCAGGTACTGTACATGTGGGGTTTGCACGTTCTCCGTGACCATGTAGGTTTCCGTTTCCTCCCAAAGACGTGCAGGTAGATCAATTGGCCTCTGTAAAATTGCCCTTAATGTGTAGGGAGTGTGTAGAGGGAGTGGGTAGAACTGTGAATGGGTGATCGAAGGTTGGCGGTCAGCGAATGGCTGGTTTATTTGCTGTATCTCTAAACATAATGATTTGGATGAGAGTGTACAAGGCATTATTAGTGAGGAACAACAAATAGTATTTCAGACAGCTAAATGAGAGGTGTTGCATTTTATGGAACTCAAACCACGTTCGGACCTTCATAGTGAATGCTAGGACCATGGGAGCGTTATAGAAGCATAAGTGCATGGTTCTAGGAGCATAAGTGCATAGTTCCCTGAAAATGGCTTGACAGGGTGGTGAAGAAGGATTTTGACATGCTGGGCTTCATCAGTCAGGTTACTGAGTCTGGTTGTTGGGTCATTATATTAGAGTTGTAGAAGACGTTGGTGAGGCTGCACCTGGAGTTTCATGTTCAGTGTTCAGTATTGGAAAGATGCCATTAAGCTGGAATCTTAAGATTGTAGAAAAGATTTACAAAGATGTTGCCATTAGTTGAGGGATTGAATTATAGGGGGAAGCTGGGCAAGCTGGGAATGAGTTGAAATCTTATAGAGATTGTATAAGATCACAAGGGGCATAGATAGGGAAAATCTTTTTCCCAGGGTTCGGGAATCAATGTTCTGCAAATTAGGTTGAATCAGCTGTCGTCATTTCCTGCTATATACTTTCCATAACCTTCAAGCTCATTAGTTCAATTTGAATTATGCAATACTATTAAGGTCCAAGGAATGGGGTAATTAAAAAAAACAACAGGAAAAAACACTTGGTTAATATGAATCTATGAGACACTCTGGACATTCCACGGGGCTATAATGCAAATGTATTCCTTCCACAATGGAAGGACGGAGTCAATTTGTACACAGTGCAGTCACACAAAATGACCATATTACAGCAGTTAATGAACAAAAATATTAGTTAATGACAATCTGACCGCTTAATCGACACTTTTACTGTTAACAACCTATTATTTCCACTGCCACTGAGATCAGTACCCGTCGTTTTCTGAATTATCAGTTCTAGTCTTTGGATTACTAAATCAATCGCCATCTGCTCAGACGGACATAAACAATCCCAAACCATATTCAGAGGTGACAGGGAAGTTCTCAGATCTGCTGTGTGTGAATGTGTGTGAGTGATTGGTGGTGGTCGGAGGGGCCGTAGGCGCAGATTAGCAGCCACGCTTCCATCAGTCTGCCCCAGGGCAGCTGTGGCTACAGAAGTAGCTCACCACCACCGAGTGTGACTGAGGAGTGAATTAATAATGTGATGTAAAGCGCCTTGAGTATTCTAGAAAGGCGCTATATAAATCCCATCCATTATTATTATTATTATCACTAAAAGAGATTAATCTCTGGATTAATCTCATGCCTCATTACCCCACAAAACATTTATTCACCATAAATCGCCTTAGAACATTCCAAAGACACTATTTGTAATAGCCACCATTGAACCCTCAACATCAGTTATGATGTATGTGCATCAAATTGACTTCCATCGTCCCCACACCACAACAGTAAATGTGCGGCTGAAGTCTACCTGCTCCTATTACATTGTTAGTTCTTAAACTCCCAAATCCTTCATGATTACATTCTTCTATATTCTTTGCCAGAAGTTGCAACATTTTCCTGTACCATAATGATTGAAAATATGTACATTATTCTAAATGCAGCAGCACCATTTGTTAATAAAATGATGGAACACCTGATTTTATGCTCAGCATTAACCTTTTTATCTATTCCAAGATTTGATCTTGTTTTCCTACCACTATTGATCATTAATATGACAGCTTCAAGATAATGCCAATCTCTAGGTCTCTCTCATTTTCGAAGCGTGTAATTTTCTTTTTAATTTGAAGTATATTTATGTATGCCTTTGTCCCAAGCAGCTGATTGCATTTAACGTCACTGTCAGCACAATGTCGAAGTATATTGATGTCATTCTGTGGTTTTTCCTACTTATTCTAGGAGATCACCATCACCATTGTTTTATACTGTTAGTGAATTTAGCTTTGAGATTATCTGGCATAAGCTCCAGGTGATCTGAGTCTTAATCTATACTAGACCAAGTGCAGACCCGTTGGGTCTGTTCCTCCAACGCCCGGTTGCGGTGGTGGGGCTGGAGGGGCGGCATGCGGCGTCACACGCACTAACCACCCCCACACACACGCTAACTACCCCCCCTTGATATTATATTAATATTATTAAGAGAGGGAGGGGGGGTTAAAGAGTGAGGGCAGAAAGAGAATGGGGAGAGACAGAGAGAGAGGGGCAGAGACAGAAGGAGAGGGGGGTGGAGGGGAGGAGGAGAGGGAGGGTGGGGAGAGAGAGATGGGAGAAGAGAGGGGATGAGAGAGGGGGGTTGAGAGGGGGGGGTAGGGGAGGGGTGGAGGGCAGAAGGAGGCAGGGGGGGTGGGGGAGAGGGAGGGGGAGAGAGAGGGGAGGGGAGAAGGGGGGGGCGAGGGGAGGGCGGTCGAGGGGAGGGGGGTGTGGGGTAGGGCCGCCCAGCAGCCGTCGGCCTCAGAGTCAGCCTCAGCTCCATGGCCTCGCATCCTCGGCGCATCCCCTCTGTAGCCCCGGAGCCAGCCGGTTATCTCCGGGTCGTCACAGAGGACCGATTCCCGAACGCTTCGGACCCCGAGTACGGGGAGTGGGCGGGTGGGCGTGGTCCCGAGTGAGCCTGCGGGCCGCCAGGGAGGCACGGAGTGATCTGAGGACGGCGAAAAGCAGCGGGGGGACCAGCCGATCGTGGCTTCCGCCAGCGTGACAGAGCCAGGCCCGGGGGGGGGGGGGCGGGGAGGAGTGGAGGGGAGCCCGGCTGCCAAATGAAGAGAGAGAGAGAAGCGGCTTCTGACTCTGGAAACCCACAGCTGGAATGAGCGTGCAGGGCTTCACGAGCTGCGCCAACAGTGATGAGAAGTTTAAGCGCGTGATCCTATAACGGAGAGGAGTAGATTCAGCGCGTGAGGAGTCACTGCCCAGAGATCTGTAGAACAAAGAAGCTATAGCGGAGTGGAACTGTAGAATCTTTGTTCTGCAGAACATTCTCGATCTTTCTGCGCATTTTAATCCACAGCGGCAGGGGGGCGGGGCCTGGAGGCAGGTGGGCCTGGATTGGTGGGCATGTGGGCATTGTGACGTCAGCAGCTGGTGAGCGGCATTTATATTTTTAAAATTGAGTTTTGTGATCAATTTTATTCAAAATCTGTGGAAATAATTGACCAAGGAGTGGATTTCTGAACTCATGTTAAATCCCCACCGAAATTGTAAAAATCTCCGCGTTTTTGCGTCTGGTTTTCGAGGAGATACGTTTCACATGCAAAATAACACACACACATCCACACACACACACACACACACAGAAGGGGGAAGGGGCGGGGGAGAGGAGAGGGATATTTGCTTTTACAATTGCAAGTAAAACCTCTGTGCCATGAAGTAAGCCTACCCTCCAGAGTCGCACAAGGATCCAGTTAGTCTGTGCCCAAGGTCGCTGTTCATATGGAGCTAAGAGATTCTTCATCATGGCGAGACATCTGTAAAAACAAAAACATGGGACTCTCGAAGTACTCATTTTTATTAACAACTTATCGGCTGCATTTTTATAGACCTTCCTTGGCTTTGAGTAAATGGTTGTGACAATGTTTTTGAGAAGATGAAAAACTCTAGACTGCAATGTTTCCGGAACCAGATTTATTTGTTGCTGGAGGTATATCTTTAACCGTCTGCAAGAAATCGCGTTGGAAAAGCTGCTCTGTGGAACTTGACGTATGCTTCTGTCATACTGGTGCTCTATGAACAGGCTAACAATAGTTCAAACAACAAACTAGAGAACTCTGATGAAAATTATCCCTTTAATCACAGTTCATAACAACAACATCTCAACAGGTTTATCAAATTCTCAAATGCTTGTATTGTTATAAACAAGGTAACAGAGATCACCATTCTTTGGGCCACCATTTTTAACTTTCAGATATACAAAATTTATTTTGCATTGAACTTGGCAGGGTGCATTTAACAGAGGATCAGCAAATGATTGACTGTTATCTTCAATGTTTGTAACAATGAAGTTTCTAGCTAGCAAACTGCTGATGTGAAGCATGCTAAACACATTCAACTGTTACTGTTCTACACCGTGGAAAACTGGGGTATAGGAAGTGCAGGAAGAAAACATTTTCTGACAGCATAAACTTTGGTCAGAATTACAACTGCACCACCCATTAGATCTTGCTTTGGTGGGTTCTTATTATTTTTCACTTTAACAGCCTCCTCCAGTCTCACAGGACTACACAATGGGAGAATGTCATCCAGGTTAAAAAGGTTTCTACTTTGAAAAATTGGTGCAGGAGTGGGCCATTCGGCCCTTCAAGCCAGCAGCGCCATTCAATATGATCATGGCTGATCATCTAAAATCAGTACCCCCTTCCTGCTTTTTCGCCATATCCCTTGATTCCTTTAGCCTTAAGAGCTAAATCTAAAGGGCCTGTCCCACTTGGATGACCTGATCCATGAGTTTAGAGGACCCGAGTTGAAAAAAATGTCAAGGTTGTGTTGACTCGCCAAAGTAAAAGACCTCCTACGACTATGTCTACGACCTCCTACGACCCCCCCTTGACCTCAGTCTTCCACACCTAAACCCAACTACGACTAGCTACGAGTGGGAAATTATCACATGATAAAATGATGTCATGTTTGCATTTTTTTTCTCGGGCCAGTTACCGACCTACGATTACCTACGACTACCATCACAACCTACTACGACCTACCTGCGAGTAAAAAGTATCAATTTTTTCCATGCCAACCTTTTTTTTACTCGTGGGCATTTTTTGTCAGGCTGGAAATAATGCCGCGACCTACTTGAGGCCACGAGTAGGCGGAGACCACTCACGAGCATGAGGAAGAGTTTCGAAGACCTCCTACGACCTCGTGGCGACCATGCTGCGAGTATGAGTCAAGGGCAAACTCAGCAGAGGTCGCCAATTAGGTCGTGAAAGTGGGACAGGGGCTTAACTTTCTCTTGAAAACATCCATCGAATTAGCCTCCACTGCCTTCTGTGGCAGAGAATTCCGCAGATTCACAACTCTCTGGGTGAAAATGTTTTTCCTCATCTCAGTCCTAAATGGCCTACCCCTTGTTTTTAAACTGTGACCCCTGGTTCTGGACTCCCCCATTGGGAATATTTTTTCCTGCATCTAACCTGACCAATCCTTTAAGAATGTTATATGTTTCTATAAGATACCCTCTCATCCTTCTAAATTCAAGTGAATACAAGCCTAGTCGACCCATTCTTTCATCACATGTCAGTCCTGCCAACCTGGGAATTAACCAGGTGAACCTACGCTGAACTTGCTCAATAGCAATAATGTCCTTCCTCAAATTAGGAGATCAAAATTGCACACAATACTCCAGGAGGACCTGGGAGAAGAAGGAGCTTCCACCGCCGGCCCACGGCCAACTTCTACCGTGGACCCGGCGTGGACTTACCATCACCCCTAGAGGGGAGCTTCGACCGCCGGCCCTGCGGTCTTTCTGGCTGCGGCGGGGACTTTAAATCTTCGACCGCCGGCCTGCGGCCTACACCAACCTAAAGTCGCGGTCTCCGGTGGGGAAGAGCCGATCCTGGACTGACTCTGGACTCTCGTCCCGACCACAGGGGGAAATGGAGGAGGACTGGCCAAATTTTGTGCCTTCCACCACAGTGATGAATGCTGTGGTGGATGTTTGTGTTAAATGTTTATTGTGTATTGTGTGTTCTTTATTATTGTACCGCTGCTGACAAATTCATTTCTCTTGCACTTTATGTGCAATGTGACGAATAAAACTGATTGTATTGTGTGGTCTGTACCAGGGCCCTGTACAACTGCAGTGGAACCTTGTTCCTAAACTCAAATCTTCTCGCAATAAAGGCCAACATGCCATTAGTTTTCTTCACTGCCTGCTGTACCTGCACAACCGTGCTCAATTTAGATTTCTCCCGTCACTTGAGATCAAACCTATGAATTGCGATTTCATCACTAGATAATAACACATTGCAAAGCTAACCACCAATTGGCAATATGTTCAGTGAGTCTCTTTTGCACATGTAATAACCAATAGTGTTTGTACTTACTGCTCCTCTGGGATGCGCTCAACAGCTCGCAGAGAGTGTGGGTAGCAGACGTAGCTAGCGAGGGCCTGCATCAGAGAATCCTTAATATCTAAATGAGAGAGAAAGAGAATGAGCGAGGGTCAAAGTATTTCATTGTTTAAGGACACCATAGATTAATACTGTGGAAATGAATAATTTCCATCTTACAAAGCAGCAGTGCTGGATAGGCTGGATGCATAATTAAGTTTGTCCTGTACTGTATAATCACAAATCACACCCTATCCAGAGGGAGGGGACCAGTCTCATGAGTCAGGAATGAACAAGAAACATAGCATAGGAACAGGCCCTTCAGCCCACAATGTCTGTGCCAAACATAATGCCAAGGCCAACTCTTATCTGCCTAAATTCATATACCTCCATTCCCTACGTATCCAAGTCTATCCAAACTCTAAACCAGGCAACATTCTTGTAAACCTCCTCTGCAACCTTTCCTTTTTTTTTATCCACTTAAATTTTTATTGATTTTTAAGAGATATATACAAAACAGTGCAACACCATCACCATAAATAAAACAAAGTAAGAAAAACAGCAATCAAAATAAAAAAAATAAGTAGATAGGGGGAAAAAAAAAGTAAATAAATAAAAAAATTGGAATAGGACCGTGTGGTTCACTTACCAAATTAAAAAAAGAAAAAAATTACATTGATCAGTTATCTGGAGATAATTCAATATTCATACCATCTAGTTCTATATAACACAATCTTCCCATATCTAGCTCGGCATTTATCTAATTGGTGTCATGGCTCAAATAAACAGTCCATTTTTCCCAGATCTTCTCAAATGAATTCTCCTTGACTCTCAAGGAATATGTCAATTTCTCCATATTAAAGATGTCTTGCACAATTTCTAACCACTGTTCCTGTTTTGGACTTTTTTCATTAAGCCACTGCCTGGTAATGGCCTTCTTACTTGCTGCAAGCAAAACTTTAATCTGAGATCTGAATGAAGTGGTGAGAGATGGGTCATGGAAACGTGAAACAGAATGAAGATCTAAGACCAGGATTCAGAAAGGGGTTGATGGAAAGCTTGTGTCACAAGTCTGAGACTGATTGAATTGTGGCTTGACGTGTGATACTGTGGAAACTGTGAGTGCCTGTATCATACAATCAAGAGACTGAATAAAGCTAAGTCTACTTTCACCAGCTGTCAGTGATGTATCTATAAATGTGAATTCAACACAACACATGGTAACTGCAGCAGAATTGAAACAATGGGCATATCTCCTGATGCACCAAATCCACACTTTCCTGCTCCTACATCACATTGTTCGTTCCAGAGTGGCCCCAGGTCAGTCTACTACTGGTAGCACAGCTCCAAACTTCAGCATGACGTGAAACCCCGAGGGCTGCCTCAACAAAACCAGTCTGATGGACTCAAGAATGGCTTTGGCAGCCCGGAGTCTCTCTGCACACCCACCAGGCTCTCAAGCAGACAGGCTTCAAAGCTGGCCACATAGTGGAGAAGTTACATTCAGTAACAATTGGGACATTTTGTAAAATTTAAAAACGTTTAAAGTTAGAAATATTAGAGTTTTTAAAACATTTATTTATAAAAATTCAATTGAAATCATTAAGACTAACATAAATAAATAATAATGCAATGGAGCAGCTGTTTTCCCCAGCAGCAATTTTCTCTCATTGATCTGAATGGAGATTGCTGTGCTTGTGCTGCACATTTAATCCGGCATATTAAGTCCCAGTAGGAAAGAGGAAGATCAGGAACAACAATCAATCTGCTAGAGGATCTCCGCCAGTTGGGCAACATCTTTGAGGGCAAGGGGAGAGGAATTGTCAATATTTCGGGCCAAGACCATGCATTGCGGTGGAAGATCAGGCAGACCCTCTGTACTGAGTCCCCCACCAGAGCAGATAGGGGTGCCAAAGGTGCTTAGGCCAATGTTAGCACTGGAAATCGAGTCTCCCTCAGGGATTCCCAGGCAAGACCTAGATATAATTTCTGGCATTGGGATAGAAGATCTACCAAACCTTAACAACTGATCCATTCTAATACTCACCATCATCCTTAGACCTGTAACATTTTAAAAGTATTAGTGATTTATTCAAGCTGTTTGCAAACAGAACTGGGAGTGTCCACGTTAAAGTATCAACACCTTGTTCATGTACCCCCTACACCTAAGAAGCAAACCTGCAGCTATCAAATTTCCCATTTGTATCCGAATTTGGAGCAACTGGTGTTAACCTAAAACTTCAAATTCAGAACGCTAAGAAACCTATCTTGCTAACTAATTATTAAAATAGCTTCACAAGTTGAAGATATAGCTGCTGGGAAATGAAACAAAAAAACACAAAGTGCTGGAGTAACTTAACAGGACAGGCAGCATCTCTGGAGGACATGGATAGGTGACCGTCCAATTCAAGCAAGAGTTGAACAGAGTCCTCTCTGCTCTACTCCAAAGCAACACCCTCAGATGAGCAGTTTCTACTGCATGCAACAAGTTCCTCATCCCAAAACCAGTAAACTGATGTGTGAAGGATTCCTAAATCAGCATCAAACATCCCTCGTGGACAGAACATTTAGACTGTGGACAATTAGCTTCTTTGAGTTGATCTTATTCCTTCCAGCGGCCATGGTCAACTTCACCAAGGATTGTACTGAATCAAGTCAGACCCGACTCGTAATACCTCACCTGTTCCCACAATTCGAGAGTCAGCAAAGTGCTTGGCGAGGATGGCAGCTAATCGGCTCAGTGTCTCTTGATACCCTGTGGATGAAGGTATTATTTGCATTAGGCCTGTATATAACTGTGCATAACCACATTTTTCTCACCAGATACCTTCTCAACTATCAATGAAAAGTATACAACATCTCAATACAGAATCAATTACAGAAATGTGTTCTGTGCTGTGTTCTTATTTTGAAAATGCGACTACCCCTGTGCAAATTGGATAGGCAAACCGTGCCCTTGTTCATCGTTCACCTGCAGCTTATGTGGTTACCAATCCTGCTCCCAGTTACTCAGTCAACCAACAAGTACCAGTGCCTTAAGGAAGCCTGCTCACCATCTCGATGGGGTAATTCGTCACACTGTTTGGCACAGTTCCAGGATGATGTACCAGAAACTCAATCCCTCAGATCTTCGATTGCAGAAATAATAAAAATAAATAAGGATGATATTTTCCCCATTAATCCTGCTGTGCTGTTAAGTCCTCCCTGTTCAAAGAAAGGAGTGGGTAGCATTCTGTCAGTTCCCTGCTAATACTGGATCCTCCACTACCAGTAGGTAGCTCTCAAACAGTGGAGCTCCATCTGCTTAATCGGAAAGGCTGAAGCATTAGCTCAGTAATAGATGCTGTTCCTCGATCTTCCATTGGGCGGGAGACCAAAGACAGGTGCATCAGTGGGGATGGGATGGAGAATTAAAACGACAAGCAACAAGAACCTCAGGATACAGACCGACACAGGTATTCCGTAAAATAGATATCAATTCGGTTTCTCCAAATTGCAAAGGATGATCCATTGAATGCAGAGGCTAATGGGTGAAGGTGAGGCCTGTGGGATACAGATGAGATGCTATGTAGAGACTGTCAACTATATTGCCAAGCAGACGTTGCTAATAAAGACATGATATTGACCATCTTGATTTTTCCCACACCCCTTTACTCACTCTAACCTACCCGCACCTGAAATTGCATCACTCTGTTCACTATGAACCAACTCTTATACCATCAAACTACATCTCCAACTATTTGATGCAATCAGCTGCTGCAATTATTTAATTGCAATGTGAACACAATGGGCTGAATTTTCCTGAGAAATACTGGCAGATCCACATGGAATGTGTATCACTTCTCTGCACGATTGTCTACAATCTGAGGATTACCTCAGAAATGTGCTGGAAATTGAGTTTATATTTCTTGATGTGTAACCGTTGAGATTCTGCCAACTATGCACCGCCACTGGAAACTACAGGAGACCAACGAAGCAATAACTTCCTGCATTCCACAGCACCAAAACTGGAGCATGTGTCTCCTGAACCTGTGGCATGTTAGAGCTAGCATAAGTTCAGCAACTCCATTGATGTCAATGATGTGGAATTGCTGCAATGGAGAAAGCTGAGCTTTGATTTGAATTTGTTGCATATTTGTTTAATTTATTGAATGTTTTGTTTAAAATGTTTCCAACATTTTATTATTTTTTAATTTTATAACAATTGAAGTAGCCTGATCAACTTTTAACATCTTGATATCATCTTTGAAGGTTCTCACATGTCTGAGATATTGTACGAAGTTTCGACTAGCAGTTTGGCCGAGGGACATGGTTTACCTCACTGTCAAAGATTTTCATTTTCTTTCTTAAGCAGGAGAATGATTCTAAAGGATGCCTTTGGTGACTGGAGGGCATCAGTTAGATTGGATAAGTTGGGACTTTCCCTGGAGCAAAGGAGACTGAGGGTGACCTTATAGAAATTTATAATATGAGTGTCATAAGTAAGGTGAATGGTTACAGGCTTTTTTTGCCCAGGGTAGAGGAGTCTAAAATGAGTGTGCATTGGTTTAAGGTGAGAGGGAAAAGATTTAAAGGGGGTTGAGGGTTAAGTTTTCACACAGAAGCAGGGAGGCAGAGCACATCTTTGATGAGAAGTCCAGAACTACATCTTATATGAACTAACACAAATTATTCTGATCAAGGACAGGGTTCAGTGGAGGAGACATATTTCGCATTCCGGAAGTGGCGGCGCCGGGAACGGCTGCGGCTCGCCTGCAGTCCGTTTGTCTTTTACTTTTTTGGGTTGTATTTTTTCGTTTTGTCTAGTTACGTTTTTGGTTTTTAGGTCGTGTTTATGTGGGGTGGGGGTGGGGGGGTGAAACGGGGCTTGCTGTCTCTCCCTACGGGGGAATACGACCTTTTTGTCGTATCCCCCTTCTCTGCCTCCGTCTACACTGAGGCCTAATGGCGGAGCTGGCGACCTCGGGACTCTGGAGGCAGCTGACAGGACTCGCCCTGAGCTCCCGTGAGGGTGGCCCAGCCCGGGGCTGGAACTGCGCTCTCGTGAGAGCGGCCTGGCGAGGGGCTGAGAGACTTTCCCGTGAGGGGCTGTGGCCCGTCGGAGTGGCCCAGCCCGAGGGAGAACGGCACTCACGTCGGAGTGGCCCAGCCCGAGGGAGAACGGCACTCACGTCGGAGTGGCCCAGCCCGAGGGAGGACGGCACTCACGTCGGAGTGGCCCAGCCCGAGGGAGAACGGCACTCACGTCGGAGTGGCCCAGCCCGAGGGAGAACGGCACTCACGTCGGAGTGGCCCAGCCCGAGGGAGAACGGCACTCACGTCGGAGTGGCCCAGCCCGAGGGAGAACGGTACTCACGTGAGGGCGATCCGGCTCGGGGCTGGAACGGTGCTCCGGTGGCTGGGACGGCGTTCTGAGGCGGTGACCTGAGTCCTGGGTTGAGCCGCGGGTCAGCGGCTGCGTGTGCTGGACTGGAGGGCGGCAGCTTCGACCACCCCCGGGCCGCGGTGTTTGAACCGGCCCGTTTGCGGGGTTCGGTGAGCCGCGGGACTGTTGGTACCATCGCCCGGTGGGGAATCTCCTCAGCGCAGAGGGAGAAGAGGAGGGAAGAGACAGTAACCCTAAGATTTTTGCCTCCACCACAGTGAGGAGGTGCTTGGAGGATACACTGTGGTGGTGTTAATTTGTGTGTATTGTTGTTTATTATTGTATGATTGTATGTATGACTGCAGGCACGAAATTTCGTTCAGACCGTAAGGTCTGAATGACAATAAAGGTATTCTATTCTATTCTATTCTATATCAAGTGACGCAACACCCATTGTGGAAAATACTCAGAGAAAGGGAACAAAGTGTCTTCCAATAACTATTTGCATTCATATATAATATCATAAAATCACCTCAGGCACTTCACATGATGAACATATTAAACAAAATATAACACCAATCTTTAGAAGCAGTTGATAAAAGTTTGAGTCTGACTGGTAAATTTAAATTTAAAGATGAGATATAAAGAGAGTTTAATGAGGATATTACACAGCTTAGGACCTTGACCATCGCTTGCATCACTTACAAATGTAGGATATCTGCAAAAGATTTAACAGTGCAAGGAAGTTTTGAATAAACTTACAGACAAATGCTCTAGGAGCAGAAAGTCTTTCCAAATCCTTGAAGATTGTTCAACCTACCCACCCTCCACTTACCAGGCAGCTCATCCATGGGGTTGACTGGACTGAAGTAATTCTTCAGAGCACTGTAGCTGTTCATGGCAACATTCATGTAGAACTCCGGCATGAAAGCGAATAGCGTCTTAGTCCGGTCGCTGTGCTCAATTACTCTTATGCACACCTGCAGCAGCCAATAGATGTCTAACATCTTCTCCTGAAACATGTAGTAATTTTATTACAATCATAGAAAAATAAAATGAATCTTTAGAAAATTCAAATTTCTATCTAGCCTTACCTTTGGATTAACCATTTGCGGGACCCTTGTTTTTAAATAAACTTAAAATTAAAGGGCCAGTCCTACTTAGGTGATTTTTTTGCCGACTGCCACAGTCGTAGCAGGTCGCCGAAAAAGCGGCGACTGGACCTCCCCACGACAATGTCTACGACAACCTACCACCTAGTCAACATCAAGCTACGCCAAGCTACTGACAATCGGCGACACAATCGTCGCGATTTAGGACGTCCACCTACGACCACACCAAGACAACCCACCACCACACAGGTGACAACCTACGACAACTGAAGTCAATCTACGTCCATCCACGACAAGCTGCGACCCTGTCGGCGACAACTGAAGACAATTCATTCGCCGGTACCTGTCGCCGGTTGACGTAGGTTGACGTAGTCAGCACCTGGCGAAAACCAACGTCACCCGGCGTCATTCTGCCGATAACCTATGCCAACCTACGACAGCACCTATGACAGGAGAAGACAGGCAACGTCAAGCTCACTGTCGCCGAAAGGTTTTGAACATTTCACAATACAGGCGTCACCCCACGACCATGTGGTAACAGCCTATTTTCCGGCTGTCGCCTGAAAAATCGCCTAAGTGGCACAGCCCCCTTACATTAATTAATGGGTGGCCATAATACACTGATGCTCCTGTATTTTTGAGAAAGAGCTGAGTGTTATAGTGAGGTTTCTCTTCGTACTCAGCAACATTCCAACATACAAAAAAAAAAAAACCCTGTTATGAGTGGTTTAATATTTCACCCGGACCTGTTAAAAAAAAAACTAGAATGGTAAAAGGAGATTTGGTCTTTTCATCAATATTCACAGCTCTGAACAATAAAAAAAAGTGCTAATAAACTAACAATAAACAGGCAGCATCTGTGGAGGGAAATTGCCAGATGAAACATTGCTGACCTTTTCCCTCCACAGATGGTCTCTGGTCTGCTAAGTTCCTCAATCACTGTTTTTTGCTCAAGTTTCCAGCATCTGCATTCTCATGTCTCCATTTCACAGCTGTGATGCTCACTTTACCTTGGAATAGATGGTGGCATTTATCCAGGCTAGTCGACGGCTCAGATGATTCAGCTTCTCAGAGAAAACCTTCTGACTCTTGGTCAATTCATCTAGAATATCCTTCCTCTGAAAGGGAAAAGACACAAATTAATAATAGAATTTCTTGAGTGGATTATAAATGGAGATATCAAAAGGAGACAACAGGAGCTTATGTCAAATTTGATGGCTAACACCGACGTGAAGGAGAGAATGGTTTCCTTCTGTGCTAAAGGCGTTCACTCCCGTTGTTGTGTTAAACTTGTGAAGAACCAACAGATCTAGTCTGGTCTCCATTTCATATAGCGACCTACATCTTTTACAGAGTGAGACACAAGGAACTGCAAATATTGGAATCGTGAGCAAAATACAAAGTGCTGGAGAAATTCAGCAGGTCAGGCAACAGGTAGGGAGGAAATAGACAGGTCAGGTCCCTTCTTCTGACTGCTAGTGGGGGGGGAGTTGGAAAAGAGATGTGGGGCCGGGACAAACCTTGGCAAAGTGATAGGTGGATAAGGGTGGGGGGGGGTTTGAATGGCAGATCGGTGGCGTAAGCGACAAACGCTAATGGTGAAAAGAAGATAAAGGGTGTCGGATAAGGAAAAAAGGACTGGAATGTAAAGCCAGAGTGAGGGGAGAGGGAAAAGAGGAAGGAATAAAAGGGAAATAAGTGACTCAGGGATGGGAGATGTGTGTCCGAAGGAGAGAATATTAGCCGGGTGACTGGGAGGGCAGGAGAAATTGGTACTGTGCAAGAAATGTTGTTGCCCCAGGCAATACACTCTCTTATCCCAATGCTTCATAGAAGATGAAACACTTCAGCACAGCAACAGGCCATTCAATGCCTGTACCAAACATGATGCCAAATTAATCTTCTCAACCTGCATGTGATCCATTCCCCTCCATTCTATACATATCCATGTGCCTATCAAAAAAACTCAATCTTCACTATTATATCTGCTTCCATCTCCAGCCCTGTCAGCACATTCTAGACACCCATCACACTGTGTAAAAACATGTCCCACACAACCCTTTTAATCTTTCCACCTTGATTTTAAAGCTACACCCTCTAGATTTGATATTTCTACCCTGAGTATATAAAATTGAGAGGCTCTATTTATGCCTCATAATTTTGTATACTTCTATCACTTTTCCCCACAATCTCTGATGCCGCACAAAAAAAATTCCAGTTTGTCCAATCTCTCCTTATAACTAATACCCTCTAATCCAGGCAGCATTTCAGTACCTCTGTACCCTATCCAAAACCTCTATATCCTTCTTTTAATGAGACAACCAAAACTACACACAATACCCCAAATTGGAAACCATGATGTCTGCCATCCATCTTGTATCCCATTCTTGCTCATTCCTGCAGGCTCTCTGGTGTTTCCGTCTGCATCAATCAGCCGGCTTGAAGAGATTGGGCAGAACTTCCTGCTTCTGCTTCATTTATCCAATATATAATTCAATATGAAGACATTTTCCCTTAAGTCATATCTTACATATCAGTTCCAATAAATCTAATGGAGAACATCAAGGGAATGTATTCATCCAGAAGGTGATTAGAATGGTAAACTCTTTACCACACGAGGAATATCTAACCATCAGGGCAAAAGGAATGGAATCTTGTTGATGGGGTAGAGGAAGTTCAACTTGTGTGTGAGTTCTGGCATTTACCTGTTGGGCACGATGGCATATCTCTGTGTTGTTACAAGTTGAAAATATTTTGTGATATCAGTGGCGCAACTGGTAGAGGCGCTGCCTCACAGTACCACACACCTGGGTTTGATCCTGACCTCCGGTGCCATCTGTGTGGAGT
Source organism: Amblyraja radiata (assembly GCF_010909765.2). Lineage (NCBI taxonomy): Eukaryota > Metazoa > Chordata > Chondrichthyes > Rajiformes > Rajidae > Amblyraja > Amblyraja radiata. Next base: position 24,056,503 of record NC_045973.1, read on the forward strand.
TTGCATGTTTTGTGACAGTGCTTTGGGTTTCCTCCAGGTGGTTTGGTTTCCTCCCACATCCCCAAGACATGTGGGTTTGTGTTAATTGGCCTGTCTAAATTGCCCTTGTGTGTAGGGAGTGGATGCGAAAGTGGGATAACATAGAACTAGTGTGAACAGGTGATCGGTGAGGACTCGATGGACCAAAGGGCCTGATTACATGCTGTACCTCTAAACAAAACAGTCTGAAATCATCCACCATCAGAGGGCAAAAGCAAAGGTTGATCAATGTTGTGGATTTCTCTCAAAACATGGATCAAGTTAAGGACATTTGTATTACCATCCATTAAGCAACATCACAGACACGGTATTTCATGAGAATAAATATCTAGTTACCGTTGTAGGGCAACGTGCAATTTTATCTTCGGTATCCTTCAAGGCCACTGCATATTCATGGACATCATCTGACACACCCACCATCTACAAACACAGAGAAAGTCGAGCTGAGCATAAGTCATCTAACAAAGCATCTAATCAAAGGTCTGTGTGACATGAACATTCTCAAAAAAGAAATAAAACAGCACCCATCTGACAGGAGTTTAATTAGTAAGAAACCTCATCCTTTTGTTGACTCCACCCACAGCCCATAGTGGCTGAGACAGATGGCGGATCCTTGCTCAGTGTTTGCTGAGCTTCATACACAATGTTCTCATTTACCACTCTCCCCCAGACCTATAACTGAAGGGCTCCTCCCACATATCATTCAGGGAAAAAATCAATGGAAATGCCTTGATAAGTATTCTACTTTGCATCTCTATTTCTTCTCTTAAAACACTCACTATTACAAACATGTTTCAAGATAATATTGCCTGATTTTCAGATCAGTTTGTTTATTCGTACAGGAACAACTTTGTGAGATTATATTGCATTAAAGAAAGTAGGAATTGATGAGCCCAGAATCCCACAACTGGCAGTCATAAAGGACTAGATCATCTACTTTACTCAGCTTTAAACAGGAATAAGAGTCAAGACATGGTTAGCATAGACTTTAAGAGTCCAGAATAGAAATTGTGCCCACTATCTTTTGATTCGGAGGCATGGAACCTACAAAAGTTATGCTCAATCCCAGAAAAAATAGGAGCGGTGAAGGGAAAGAAAAAACTCAAATCCATAGAGACACTAGAACAAGGCTTGAGCCATTCAAAGCATCCATCAGCACTTTGAAATGTTATAGTGTTACAAGATACATAACATTAACATTTTCAGAAGGTTTGTATGATTTAACATCTGAATTATGTAACACATTAGCAGCTGCAAATAACTAATTCATCCTGAAGTTACTGGTCTTATGCTATGTATCATCATGTTTGGGACAACACCCTCCAAAGCACAACCTGAAAGCTTTACAACGTTTAGCTCAGATGGAGCAGCAATGGTCACTCCTGTGAACAGTTTGAGTGTTTGTACATAGCTCAATTTCCTGGTCGTGCCCCATGACCCACCCATAATCACCACAAGTGCAGTATGCATGCACCTGTGCACAAACTATTTCCACAGAGCTGCGGCTCATATCCCTCCCCACTCATTTCATCCAGCTACCTTAAAAGATTTCTTGTGACATCTCTGATTTTACGTCCCATTAAAATTGTGCCAATTGTACCAACTGATGAATATTGTCATTCCCCTCTCCCTTAATCACTTCTCACTTACCCATGTTAATTTTTTTTGTACAATGTGTTTGCTTATTTCATTTGTCTGTCCGTGCCTTTATGAGATTTGTTATCAGCAATATTATTTCCTGTTATTTTGGCTTTCATATCACATGCAAACTTTGAAATTAAATATCATTTATCCTGGTATCAAAATTTACCCCAAGGATTCACCAATATACAATTCTAACATAACTGAAAATAAAAATTCCATTTATTTCCCTTTCCGTAATAAATTATGCATCCAGGAAACCGCTGCCCCTGGATGTAATTTCGCTAATGAGTCTCTTTTGTGAAACTTCTGTTAATGCTTTAAGACCTATCAATCACTGTGCTACTGCCATCAATTTCCCAGGTAGAATGCATTCCAAGCCACTTGCCCAGGATCCATCAGAGGGACGGGCTCTTTTAGATCTGTTGTCATGCAGAGGTAGTTAATTAACAATAATACAATAAAAGACCCTCCAGAGGAGCATCAGTATATGAATTATGAATTTGGTCTATTTTGCCTATTTCCTTCGCTCCATAGATGCTGCTGCACCCGCTGAGTTTCTCCAGCATTTTTGTGTACAAACAACTGACAAATAGTTTAATGGTGGAGAGTTGAGTGAAATGTAAGGGCATCGTCAGCAAAGGAAATAAATGGGTGGAATGGGTTGCAATGATGGGTGGAAACACATTATATGCCAAGCTTATCATTTCCATCTCCCCGCTCTGCACTCTGTCAATAGCGCAATCCCATTTTAATGTAAACTCTGACTGCCAAGCATTTCTCACACAGGAAATCTTATTAATGGAGATGTGGGATAACTTATTTCCTGTTAAAAATGCAACGATGCAGAGGGAGTCCTTAGCATTAGGAATTTTATATCTGCACACATTATACCTTAAACTTTGTTTATTTCTATTATTAATGAAGTTGTACATAACTGTTAATTCAGTGAAGTTATCTAGTGGGTGGGTGTTATTACTGCATAATAGATTCTCAAGGCGCTACCATTAGATATGTAAATTTATAATGGTAATGCACAAAAAGCATGGATAAACTGAAAGTCATCTAAAATAAAAACAAAATTGAGTAAGTCGGTCTGGTCCAGTCCAATAATCCTCCACCATCCTACTTCAGTTCGGTTTAATACTACACTTAGTTTTGATTCCATCATGAATAATTTCAAGGATGATCAGCTAGCATATGAATTTTAAAATTAATTATTCACAAAAAAGCTGTCAAGTCACAGATCTTGGATAAAATCACACAAGATTCACTGTGCCAGAGAGAGCTGAAGTGATGACTAATGGAATCTATTACAACATGCGGTTTGGCTTTTTCCACTCAATTCGTAGCTAATTAGTTTTAATCTTCACTATCTGTATGTTACAGAGCACCAGAGAAAGACAATGTCAATTCAATGTGAGGAGAACATTTCAACCACAAGCTGTAGTCAAACAAAAGAATAAACCCCTTGTACTTTCTCTCTGGATTGTAAGATTTATTTCCTTGTTGGAAGAAACAGCTATGGAGGAATGGTGTGGAACATCTATAGAATTGTATAAATTGCAAATACGGCAGATTAGATAAATTATGTAAATTATAGGCAGATGAGATAAGTTTAAACTCGGCATCATGTTCGGCACAAACATAGTGGGCCAATGGGCCCTTTCCTGTGCTGTACTGTTTTATGTATAGCCACATAATTTCAGAATAATACCAAATAGGGTTTATTGTTACACTTTTCTTTGCTTTTGGAGATTCTTTATATGCTGGCTGGACTCAGTTCCTTCCACTCTTCCTACACAGTGAAATAAAGTGAGAGAAATTCCTGGAATTACTTGAAGTATAACATTCACATGATGTTGTGATGCTTAGAAATTCCAGCCTATGCTGGCTGAATGGCAGGTAGTGATAGAATGAGGCCAAGACTTCAGCTGAGTATAGGAACGGTGCTGCACCATTGGAGGTGCTGACTTTTGGAAGCATTGTTAAATCAATGTCATAGGTGGTGTCTTGGCATTAAGTAAAATGGTGATACTTTTAAGAAGAGCAGTTGTGGAACCCCCAAGGAAAAAGATGTCGCCCCAGTAACAGGTGGAGAAGAGGTGTCCAGACAGAAATGTTTGAAAGTGGGCCCAACTGGGGAGATCGCGAAAGAATTGCCAACAACCGAGTGAGGTGGAGGACATTTGTCAATGGCCTATGCTCCCAAGAGGAGCAAAGGGCTTAAAAAGAAGAAGAAGAAGACAGTTGTTCTCTGAACTCCAATAAGTTCAACAAAAACATCTACATTAGGTGCTATCAACGTGGTTTTCTCTCGCAGACTGCCAAGAACCTGTGTTCTGTCCACTATGGCCCTCTGGAGTTCTTGGCTGCAAGACATTTTAATTCCTCATCTCATTCCCACTCATCAACCTGAATATCCTTGGACTCCTGCACTCCTGAGGCCAATTGCAAACTAGAGGAACAACTTCTTATATTCCGCCTGGATAGTCTACAACCAAACAGCATTAATATCAGTCCCCACCGATCACCTCTCAGCCTGTATGGTCATTTCCACCCTTCCCTCTCCCACCTGACTTCATCTGTCAATCAACTCCTCCTCTCCTGGATCTTCCAATTGCTTGCCCTTTACCCACCCTTTCCCCTCATCTCATCTCTCTACTCATTCAGTGCACTGTCCCCATCCAAAATATCAACTGACCATTTCCCTACATAAATGCTGCCTGGTCCAGAGTTCATCCAGCAGTTTGGTTGTTGCTGCAGATTCCGGCACCTGTAGTCTCTTGTGCCTCTACTCACATCAGTCTCTCGGCTAGCTTTACTACGTTACCTTGCCAAGCTGCTGGTGCACGCTGAGGTTGTACATCATGATAGCTCCATCTAGGATTTCCAGTAGCGATTTCTCTGTGATTGGTTGTTCTGGTTCATCAGGAGGACGCCCTAACAATAGGCCATCATTTCCATGGCTTCCTTCAACTGTAAGAAGCAATCTTATTACATCAAGTCAAGAGTGGTTAATTGCCATATGCAACGGGCATAGAACAATTAAATTGTTGCTGCAGTTGTACAGGCAAATTAACACAACAATAATAAACATTTAATAAATAATAATACAATAAATTATCAGTTATACTAGGCAACCAGCCCATAATAGTGCATCAAATATGTAGTGGAACTCTTATACAAAGTCCATGGTAGCTATGTGCTGAGGTAGTGTTATGGTTAGGGTTATACTGTGTGATTCAATAGCCTGATGGTTAATGAGAAGAAGCTGTTTTTGAACCTAAAGGTAATGGTTCTCTGGATCCTGTAGGCTTTTTCCTGATGGTAGCAGTAAGAGACGGTGGCCAGGATGGTGTGAGTCTTCGATGATATTAATTGCCTTCTTGAGGCAGTGCTTTGTGTGGATTCCTTCAATGGTAGGGAGGTTAATACCCGTCTTGGACCAGGCAACAACCACGTTCTACAGCCTCCTTTCTTCATCACATGGGAAGTCTAAGATGGGCAGGACCTACACAGTGAATGGTCAGACTCTGGGGAGTATTGTAGAGCAGAGAGATCTAGGAGTACATGTACATAATTCCTTTCTGCAGGTAACTAGGGTGGTCAAAAATATTTTTGACACTTTGACCTTCATCCGTCAGAGTATTGAGTATAGAAATTGGGAGGTCATGTTGCAGTTATATAAGACGTTGGTGAGGCTACATTTTGAGTATTATGTTCAGTTCTGGGCACCATGTTATAGGAAAGATGTTGTCAAGCTGGAAAGGGTATGGGGAAGATTTACGAGGATGTTGTCAGGACTCGAGGGTCTGAGCTATAGGGAGAGGTTGAGTAGGCTGGGACTCTATTCCTTGGAGCGCAGGAGGATTGGGAGTGATCTTATAGAGGTGTATAAAATCATGAGAGGGTAGATTGTGCATCTCTTGCCCAGAGTAGGGGAATCGAGGACCGGAGGACATAGGTTAAAGGTGATGGAGAAAAGATTTAATAGGAATATACAAAATGGATTCTGAGGGGAAACTTTTTCCACACAAAGGGTGGTGGAACGAGCTACCAAAGGAAGTTGTTAAGGCAGGGACTATTGCAACATTTAAGAAACAGTTAGACAAGTACTTGGATAGGACGGGTTTGGAGGGATATGGGCTAAACACAGGCACGTGGGACTTGTGTAGGTGGGACATTCTGGCTGATGTAGGCAAGTTGGTCCGAGGGGCCTGTTTCCACGCTGTATGACTATATATACACATTACATAATGCAATCATTTCACTGTTCAACTGTATATTGAGTATAAAATATCTCACAACCAGCATTATGTTAGAGAACAAAGTGACTATATCATAGCTACTTGAACCTTTTTTGCTGAATTGGCAATTGGCTTGTTTAAGTACAAATTTTTAATGATTTCTTAATAACAAATTATCCACACAGTCAATAAATAGTCAGATGGATTTGGTTCTGGAGATAGTTGCAAGTATGCTGCAGGTAACTGGAACCCACAGTTGCTACAGATGTATGTTCCGTAATTTACCCAGTGTGTGCTGAAATCACACTACAATGCCCCATTCTTCCCCTTTGTTACTTGGTCTAACACTTAAGCCTTTTGCCTTCTTCACCATTCCAGTTTTGATCTCCATAGCATGAATGCTGTTGTCTTTTTCAGCCCCTTTTCCTAAACTTTGTGCTTATAAATATTTAACCTCTATATTTATAAAATATCCACCACATAAAACAAGCTTTACTCATCCTTCAACAGAAGCTCTGACTTAACATTTTTTTTTCAACATTTTGTAGTTTTGTGACCAAAAGTTGTCTCCTTCTCATATGTAACACTTTACAGATTTACAAGTCAAACAAGTTATGTTATTGCTGACTAAAAGGGTACTTACTGTCCTCCTCCGTCCTCTGCTCCACATTCAGAGTACGAACCTTCACCTTTTCCACAGTCGCCAGGGATCGGCGGGGATTCATCAAGCTCACTGCTGCTGTACTTAGGAACCTATTAGCTCGGCCTAGAGTTGGAGAACTTAACCAACTTGGTCTAGCAAGAGCTCCACCTCCAGCGGTAGCACCACCCAGCCTCTGCCAACATTCAAGGGACATGCAAAGGAGGCAGAATACAATTACAAAGATGGAATAAGTGACTGGAATTGTAATTAAAACTTAACACTTACGGACCACTCCTCTCTACAATACAACTCCAATAATCTGCGATCAGATTATCAGCATCTGGCTCACTAGGATCTTGCTTCCCATACTCCCTTTATACATACAAGAGCCCCTCTTCTTGTGGTCTCTTTAAACATACCTGAACTGTGCTCCATGTGCTCCCTTTCAACTTTCTGCTACCGTTTCCTGACTAGGACCCTGTTTCCCGCACTCCCTTAGGACATGCCAGTCCTAGATTTATCATAGGTCCCCTTTTCACCATATCATTCTTTCAACATTTCTAACCACATCTGATTTCATGCATGTCTTTAGTTCCTGCAGGATGTATTAAAGTCAATTTTTCCCACTTGATATTGTTACTAACACATCTGACTTTTTTTAAATGAGCTTACTGATTTGAGATAGGTATTTGCTCTATCTGCTTCGCAATGTTTGCTTAGATTTGCTTTCTCCTGTCAAATTTATTAAATGTCAAATTTATTTGCTTTTGCCATTTCCTCTATACTATGCATTTAGTTATTATTAGTCTTGGTTACATTTGATAATACTGTGCTTTGCTTTAATATGCAATTCCTATATATTTTAAAGATTATTACAATGAAATTAACTCAAATTAAGACCCATTACCCACACTGGATCTTGAGGATAACATCAAGGGATTTCAGATTGGATAGTGGGGTGGGAGATTGCAACCTTCACGTGGTCCGCCCTGTTTCGACAAATGCAATCAACCTGGTGTGCACAATCAAATAAGATCAAATAGAACAAGTTGTCCTACACTTTAGGCTGTGCACGCCATGTGCAAGAAGAAGAAAAAGATTGGATAGTGTTCATGGAGTAAGGGCGGATTAATATTCTGAGTTCTTCCCTACAGAGCTTTCCTGGAAAAGCAATAATTTAATAAGGCACAGTACAGAGCACTGGAGACCTTTGAACTATCTTTAATCAGATTTTATCTTGCATTAAATGTTGTACCCCTTTATCTGTGCATTGTGAGCGGCTTGATTGTAATCATGTATAGTCTTTTCTTTGACCAGAGACCACGCAAACAAAAGCTTTTCACTGTACCTCAGTACACATGACAACAATAAAATAAAATAAATCTTATGTGAAATGCAACCATATAAGGATAACATAAGTTCTACAAGAGCATTTAGAAACTGCTTACAATGATGTGCGGCTTCAATGTAAATTAGAGACATCTAATGATGATATATGCACATACATGTGACTATCAGCTACTCTATCATTTTCATCATCTGAATATCAATAATAAACCCTCCACAATCCTTATGAAATTATTGATTAACAATAGTCCTACTACCACTTCCGTTGGAATCTACTAACTACATTAAACAGTGCAAACTCAAACAAAGCTACACTTTTTGTACCTGTTGAGTTATATTCTCATCATCCTCATCCAAGTCATCCATTGATATGGCGGAGATCTCTGCAGGATCGATGATAATGTTGGCCTTTGATGCAAGATCGTCTATGAATAATACAATGAGCATTAGAGCCTTCAATTTTACTGCACTGGTACACATTATTGATATCAACAATCAAATGAAATTAAAACTGCTGAGTACCAGAATAAATAGCAATCCCTCAAAGTTTACCATATCATTAGGCAAAATAAATCTATGTCCGAATGAGCCCATATGTCTAACACGCTAGGGTGATGAACCATAAAACAAGGATGAGGAGTTAATGAAAGGCACGTCAAAGTAAATATCAGTTATATTCCCAGAACTTATAAAAACTGAAAAACATTGTAAAATTGACCAAACAATACCTTCATAGGTCCTTCATTTATCATTATAATCCATTGAGTGAAACACAGAGCTAGAATGAATACTTTACACATTTTTAAATCTGTACAAGGATTTTGGGGATGGGGAGAGAAATCACTCAATTTCTCCACAGGATTTCTTAATACTGGAAAAACTTACACAAAGATTTCCCAATTTAGAATTGCCCCAATGGAGGGCAATCCTAAATTTAGGAATTCCTTAGAGTGAGCATTTGCCTCTGTTCATTCCGTCTTTCTAAACCGATAGTAATTTATGAAGGGATAGCTGCATTTTATTCTTGATCAGGGGTGGATTGATTTAGTTCTTTTTTTACATCTTGGGTTATAACAAGATTGGGTACTGTTGCCTTTGAGTTGACAGGAAGTTTCAACCAACTTGGTCTGCAATCAAAATCACTGTCCCTAAGTCATTGCCTATTACCTAATAACAAGGTAACATTTAAGGAAACAAGGAATTACAAATGCTGGTTTACAACAAAAAAATCACTCAGAGGGCAATATATGAAGCATTCTTCTGAATTGGAAGTAGGAAAGGGTGCAGAAGAGATTGATCAGGATGTTATCTGGGCTTTGAGGCTTGAATTGTAGGGAGAAATTGGATAGGCTGGGACTTTTTGTTTGGAGCATAGATAGGAGACTGTGGAGTGACCTCTTGAGGTGTACAAAATCACAAGGTAGGGTAGCCAGGCAGATGGAATGAGCAGCCAGAGGAGGCTATGGAAGTGGATACAATTACAACTTTTAAAATATATTTGAACATATATATGGAGAGGAAGGATTTAGAGGTCTATGGGCCAAATAGGACTAGATCAGTATGCTAATTTGGCCCGCTAGAACAAAATGGGCTAAAAGGCCTTTTTCCATACTGTACAACTCTAAGACTCTAATTGAAAATATACCTTCCCATTTGGGTCAATGAAAGAGGAGAATATTAAACTGAAAATTTTGCATTATAGTTCGAAAATTACCAGTGCAAAGAATTATAGGTGCAAAGATTTCAACAGGAAGGTGCGTGTGTGCGTATGTGTGTGCGTGTGCGTGCGAATGAGTGCTAGTGTAGGAGATGGAGGAAGTTGCGATGAGAAAGGCAGGGCAGGGATAGCTCATGGTAAAGGTGTAGGGGGAGAGGCTAAAGAAGAAACCAATAATACTTCAATTGCAGGAATATATCAAGTATAAGCAGATGGGGGTTGGTTTAATTTGGCATCATGTTTCACATAGACCTCATGGGCAGAAGGGCCTGTTCCTGTGCTGTATAGTTTTACAATCTATGTTCTTAAAACAGCCGCTGTAATGAAAGGGACAGGGTGTATGTCACAATATTACCTCATTTGCCTTTTAATTTCCATGAATTTATTGTTTATTTTGCAAAGTACATTTTGTTCCCTGATGGATTAAAATCTGTCAGCCCAATAAAATAAAAATACTCTGTGAAATCTTTCCAAATGACTTGGAATTCCTGCAAGTCAGGGCTCGAAATTAGCTGTTGCCCGGGTGCCAATGATCACCCAAAGTGCCGCGGGGCAACGTAAATGACGATTCATTTTGCCCGGCTTGGCAATGCAGATACTGGTTTATACCAAAGATAGACACAAAAAACTGGAGTAACTCAGTGGGTCAGGCAGCATCTCTGGAGAAAAGGAACGTGACGCTTCGTGTCGGCGGCGACGACGTAGTGCGGAGCAAAGATACGTGGTATGGGGTAAATGACGGGCCCTTAGACATGACAGCACCCCGCCCGCCCTGATAGCGGCCGCAGCTTGCCAATCCGCTAACGGCGATACTGCTTTCAATACAAACCCTCCCACACGCTGAGGCCGGGAGGAGGGAGGAAGGGAGGGAGGGGGAGGCCTCCTTCCGCCGTCTGAAGCAGCTGCACCGCTCGGCCCCGCACCTTGCTTTTGGCTGGCAGAGGAGGGGAGGCGGTGGCGAGGAGATCCCAACTGCCTCCCCCTTTGGCAGCGGCACTTGGCGGTGAACAGGGATGGCCAAGGCAGCGGGGCGATGATACCGTCCCTGTCAGATGAGCGCTGACCTTGCTTCCTCCCCACCTCCCCCCCCCTCTCTCTCTCTTGTACGCCACCCTTATCCTGGGACCCCTCCTCCACTGATCCCCATTCCCCTCCATTCAGTCCTCACTGACATCCCTTGTGCTCCCCTCCCCATCTACCACCCCCTCCATCTATTCATCCTGCACTGATCTCCCTATCCACCTTGCATTGATTCTCCTGCCACCCCCCCCCCCCCATCCACCCTACACTGATCCCCCAATTCATCCTGTACTCACCCGCTTTCCCATCCATCCTGCATACCTCCCCCCATTCATCCTGTACTGATCCCCTCATTCATGCTGTACTGATTCCCTCATTCATCTTTTACTGATCCCCTCATTCATCCTGTACTGTTTCTCCCATCCATCCTGTACTGATCCCCCCCATTCATATTTTACTGATCGCCCCATTCATCCTGTAAGCGATCCCCCCCATTCATCCTGCACAGATCCCCCCATTCATCCTGTACTGATCCCCTATCCATCCTGTAACGATACTCCCATTCATCCTGTAGTGATCCCCCATCCATCCTGTAGTGAATCCACCCATTCATCCTGCACAGACCCTCCGATCCACACTGTACTGACGCTCCCATTCATCCTGTACTGATCCCTCATTCTTCCTGTAGTGATCCCTCCATTCATCCTGTACTGATGCCCCCCATTCATCCCGCACTGTTCCACCCCATTCAACCCCACTGACATCCCCCGCGCTCTCCCCACACAATTTTACCTATTCCAACCAAGACGCACTAATTCCCCTGCCTCAATCCATCCATCCAGCACCTTGCCTTCTCAGTGGGAATGATGGAAACTGCGTTTATCAATAATTTAAAAAAAATCTGGTGCATACAAACTGGGTATCTTCATTGCTGTTCACAACACATACATTTAATCTGATTGTCCGGTAATGTGGCGTTTTGACACCTTTAAACATATTACCAAAAGAACATTTGCTGCAGTTATGTCCTTTGGCCATCTCTTGTCAGTTAATGTGATTTAACCTGTCAGATGGATATAGTCGGTTTTAACAGCTATTATCATAAAATGCCTTTAGAAATGTCCTTGCAACCTGTATATTTTGTTGTGGATAAATTATGTGGGAAGCGAGTGTTTCTGTACCAATAGCAATAACGACCCATGCTATGGCCATGTCATGATAATTTTCGGTCCTTCACAGAAAACATGCTTGCATCAATCTGTAGTGTGCATGGTTAAGCATATATGTTACCATGGTCCAGGATTTATTGACACAGGTTGATCATACGCTGAATAATCCAACCACATTTTTGTTGGGAAGTGGAAGGAAATAATAGAAATTGCATTAATTGCAACGTGTAAAAAGAGTTGAGATACTGTATTGTAACTTTGCTGCATGTCATTGTGGTATATATCATGTCTTGATTGGTGAATATGTTTAGTTTGTGACTTTATTTGAAGCAGAAATAATATGTGAATGCTTCATTGAGCATAATTCCGACTGGTAACTACGCACTTCGTTCGAGCACATTATCGCACGCGTCATGCAAGCCGTCTTAAATTGACCACCTAAACTGTCATTTTGCAACCTAAAAAGCTGCCTAAGTTGCCCGGCTGGCAACAGGGAAAAAAAGTTAAGGAAGAGCCCTGCAAGTAACTACACATCAGCCAAATGAGATTCACCAATGGAGCTCTAACCTTGTCCGTGTAGCAGACTGACCAAATTTTTTAACTAAAATTGACTGGGACATCTGGACTCCCAATTATTGATATTGGAAACTGAATCAGTGCCAGGCAAGCACCAATGAGCCTGCAGATGGGAACACTTATCAAACTTGCCAGAGAATTATCCATCAACCAGTAAACAAAACAATTCAGAATCTGCAGAATTATAATCAGAAATAGTCATTATCTGCCCTTTTAAAATGGCAAAGAGTCACAAAGTACTTAAAAGTTGGGAAGCAAAAGTGAAGAAATTAGGACAAAGTATTGGAGTAACTCAAAGGATCAGGCAGCATCTCTGGAGGACATGGATAGGTGAAGTTTCAGATCAGGACTCTTTTCTACACTGAAGAAGTGTCCCGACCTGAAACATCACTTATATTTCCTCTGGAGATACTGCCTGACACACTGAGTTACTCCAGCACTTTGTGTTTTTTTCTGAAGAAATGGGGAACTGGACCAGATTCTTTAAAACTCAGCTAATGTAAGGCAGAAGCAGAAGAGATGAACAAAAAGCCTGCACGTCTTTGGAGTGTGGGAGGAAACCAGAGCACCCGGAGGAAACTCATGCGGTCACAGGGAGAACATACAAACTCCCTGCAGACAGCACATGTAGTCAGGATCGAACACAGGTCTCTGGCGCTGTAAGGCAGCAACTGTGCCACTGTGCTGCCGGATTCACCACCTCATAGTGTCACAGAGAATCCTAGAGACATGCAGCAGGGAAAAAACACTCTGCAATCATCCCATCTTATTCCCCTCATGATTTTGGACACCTCTATAAACTAATCCCTCAGCTTCCTGTGCACCAAAAAAGAAAGTCCTAGTATGCCCAACCTCTTCCTTTATAGTTAAGGTCCTTGTACTGACAGCATCCAAGGAAATTTCCCCTGGAATATTTTCAGCATCATATCTATGGCAAGGTGACCAAAACTGAACTCCATGTGCAGCCTCACCAACGTCTTGTACAACTGCAGCATAATATCCCAACTTCTATACTCAATTTTTTGACTGATGATGGCCGACATGCCAAAAGCCTTCTTTGCCACTCTATCTACCTGTGACGCCACTTTCAGGGAACTATGTACTTGTACTCTTAGATCTGCAAAACAACGTCCCTCTGAGCCCTACCATTTACTACAAAAGTCTGAAGAAGGGTCTGGATCCAAAACGTCAGCCATTCCATCTATCCAGTGATGCTGCCTGGCCCGCTGAATTACTCCAGCATTTTGTGTCTAACTGGCATCAGCAGTTCCTTCCTACACTATAACAGTCCTGTTCTAGTTGATTTCCCAAAATGTAACATCTCACACTTGCCCCGTATTTCCCGGCAATGAAGGCGCACCCCAATTTAATTTGCGAAATTTTGAAAAAAGTATGGCAGGACAGGATCAAGGGTTTGGTTTAGTCCAGGGGTCAAGCCCTGGTACTGGCTGTAGAGCCCACGTCGCCTGCGAGCCCTGGGTCTAGCTGCAGGTCACCTGCGAGTCTCGGGATTGGTTGCAGTTCCCAGGTCGCCTGCGAGCCCAGGTTGCCTGCCACGGGACTAGTAGACAGAGAGAGAGAGAGAGAGAGAGTGAGCGAGAGCGAGAGAGAGAGAGAGAGCGCGAGCCCGGGACGGAGCAGCTAGTCTACCGCCAAGTAGCTACCACCACCTCCACCGGTTGTGCCTGTGCCGATGGACACAGTCCCTGGCAGAAGGCGCTGAGGTGGTGGCCGGTTCCCCTGTCTGGTCCCAGCGGCCGCTCGCAGCCACCCGAGCTACTTCCCTCCCCGGCCACAATGCGGTGGCTCCGCGGCAGCAGTGAGTGAGTTGCTGGCATGATCCCCGACTCCCTCCTTCTCAACGCTCCTGCCCTTCCTGCAACTTTACCCCTGGCGGCCCAGCCAATTTGTGCAGCCCAGGCCATGCTGACCCAGACCAGACTCCCCACACGCTGTGAAAGGATCTCTCCCCCCCCCAGCGGCGCTGTTCATTTACAGCCGCGTCTCCCATTACAGCCGCTTCCCATCAGCTGCCAGCAATGAGGGATAGCCTTAGCTATCCTTCAGTACAGCAACATTGTTCTTGATGTTGCTGTACTGAGGGATAGCCAAGTCTATCTTTCTTGGCTAACAACCTAACCTTCGGCCTCCAATACGCAGGTAAATTTCCGTGCCTTATTTTTGGGTAAAAAATAGCGTCTTCATTGCCGGAAAATACGGTAAGTAAAATAAACTCCATTTGTCATTTCATGGCCGACATCCAGTTGATCATGATCCTGCTGTAATTCTTGATAACCATCTTCACTATCGATGATACCATCTATTTTACTGTCATCTGTAAATGTATTAATTAGGCCTTGTATATTCTTAGCCAAATTGTTAACATAAATGACAAACAGCAGTGGGCGTAGCATTAATTCCCGAGGCAGAACACTAGTTACAGTTAAAATATCTGCTGACACTAATTGTTAGGTTTACTTGAGTAGGATTTTGGAGGATGACCAACGATCATGAAAATATAAAACAGCATGTAGTTAGATTCAGTGTTCAAGAAGGAACTGCAGATGCTGGAAAATCGATGGTACACAAAAATGCTGGAGAAACTCAGCGGGTGCAGCAGCATCTACGGAGCGAAGGAAATACACAAAAATGCTGGAGAAGGGTTTCGGCCCGAAACGTCACCTATTTCCTTCGCTCCGTAGATGCTGCTGCACCCGCTGAGTTGCTCCAGCATTTTTGTGTACCTTGTAGTTAGATTCAGTTTGGTTTAGGATGGGGAATAAATAAAACCAGAATTCATCCAACATGACAGTAGCATCTCAACCAAGGCAGAATATTGAATGAGCACTAGATCAAAGGGAACTAGCCAATATAAATTATTTGTTTCTTGGGCGAGGAGATGCCGGAGGACTGGAGAATGGCTAAGGTCGTGCCTCTATTTCAGAAGGACTGTAAAGAAAAACTTGGGAACTGTAGATAAGTAAACTTGACATCCGTGGTATGAAAGTTACTGGAAAGATTCTGAGGGATAAGATATACATGCATTTCAATATACAGGGGTTGATTAGGGATAGTCAGCATGATTTTGTGCATGGGAGATCATGAAACATGAATTTTTTGAAGTAGTAATCAAAAAGGATGATGAGGGCAGGGCCATAAACGTAGTCTATATGAACTTCAGCGAGGCCATTTTTAAGGTTGCACAGGCTGCCCTGGAAGATTAGATCACATGAAAACCAGGGAAAGCTAGCTAACTGCATATAGAATTAGCTTCATGGCAGGACAGGCTTCTTTCCACAGGCAATAAGACTGATTAACGGACTGTGTCCCCTCCCCATATATCATACACCAACACATCTAACCTCGCCCATACTTTGACAGCTAGGCACCTGTCAAAGCAATGCCACTGTTCGGTCTGAATGTCTGTTTTTAGTTCAATTTTTAGGCCTATTTTAGATATGGTAATTTTAATTTTTAAAGCTATATGTATTTATTCTGTTTTTATTAACCACACTGATGGGAACTGATTGAGAAACAATGTTTTCGTTTCATCTGTGTATGTAAGTACTCAGTTAAAATGACATTAAAGTAAATACTGAATACTGAAATACTGAGGAAGCAGATGGTGGAAGGTTGTTTTTCAGACTGGAGGCCTGTGAATAATGGTTTGCCTCAGACGGGCCCATTTCTGTTTGTATCTATATCAATGATTTAGGTGGGTATGTGCAAGGCATCATTGGTATGTTATTGGTAACCCTGTCGTAGGAAAAATGCCATTAAGCTGGAAAAAGGTGCAGAGAAAAATTACGAGGACATTGCCAGGACTCAAGGTCCTGAGCTATAGGGAAAGGTTGGACAGGCTAGGATGTTATGTGTTGGAGCACAGGAGGCTGATGGGTGATCTTGTAGAGGTGTGCAAAATCATGAGGGGAATAAATACAGTGAATGCACAAAGGATTTTCCCAGTTAGGGGAATCAAGAACCAGAGGACATAAGTTTGAAGTGAGAGAGGAGAGAGTTCACCTATGGGGTAACTTTTCCACACAAAGGGTAGTGGATACATGGAACGAGCTGCCTGTGGAAATAATTGAGAAAGGTACAATAACAAAATTTCATAGATATTTGGACAAATACATGGACAGGAAAGTTTTAGAGGTATATGAGCCAAACAGTTAAATGGGACTAAAGTCATAAGGCATGAAAAAAAACAGGCCCTTAGGTACAACTTGCCCATGGCAACTAAGATGGCTCATCTACACTGGTCCCACCTGCGAATTGGGCTGAAGGTCGTTTATGTGCTCTATGCTAAATTATTTGTTCCTTCACCATTGGGAACAAAGGTTAACATTGTGACACATAAAAAACTAAGAAAAAGCAAATGTGGTTACTCAGTGACCAATACTTTCAGGATGTAGGCTGCAGAAACCCTGACTCAAGCACATTCCTCATCTTGGCAAGACCTTACCTACAAATCCATCAACCATTTATTGCTATTCCATGGCCTTGATCCACGTAACATAATTGTTGGTTTCATTTACTGGCTGCTCTAAATCACTTTCATCATAAAGACCTGTTTTTTACCATCTGGTGTAATAAATATTTAACTTTATTTGAAGCATTCATTTCAAGCAGGTTGGGAACTTAGAAATTAATATTACAGGCTGTTCCAGCTGTTCCAGCTCCCGTTACTGATGGTGATGCCGCTTTCATGCAGACACATCCACTTGGGTGCATGGTGGCAAATTCAACATTGTGAAAATTCAATGGGGGACAAAGTTTATTTAAAATTCTGTCTTGTATTTATTGTGAAAATTAAAGGAAGAGACATGTTACAAAACAATTGGTGGTGACTGCTTGATGAGGCTAACAACTTTCATTGAAAACACAAAGAGCATTGTTTAGTTAAACTCCATAATGCAGCCACTTCTTAATCTATGCATTTACTAAATCTCTCAGATTTCTCCGATCAAGCCAGTCTCCGAAGTCTTCTACCACAAGCCATCTAATCTCACACTTCCGCTGGTCTCACACTCGCATAATCTCACACTTCTGCTGGTTGTTTAATATTCTTCTCTCTTTCAGGCAAATGCCTCATTTCATTTTTAAACAATCACTAGACCAAGGGGGACCCATTGGGTCCCATCCCCTCAACGGGAGGGGTAGAGAGGGAGAGGGAGGGGGTAGAGATTGAGGGGTGGGGGTCTGCATCACAGGGGAGGGCTGGTTCCCGAACGCAATACCCCACCACTCACCCATAGATCCCAATATTCACCACTCCCTAGAGAGGGAGGGGGGCAGAGTGGGAGGGGGGGGGGGGTGCAGAGAGGGATGGGGGAAGAGAGGGAGGGAGGGGAGAAGAAGGGGGCAGAGAGGAAGGGGGCAGAGAGGGAGGGGGGGGTCAGAGAGGGGTGGGTGGCAGAGAGGAAGGGCCCCCTCCCCCCTCTCATCTCCTTCCCAATCTCCTCACCCCTCTCCTCCCTATTCCCCCCCCTCTCCTCCCCTCCTATCCCCCCCCCCCCTCTCTCTCTCTTTCTCTGCCCTGTGGATGGGGTAGAGGTAGAGAGGGAGGGGAGGGGGTAGAGGAAGCGCCTGTCCAGGTTATAGAGCACAAGCCTCCCCATCAGGCACCGGGCCCGAGCTAGGCTGCAGGTAAGGGGGGGAAGGGAGGGAGGGGAGGAGATGGGGTGGGGGGGAGGGGGTAGGGGAGGGGTGGAGGGAAGGGGGTTTAGGGAATGGAGGGTGGGGGAGGGCAGGGGGTGGGGGAGAGGGAGGGGGGAGAGAGAGAGGGAGGGGGGAGAGAGAGAGGGAGGGGGGGAGAGAGAGAGAGGGGACAGTGTGAGAGAGAGAGATGGGACAGAGAGAGAGAGAGATAGAGAGGGGAGAGAGAGAGAGAGAGAGAGAGATGGGGCCAGAGAGAGAGAGATGGGGAGAGAGAGAGATGGGGAGAGAGAGGGGTTGAGACAGAGAGATCGAAATGCAACCGTGCGTCACCCGTTCAGAATGTTCTGGAAATGAAGCGTGTGCGCATCATGCACGAAAGCTGTCGGCATCTCTATGGAATTCAGGGGAGGAGCCGCCCGCGTCACACACACACTAACCACCAACACCACCCCCCCCCCATCCTCGTTTCGGCATCTGGTTTTTGAGGAGATACGTTTCAAAGGCAAAATGACACACACACCCACAGTTTTAATAGATACTAGACCAAATGCAGACCTGTTGTGTCTGTTCCCCCAACGTGTGGTTGCAGGGCAGGGGGGGCTTGGGGGGGCAGCATGCGGCGTCACACACACTAACTACCCCACCGCACACACGCTAACTACCCCCCTTGATATTATATTAATATTATTAATTTGCTCCTTTTACCCCAAAACCGCCCTATCCACTGACGCATAGCCCCCAACTCGCAGGCACGTCTAGAGAGGGGGGGGGGGGTAAGAGAGTGAGGGCAGAGAGAGAATGGGGAGAGACAGAGAGAAAGGGGCAGAGACAGAAGGGCAAGAAACAGAGGGAGAGGGGGGTGGAGGGGAGGAGGAGAGGGAGGGTGGGCGAGGTGGGAGGGTGGAGGAGGAGGATCTATAATTGCTTCCTCTATTATTGTTAACCACTTGTTGCTTTTCAGCATCATCCAAAAATACTGAAGGAAGCTAACATTAATCCCATTTTCTTGATGCTTTCACCGTCACAAAATTGTTCGGCATTCATTACTGTGCCCTGAACTTCAAGTATCTTATTTACTGGAATTCCCTTCCTGAACTTCTTCACCTCATTTCCCTCGTCTCCCACTTTGCCCTGCAGAAGATGATGAATCGACCACATTGCTCTTTGGTTTGACCATCTCTTGCCTATCTTGCTGGTGACACCAAGATTGGTGGATCTGAGGACAGCAAGGAAGGCTGTCAAAGTATACAGTGGGATGTAGATCAGCAACAGAAATGAGCAGAGAAATGGCAGGAAGAGTTTAATCTGAATAAGTATGCCTTGCCAATCTCTGGGAGATTGAATATAAGGGTAAAGGGTAAGGTTAATGGCAACAGCTTTGATATACAGAGGGATTTTGGGATCCAAGTTCATGGCACCCTGAAAATGGCAACACGGGTAGATAGAGTCGTAAAGAACTTGAATGGTATACTTGCCTTCATTTGGAGGGACCTCGAGTATAAGTTACGATGCAGCTCAATAAGACTTTGGTTAGGCCGCGTTTGGAGTTACATTACAGGAAAGATGTAGAGGCTCTGGGGAGGGTGCAGAAGAGGTCTACCAGAATGCTGCCAGGATTAGGGGGTATTAGCTATAAGGAGAGGTTGGACATACTTGGATTGTTTCCTCTGGAGCACTGGAAGTTGTGGGGAGACCTGATAAAAGTTTTTAATGTAATGAGAGGCATGGATAGGATAGAGTCAGAACCTTTTTCAAAGAATGGAAATGTAAAAGACTAGAGGGCATAGCATTATGGAGAGAGGGGCAAGGTTTGGCAGAATGCAGTACTTTCCTGGAACACTTTATCAGGAGTGATGGTGGAGGCAGGTACGAGATACAATAGTGGTGTTTAAGAGGTTTTTAGATAGGCACTTGGAATTGCAGAGAATTGAGGGATAGGGAACATGCTTAGACAGATAAGATATATTTATCTTGATATCTTGACATCATGTTGGGCACAGCCTGTTCCTGTGCCGTGGTGTTCTATCTCTCACTGACAAAGCATTTTGAGGTTGTGAACTATCACAGCAGAGTAATATTAAGGCCTGTCATTGTTTAGACTAACCACAATATTTGTGACTTTCCAAATCCCAAACATCACATTAAAGGGTGGAGGCTGTGTGTGACTTCCTTAAACATGTAGCCATTGCACACCAGCTACTGCACTGGTTTGGCAGAGTAAAGCTTTAATCCACAAAGACCAAGACAACTGGACATCAGACTCTACTGAATAGATATTATTGATCCCACTCTCATGTTTACATGTCTCTCAGCACATACACACTCAGACAAAGTGGGGTCAGGCACAGATGTTATTGCCCATGTCCTTCTTGTTATACTGCCTGTAACCCAGCCTGAACTAATGCTAGTTGCCACATTCACCTATCTAAACCATTTACTATCAATACATGATTGAGTACCATACTCCTACACTACTTGCAGCCAGAACATGAGCAACATAGTGGCGCATTTAGTAGAGCCACTCCCTCACAGTATCAGAGACCCGGTTCAATCCTGACCTCGAGTGCATTCTACGTAGCGTTTGCACATTGTCCTATGCCCATGTGGTTTTCTCCCACATTCAAAACTCTTTTGGATTGATCTTTCTTTTAGGTCAATGGCAAAAGTGAGTGTTTGCTTTATTTAAATTCCTCTCACAACCTATTTGGTTGGTGTATGATGTTTTACATACATACTATGAGCTATTCAACTAAAATTGCGATCATTATTGCACTTTCATGCTTTGATCTTTTTGTTTTGCACTTTTCTTCAAAGTGTATTGAGAATTTATTTGATAAAGCACAAATTGTGCCGCACCTATAATACACAACTACTCAATTGGTATGCTCAGTCAAAGTATCACTGGAATCTGGAGAACAGGTTGTATGTTTGACACACAAGAGATGTCACACGGAAAAGAGCTCAAATTATGTTTTTTTAAACACTGAGTTGCTCTGAGGAAATATACATTGGCATTGATAATTGAATGTAAAAAACAATTTATACCTACTGCCTCACCTTTTAGAGTCTTTTTTAAATGAGAAAGCAGGCCACCGAGCCTCTGCTGGTCAAAGTAATCCACCTTCCCATTGAAGAAGAGCTGGGGGGGTACGTATGCATCTGGAAGCACAAAAATAAAGTAACCAGAAACATGGATGATGCGTCACCACTCCTCAAAGCCAGTCAAAGGATCATCACTCCACAAGCCCAGTCATGGGATTAACCATTTCACCCACCCAGTAAATGGGTCACCACTTCACACACCCAATCAACGGATCACCACTTCACACACAAAGTCAATGGGTCACCACTCCACACATTCAGTCAACGGGTCACCACTCCACACGCACATTCAATGGATCACCACTCCACACGCCCAATTTACGTTTAGGTTTATTATTGACACGTGTACCAAAGAACAGTGAAAAGCTTTGTTTTGCATACTATCTAACCAGATCGGACATACTATAGATAAGTATAATCAAGTCAAACATAGATTTTGGAAGGACCGTTCAGAAACCTGATAACAAGACGGGAAGAAGCCTTGTGGTTGTGTGCACTTTGAAGCTTCCGTGCCTTTTGCCAGATGGGAGCAGGGAGCACAAAGAATGATCGGGGTGGGACAAGTTTTAGACTGGGCACAAGGACTGCAGATGTTGGTTTACAAAAACAAGACAAAGTGCTGGAGTAACTCAGCGGGTCAAGCAGCATTTCTGGAGAACATGAATAGGTGACGTGTTCTCCTGAGATACTACCTATCACCAGCCAGACGTGTTCCACCCCACCTCTCTAACACCTTTCTTCAAACTGATGGAGTAAGAGGGGAGAAAGCTGGCAGAGAGGTAGGGGTGGAACAAAGTCTGGCAAGTGATAGGTGAATACAGGGGAGGGGAGAGTTTAGTATGGCAGATAGTTGGACAAAGGCCAGAGGTGAAAAGTATAAAAGTGTGGGAGAAGGAGATAAGGATAGACGATGTGTGAAATATGAAGTCAGTGTGAGAAGCAGAGGTGGAAGGGGAATGGGACAAATGGATGAGCAGGTCACAAGGAAGAGAGTTGGCAAATGGGGGTTGCGAAATGGGTGGTGATGTTGGTAGGTTAGTTACCCAAAATTGGATAATTCAATGCTCATACAATTTGGGTGTAAGATACCCAAGTGGAATATAAGATACTGTTCCTCCAGTTTGTGTGTGGCATTTCTCTGGCAATGGAGGCAACCCAGGACAGAAAGGTCAGTATGGGAATGGGAAGGGATTGCTGACCATTTTAATTCCTCTTCCCATTTCCATTCAAATTCTGACCTTTTTGTCTCACCTCCACCTCTCTTCCAGCTCACCTTCCCTCCCAGACCACAAATGGTCTGAAGAAGAGTTCAGACCCAAAACGTCACCTAACCATGTTCTCTACAAAAGCTGCCTGATCTGTTGAGTAACTCCAGCACTTTGTGTCAAGTCTTTGATTACGTTGACTGCTTTTTTGAGGCAGCATGAAGTGCAAATTGAGTCAATTGAGGAATGTCTGGTATGTGTGATGGACTGAGCTTTTTCTCCAACTCTCTGCAATTTCTTACGATCTTGGGCAGAACTCTTCCAAAACGAAGCTGTGATGCAACTGACAGTATGCTTTCTATGGTGCATCTCTAGAATGTAGAATGTCTCCTTGGAGACATGTCGAATTTCCTCAGTCTCTTTCAGGCAGTAGAAGTATTGGCATGCCTTCTTAACAGTCGCATCATTGTGGTTGGTCCACGACAGATCATTGCTAGTATCAACACCAAGGAATTCGAAGCTCTCAACCATTTTCACTTCGGCACCGGTTTGGCCGGGCGGCCAGCTCTATGGTTTCAAAGTTCTTCCATTTAAGAATGACGGAGGCCACTGTGCTCTTCGGGACCTATAATACTGCAGAAATTGTTTTATACCCTTCCCCAGATCTGTGTCTCAACACAATCCAGTCTCGGAGGTCTACGGACAATTTATTCGTCCTCATGGCTTAGGTTTTGCTCTGACATGCACTGTTAACTGCGAGACCTTATATAGACAGGTGTGTGCCTTTCCAAAACATGTACAATCAATTTAATTTACCACTGGTGGACTCCAATCAATTTGTAGAAACATTTCAAGGATAATCAATGGAAACAGGATGCACCGAAGCTCAATTTTGAGTGTCATAGCAAAGGGTCTGAATACTTATGTAAATGTGATATTTCAGTTATTTCTTTTAATTACTTTGCAAAAATTTCTAACCTGTTTTCCCTTTTTTATTATGAGGTATCGTGTGTAGTTGATGATAAAAAAAATGAATTTAATCCATTTTAGAATAAGGCTGTAATGTAACAAAATGCGGAAAAAGTGAAGGAGTCTGAATACTTTCTGAATGCACTGTATGGTGAGGTTGGATAAACTTGGATTGTTTTATCTAGAACGTTGGAGGGGAGACCTGATAGAAATATATAAAATTATGAGAAGCATCGAAAGGGTGGATAGTCAGAACATTCTTCCCAGGGTGGAAACGTCCAGAAGGCATACTGTGGCTCTAAAGTTATAGGGAGTACATTTAAAAGGAGATGAGCCTATATTTTTTTTTACACAGAGAGTGATGGGTCCCTGGTATCCTGCCATAGGTGTGGTGGAAGCAGATGCGATAGTGGAGTTTAAGAGGCTTTTAGATAGACATATAGATCTGCAAGGAATGGAGGAATATGCATCACGTATATGGATTATACGTGATCCATTTGGATTCTGGATTTGGATATGGATTAGTGCTTGGTATATGACTATGGATCAGGGCGGCACAGTGGCGCAATGGTAGAGTTGCTGTCTTACAGTGGCAGAGACCCGGGTTTGATCCTGATTACGGGTGCTGTCTGCACGGAGTTTGTAAGTTCTCCCTGGGACAGCTTAGGTTATTCCCAGGTGCTCCGGTTTCCCCCCACATTCTAAAGACGTGCAGTTTGGTAGGTTAATTGGCTCCTGTAAATTGTCCCTAGTTTGTAGGGTAGAACTAGTGTGTGGGTGATTGTTGGTTGGCATGGACTCGGTGGGCCAAAGGGCCTATTTCCACGCTGTATCTCTAAACTAAACTAAACTAAATGTGCAGGCAGAGAAGGTTAGTTAAATTTGGCATCATGATTGGCACAGACATTGTGGCGGTTCGATCTGTTCTTATGTTGTACTGATCTATGTTCCAAAAGAACAAATTCTTCATCTCCATGTTAAAGTGACAACTCTCATTCTGAGAGTATACATTGGAACGGACTCCTCATTCGAAGAAATATTCTCTTTGAACTTAAACCCTCAACAGTTTCAGAAAACGTATGTTCCTGTAAAGTCAATCCTTACTCTTCCACACTCCAGTGAGAACAGACTAATGCACATCAATGGTCCACGTATGATAACAGAATAAACATGAAGCTGGTTCGAGAAGGCAAGTTTATGCGTCAGGATAGAACTGTGTGTTCTTATCATTCATAACATACAAGTGAGATAATGACCCCACCATCACTCACGATTAAACACTGGTCTATACCTTCACTTGGTATTGCTGATGGATTCCTCAGTCTGTATTCATCCCAATAACTTCGCAAAGCAACAATCAGTCGATGCAAGAAGCACACCATGTATTCAGGAGGGCAAAGAATTGTTGGATTCTGAAAAGGTAGAGAAAGATTTCTGGCTGTTAGCACTATAGCAAGGGTTCCCAACCTGGGGTAAATTTACCCCCAGGGGGTAAATTCCGCCTCCCCAGGGGATATATTTGTTGATTCTGGATTTGTACATATTTTTTCTCATTGACTGACTTAGTTCTGGTATAATGTTCATCATTAACATAGAAACATAGAAACATAGAAAGTAGGTGCGAGAGTAGACCACCAGGTCCGTCGAGCCCGCACCGCCATTCGCTCATGGCTGAACACTAAACAGACACACTTACCCACAAACAGTAGACACAAGACACAGGACACAAGACACTACCCTCCCCTTTATACCGCTATCACCCCTCTCCACCCCAAGAACCTCGTGATCTCCTGGGGGAGGCAAAAAACCGGATAAAAACCCAGGTCCAATTCGGGAAAAAAATCCGGGAAATTCCTCTCCGACCCCAATCCAGGCGATCGACACTTGTCCAGGAGATCACTCAGGTCTTACTATACTATATTAGTATACATTAGTTGTTCATAAGTAAGTGAAATAACATTGTTATGTGCTATTAAAGATGCCAGGGGTAAACGGGATGAAAAAGGTTGGGAACCCCTGCACTATAGTGTTTGAATTAGTAAATGTTGGTTGGCCAGATGAAGGCAATGAGGGACACTTCTGGATAGTTAGTCTTTCAAAGTGATCAAATGTTCCAATTTCCTCATAACATTGGATACGTGTGGCTTGACACCTGTAATCTAGGAAGCTGTCAAAGACTGAGAGTTGTGAATCTGTGGAATTCTCTGCCTCAGAAGGCAGTGGAGGCCAATTCTCTGGATGCTTCCAAGAGAGAGTTAGATAGAACTCTTAACGATAGTGGAGTCAGGGGATATGGTGAGAAGGCAGGAACAGGGTACTCATTGTGGATGATCAGCTGGCTCGACGGGCCGAATGGCCTACTCCTGCACCTATTGTCTATTGTCTAAGATGGACAATGCAGGGTATGGGGACAGAATGAAAAGAGTTAAATATGAGTGACGGAGGAGAAGGTTGGGGAAAGGAGTGTGGAGGGTAAGGATTGTGGAGAGTAATGCGACAGGAGGGACAAGGAAGAGGAGGATTGGGAAGAATGGGGTAAGATGTGGGGTGTTTGATGAGTAGAGAGGTGGTAAATGAGGAAAAAAGGCTCATGGAAATGTACCATTTGTACCATCATACCAATGTACGTTGATGGATGGGGAAGGAGCTAAAAAGCTGGGGTCAGTAGGAAAGGTGAGAGATTCTATTAGGTATGTTGCAAAACCTACCTGAAGCGTCTTTGAAAATCTTCCGCTGCGGGTGTGCGCGATTTTGGCGCCGTTTAGAGGGGGCGGGTTTAAAACGCGATTTTCTCTAGGCTGTTCAAATCGAAGATGTTCAGCCTAGTTAATTATTAACGAAAAATCGCTGGAAGACCCCGTCGCAAAAGCTATTATTAGGTTTAAAGCCCTTGAATAATAGTTATAGTAGTTTAAAAATCAATCTCTAAACCCGCGACCGCCAGCAACCGCAGGGTCTCATAAAGCAGGCAACTGAAGGTAGGTTGTATATTTTTACATTAAAAAGGGCTTCTAAAGATCCCTTTATACAAAGTTTAATATTGCGAGTAGCTCATTTTGGGCCCATTATATCGCGCAGTATTTTTCTGGGCATTTGAGGCACAAATCTACCGCAATGTGAACGTTCTAAACCAGCGCGTTCCACAGGGACCCACTAGAAAGCTGATTTAAATGGGCATTTATTTACAGCAATTGAACACTGAATTCCTTCCATTTGGTCTATAAATTAATGTAAATGAGATTTAAAAATCATGTTTTATTGTGAATTATTTGTGAATATTATTTGGACATTTAGGCTATATAAAAATGTTAATCATTTATTAAGAAATGGATAGATGTTTAGATCTAGTAATTGAAGTCTGAAATTAGCTACAATTAGGTAACTAACTAATTATATGCTTTAATTTCAGGTCATCCAAGTAAGATTATTTTATATTTGTTTCAGAATGCTTCAATCTATGATAACTGAAAATTTCATTCAGTTCTCTTAATTTTTAAGAAAGTTATGGGCTTTTGACTGTTCACGATCACAACTTTTTTGTTATGTCCATAGAAAATCAATAGGGAACAAGATGCTCATTTCAGAGTATGAAAATGGCCATAACTTTTTAAATACTTGAGATATGAAAGTGAATTAGGTGTCAAATTAAACTTATTTTTATGCTTTATCTGATGGGATAAATTACAGACTTGATTTTTAAAATCTCAAAATTTTGTAACATTGCTAATTCTATTAGCAAGAGGTGGAAGACTAGCTAGATGGTGAGGAGGTAACTTAGGGAAAAAAGGTCCAGCCAGGGTAATGGAATTATGAAGATGGATTCTGAAGAAGGGTCTCCACTCGAAACGTCACCCACTCCTTCTCTCCAGAAATGCTGTCTATCCCGTTGAGTTACTCCAGCTTTTTGTGTTTATCTAATGGAATTAGGAGGTGGAAGAGGGGCATGAGAAATCTTGGCAGGTGAGTGAAATTCTGAACAGATGTGGAAGGAACCTCTTTCCACCAATAATTGAAGGTAACTGAGATTAGTTGCATAGCCAATTGCAATATAAATTGGATGAATGCCAATTGTGGAGTTTAAGAGGCTTTCAGATGGACACATAGATCTCCAGGGAATGGAGGAATACAGATCATGTGCAGACAGAGGAGATTAGATTAATTTGGCATCATGTTCGGCACAGACAAAAGTAAATTCTCCTGAATGCAACTTAAGGATTCTGTGCCTCTATACTTTTCATACTGACTGAATCCCTGTTAATATTCAAACAACTGAAATTCCCGAGTTTGTAGAAGCAGCATTCCCTGGAACTATGATACTTGTTTCTGGTTTGCTGCTATTTCAAGTTAGACAATAGACAATAGACAATTGGTGCAGGAGTAGGCCATTCGGCCCTTCGAGCCAGCACCGCCATTCAATGTGATCATGGCTAATCATCCCCAATCAGTACCCCGTTCCTGCCTTCTCCCCATATCCCCTGACTCCATTTTCTTTAAGAGCCCTATCTAGCTCTCCCTTGAAAGTATCTAGAGAACTGGCCTCCACCGCCCTCTGAGGCAAAGAATTCCACAGAGTGTTTCCTTATCTCCGTTCTAAATGGCTTACACCTTATTCTTACACAGTGGCCCCTGGTTCTGGACTCCCCCAACATCGGGAACATGTTTCCTGCCTCTAGCGTGTCCAAACCCTTAATAATCTTATATGTTTCAATAAGATCCTCTCTCATCCTTCTAAACTCCAGAGTATACAAGCCCAGCCGCTCCATTCTTTCAGCATATGACAGTCTCACTATCCCGGGAATTAACCTTGTAACCCTACGCTGCACTCCCTCAATAGCAAGAATGTCCTTCCTCAAATTAGGGGACCAAAACTGCACATAATACACCAGGTGTGATTTCACTGGGGCCCTATACAATTGCAGAAGGACCTCCTTGCTCCTGTACTCAGCTCCTCTTGTTACGAAGGCCAACATGCCATTCGCTTTCTTCACTGCCTGCTGTACCTGCATGCTATGAAGTTTTTCCATCCCCAACATTCTCTTCCTGTGTTGATGTGGAACAGATGATGCCAACACCATGCCATACCTTTGTTCAGCAGCAGCTGGTGAGGTTACAGAACAGGTCCTGTTGCTGTGAGAAATCAAAATTTGTCAGCTCCTTCACACTGCTAACTACATAATCCAGCTGGTTTGTGCTCGATCCTTGAAGACAGGAAATCAATCCTGGTTCCATGCTAATGAGCAGTTAAACAGATTTAGAGCAAGTGTCCATTTACTTCCATCCTGACCTCGAATCGTCGAGTGAGACAGCACAGAAACAGAACACTGAATCTACTCTATCAACCACTATAATAATCCTACTTCTTTACCACCATCTCCACCTGGATTCTACCACACACTAAACACTATCGGCAATTTACATTCACCAAATAACTTATGAATCATACATCTTTGGGATCTGGGAGGATACGCTTGCAATTATAGAGCGAATTTGCAAATCCACGCAGATAGCCCCCGAGGTCAGGAGTAAATCGAGATCTACGGTGCGATAAGGCAACTGAGCTATCAGCTGTGCCATTATACCGCCCAAACTTGAATTTACATAATACCTTTACGACAAAAAAAAGGTCAAAGACACTTTGTAGGAAACTTATTTGAGACCAAATAACATTTAAAACCAATCAACATTAAGATGGGGAAGCAAAGCTTGGTCTCAGAACTAAATCTTAAGAATATAGAAACAAGTAACAGCAGATGCTAGGTTAGAAAAGAGGGCACAAAGTGTTGGAGTAACTCAGTGGGTCAGGCAGCAGCTTTGTAGAACATTGATAAGTGACGTTTTGGGTCAGGACCCTTCTTCAGACTGTTTGGCGGGGGTGGCGGGATGAAACGCGGGGCGGGAAGTGAAATAAAGCTGTAAGAGTGGAGTGGCAGGACAAGGGCTAGGAGGTAATGAATACAGGTGAGGCGGGTTTTTTGATTGGCAGATGGTTGGACAACAGCCAGAGATGAGCAGACAGGTGTGAGATAAAATGATTGAAGAGGTGCCAATGGTGAAAGTTCATACTGTAGGGTTAGAAACATAGAAAAATAGATGCAGAAGTAAGCCATTTGGCCCTTCGATCATGAGCTGATCATCTAAAATCAGTACCCTGCTTTTTCCCCATATCCCTTGATTCCTTGAGCCCTAAGACCTAAATCTAACTCTCTCTTGAAAACAAACTCTCTGTGTAAGCTGCCCAAGCGGAATACGAGTTGTTGTTCCCCCAGTTTGCGTGTGTCTCACTCTGGCAATGGAGCAGGATCAGAATAGAAGGGTCAGTATGGGAATGGGAAGAGGAATTATAATGGCTAGCAACTGAAAGATTCTTGGTCTCGCCGATGTACAGAGATCTCATCGGGGCACCAGATATAGTAGATGAGCTTAGACGAGGTGCATGGGAAATTTGTCTCACTTGGAAGAACTGCTGGATTCCCTGGACAGAGGTGAGAGAGGAGGTATAGGAATAGGTGTTGGAGGGGGTGGTTTGAGTACAAACGTATGTGACCCAAGGAGTTGCAGTGGGAGCGGTCTCTGAGGAAGGCGGTAAGGGGTGGGAATGGGAAGATGAGACTGGTAGTGGGATCACGTTAGAGGTGACAGAAATGTCAGGGGATGATGTGTTGGATATGGAGGCATCCCTGAAATTCTATCCTTGTTCTGTCTGGTTGGAGGGAGAGCAAGAGCAGAACCACAGAGAAGACATGGGTGAGGGATTCACCTATGATAGCAGGGAGTGACCATATTTGCGAAAGAACAAGGATATTTTGGATTCCAAGAATGGAAAGCCTCATCTTGGGAGCTGATGCTGCGGAGACAGAGCATCTTTGCAAGAGGCAGGGTGGTAGAAGTGTAGTCTAGATAACTGTTGGAGTCAGTAGGTTTGTAGTAGATGTTAGTCGTTAGTCTATCCCCTGACATGGAGACAAAGAGATCAAGAAAGGGGAGAGCGGTGCTAGTGATTGTCCAAATTAATTTGAGGGCAGGATGGAAGTTTGAAAGAAATAGAGGCAGAAAAATGTAAAGAGGAAACTTTAAAAAAATAAAATTTTAGAAGATTTTGTTTTAAATCTTTATGAGATGAAAGTCAGGCTAACTGTATATCACATCAAACGTCAAGCAGTAATTACATGATTTTTTTTAAATAGTCACTTAAGCATGGCATGAATGATGGTGGTGGCAGAGGTGAAGAATCCCAGGAATTTGGGCAAGTTAATAATCTGGAATTTAAATATAAACATGGTCACTCATACCAAGGATGTAGTAAAAAAAAATGCTTCGGAACAAAATTAAGGATCTCTAATAAAGCACAAAGTGCTAACTCAGCGGTCAGACAGCATCTGTGGAAGGAGTGGCTAGGTGAAGTTTCAGGTCAAGATGTTTTTTCAGATTGATTGTAGTAGGGAGAGAGAGCTGAAAAAGAGGTGGGGACAGGACAAAGCCTTGCAATTGATAGATGGATATAGATGAGCGATGGTGGGTTGTCACAAAGATGGACAAAGGATAGAGGATCGAAAAGGAGACAACGTGTAACAGATAAGAGGAGTGAAATGTAAAGCCAGAGGAAGGGTTTATTTGTGGAAGGGGATGGGAGGATCCAGGAAAGAGAGAGGGAAAAGTGGGGGGGGGGGGGGGGGGGTTACTTAAAGTTGGAGAATTCAATATTCATACCATTGGATTATAAACAACCCAAATGGAATATGAGATGCAGTTCCTTAACTTGCTTTTAAGAAATATTTGGATATGCATATGGATATGCAGGGTATGGAGAGATATGGATTATATGCAGGCAGATAAGAGTTGGTCTTGGGATCAGGTTTGGCAGAGGCATTGTCTGCCGAAGGGCCTTTTCATGTGCTATATTGTTCTATGTTCTACTTGCACTTGGTCTGCCAGGGACTGCTGGATCTCCTGGTTGCTAACCATTTTAACTCCCCAGCAGCACTGTCTAGGCACCCACTGTTTTTTGTGTAAAAAAAAACTATCCCGCACATCTCTTTTAAACTTTGTCCCTCTCACTTTAAATCTATTGCCCTCTAGTATTTGATTTCTTCATCCTGGGAAAAATATTCTGACTGTTTACCTTATTTATGCCTCTGATAATTTTACATACTTTTATCAAGTCTCCCCGCAACTTCCGGCATTCCTGAGAAAATAAACGGTCTGTCCAAACTCTTCCTGTCCAAACTCACCCCCTAATCCAAGCATCATTCTAGCAAACCTCTTCTCCAAACCCTCTACATCCTTGAGGGAGGAGATGCAAGTGTTACATCTGCGGTTTCAGGGCAATGTACCTGGGGAAAGGCGATTTGGTGGGAAGGGATGCAGTTGTCAATGTAGCAGAGAAAGAGTTGCGGAATGGTACCAGGGTACATTTGGAACAAGGATTGTTTGAGTGTCCATAACTACACAGGGAAGGGACAAAGAGAAGAGATAAAGACTTTGCCTTCCATCACAGTGAGGAGATGTTGGAGACTCACTGTGATGGATGTTTATGTAAAACTGTGTTAAGTGTGGGTCTTGGATTGTGTTGTAATGTTAAACTGTAGAAATTATATTTCGATCAAACCTAGGTTTGAATGACAATAAATTGCATTCTATTCTATTTGACGATGGAAATGAGAGGTGTGAAAAGAGAAGTTGTTGAGGGCGAGGACCAGTTCCACCAGGCGGAGGAGAGTGCTGGTTGAGGGGAACCAATTCGGTCTCTGCTCAAGGAAGAACCAGAGGTCCCCAAGTTCTTCCTGGTGGGGAATGGAGGTATAAAGGGACTGTACATAATGATAAAGATGTGGCCATGGGGTCTAGAAATGTAAAGTTATTTAAGTATTGAAGAATGTGTGGTGTTAAGGATGTAGGTCAGAAGGGACTGGACAAGAGAGGGAGGGACACGGTAGAATCAAGGTATTTGGAGATGAATTCGTTGGGCAGCAGCAGGCAGAAACAATGGGTGTGCAGGGCAGTCATGCTTATGATTTTGGGAGGGAGATATGGGGAGTATGGACTGGGAACAGAGGGTGTAGGCTGTGGAGGGGGATATAGATGATAATATTGGTAACAGTCCAGTGGATGATGACCAGGTGTTCATCAGTGAGGTGATGGTAATGCTATGAGATGTCCAAGAGCTGGCTCCTGGCCTTAGCAGTGTAGCAGTCAGCCTGCCAGACTACAATTGCATCTCCCTTGTGGATTGTTAACAATATTGGGATTGTTACTGAGTGAGCGGAGGGCTGTGCGTTCATAGGGGATGAGACCGGAGTGGGTAAGGGAAGTGGAGAAGTCATGACAGTTGATGTTGCGCTGGCAGTTGGCAATAAAAAGGTCCAGAGAGGGTAGAGGCCAGCAGGCTTAGTCTAGGAGGATGGGACATGTTGGGGTTTGAGAAGGGGACATCACTGGGAGGCGAATACTCATTGCCAGGAAAATTGACCCGGACTGGAGGCAACAGAAGAGCTCAATATAATAATGGCTCAGAATTAATTGAGGTATGGGATGCAACGGTAAAGTCTCTTTGAGGACAGACTGTTCAGGATTGGAGAGGCAGGTCAGAGGGGATGGTGTAAACTAAACAGATCCAGGCTCTGAGGAGGGGAGGAGGAGAGGGGGGCCCAGGGGCATTACCATGGAGGGAGGATAGTAGCTCAGAGAGGAGGGGGGTGTTCGGCGTGCTGTAGGAATGCAGGAGTAGGAGAGATGGCATGGTTAGCATCGGAAGGGACGTGTCGGAAAGGTAGCAGGACCTAGAATTGTCGGTATTTAAGGTCCCTGGTTTGGAGGCAACTGGGGAGGCAGTAGAACCCAGCAGTGTCAATCAAGGGGAAGCTGTCAGAATCGACTCCTCCGGCCGGGCAGTGACCAGTGGAGCCATCATACACAGCTGAGTTGACAATCCCCGGCTTGCAGGCGACTGGGGTGTGGTGAGGGTTGCCATTGGCAGTCCCAGTCAATGTGCAGCCAGGGTGGCGGTGTGGGTTGGCATGACGGCGTCCCTAGAATCTCTCATGGTGGTTTACTCATCATCATCCATAGAGCTAGTCTGGCACATTCAGTGGTGATATGTTAAACTGGTACGTGCCCGAGTTGAACAAGGCAGCTCACCACAAAAAAGATATTCATACCTATATTAACACAACCGGTAGTTCAGAAGTACCGTTTCTATCATGTTCCTCTGCACCTCAAGGAAAACCTAATCTAAATATAAATTCAAAATTCACCAGAGAATATTTAAAACATTTAATCCTCAGCCATCAAAATCAAAGACCATCCCGTCTACAGGTAGAGAAAAAAAAATCATTTTTCACCACTAGATGGTACAATTGTGCAAATATTGCTCAAAAGATTATACTAAATAGAAAGGAGAACGCCACAGGGTTTGAACACTGCAGGACCAAAGCCAGTGTCTTCAAAATAAATAAGAACTATTATAATGGTATGAAGTGGAGTTGTCTAAGGTGGACTGGGGAAAAAAAGATTAGATAGGCCAGTAGAAGACAGGCCTGGGGTGTAAGCTGCCCAAGTGAAATATGAGGTGCTGTTCCTCATATTTGCTCATAGATGCAGCACCTCATATTTTGCTTTGGCAGCTTACACCCCAGCGGTATGAATATTGACTTCTCTAACTTCAAATAAGCCTTGCTTTCCCTCTCTCTTCATCCATCCCATTAACAGGTGGGGGACCATCATTCTGGCAGGCAGGTTTGCCACTGTTCCACGGGTGGTTTTAAACTGAATAAGGGGGGGTGGGGTGTCGAATGGGATAGTTGAGGATGGAGTTAAAGGGAAAGGGTTTCTTAAATGTGTGAGCGGAGTGACAGAGGGGTGTAAAATGAGGTTAGAAGCAATAGGTAGCAAAGTGAAAAGTAAAAGTGGCAGGCAGACAAATCCAGGGCAAAAATCAAAAAGGGCCACTTTTCAACATAATTGTATAAGGGGTAAGAGTGTTGTAAAAACAAGCCTGAAGGCTTTGTGTCTCAATGCAAGGAGCATTCGTAATAAGGTGGATGAGTTGAATGTGCAGATAGCTATTAATGACTATGATATAGTTGGGATCACGGTGACATGGCTCCAGGGTGAGCAGGGCTGGGAGCTGAACATCCAGGGATATTCAATATTCAGGAGGGATAGACAGAAAGGGAAAGGAGGTGGGGTAGCGTTGCTGGTTAGAGAGCAGATTCACGCAATAGAAAGGAAGGACATTAGCTTGGAGGATGTGGAATCGATATGGGTAGAGCTGCGAAACACTAAGGGGAAGAAAACGCTAGTGGGAGTTGTGTACAGGCCACCTAACAGTAGTAGCGGAGTTGGGGATGGCATCAAACAGGAAATTAGAAATGCGTGCAACAAAGGTAAAACAGTTATAATGGGTGACTTCAATCTACATATAGATTGGGTGAATCAAATTGGCAAGGGTGCTGAGGAAGAGGATTTCTTGGAATGTATGCGGGATAGTTTTTTAAACCAACATGTAGAGGAACCAACGAGAGAGCAGGCTATTCTAGATTGGGTATTGAGTAATGAGGAAGGGTTAGTTAGCAGTCTTGTTGTGCGTGGCCCCTTGGGCAAGAGTGACCATAATATGGTTGAGTTCTTCATTAGGATGGAGAGTGACATTGTTAATTCAGAAACAAGGGTCCTGAACTTAAAGAAAGGTAACTTTTAGGGTATGTGACGTGAATTGGCCAAGATAGACTGGCAATTGATTCTTAATGGGTTGACGGTGGATATGCAATGGAAGGCATTTAAAGACTGCATGGATGAACTACAACAATTGTTCATCCCAGTTTGGCAAAAAAATAAATCAAGGAAGGTAGTGCATCCATGGATAACAAGGGAAATCAGGGATAGTATCAAAACAAAAGATGAAGCGTACAAATTAGCCAGAAAAAGCAGCCAACCAGAGGACTGGGAGAAACAGAGTCCAGCAGAGGAGGACAAAGGGCTTAATTAGGAAAGGGAAAATAGATTATGAAAGAAAACTGGCAGGGAACATAAAAACTGACTGCAAAAGCTTTTATAGATATGTGAAGAGGAAAAGATTAGTTAAAACAAATGTAGGTCCCTTGCAGTCAGAAACAGGTGAATTGATCATGGGGAACAAGGACATGGCAGACCAATTGAATAACTACTTTGGTTCTGTCTTCACTAAGGAAGACATAAATAATCTGCCGGAAATAGCAGGGGACCGGGGGTCAAATGAGATGGAGGAACTGAGTGAAATCCAGGTTAGCCGGGAAGTGGTGTTAGGTAAATTGAATGGATTTAAGGCCGATAAATCACCAGGGCCAGATAGGCTGCATCCCAGAGTACTTAAGGAAGTAGCCCCAGAAATAGTGGATGCATTAGTGATAGTTTTTCCAAACACTTTAGATTCTGGAGTAGTTCCTGAGGATTGGAGGGTAGCTAATGTAACCCCACTTTTTAAAAAGGGAGGGAGAGAGAAAACGGGGAATTACAGACCAGTTAGTCTAACGTCGGTAGTGGGGAAACTGCTAGAATCAGTTATTAAAGATGGGATAGCAGCACATTTGGAAAGTGGTGAAATCATTGGACAAAGTCAGCATGGATTTATGAAAGGTAAATCATGTCTGACGAATCTTATAGAATTTTTCGAGGATGTAACTAGTAGCGTGGATAAGGGAGAACCAGTGGATGTGTTATATCTGGACTTTCAGAAGGCTTTCGACAAGGTCCCACATAAGAGATTAGTATACAAACTTAAAGCACACGGTATTAGGGGTTCAGTATTGATGTGGATAGAGAACTGGCTGGCAGACAGGAAGCAAAGAGTAGGAATAAACGGATCCTTTTCACAATGGCAGGCAGTGACTAGTGGGGTACCGCAATGCTCAGTGCTGGGACCCCAGCTATTTACGATATATATTAATGATTTGGACGAGGGAATTGAATGCAACATCTCCAAGTTTGCAGATGACACGAAGCTGGGGGGCAGTGTTAGCTGTGATGAGGATGCTAGGAGGCTGCAAGGTGACTTGGATCGGCTGGGTGAGTGGGCAAATGCATGGCAGATGCAGTATAATGTGGATAAATGTGAGGTTATCCACTTTGGTGGCAAAAACAGGAAAGTAGACTATTATCTGAATGGTGGCCGATTAGGAAAGGGGGAGATGCAACGAGACCTGGGTGTCACGGTACACCAGTCATTAAAAGTAGGCATGCAGGTGCAGCAGGCAGTGAAGAAGGCGAATGGTATGTTAGCATTCATAGCAAAAGGATTTGAGTATAGGAGCAGGGAGGTTCTAATGCAGTTGTACAGGGTCTTGGTGAGACCACACCTGGAGTATTGCGTACAGTTTTGGTCTCCTAATCTGAGGAAAGACATTCTTGCCATAGAGGGAGTACAGAAAAGGTTCACCAGACTGATTCCTGGGATGTCAGGACTTTCATATGAAGAAAGACTGGATAGACTCGGTTTGTACTCGCTAGAATTTAGAAGATTGAGGGGGGATCTTATAGAAACTTACAAAATTCTTAAGGGGTTGGACAGGCTAGATGCAGGAAGATTGTTCCCGATGTTGGGGAAGTCCAGAACAAGGGGTCACAGTTTACGGATAAGGGGGAAATCTTTTAGGACCGAGATGAGGAAAACATTTTTCACACAGAGAGTGGTGAATCTCTGGAATTCTCTGCCACAGAAGGTAGTTGAGGCCAGTTCATTGGCTATATTTAAGAGGGAGTTAGATGTGGCCCTTATGGCTAAAGGGATCAGGGGATATGGAGAGAAGGCAGGTACAGGATACTGAGTTGGATGATCAGCCATGATCATATTGAATGGCGGTGCAGGCTCGAAGGGCCGAATGGCCTACTCCTGCACCTATTTTCTATGTTTCTATCCCACTTCCCAGTTCTTCGACTAGCCTGACTGTCCCCTTGATTACATTTTATGCTTCTTTGTATGCTTCGTTGTCAGCTTCTCCTAGCTAACAATGATCTATTCTCCATTTTCCTTAATCTCCACCCCCCTTGATGTCTCATTTTCACACCTTACACATCCTTATCTCTGAGTCTCCCGCTTCTCTGACTCTCAATCTGAAGTCACCCATTCCTTCTATCCTGAGACGCTGCCTGCTCCGCTGAGTTATTCCAGCATTTTGTGTCCATCTTCGGTGTAAACTAGCATCTGGAGTTCTTTCCTACACATGGCAGATATAACAGCTGCTCAGAGCTCAGCTCAGGTCTGCTCAATGTAATATTGGAAGCCAAAACTGTGAGTGATCTGCTTCAGCTTAGATATCATTTATGAATAACAATGGAATAAATTCATAGCTTCAAAACAGAATTCATAGCAAATACCAAAATAACTCTCCTAGTCTTTCCAATGTTGAAATAGTTGAAATTTCTGCACATCCAATCCTGGCTACCAGGGAAAATGGATAGTCAAATGGACAGTCAAAGTGGACACAAAGAAAGTGATATGTTTTTAATGATGCTGTGGCCAATCAAGATTTAGACCAGAAATAGGAAGAGACAAACAAAGGCCCTTAAAGGACTCCAGACATATGTTAGATTATCACAGAATTCCATTTGCAAATTTGGTTAAAAATACAGAACCATTCATTTGTAAATGAGTACTCACCCCTCGATTACTGGCATTCTCCTGTAAAAATTTTCTGAACTTATTCAGGAAAATGTATCTGGATGCTTCACCCTGAAAATAATTAAATATTTTTGAATGCTGGATTACATTTTTACCATTTAATCATTTAGTTATGGTCTCAACTAGATGGAAGATGAAATTCCTCTGCACACAAGTTTCATTAAAAGCTTCCGACCCTACCTGTCACCAATCACACAGAAACCGATTTGCTTCTCCATAGCGTTTACGGCCACCAGTGCATGAGTTGGACTTTATTAACAGCAATTCAGTCAAACCTCTTATGGCCATATCCCAGTAACACCATGTACATCTTGAGTGGGATAGAGTAGATTCGCAGACCGATGCCAGGTTTTAAAGGGTTAAATTATGAGGGGATACACAAAAAAATGCTGGAGAAACTCAGCGGGTGCAGCAGCATCTATGGAGCGAAGGAAATAGGCAACGTTTCGGGCCGAAACCCTTCTTCAGACATAGATTCTGCTGCACTCACTGAGTTTCTCCAGCATTTTTTGTGTACCTTCGATTTTCCAGCATCTGCAGTTCCATCTTAAATAAATTATGAGGGGCTCTGGCACAGAAGAGCAGTTGAGGGCAGCAAAGATTAGCCATGATTACATTCAATGGCAGAGCAGGCTTGAGAGGTTGATGCACTTCATGGATTTGATTCATTCTTCTAAACTTATTTGAATAGCCTGATCTACTCACACAACTCACTCATTCTGGAGCTCTGTTAGCTGCCAAGCTGTATACACCAGCAACGTACCACACACCCCAGCTCTGTTGCCCAGAGATATAGGACCCCAGCCTTTCCTGATCCCATTTCCACTGCCATTCTCTCTCACTACTCATTGAAGCGAGTCACTGTGCTTAGTGGGAATGATAGAAACTAGTTTCTCCCCCCATACTCCACTCCTGTCCTCCAAGATTCGGAAAAGAAAGATTTGGACATTTTCAGGTTTTCACAGTAGCGCAGCTGTGAGAGCTGCTGCCTCACAGCACCAGAGACCTGAGTTTGGTTCTGAAATTGGGTCCTGTATGAGTGGAGTTTGTACGTTCACCCTGTGACAACTTGGGTTTCCTCCGGGTGCTCAGATTTCCTTCTACATCCCAAAGACATGTGGGTTTATAGGTTAATTGACCTCTGTCAACTTGTCCCCTAATGTGCAAGGAGTTGATGAGAAAGAAGAATAACACTGAACTAGTGTGAACATGTGATCGATGGTCCTTGTGGAATAAATGGGCCGAAGGGCCTGATGTCATGCTATATCTCCAAACTAAATTAAATAACTATCTATAATTCTATCAATGATCTAGCTCAACCTTACTTCTCAAATTGTTATCTGTTATCCAGAGATGCTGCCCAAACCACTGAGTTACTCCAGCACTTTGTGACTTTTTTAAAATCCCAGCTCTTGCATTGCAACTTCAGTAACAGAAGTAACCTTTCAGTTATTTTGTTTACACTCTACCTGTCCACTCAATCAAACATATTGATAATGTTTGATAATCATTGATGAGTTCTGATGCAGGGTCTCATCTTGAAACTTCTATAATTCCTTTGCCCCATCCCCCAGATGTTGCTCGACATACTGAATTCCTCCAGCAGTTTGTTTCTTACATAAATTTTCAGCATGTGCTATATCAATGATAATTTCCCTTCTCTTTTCAAAAATCTCTTCATAAAGAAGTTCCCAGGCATTAATTTTGGTAACTTCATCCAATGCTTTTCCCACCACCATGTGAAATTCACTATTGGCCTCTGGAATACTCTGCAGCACTTTAATAAAGGTAATTTAACTGTTATTAAACTGGCACAGAGCAAAATAAAGCACCAAATAAAATATGGGAACATTGGGATTAGATTTTTTTTAATCCTGTTTTTAGTTGAAGTGGGTGAGAGCCAGAAAGAACAAAAAGGGTGACACAAGGTTAGACACTGGCAGTGATTTCCTGAACATGAATATAGATAGTGAGCATTGCCATAAGCTCTTTCTGCAGACTGTTACTCACCGATCCCTTGTCTCTGTTGTTAAGAAACAATTTCAGTATTTGAATCTGCAGCTCTTCTACAACTACAAAACAAAACATTACAGATTATCAGTAATTCCTGCTCAGTAGGATGTAATTTTATATTTTACAACAATTCTTCAATTGCATGATTGCAATATTTCATAACAAACTGCACAACATTAAACCTCTATCAATGGGGTTTCAATTCGCTGACGGCATTGTCCATTGTAACAAACAACATAGGTACAAAGTCATGACTGACTCAACTGTATACCAGCAGGGCAACGAATGGGTACAGAAATAGAAATGAAATAAGCAGGGAAAGACATCTTTTGCCAGCTGAGTCACCCTTATGCAATAAACATCTTTTGTTGCAGAGTCTCAAATAAGGTACCATTTCTGGAGGTACAAATTAAAACAACTCCAACTTGGAAATGATCAGCTGCTGTACACTTGTACTTCATCATTAATCAACCTCCATGGATCTGCATCAACAACCAATGCCAACGAATCTGTAGCTCACCCATATCCAGTGCCAGTAGAACAGAACCTCACCAATATCTTGTGCCCATGGAACTGTATCTCACCAATAATTAAGGTCTACAGATACATACCTTACCAAAATTCAGGCCTTATAGACCCGTCTCGACGATATCTAATGGACCTGTACTTAACTAATAATCAGTGATAATGGGATTGTATCTCATTAATGGACACATTAGTGGAACTGTGCGTGATATGGGTATTGGCTTATTATTGTCACATGTACCGAGATAGTGATAAGCTTTGTTTTGTGTGCTATCCAGGCAAATCATAATATACATGATTATATCAAGGAGTGCACATAAGAAAATAAACAGAAGCAGAATAAAGTGTTACAGCTAGGGAAAGTATAGATTTAATAAAAGTTCAAGGGTTGCAACCAGGTAGACTTGGAGATTGGGAGTTCGTACTTAGCAATATGAGAGGTCCGTTCAAGAGTCTGATAACAGCGGGGAAGAGGTTGTTCTTTAATGTAGTGGTACGTGCTTTCAAACCTTTATATATTCCGCACAGTGGGAGAGGAGAGAAGAGAAAATAACTGGGTGTCAGTAGTCCTTGATTATATTGGCTGCTTTCCCGAGGCAACGTGAAGTGTAGATGGAGTCGATAGGGTGGAGCTGGAGTGGGTAGCCTAATTGGCATAATGGACTGGGCTGCGTCCACAACTCACTGCAATTTCTTGCATTCTTGGGCAGAGCAGTTGCCATATCTGTCGTGTATCCCGACCAGATACTTCATGGTGCATTTACAGAAATTTGTAAGATTCATTGGGAACATGATGAACTTTTGTATTTTGAAGAAGCAGAGGCTTGGTGTGCTTTCTTGACCATGGCATCAATATGGCTTGAGCAGGCCAAATTGTTGGTGATATTTACACCTAGCAACTTGAAAATCTCAACCATCTCCACTGTTGCTGACTGGACCAGGTTCTCCACCCTGATTTCTGAAGTCGATCTTTGTATAACACTGTATAACAAAGATCCCTTAGGAATTCTGTCCATGCTCACCACAATATCTTCCAACAATAAATGGTCACTTCAGATACCTGGAAAATGTGGATCCCTTTCCATATCTCGGGGGGCCATCTCTTCATAAAGGCAGACAGTGACGAAATTCACCACCACCTTCAGCACACTAGCACAGTCCTTGGTTAATTGAGAATAAGGGTCTCTGAGGATCAAGACCTCAAACCTGGTATACAACTCTTGGTCTACCAAGTAGCAGTGATTTGTAACCTCTTATATGCATCCTGAACTTGAACTACATTCCAAGGCAGTGGAGAAAAACTACCAAGACTGTCTTTGCATGATCCAGCATATCTACTGAAAAGATTAGAAAATATCAGAGGCCAACATCTCCAGTACTGAACCTCTGTTACACTCAGACAGATCGCTCCCATTTAACACCAGAAGTGCACCATCTCATAAACTGCTCAAACACCCAACCCATCGGGCACCACCTGTGGAAGAATCCACACGGGCCTCATCAGCAACACTTCAGAACACACTGAACTGGAGGGGAAGAAAGTCATCCCTGATCCTGTCTGGCTAAGAAGGCAATAAAGAAAAGGAATCATGTAACCGCTGTAAATAAAAATATAATGTGCGGAAAGATATTGGCTCATTTTTTTGGCTTTGGTTTATTATTGTCACATATACCAAGATACGGATATGTTCGTGCTTCCCCAACACAGTCAATATTACACTGTTATCTATTCATAAGATTCTCAGATGAAGAATAGCCTTTAAACCTAAACTGATACTATTAATCCAGAAACTGTAGTCAGGAACATCTAGATAAAATGCAAGGAAGAAATATAAGATATGCCTACAGTAATGAGAAGGGATGGGACAAGGAAATCCTCAAAGAATTGTGACCATTTGGACCAAGCTCCAAATACATTACCATACATATGGTTCCAGCCATCGATATCCTTCACTCGCTGTGCTTACCTTCAATCCGTTTCTTCAATCGCTGACAACCACGCTCATAAGCTCGGCGTCTTAGCCTTTCCTCAGCACTTTCTTCCTTTACCTCCTGGCCCTGAAGTAAAACAAATCAGGCTTCTATTAAAATGAAAAGACCTTTCCTACTGAAGCTAATTCCAGGTATGCTTGCTCAATCACAAAGAGCAAAAGATCAAACAAAGGATCTCACCTCTTTATCAAACCTGGTTGGCCACCAAGTGGTGGGAATGAGCTCTTCTAATCCCGCTTCTTCCACTCGAAGAGGGGTTTTAATATAAAAGAACACCACTGATCGAAGCACGTCAAATGTAACTTCAAGTTAAGGGATATTTGGGCACCAATTCTTACGTTAAGAAGTTTGTCATAGACAAGTTCTTAAATGATCATCTTCCCGTACAACAATTTCTCCAATCGTTGCCCAACTCTGTGATAATTTACTTACATATACCAAACCATGGCTCAGGCAGAAAAAAATCAGTTTTGCCAACTTTTGAGAGACAATAGTAAAAACACTGAGACAATCTTTAGCTGGGGAACATACCATATATTCAGTCTTCTGCTCATCTAGAACTTATTATAGGGGATGTATACAGTTAATAGCAAGACCCTTTACAGAATTGATGTGTCCAGGGATCTTGCCATCCAAATCCATAGCTCCCTGATAGTGGCAACACAAGTAGATCAAGTGGTAAAGAAGGCATGTGGTATGCTTGCCTTCATTGGTCAGGACATTGAGTGTAAGTGCCAGGAACTTATGATGCATCTCTAAAAGACATTGGTGCAATTCTGGTCGCCCCATTATAGTAAGTTTGCCAGGAACACACTGTCTGGGGTTGTGGTGGAGGAGATGGATATCGATCGTGGCGTTTAAGAAGCTTTTTGATAGGCACAAGGATATGCAGGGAGTGGATGGGTATGAATTACATGCAGGCAGATAAGATTAGTTTATCTAGGCGTCATGTTCGGCACAAACCTTGTGGGCCGAAGAGCCTGTTCCTGTGCTGTGTTTATTTCACAAGTATTTTCCACTGGTGAGGTGAGCTCACTCTTTGTCAGATATCACATTACAGATACAGATAGAAGGCCATCCCCAGGTAACGATCACCCAATTTACAGACACCTCTACATATGAGCTTGCTCCCATAGTGTTATTAAATTCAAAAGTCTAAAGTATGTACATGTTTGTTCCTAAGAATGGCACAATAAGTTTCTACTCTCTCCACTTTCAGTAGTTTTTTCTTTCTTATCAGTCTAATGTGCTTTTCAAACTATTGATTACATTACTGTAGAGATACGGTTACCCTATTGTGTGATTTTTGTGATTTTGTATTGTGTAAATTCCTGGGATTAAACTTTTCGGATGACCTGTCCTGGGGCCAGCATATAGATGTAATCACACGGAAGGCATGCCAGTGCTTCCTCTTTTTATAAAGTTTAGATTCGGGAGGTCTCCGAACACACTAACAAACTTCCACAGCTGCACCATAGAAAATGTCATGGTACAGCAATTCTAATTCCATGAATGCAAGCGGCTCCAGAGTGTTGAACTCATCCCAATCCATCACGACAACAACCCTCTCCTCTATTGAAGGCAGCTTCATAAGGCCCTGCATCTATCGTCTAGGATTGCCACCATCCGAGCCATGCCCAGTTGCCTGAAATTCCACACCACCAGGTTAGGGAACAATAACTTTCCTCCAACTATCAGGTTCTTGAAATTCCTAATCATACCTCAGCAACGGAGTACTATAGACCATCACTTAAACTACCATGGACTTTTTTTTTAAATGGGTATTTTTGAATTAATGTCATGTTTTTTTTCCAGTTTTCTTTTCAGTCTTGCATAATATGCGTGATTTGTGTGTAATTTATCTTTTTGTATGTTGACAGAGTTTGTGTCCCCAAACTAGATTTATAGTGTACCAGCACCTCACTGCACTCGTGCAAATGACAAATAATTTGACTTGACGACATACAGAATCGATTTATGGATGTCTGTCAAGGATCAGTCAAGATCCTTAACTGATCCTCAAGTCCATTGGTAAAACTGGTCAATGGAAAAAATGCTCCAACATTTTGAGTTATACAGTGCCTTCGATAATGTTTTGGACAAAGCCCCATCATTTATTTATATGCCTCTGTGCTCCACAATTTGAGATTTGTAATAGAAAAGAATCACATGTGGTTAAAGTGCACATTGTCAATAGACAATAGACAATAGGTGCAGGAGTAGACCATTTGGCCCTACGAGCCAGCACCGCCATTCAATGTGATCATGGCTAGAGGCAGGAAACGTTCCTGATGTTGGGGGAGTCCATAACCAGGGACCACAGATTAA
The DNA here is from genome assembly GCF_010909765.2 of Amblyraja radiata. Taxonomy (NCBI): domain Eukaryota; kingdom Metazoa; phylum Chordata; class Chondrichthyes; order Rajiformes; family Rajidae; genus Amblyraja; species Amblyraja radiata. The sequence continues at coordinate 24,101,350 of NC_045973.1, forward strand.
GAATAAGGGGTAAGCCATTTAGAACGGAGATGAGGATATACTTTTTCACACAGAGAGTTGTGAGTCTGTAGAATTCTCTGCCTCTTTCAAGAGAGAGTTAGATAGAGCTCTTAAAGATAGCGGAGTCAAGGGATATGGGGAGAAAGCAGGAACAGGGTACTGATTGTGGATGATCAGCCATGAACACATTGAATGGCCGTGCTGGCACGAAGGGCCAAATGGCCTACTCCTGCACCTATTGTCTATTGTCAGATGAGACGAAGATTAACTTATATCAGCGATCTGAACCCATTTGAGCATGCCTTTTATATGCAGATGAGAAAACGGAAGGGGAATAGCCTCCAAAACAAGCATGAGCTAAAAATGGCTGCAATACAAGCCTGGCAGAGCATCACCAGAGAAGACACCCAGCAACTGGTGATGTCCATGAATCACAGACTTCAAGCAGTCATTGCATGCAAAGGATATGCAACAAAACACTAAACATGACTACTTTCATTTACATGACATTGCTGTGTCCCAAACATTATAGTGCCCTGAAATTGGGGGACTATGTATAAACACTGCTGTAATATCTACATGGTGAAACCAAAATGCATAAAAATGGCCTTTATTAAAATCTGACAACGTGTACTTTAACCACATGTGATTTTTTTTCTCTATTACAAATCTCAAATTGTGGACTACAGAGGCAAATAAATAAACGTTGGATCTTTGTCCCAAACATTATGGAGGGCACTATACCTTGCACAAACGTAGATGGATGTGGTGGACATTTGATAGGTTTTTAGAATCGGGCATACAATGATGTGAATGGCTAAAGATGGCTTTAGAAATGATTTATTAGCCTCTGTTGTTGGAGATCAATCATTCCTGCACAGGAAGGATGTAATTGCACAGAAGGTTTGCCAGGATGTAGCCTTGGATGGAACGTTTTAGTTATGAGGAGAAGCTTGATTGGTTTTCCTTCGAGTGGAGGAGGTGAAGGAGGAAGTTGGTGGAGGAATACTAAATTATGAGGGGTGTAGATATGGTGGATAAAGGTAAACATTTTGTGAAAATGAAAACATTTAAGATCAGAGGCTGTTGTTTTGAGGAATAAAAAGGTTAGAGGGAATTTAAAGTAAAATCATTTTCACTCAGAGGATGGTTGCAATGTGGCAAGCACTGAGTGAAAAGGTAGTGGAAGTAGGTACTCTTATAATATTTTAAAAGTATCTGGATGAACAATTGAATCCCAAAGGAAAAGACAGCTACAGACCAAATGCTGTTAAAGGGAATTAGTGTGGATGGGTACTCGATGTCAACATAGACATGGTTGTCAAAGGGCCCATTTCTTTACAGGAATTACTCATTGAGCCGTCAGGCGTCACCACAGTAGTTTCTCAGGGCTGTGACCCAGACCCAACTATCCTCAGCTGCTTCATCAATGACCATACTTTGAGCACAAGGTAAAAAATGAGAATGTTTATTAATTGCACAATGTTCAATTTCATTTACAGGGACTTAGGGAGCGAAGTTTTGTCAGTCTGTTAACCATTCTGCAGGATATAGACAACATTCAAGCACAAGCTGATAAGAGGTAAGTAAGATTTGCACCATGGAAGTCTCAGACAATTACGATTTGCACAAAAGAGTCTATCTACCTACACTTGCTGAGACTCCTGTCAAAGTACTGGAAGTCTACCAATAAACAACAGCTCCACTGGACCACCCACACGTGGCGACAAGAACAGGTCAGAGGCTGGGTATCCTACAATGAGTGACTTATCCCTGACTTACCAAAGACTTTCCAGCATCTACACTGCTGGGATGTGACAAAATACCCTTCAATTACTGAGTATGCACAATTCCAGCAACACTCAAGGTACTTGGCTCCACCCAGGAAAAAAGCAGCATTGCTTGACTGGCATCCATTCATTACCACAAACATCCATTCTCTTCAACAGCAGCTCCCAAGCTCCTCTGCGTGTGTCACTAGAAAAAAGGGAAAGGGACAGAAAGCGCCTGGAAACACCACTGCCTGTGGGTTTCAATCCATTGAGCACAATCCAGACTTGGAAATACATTGCCATTCCTTTATCGTCATTAGGTCTAAATCCAAGGCAACCATGTAAGCATCTTCAGCAGGATGACCAGAACTATTTGAAGAGGTGGCTCACCACCACCTTCTCAATGTAATTAGGGATGGCCAATAAATAGTGGTATTGCCAGTTGCTGCTGCATCGTGGGGGAAAAAGAATAGATTTTTCTTTTAAGCATAATATCTCTTGGAAAGTTCCAAAACCTTCAATGATCAGCAGTTGCAGTGAATAATCTTCATTATTATTGAGGCATTTATGAAGGACAGGCATATAACTTTTTGCCCACCATCATTGGTATATCCAAGTTCTCAACTGTAGTGGCATGGTAATGGGGAGACACTAAATTACTCAGTCAAGCCCACTAAATCCTCCCAGATTTGAATGAATTTAATACACATTGTGCCACTGCCATGGAGAGGACCAATACTCTTCCAAAAGGAAACACAGGCATTGACACAATTAGCTGCTGTTGTGCACCTTCCATATGCTATTACTGCACCAATAAACCAGAGAACAAGATATACTTCAGCCAGCACAATTCAGTTACAGTATGGAATAGCTGGGGAAGAGGTTCTTTCCCTGCATTTATTGACCACAGGACATGATAGAGGTTAATGCAGATGTTTAAAGGATATAAGACATTGCTGAGCAAATATTTCCTAGTTTTCTCGTGCTTCAGAATAGCGATAGTAAGGCGCAAGTAATGGATCTGAAATGAAATACAGAGAATGTTAGCACAACACAGTTCACTAAGTATTTGAATCATAGAACATTACACGAAAATAGTAGGTGTCTAAAATATGGCCCCTCAATCCTGCATTGTCCTAACGTGCTCTGATGTTGCACGTAAAATCAAAATCACAGAGCCCGTTTTGATTTTGGCCTTCATTCCACTTTCCTGCTTATTACCTGAACCCACCACCCCTCTCCCCCAATTTGGCACAATCCTCTGCACGTTGATAACTCTGAAGGTACACTCTCACCCTCATTGTTTTAATTGGGTTCCTCTTATATTTTGAAAAATTGCCACCTAGTTCGATATTCCTCTAAGTGAGAAAACATCTTCTCGACATTACTCCTTGGAATCTTTTGGGGCTATCTTCAAGTGCTCCAAATTGCTGACTGCCGATGGTAATAACTATGTATTTAACGACTTGCTTATATTAAGTACTGGCAATAACAAGTAATATCCTAGCCAAGAATAGTGACAGTAACAAAGCATGCCTGTTAGATTTTCATAAATTAGGTGCCATTCAATCCAGAAAGAGTTAAGATTAATGACAGCATTAACCGTACGCAATTAAACATTACACTCTGTTATTCTGTTGAGTATAGGAGTAAAGAGGTCCTTCTGTAGTTGTATAGGGCCCTAGTGAGACCACATTATGTGCAGTTTTGGTCCCCTAACTTGAGGAAGGGCATTCTTGCTATTGAGGGAGTGCAGCGTAGGTTTACAAGGTTAGTCCCAGGATTGCGGCACCGTCATATGCTGAGAGACTGGAGCAGCTGGGCTTGTATACTCTGGAGTTTAGAAGGATGAGAGGGTATCTTATTGAAACATAAGATTATTAAGGGTTTTGACACGCTAGAGGCAGGAAAAATGTTCCCGATGTTGGGGGAGTCCAGAGCCAAGGGCCACAGTTTAAGAATAAGGAGTAAGCCATTTAGAACGGAGACGAGGAAACACTTCTTCACACAGTGAGTTATGAGTCTGTGGAATTCTCTGCCTCAGAGGGCGGTGGAGGCCGGTTCTCTGGATACTTTCAAGAGAGAGCTAGATAGGGCTCTTAAAGGGGATATGGGGAGAAGGCAGGAACGGGGTACTGATTATGGATGATCAGCCATGATCACATTGAATGGTGGTGCTGGCTAGAAGGGCCGAATGGCCTACTCCTGCACCTATTGTCTATTGTTATTTCAAAGCTATTACTGTGGAAATATAATATGAGAAAATGTTATTGTGATGGAAATCATTGGTATTTGAAATGACACCCAAGGTCCAAACTTCAGAGTCAGATACAATGCCAACAGCGCCAAATGCCTGCCTGTTTCAGACTGGTACCCTGGCAGAATGTTGAAGTTAGTGGCCATGGAACAGAGTTTGTGACAGGGACCAGAGACAATGATTTTGGTTTTCCCAATATTGGAAGAAATGTCTCCTCATCCAGTCCTGGATGTGGGGAAAGTGTCTGGCTATTTGGAAGCTCAGCAACCACTGTCCAAAGGATCTTACAAAATTATGAATTTGCTTGGCATTCCCAGGCAGAGAGGATAGCTCTGTGCGCAAGGCCAACGGCCATCTCTTTGATGGACTGTTCTACACTCTAAAAATGCAAATAGTTTCATTTCACTTCTTGTATTCTGTGTTAAGTTGAAGATAGTGGAGCAGATACATCCCCAACAATATTTTAGCCACTAAAGATATGGCAGCTGTATTCTGAGGCCCAATTTGTTTTTTTTCTGAATGCTGTCCAGCAATTGGTTTGATTCTAAACAATTTTAATTTCACTATAAATGCTAAACTTGCCATAAAATATTTAAAATTAGTTAAATTCCTAGCATTTGATTGTAGGTTGAGAATACACTAATAGTTTTAGGTAACTATTACTGGACCATCTTAGGGCCCTGGTAAATAGATCCAGATGCATGCTTTGACAGCTCACTGCTGCCATGCAGGACAGAAGGCCTCACCTGCAGTCCTAAGTCAGGAATGATAGGAGAAAACCTATAGGCACGAAGCAGTGACATCATCAGCTGTTTCAAACACTCCTGTACCTCATAGTCCTGCAAAAGTAAAAAAATGACAAGCAAGAATAAATGAATGAAATACATCCCTGCAAGTTATCTCCCAAAAGAGCCCGAGTACAGAGCAAAGAGTACACTGACTTGATAGAAGTTAAAAAACAAATACAATAAGTTATTAATCAATGAAGTGGCAGCAGTAAGACCCATCAATATATTAAAACCTGTACATGGTTCACATACAGACCAGTCAATCACTAATTTGATAAAAAGATATAAACATAAAAAGTCCCGCAGTGAGCAAAATATATAAACAAGGGTACTAACGATGAGTTCACATCCCCAGGGTGGATGCAAAGGCACACTCGTGCTCACCCTGTGGAGATCTAAAGTCGGCATTGTGCACTTGGCGTAACAAGATGGACATCATTAGTCAATGGCACTCACCTCCATGAGAAGCCACATCAGATCGAGCAAGCGTTGGATCAATGGGTGTTCATCTACTGCCCCACCTTTCTCCAGTATGCCCAGGAAATAGGCCATCAACACTTCTTCCACAAGATAAACTTTACACTGTTTTACAACAAAGGAAAATGAATTGAAGAGAGTAAACGCTTCAGAATTTTCCTCTTCCAGCCAGTACTCTGAACATCAGCTGTCATTTACTAGTGTACGACAAAACACTGTCAATGATTTCAGTGACTAATATAGGGAGGATAGTGAGGTGGGGAAAGAAAGACATCAACAGAAAAATATTGCAGGCATCATGTATACAAAATAATTGCAGAAAATAAGACAAAAATCCCACAAAATCATTGTTACTCAAATTCAGATCAATTAAACATTTAATGAAAGTACAGAGTAATTCTTGATCCAGAATTTAGAATTTACAGGACCTAAATAAGGAGGCAGAGTGGTGCAGTAGGTAAAGCTGCAATCTTACAGCGACAGAGACCCGGGTTTATTCCTGAGACCCGGCTTTCTGTGTGGAGTTTGCATTTTCTCACTTTGACAGCGTGGGTTTCCTCCGGGTGCTCTGGTTTCCTCTGGTTTCCTCTCACATCCCAAAAACATACGGGTTTGGAGATTAATAGGCCTCTGTAAATTACCCCTAGTGTGTGGAGAATTAATGTGAAAGTGGGATAACATAGAACTAGTGAGAATAGGTTATTAATGGTTGGCATGAATTTGGCGGGCCAAAGGGTTTATTTCCATGCTGCAACTCTAAAACTAAAAAAACAAATTTAGTGATAGTGAAGACACTGTGTGGAGACAATTTCTCAAATTGCCTCTGAAACACAGTGTTGCTGACTGACAAATCTGTTTGTGTAGGAAGGAACTGCTGAAGCTGATTTACACCAAAGATAGACACAAAATGCTGGAGTAGCTCAGCAGAACATGCAGCATCTCTGGAGAGAAGGAATGGGTGACGTTTCGGGTCAAGACCCTTCAGACTGAGAGTCGGGGGAGAGGGAGACTAGAGATAAGCACGTGTAAGGTGGGAAAACAACAGATCAAAGCAGACGACGATAGGGAAATGTAGAATGGTTCATTGTTAGCTATGGGGAAGTTAGCAATGAAGCGTACAATCAGAAAAATTAATCAGGACAACAGTGAAACAAGTCGTAGAGCTAAAGTGGGTGAGGGACGGAGAGAGAGGGACAGTAAGGATTACTTGAAGTTAGGAATATCAAAATTCATACCGCTGGGTTGTAAACTAATCCATGGTCTTATCAACTCTCTCAAAACCTCAACACATTTTACTCACTGGTCTCGAAAATTCAATCAGGCCAAGAGAGAATGTTAATGTCATCTTGTATTACTGGGTTGCAGAGTTGCTGTTGGGTTCCATTTGCAGCTTCTGAACAAAGCAGCACTAAGTAAAGCTCATCCAATTTCTCTAATGTTGCTCCAGTCAGCCCTGATTAGACACTAACAGTTGAACAGTGGTCTGGAGTAAAACTGTGGTTTCATTGACATTTTTGCCGAATAGAATGGTCAAGTACTTGCCATGAGGGGTGAAAAGCAGTTGAAGATGTGCGCTAGTGTAATGAGCACAGTAGGTTCTCCCTCAGCTTGCCATGATGCAGGGTCCTTCTCCACCAGTCTTCCTTCCTGTAAAAAACACATTACAAACTCAGTACTGCAACAAATTAGTTGCCTCATGGCCTGATACAGCAATTCTAATGCACAGGAACTCAAGAGGCTGCCAAGAGTGGTTGACTTAGGCAAGACCATCACGGACCGCCCTCCCCACCTTCGAAAGCATCTACATGAGGCGCTTTCTCATGGCATCTATCAAGGATTCACGTAATCCAAGCTATGCCTTCTTCTCGCTGCTCCCTTCAAGGCAGGATTTTCAGAAGCCTGAAGTCCCAGGTTCAGGAACATATACTTTCCTACAATTATCAGGTTCTTGAAGTGATCTGCATAACCCTAATCCTACCTCAGCAACAGAACACCACAGACTAGAATTTAGAACAGTAAAGCCTAGGATTAGGCCCTTGTGCCCACAATGCTTGTTCCGAACATTGTACCAATCAATAATCCTCTATTTCCCACACTTCCATGTGGTTATCTAAAAGCCTCTTAAACTGCACTAATGTAATGGGGAGACCAGAACTGCATACAATTCTCCAAATACAGCCTAACCAAAGTCCTATTGAGTGGCATCATGACTTCCTGACTCTTATATTTAATGCCTCTAGCAATGAAGGCAAGCATATCATATGCCTTTTTTAGCAGCTTACCTGAGATCGGACTCAAAATCCCTCCGCACATTAATGGTGTTTTGGGTCTTGCCATTAACTATATACTCTCTCCTAACATTCAACCTCCCAAACTGCAACACCTTGCACTTGCTCTGGTTAAACTTCACCTGCCACTTCTCCACCCAATTCTGCAGCTGATCTATATCCCACTGTACCTTCTGACAGCCTTCCTCACTGTCTGCAACTATTCAAATGTTGGTGTCATCAGCAACCTTACTCACCAACCAAAGATAGACACAAAATGCTGGAGTAACTCAGCGGACAGGCAGTATCTCTGGAGAGAAGGAATGGGTGACGTTTCTGGTCGAGACCCTTCCTCAGATGCTCAGACTCACCAACCCGTCTACATTTACATCTAGGTCATTTACAATTATATCACAAACAGAAAAGGTCCCAGCACAGTTCCCTCTGCTGGTTACAGACATCCAGCCAGAATATCTACCTTCCACCAAAATCTCCGTCTTCTATGAATATGCCAGTTCTGAATCAATACAACCAAGTCATCGTAAATCCCGTACATCCTAATCTTCTGGATTAGCCTACCAGGAAGGACCTTATCAAAAGCCTTACTGAAATCCATGTATACAACATCCACCACCCTACCTTCATCAATCTCCTTTGTCAACCTCAAAAACTCAATCAAATTAGTATGGCACGACATGCCGCATGCAAACCCATGCTGGCTATCCCAAATTAGACCATTCTCTTGTAAATGGGAGTAAATCCTATCTCGAAGAATTCTCTCCAATAGTTTCCCTACCACTGACGGTTTATAATTCTCTGGATTCTCGCTACCTCCATTCATAAACAAAGAAACATCATTGGCAACACTCCGGTCCTCTGGGACCTTGTCTGTGGCTAGAGAAGAAACAAAGATCCTCGTGAAGGCCTCTGCAATCTGCTGTCTTGCCTCCCTCAATAACCTGGGATAGATCCCATCAGCCCTTAGGGACTTTAATGTTCAAGAGCCTCAGCACCACCTCCTTCTTGATCTCAAACTGCCTGAGCATATTTCTGTTCTCCACACTGATTTTGCTGTTCTCCAAGTCCTTCTCCTCAGTGAATACAGATGCAAAGTATTTGTTTACCTACATTCTCTGACTCCAAGCAGGAATTCCCTCCTTTATCTTTGAGTGGTTCTACCTGCTCTCTGCTCATCCTCTTTATTTTTTAAATCCAACTCGTCAATGACATTTCATGGCCCTTTTTGGTTCTTGCCGAACCTGTACTTTGATCAGCTCACCTTCAAACAACCTCCACATGTCTTCTGTGGACATGCCCAATAACAACTAATCCCAATCTACTCTCCTTAGCTCCTGCCTAATGGCATTGTAATCAACTAACTACCTTCCCCAACATCCAGACCTGTCCCTATTCAAAATAATCTTAACATTTATGGAGTTATGATCACTACCCCGAAATTCATCTCCCATCGCACAAACCACCTTACCCGGCTCGTTTCCCAATAAAATGTCCAGCATGGTCCCTCCTCGAGTCGGACTATCCACATATTGTTTAAGGAAACCCTCTTGGATGCACCGAACAAATTCTGCCCCATCTAATCCTCTTGCCCTGAGTAAGTCCCAATCAATATTGGGGAAGTTAAAGTCACCCATACTGCAACCCTGTGATTCTTGCATCCATTCGTAATCTATCTACATATCTGATTCTCTGTCTCCTGCTGGCTGTTATAAATCTCAAATTGTGGAGTATAGAGGCAAATAAATAAATGATGGGTCTTTGTCCCAAACATTATGGAGGGCACTGTATTGTTAGCTCATCCAATTGAAGATTAAGGAAGAAAAATCCAACAGCATTACAACTGAACTGAATCTGAAGGCACTAAATATTGAAAGGCTGCATTCTGACACATCCACAGAGTATTGGATGTGCAGGTAGATAAGAGATGGTCTTGGCATCCTATTCGGCACAGACTTTGTAGGCTGTTCTCATCTTCTATGTTCTACTACTGTGCAAATGATGCAATGACACTTAACTTGTCATATTATCTTTAGCTACAGATAAATTAACTACAGAAATTGATGGTGCAATATCCAAGTTATCGAACACTCGGCTGCAAAACACAAACTCTCATCATCATGCTACAATAGGAAGGGAAAAAACTAGCTGTTGCACTGTTTAATATTTATTCAAAAAAGTCAGAAGAGTCTCAACCCGAAACAACACCTATCCGTGTTCTCTAGAGATGCTGCCTGCCGCCGAGTTACTCCAACACTTTGTGCCACAGATATCAATACTGAGTGAACTGGTGTCTCTCAACAGGACTGAGTGGCCAAAGCTAAATTGGAGTTGGAGGAATACTAAAAATGAGAAGATAGACACAAAATGCTGGAGTAACCGACCAACAGCATCTCTGGAGAGAGGGATTGGGTGACATTTCGGGTCGAGATCGTTCTTCAGACAAGGTCTTCTGACGAATATCCATTCCCACAGCATGGTCACTGCCTTTCCAACACATGAATACCGATGACCTGTGGCAATAATTAAATAAAACTTCAACGATGAGAGGAAATTAAATGTTCATACCTGGATGTCGAAGCCGATAGTGAACACATTCTTTAGGTATCCCAAGAGCTTGTGTGCCTTCATGAGATCTGCATCTGGTGGGTCCTGCATGGGACGATAGCCTTCCATTGGGTATGTGGAAAGCAGTTAAGAGAAAGCAATGCCCTTCTGAATTCCGTAATTTATTCAAATGGTAAATGACAGGCTATCGGCAGTTATTAGAGGCAAGAATAATAGCAGAATCGTTAACCAATTGGACAGACTATAATGTCAATTTGCAGCATTCATAGCAATGTACCTGCAATGCTCCACTGATTAGAAATCACAGTAAAAAAGAACCTTGGAGTTGCACTGACTTGTACACCTCTCTGGACTGTTTTTCTGCCAATGAGTCTGGCCTTTCAGTTTGTGTGCTACACCCTTATTCTTCCTGAAAAGGGAACGGATGCAATAGGTCAGCTGAACCCCTTTAGGTTTCAGGTTGCTCCCAGGTGATACATATCTCAAAATGGTTGGGAACTAAGTCTATCTTCTGTGAAAGATTGAGTAATCCACGACCTCAGTTCGGTCAACTAACATCGTTCCAGGGCAACACTGCAGGTTGACCATAGATTGGCTAACTGACCTGGAAAAATGAATGCATCACAGATAGTTGCAGTTCTCCCACTGTGGTTGAGTTACACTTGCAAACCAAGTAAGGCGAGCTTAATTTAGTTGAACAAGAAAGCATCTGGTCAACAACATGTAATTTGCCATTTGTAATCATTTAAAATATCCAGTAATCTTTAGACACAGACTGTAACATGTCCAAAGCTAGCTAAGATCACACCTACTTGGTACTCTGTATCGAATAAACAGAATCACTAATGAAAAACAAATAAAACTGTAGATGCTGGAATCTGAAACAGCCACAGAAACCTGAAACAATCACAGAACATGCGGTGGCGCAGTGGTGTAGCTGGTAGAGCTGTTGTTATCTCACAGTGCTAGAGACCCAGGTTCGATTCAGCTTTGTGTGTGGAATTTGCATGTTCTCTCTGTGACCACGTGGGTTTCCTCCAGGTGCTCCGGTTTCCTCCCACCTGCCAAAGATGTGCGGGTTTGTAAGTTAAAAGGCCTCTGTAAATTCACCTCCAGTGTGTGGGGAGTGGGTGCAAAAGTAAGATAACATAGAAGTAGTGTGAATGGGTAATTGACGGTTGCCATTGACTTGATGGGCCGAAGGCCCTGTTTCCATGCTATATCTTTCCAGGCTGTCTCTTTCCATGCTGTATCTATCAATCAAATACTTGAAGAACACAGCTGGACAAGCATTCTCATTCTAGTTTGGAATGAGAAACCAGTCAGCATTTCGGGTTTGGGAACTCAGAATTGGGGAATCACTACTTAAATAAATAAAATCTTTTGGAAGAATGGAAGAATTGGTCTGAAGAAAGGCCCCAACCCAAAATATCACCAATCCATTTTCTCGAACTGCCTGACCCCCTATGTTACTCCAGCATTTTGTGCCTATATTTGGTATAAACCAGAATCTGCAGTTCCTTTTTATTATATTGTATTAAAATGTTTTGGTGTTCTGATAATTGTTTTCCAGATTTCTTTTTACATCAAATCTGTCAAAAGAATAAGTCCCTCTCAAGCTTCCTCAGTTTTCATAGGGTACGCCGTTAGTTAACATTTTATGGTGATGAGACGGTAGTTATCATCAACAGGTGCCACACATTCAAAGTTAAAAACATCAACTGGAAACTAATACACAACAGAGATGAAGACGGAACAGTTCAGTTTTACGACAATGTTGGACAAGAGTTATTCATCAACGTAACACCCCAAAAAGGATATCGGATAGGCCGGCTGCCAAAGTTGAAAGCCACTGACTCTTTGAAGGACAGGCTGATCGCTGGGAAGTACGCTATGCCAGGACCTGATCTGATGTCTTCAAATGCAGTTCCCAAAGCTATTCCATTTCTGGAAAAGGAAGAACTGTGATTATTCCCAGTTAAATACAACTGATTCCATTGGATTACTTCAACAACATAGAGCAGGACAACATTGGAATAGGTCCTTTTAATCACAATGTTTGTGCTGAACATTATGTCAATTTAAACTAATCATATCCCTCCATTCCCTGCATATCCATGTGCCTACGTAAAAGCCTCTTAAATGTCACTATTGTATCTGCTGCTGTAAAAAGCTCGTTCTAAGCTTCCCCCCAGTCTAGTTTCAGTCAATAAGATACTGTCAAGCACTTGCGCAACTAAACTTTATTTTGGAAAAACGCAATAACAGTTCCCCACTATTATACCTAACCACCACGGGTTCGATTGTTGTATCTGCTTGGCCAAGCCCTCCTAGCCTAGTGCAAGCAGAGACACTCCAGAAGGTCACGCAGTCCTAAGCGTTCTCCCAGAAGATCGACACAGGACCTCGTGGGAGTTATCTTTTATAGGTCCCCGAACCTTGAGGGGTCGAACCATATAGGGGTCTCTATACAGTCCAATAACAGATAGCGATTAGCACAGTACATGACAGACATTTCCCTAACCCAATAATACAGTGACTAATACAATGTATCTGACAACGTTTCTAGATGCAAGTTAACAGAAATGAATTATGCAACAAGTGCCTGGATATTCAAGAAACCAAGACAAGGCTCAACACTTAACCCAATCAACATCTAGCAAAGTAAAGCTTTGCAACAATTTTTTACAATGTGTATGTCTGGTTTGCATTTACCCAATCCGTTTCATGCAATTTACACCTAATTGTAAGAATCTGCAGATGTTCCATTCTTTCCCTGCAACTCTTATCTAGGCTTTAGACAAGCTGGCACCATTTCTGCAGAAGGCACATTTAAATTGACCAAATGGCCTAGCAGCCCAGAAACCTTTACTCAATTTTAGTGTCCTGGCATCTCCAATTTGGCCACAATTAACACTGCCACCACCATCCCTAGCAGCATATCCCAGGCACCACCTACTTCTATGTAAAGAAACTTTCCCTGCGCGTCTCCTCCAACTTTCCTCCTCTGACCGCAAACCTATGACCTCTAATCTTTTACGCTTACAAAACGGCTCTGACTGTCTACCCTCTCAATGCTTCTCATAATTTATATACTTCTCTCAGATCTCTCCTCAGCCCCCAAAAGATAAAAGAAAATCAATCCGTTTATCCAACTTCTTCTTACAGCTAAAACCCTCTAATCCAGGTCACTCCTACTCTTTTCTATTTTCTTTTCTATAAAGAATTATACAAGGTCGCACTGTATTTCAGAAAAATAAAGCAAACAAAATGTTCACATCAATGCACACAAGATTAAGATGACAAGATGCAATCGAATACCTACCTATTAGATGACAGGAAAAAAACATCTTGGAAGGTTTAAAATTAAACGCTTTAGTAACAGAGCAAGGTTGCGGAATGTGAGGAAATGCGTACGCAAAATGGCAGCTGGGGAAGGGAGGGGTGAGGAAGGGCAGCCAGAGCAACAACGATCTGCTGCCCTATAGCACTAGAGACCCGGGTTCGATCCTGACTACGGGTGCTGTCTGTAAGAAGTTTGTACGTTCTCCCCTTAACCTGAATGGGTTTTCTCCAGCTGCTGCGGTTTCCTGCCACACTCCAAAGACGTACAGGCTTGTAGGTTAATTGTAAATTGTCAATGGTATGTGTAGGATAGCGTTAGTATTCGAGGGTAGTGGTCGGCATGGACTCGGTAGGTTGAAGGGCCTGTTTCCGCGCTGTATCTCTAAGCTAAACTAAACGATGGGAAGGAAAAGTAGAAAGAGGGAGGGCATGAAATAAGGAAATGGAGAGCAGGAAGTTGAGAAGAAAGGACCATGGGAGGGTAATGGGATTAGAGGCAGGGCAGGTAAGGAACATGAGGCCGAGGGGGTTATGAAGACAGAATGGATACGGAGCAAGTGGCAGGCATAAGTAGAGTCTGAGGGGACACAAGGCACGGATCAAGAATCAAAAGTTAAGAGGTAATCATTGGTGGGATACACAGAGCAAATGGTGTGAACTAAAGGAGGCAGAAGGCAGAATTTGCAAAGTGCAAGAGCGAGATATCACAAGAAAGGAAGAGGCCAAGGGGACAAGAAACAGAAAGGGCAAAAAGGCAAGAAAGAGGAAGGCAAAGTGCAAAAGTCAAGGAGAGTGAGCAGAGTTGGGAAATTTTAAAAGTTTAGGAGTCTTTCACTTACCTGTTTAATCTTGTAATTAGCATTTAATATTCAACTTTAACTTTTATATAGATTCTAAATGCTTATCGCTGCAAAATGACAGTTAGTTACGATACACATGACATCGGGGGATAGTTTTTAGCTGGTAATGAGGGTGTTTGACAGGCCTTTAAGATCATGACGTGCAAGCACAGAATGCTTTTGCTAACACATGATGTTATTGCTTCAACAAAGTATGAAGATATTTGGAGAGCAGAGGAAAGCTGTGAAGTGGGGAAGAGATTAAAAACATCACCTGGAAACGAATACACAACAGGGATGAAGATGGGACTGTTCAGTTTTACAACCGTTGGACAACAGTTATTCATCAATGTAACACCCTGAAAAGGACATTGGATAGGCTGGCTGCCCAAGTTGACAGCCACCGACTCTTTGAAGAACAGGCTGATCAATCTGATTAAGATTAATTTGTGATTTGAGATGACTAATGCAAGATGCACGTTTACTGCTGAAGTAAACAAATTTATAGCTTTTGTGTCAACTACCCCTTGCAAGCATTTTGGCAATTGTCATGTAACTGTTCTACACTCCCTCCTTTTTGTCCAGGACAATTATCAGCCAATTGACAGAGTTTTATAATTTTCTCTTTATGTTCCCTCTTGGGGGTCAGTGGGTTGTGCCACCATCATGGCCAGGGTCATCGGTGCCGTTAATGCCCCTGGATGGGCACAACAGCATCTTAAAGGGCACATGCCACAGACAGGGCCCATATTACCATGACCACTGTGATGAGCCCTTGTACCAGATTATTTCCTAATTTAAATTGGTACCACAAAGGCTGTGTTGCCAACCAACTTCCAGGATTAACAAAACCTTAAGGCTGGATAGAAACTTGGCAGTGCAAGATGCAGTTGTCGTATTCCACACAAGTACCAATAGGTGGATTGGGCAAAGGGATAAGTTCTGTTGATGGAGGAGGAGCAGTTAGGTTCTAACTTAAAAAAAGTAGAACTTGGACAGTATTAATTAGCATATGGTCAATAAGGTCATAGTTGAAACATAGCTGAGGTTCAGGCCGCAAGTAAACCAGGTGGGGATGCTCTGTTAACAAAGGATGAGAATAGTAATAAAGAGTGATAACTGATCCTGGCTCTGAACATCAAAATGTTGAATCAATTTTGGCTGAAGCAGCAAAGAAAAAAAAAAAATTTGGTGCTAATAATATACGGGTTCCTTAAATGTTGCTATACTGTTGGCAGAGTTTGATAGTGGGTACACAATATTGAAAAGGAACTTCTAACTATGACTAACTAAAGAAATTGAGGAGCTGTCAAACTGCATGTAAACATAATATGAAGATTAGTTGTAGACCAGATTACTGGTAAAATGTAGTCACCATCAAGGAATGACAATGAAAAAGAGAAAATAGACAAAGGCAGCAAGCAAGAAATATAAATGCAATAGAAAGATTTTGACAATAAACTAAACAAACAAACAAGTAAAAAAGGAAGAGTTAAACACTGGCCCCTATTATGTATCAATCAAAAGTAATAGAGAAAGTAAAAAAGATCACTATCACACGAGACAAACTAATGGAATTAAAATCCAAAAAGATCCTGGACCAGATGGTCTCATCCAAGTATTTCAAAATAAGTAGCTACAAAAATAGTGGATGCATTTGTTATAATCCTCCCTACATACTGCAAAGCTTGCTCTTGAAAACCACAAATGCAACTTAATTGATTCAAAAAGCTAGGAGGCAGAAAATCAGGAAACAATGGTTCTGTTACATTGTTTCTGCTCATTAATTGTTTGGATTCCGAGCACAATTGGGAAGCCAAACAGTTCTGGCTCATCAGTTGGTGCACTAGTCAGTCACCTACATGAACACTTGCAGCCTTTCTGAGGATATCCCCAAAATGCTGTTCAGATAGGACATTGATGGGATGCACAGAGCAAGGATCATGCTATTGGATGTCAAGGATACATAGTCAAACTCCCTCTGATGCCAATGTCATTCTATCATTGCTCCTCATCATTACTTTTTTGCATATCTTTCATTTCTTTGGTCTATATATCTCTCTATATCACCGTCAATATCCCCCATTTCCCTTTCCCCTGACTTTCAGTCTGAAGGGTCACGACCTGAAACGTCACCCAGTCCATCTCTCCAGAGATGACGCCTGCCCCGCTGAGTTGCTCCAGCATGATGTGTCTATCTTCGTTGCATCTTTATCTGCATGGGTAAGTTGGGCAGAAGGGCCTGTTTCTGTACCATATTGCTCTATGATGAATAGTAGCCTCTGCTGTTTTACATATGTTGCAGCTGTGCCTGGTACTGCTGCTGGTGGGTCCTCACTGAACCAGATCATGATCATTTGACTTGAATGCCTCAGACTTTATTCATGGTTTCCAGTTAGGGAATACTCGTATTGTCTTCTTAGGCAGGCATTACTCTGCACACTTTGTGATTGTAGTGGCATACTCATTTACGTTAGCCACAGAAGCTTTGAATATGGTCCAAACTACCCACACAGCAATCACAAAGGATCTCATATGTTTCCTCACACCAGCAATGTACAACTTTTGGTACTGGATCTTCTGACTTCCGTTTCTGTTTGTAAGCAAGGAGCATTCAGAACCGCTGCCAGGTGGCAGATTTTCCAAAATGCAGTTAGGAGATAGAACAATAGGCATCTTTCATGATTGTGGAGCAATCGTTGAGGGTGTTTGGGCCTCAGGAGGGTCAGAAGATGTGTTTATACTATTTAGATAGCACACACGAGGTTCATCTGGTTGAAGTCTCACGTTATTATGAACTTATTATTCAAGGCTATTAGTAGCGGTGTAAAATTCATCCTGTGCAAGCTTAAAATGTTGCTAATGATTATGGCGAGTTTCAGTACCACATGCATAATGTATCCTCCAGATTTTGAACAACAATAAATGAAGAACATTAGTAAATCAGTTTGTATTTAATAACAATCTGGTAGTTTGTTGATCTGGACTCCACTGCTTATAGTGACATTATTTTATGCAAATGAAAGTTGACCATTTGACACATTGGCTAGATTTGCAGTAATTTGCTGCTCCCCAACCACAGCTGCTCTTGGCACTAATACCTGAATACATTTTCCTTAATGTAGACCCTGGACCAGACCAAGCACTTTCCACTTCTTCCCTGAGTTGCCACTCCTGAGTGCACTAGAAAACCACAACACAATTTCTGTGCTGACTCTTCACTACCCGTGTACAGTCTCATGGAAAGAAATGCTTCTAACAGCCACGTTATTCGACAGGGCTGTGAAACCAAGTAACAATATCAACCCATTGAGTTTCAGGTTAAAAGCCAAGAGTTGTAATGCTATTCCCGACTTTTTATTTCAATTTCGAGATAGATTATAATGAGGCTGCCAAGAAGGACTGCGTAGTTCCCTGAATGTTTTAGTAAAATAATGGAAAATAATTAACATTTTTAACATTACCACACATAGCATGTTAATGTGGGAGAGGTTTAACACTCACAGGCAGAAGCCAATCTTTCCTTCGTCAAGGTCTATCACACAAGTTACAATATCACCAGCTGCCCAAGCCTGGAAAAAAAAATAAAGTATAGACAATATTTTGCCTAGAAAATTAATTTTACTTGTACATTCTATGGCAAGATACCAGGCTTCAATCATCCCATGTCCCATAATGGGACTGTAGCGGATGTACAGGAAGATTTGTAAACTGTTCATCCTTTATCACCATTACTCTAGAACCAAGATCACACCAAGCACAGTCATTGAGGTGTACTATGCAGACAACGCCAACATGTGTGTTCAGAGGATGAACTCCAAGTGATTATGGACTCGTGCTCTGAAGCTTGATAGAGAATGAGCCTAATACAGAACATTTGCAAGCAAATCATCGCTACAAACAAGCAACTGTGTATAACGCAGCCGCCCAAATTATCGAGATTTATAATGAAATCTTGGATAATGTAAATCGCATTCCCTATTACATAAAAAAACACCTGCTAGCACATGCATACGAGGGAGATGAAATTCACCACTCTCCAGTGCCCCAGCACAATCTTTTGCTGTCTGAAGAAAATAATATTCAGAGATTATGCCCTCAAAGACAGGATAGTCCACCGGGGCTGCAATGATCTCCATTTTCTCACAAGCTTCTAAGACACGGACAAGGATAAAGGTTAACAATGGTGATGAAGTGAAGGAAAGTGATGGAAAACAATCTTTAGAATGGTATTATGTGTAGAAAGGTAATCATGCAAAATATCATGGCGTCCCATATCTAGTTATGTAGAGTAAGCGAGAAGGAAGAGGGAGGAGGGTGAGGGAGATTGAGAGGGGGGATTGAGGGGGGGAAGGGATTGAGAGAGAAGGGCCAAGGGGGAAGGAGAGAGTAATTCCAATCAATGTCTAAGCCGCTAGTCACTTACCTTTCCGTAATTAGTGGTGGTAACATTCCATTTGCGAACTCTATTTCCATCATAAGCATAAGAATCTGAGGTGTCACCGACCCCCTCCTGTGGAGTAGGCAAATAGGTATCAGGAACATATACACTGTATACGCTGCCAAGAATACTACACTTTTCTAGCCATAACACTTACAAATTTTCAGGTACCGTAATCCCTGCTTAAGAACATGAATGTCAGTCAAGTACATCTCCTTATGATCCAATAATATAGTTCAACTATCAATCAATAAGTGTGTGATTCAATTATAATTAAACACATTTTGCTATCATCGCTGTGAAATAATGACAGTTTATGAACAATCTCTGTGAAAAAGTGTGAAAATTAATCAAACAGATTTCAATGATCTTTGAAATCAAAAACTGCAGATGCTGCAAATCTGAAACAAAAATAGAATGGGCTGGAAAGCAGATCAGGCAGAATATGTAGAAAAATAAACAATGTTACGAGTCTACACACCAACAAAGGGTCGTAGACCTGACATATTGGCCATTTCACTTTGCACAGCTGCTTGACGTGCTACTTTTTTCTAGGCTTTTCAAATCCAATAATCCAACATTCACAACATGTGAATACTGCCAGAAAGATCAGAATTTGAGGTCCATCGCCAATTGTCTTATTACGTTAATTGGATTCATATCACTGTTTCCTTTGTGCTGAAGGTATTCCAGACTTTTAACCTAATAAAGGAATCACTAAACGCAACCAAAAAAGAAATATGACTTGAAGGGAAATGCAATTGGTGCCATCATCTGGTAGCTGACATTACCCTTTAAGGTGGCCAAAACTGAGAATTGCTGTTGAAGTTATCTTGGCAAGATGTTACACAGTATTGTCACCACACCATGCCTGTGGTCGAGATTGAGAATACTTAGGAAAGAAAAGCAGGCCACTTTGTGATCAATAGCACTTATCATCAATAGCTTCAGGTATCATTAGGCAAATTATGCCATGCATATGGAGAACAGGGTTTGGGAAGTAAAGTGAAAATTTCACTTGATCTATTTCCCTCCTGGGATAAATAAATTTATATTGTATAGTATCGTATTGTAAAAGCATACTGCAGGCTACTTAGTCACTCATCAATTCCTGATACCATAACATTAATGTGGCTTAGCCAAGTAAGTTTCAATTTAATGGTGATCCTAAGACAATGGTGGAAGGGAATCCAAGGGTAGTAACATCATTACCTATCAAAGGGTGGTGGTTAAAATCTCTATTGGATATGACCATCATCTGGCATTTGTGTAGTGCAAAATGATATTTTCTAATTACCAATTCAAACCTGAATTTTATCCCGATTTTACCACACACAAGAACATCCATACAACATAGATCAGGACAGGAACAGGCCCTTCGAACCACAACGTCCGTCCTGAACATAATACTAGGTTAAAATAATCCCTTCTACCTGCACATGATCCACATCCCTTCATTTTCTGCATAACTATGCACTATTCTAAATTGCCTCTTGAGTACCACTATCGAATTTGCCTCCACATCAGCCCTGCCACTCCTGTCACCCACCACTCTGCGTAAAAAAGTTTGCCCCCAAACATCTCCTTTAAATTTTTCCCCTCTTATTTTAAAGTTATGCACTCTCATCTTCGACATTTCCATCCTGGAGAAAGGATATGACAGTCTATGCTATCCATGTCTCTCAGTTTTATATACTTAGGAGGTCTTCCCTCAGCCTCCAACACTCCAGAGAATAACATAATTGCTAACACTTTTTTTGTTCACTCCATATCTGCCCCAGCATTCTTTCATCACCTTCAGGTCACTGCTCAGCACATCTCGCAAACAAATGGGACCAGCGAGATGTCTCCATAAAGTTTTACACGGCAAATGCAACATGCTTAAATGAAAATACAGTCAGCATATTTCACATTTATTGCAGGAAGTACGCCTTAATAGTGGAAAAAATAAAGACGATTTTCCAAGTAGTCCCTCAAGGTGTTTTCCCCATGAATAATTGGTTAAAACAATGAAATTCAACCCCAAGCACTGGTCTTATCCTTCCCTCTGGATTCTGTACCAGTCCTACACTTACCTCAGTTCCCATACTCCACCTCACAAATTGTACATGCCCAAAATGGGCTTTTGGCAAACTTGGAGCTCTGGAATTCCTTCCTTAACCTCTCATTGAAACTAATATTCACCTAACTTAATAGATCGTTATGCCACGCAATATAAACCCATTTGTTAAGTCTCTTGCCAAGGACACTTTATGTTGAAGGAACTACATAAATGCAGATTGTTATTAGTGAATCACCAACTTGTTAAAATACCTTACCACCCACCTTGCAAAGATGCGAGAGAAAAATATCGTCTCACCTCCTGATTGAATCTGCAGTGAAGGGTGCACCAACCAACCTGCATTAGCCCCTGAGAGGAGATCAGAACTTCATACATCCACTTGCCTGTGGCCAATAACACGAGAATCAAAATGACATCAAACATAACAGAAGCACACAAAGGGTTTAGGTCTTTCCACATGTCTCACCTACATAACACATCTTTGTATCATAATCTCAAATTGGAGAACAATAATTTAATTGTTAACAATAAAAAATAATTTAAAACACGGAATTACCCTGGATATTATTGCTGAAAACCAAAGAGAAAATTGAGAAAGTAATTCTCCATTTAGGCACCATGTTTTGACAAAGCACCAATTTTTAATGTAGGCAAAATGGAAATATTGGTTTGAAACAACTGACATTCGTGCTTGAAGGGAATGGAAAACGTTTTGGGTCAGGACCCTTCTTCAGATTGATTCAGACCAAAGGGTCCTAAACAGACCCATTCCTTCTTTCCTTCCACAGATGCTGCCTGACCCACAAAGTTCCTCCAGCACTGATCTACTGAGTTACTCCAAGACTTTGTGCCTTAACGTGAAATGTTAATTGTTTTTCTCTCCATAGAATGCTCTATGTGCATTTCCAGCATTTTATGCTTTTACTTTACTTCAAACCCATCTCCAACCCTCCCAGATTGCTAAAATACCATTTCCCACAAGTTAATGGGTCTTTTCAAGCATTATTCTGTAAGATTAATGTCAAATACTGCTAACCCAAAACCCCAAATTAAATGATATAGGCAGAAAATCAACACCCAAATTAATTAAACATTTCCATCCTGATTATACCTCGGATTCGCATCCTATTAATGAGACAATCCCTGCTGTGTGAAGATTTACATGGTGCATTCTCAAGGGCCTTAATATCTCTTGTCATCTTTAGTTTTGTATTATTTTAATCTCTTTCCTTGACGGAGATGCGACTTTTTCCGTATCGTATCTCCGACCGCACTGCGGCCTAACATCGTGGAGCCGGCGATCCCTTTGCTGGGGTTAGATTTCGGGACCTCCAACCGCGGGAGCATTCGGACCTAACATCGCGGAGCTTGTGATCCCTTTGTCAGGGATCGACTTCAGGAGCTCCAACCGTGGAACCTGCGGACTTAACATCGTGGAGCTCGCAGTCCCTTGGTTAGAGCCGGCTTTTGGAAGCTCCAAGCCGCAGGAGCTTCCATCGCCCCGAAGCAGGAGATTCGATCACCCCGAATGCGGATGGTTCGACTGCCCCGACCGCAGGGAAAAAAGGAGGGAAGAAGATAATACGTTATTGTCTTCCATCACAGTGCGCTGTGGTGGTTGATTATGCAAATTTTTATGTAGTAGTGCGTCTTGCTGCTTTTTTGGTATGCCAGTATGGCAAATCAAATTCCTTATATGTTCTTACATACTTGGCTAATAAATTATTTGTATCTTGTATTCCCTACTCCTGGCAGACTTGCCCTTCACTCCAATAGGAACATGCAGGCACCGAACTATTGTTAACTCACGTTAAAAAGCTACCAATTTTCCAGACATCTCTTTATCTGCAAATAGCTACCCCGAATAAACTTCTGGAAGTTCCTGTCAGCTACTATCAAAATTAGCCTTGCCCAAGTTTAGGGTATCAACTATTGGGAAAGTTTTATCCTTTGCCATAAATATTTAAAATCTAATAAAATTATGGTAATTTGTCGTAAAGTGCTCCCCTACTCACACTTCAGTCACCAACTCTGCTTTATTTTCCAAGAGGTTGAGTTTTACCCCTTCTCTAGCTGGGCCCATTACACATTGATTGATAACATTTTCCTGAACCCCACATTTCTATCCCATCTAAGCCCTTAGCACAATGACAGTCCCAGTTGGTATCACAACCCAATTATCCTTGCAACTCTCCGCAATCTCCCTGCATATTTCTTCCTCTAACTCTTGTAATTTAATCACGAACTACTGCTGTGATTCTTTTCTTAATCAAAAAGCAACACGTTGTACCGTGGAACACTGAGCCGTCAGATCTGCTCCTCCTTCAGCCGTGTTTTGTAGTAGCTATAATATTTCAGCCTCTTGTCCCAATTCATCCAAGTCACAGTGCGCTCCATAATGTTTGGGACAAAGACCTTTATTTGCCTCTGTACTCCACAATTTGAGATTTGTAATAGAAAAAAATCACATGTGGTTAAAGTGCACATTGTCAGATTTTAATAAAGGCCATTTTTATACATTTCGGTTTCACCATGTAGAAATTACAGCAGCGTTTATACATAGTCCCCTCATTTCAGGGAACCATAATGTTTGGGTCACAGCAATGTTATGTAAATTATGAAAGTAATTATGTTTAGAATATTGTTGCATATCCTTTGCATGCAATGACTGCTTGAAGTCTGCGATTCATGGATATCACCAGTTGCTCGGTGTCTTCTCTGGTGATGCTCTACCAGGCTTGTATTGCAGCCAGTCTTTAGCTTATGCTTGTTTTGGGGGCTAGTCCCTTTCAGTTTTCTCTTCAGCATATAAAAGGCATGCTCAATTGGGTTCAGATCGGGTGATTGACTTGGCCCCTCATGAATTGACCATTTTTTAGCTTTGAAAAACTCCTTTGTTGCTTTAGCAGTATGTTTGGGATCATTGTCTTGCTGTAGCCGGCCAATGAATTTTAGCATTTGTTTGATCTTGAACAGATAGGATGTGTCTATACACTTCAGAATTCATTATGCTATTACCATCAGCAGTTGATGATAAGTGAGCCAGTACCTTCAGCAGCTATACATGCCCAGGCCATAACATCCCCACCACTGTGTTTCACAGATGATGTGGTATACTTTGGATCTTGGGCAGTTCCTTCTCTCCTCCATACTTTGCTCATGCCATCACTCTGATATAAGTTAATCTTCATCTCATCTGTCCACAAGACCTTTTTCCAGAACTGTGGATGCTCTTTTAAGTACTTTTTGGCTAACTAACCTAGCCATTCTATTTTTGCAGCTAACCAGTGGTCTGCATCTTGCAGTGTAGCCTCTGCATTTCTGTTCATGAAGTCTTCTGCGGACAGTGGTCATTGACAAATCCACACCTGATTCCTGAAGAGTGTTTCTGATCTGTCGGGACAGGTGTTTGGAGATTTTTCTTTATTATAAAAAGAATTCTTCTGTCATCAGTTGTGGAGGTCTTCCTTGGCCTGCCAGTCCCTTTTGCGATTAGTAAGTTCACCAGTGCTCTCTTTCTTCTTGTTGATGTTACAAACAGTTGATTTTGGTAAGCCTACGGTTTGGCGGATGTCTCTAACAGTTTTATTCTTGTTTCTCAGTCTCATAATGGCTTATTTGACTTTCATTGGCATAACTTTGGTCCTCAAGTTGATAAACAGCAATAAAGGTTTCCAAAGGTGATGGAAAGACTGGAGGAAAGACTATGTGCTGAGAGCTCTCTTATACCTGCATTAAGGAAGCATTTAAACACACCTGAGCAATTACAAATACCTGTGATGAGTCCCAAACATCATGGTGCCCTGAAATGGGGGGACTATGTATAAACAGAGCTGTAATTTCTACATGGTGAAACCAAAATGTATAAAAATACCCTTCAATAAAATCTGACAATGTGCACATGTGATTTTTTTTCTATTGCACATCTCAAATTGTGGACTAGAGGCAAATAAATAAATGATGGGTCTTTGTCCCAAATATTATGAAGGGCACTGCCCTAGCTCCTCAGCCACACATTAATTTGCCTTATTCTACTATTTCTACTCTCAAATGTCTGAAGAAGCATCCCAACCTCAAACATCATCATCCATTTTCTTCAGAGATGCTGCCTGACCCAATGAGTTACTCCAGCTATGTGTCTATCTTATCCTACACTCAGCTGCACATGGTCACTGGAAGTATTCCAGAGATTACTACCCTTGCGAACCTGCTTTTTAAAGCCATGTCATTGGTACCAATATGTACATTGACCTCTGCTACTCACCACCATCCTTGAAAAATTTCTAGCAACTACTCAAGAAATATTATTGATCCTGGAACCTGGGTGACAACATACCTAGTATCACTTTTGCAGCCACAGCATCTCCAGTCTGCCCGCTATTGGGTTTCCTATCACTACAGCTGACACCGTCTCCACCATTCACCTACCTGTTTATGGAAAATTATATTGCAGCTACACTCAGTCAAACCTCATTACATGTTTTGAAACAATCACCTTTCATTGTTCTAAACCCGAAATTCATTGTCCATGTTTCAAGTTGGAAACTTGATGTTTCCTAAATGGATTCTCCATTTCCCAGAAATCAACCTAGTAAATCTTTCTTCTGCCTTCAATGTATGTATTCCAAGATTAGTCCTGCAAAAGACCTGTGTAACAATTTCCTTCCTGTCGTTCATACTAGTTCTGTGTTATCCCACTTTTGCATCCACTTCCTACACACTAAGGGCAATTTATAGGGGCCAATTAACCTACAAACCAGCACATCTTTGGGCCGTGGGAGGGAAACAAGTGTGCCCAGAGGAAACCCATGGTCACAGGGAGAATGTGCAAATTCCCTGCAGACAGCAGCCAAGATCAGGATTGAGCCAGTCTCAGGCACTGTGGAGCAGCAGCTCTACCAGCTCTTGTGAAGTGCACAGAGGGGAGGATATGGGAAGATGGGACTGGTAGGATTGTGAGAGAATCGCAAAAAAATGTTAAGGATATGATCGTATCTGACTGACTGCATCGAATGAATGGACTCCGGGTGCTCCGGTTTCCTCCCACATTCCAAAGACACACTCAGGTGCAGGAGGCAGCACCAAAGCAGTCATTACTGTAGCAAGGAAAGAGTTGGGGAGTGATACCAGAGAAGGCTTTGAATTAAGACTGGTCCACATAGACGATACGAGACAACTTTCTTTATCCTAGGAGGGAAATTGATCTGCCAACAGTCATAAAAACACAAAATACATGAAACATGAAATTAAAGTGACGAGTGGAAAGGATTGGGGATGTGTACAGATTGAGGTTGGGGGCGGGGTGGGGGGGAGAGTCCATCTCAGTCTACCCCACGACTGAAGGGGAAGGAGTTGTGCAGTTGGATAGCCACTAGGAAGAAGGATCTCCTGTGGCGTTCTGTCCTGCATCTTGGTTGAACCAGTCTGTTGCTGAAGGTACTCCTTAGGTTGACCAGTGTGTCCTGGAGGGGGTGAGCTGTATTGTTCAGGATGCCCCGCAGTTTGAGGTGCATCCTCCCCTCCAAGACCAACTCCCACAAATCCAACTCCACCCCCAGGAGGGAGCAACCTTCCTGATGAGTTTGTTGATCCTATTGGATCTGTAGCCTTCGTCCTGCTGCCCCAGCACACGGCAGCGAAGAAGATGGCACTGGCCACCACCGATTGGTAGAACATCTGCAGCATCTTACTGCAGATGTTGACAGAGCGGAGCCTTCTCAAAAAGTACAGCCGGCTCTGTCCCTCCTTGTACAAGGCCTCAGCGTTCCTGGACCAGTCCAGTTTACTGTTCCGGTACACGCCAAGGTAGTTGTAGTCCCTGGTAATCTGCACATCCACACCATTGATAAGAGACAAGGGACAAGGGTGTTCCTCTCCTCCTAAAGTCCACCACTAACTCCTTAGTCTTGTCGGTGTTGAGTTGCAGGTGATTCAGCCCACACCACTCAACAAAATTGTTGACTACACAATGTAGACAACCAGGAGTCAGCCACCAGATGGGGCCATGCGAGTGCCCATGTCGAGATCTTCAATTTGTACAAATGGGTTGAATCAAAAGAGAACTGTTAATGGGGAGAACAAGTTTTACCAGGCAGAAGAGAGCATTAATTGAGGGGAATTGATTGAATATATTCTAGAAAGAAAAAAAGGGCTTCAAGGTCTTTCTGATAGAGAATAGCCTTAAATGAGAATTTCATATGAAATGCTATTTAACTGAAAACAATGTAAATCAATGTATTAATGAGTGGTAGACAAAAATGCTGGAGAAACTCAGCAGGTGAGTTTCACCCGCTGAGTTTTTCCAGCATTTTTGTCCACCTTCGATTTTCAAACATCTGCAGTTCCTTCTTAAATATTAATGAGTGGTTGTGACTTGATGCGAGATTGGAAATGGGCAGTAGAGTTTTTGCAAAGCAATTAAAAATAAATAACTGAAATATCACTATTACTTAAGTATTCAGACCCTTTACTCAGTACTTTGTTGAGGCACCTTAGGCAGCAATTACAGCCTCAAGTCTTCTTGGGTATGACGCTACAAGCTTGGCACACCTGTATTTGGATAATTTCTCCCATTCTTCTCTGCAGATCCTCTCAAGCTCTGTCAGGTTGGATGGGGAGCGTCGATGCACAGCAATTTTCAGGTCCCTTCAGAGATGTTCAATCGGGTTCAATTCTGGGCTCTGGCCGGGTCACTCAAGGACATTCACAGACTTGTCACGACTCCAGTCCTGTGTTGTCTTGGCTTAGGGTCGTTGTCATTGTTGGAAGGTGAACCTCTGCTCCAGTCTGAGGTCCAGAATGCTCTGGAGCAGGTTTTCATCAAGGATCTCTCTGCTCCGTTCATCTTTCCCTCGATCCTGACTAGTCTCCCAGTTCCTGCCGCTGAAAAATATCGTCACAGAATGATGCTGCCACCACCATGCTTCACCGAAGGTATAGTATTGGCCAGATGATGAGCAGTGCCTGGTTTCCTCCAGAGGTGACACTTGGCATTCAGGCCAGAGTTCAATCTTGGTTTCATCAGACCAGAGAATCTTGTTTCTCATGGTTTGAGAGTCCTTCAGGCGCCTTTTGGCAAACTCCAAGCGGGCTATCATGTGCCTTTTACTGAGGAGTGGCTTCCGTCTGGCCACTCTACCATAAAGGCCTGATTGGTGGAGTGCTGCAGATATAGTTGTCCTTCTGGAAGGTTCCACCATCACCACAGAGGAACTCTGGAGCTCTGTCAGAGTAACCACCTCCCTGACCAAGGCCCTTCTCCCCCGATTGCTCAGTTTGGCCGGGCAGCCAGCTCTATGAAGAGTCTTGCTGGTTCCAAAGTTCTTCCATTTAAGAATGACGGAGGCCACTTTGCTCTTCGGGACCTGCAATGCTGCAGAAATTGTTTTATACCCTTCCCCAGATCTGTGTATCACACATTCCTGTCTCGGAGGTCTACGGCCAATTCCTTCGTCTAAATGGCTTGATTTTCGCTCTGACATGCACTGTCAACTATGGGACCTTATATAGACAGGTATGTGCCTTTCCAAATCATGTCCAATCAATTTAATTTACCACTGATGGACTCAAAGTCAAAGTATCCTTTATTGTCATTCAGACCTTTCGGTCTGAACGAAATTTCGTTGCCTTGCAGTCATACATATAATAAAAAATAACAAAAACACACAATAAACACAAATTTTAAATCCACCACAGTGAGTTCACCAGGCACCTCCTCACTGTGATGGAAGGCAAAAGTCTTAAAGTCTTTGTCTCTTCCCTCCTTGTTCTCCCTCTGCGCTGAGGCGATCCAGGCCTCCGATGTTGTGACCCCCACCGGCTGATGGTTAGTAAGTCCTGTGGCTCAATCGTGCTCCGCGAACGGGCCGGTTCAAACTCCGCGACCCGGGGTGGTCGAAGCTGCTGAAGCTGCCGCCCTCCAGTCCAACGGACGCAACAGTTGTTGCGGGAGTTCCGGAAAAACAGGTCACCAACCTGCGACGGGTCCACCAGCCTCGTTGTCGGGTCCGCCGCCGGAACGCTGCCACAGCTCCAAGTCGGGCCACCGCCGGAACGCCGCCACAGCCCCGAGGCCGCCAGCTCCGCCATTAGGCCTCAGCGCAGACGGAGACGGACTCTAATCAAGTTGTAGAAACATCTCAAGGATAATCAATGGAAACCGGATGAACCTAAGCTCAATTTTGAGTGTCATAGCAAAGGGTCTGAATACTTATGTAAATGTGATATTTCAGTTATTTCTTTTTAATTACTTTGCAAAAATTTCTGAACACCTGTTTTCGCTTCTTCAGTCTGGGGTATTGTGTGGAGATTGAAGATTTAAAAAAAATGAATTTAATCAATTTTAAAATAAGGCTGTAAGGTAACAAAATGTGGAAAAAGTGAAGGGGTCTGAATACTTTCTGAATGCAGTGTATACCAGAAGATGAGTTGGGGAGTTATATGATATTATGGAGGTAGAAACAATGGTCCCAGCAATGTAATAAATCTGTAGCCTGGAACACCTTGGAGTAAGGCAAGTTAATGTGGAACAGTTTGGTTCAAAATCAGACAGTTGGTCAGGAAAGTAGGTAAATGCGTTTGTGGTGCAACTGAACTATTTGTCTTTGATTTTACTCCACAGTAATTCAAATGACACAATACAACATGGTCAGATCCTTCTTACAAAAGGTATAATTAAACGGATGCTTTGACCCACCTAAAAATGTTCACACTCACCTTTATATATACAAGAGGTAGCTCTTATTGAGCTGAAATTACTGTGACCAACAACCTAAAAAAAAGAACAAGTACAAGTTAACATTTACAGTGCCATAATTATTCCTCAGCTGCACGGGAGATGGATTACATTAATCTATAAATCATTCCCTCAAATCCGTGAAATGACAGCAAAACGCAGGGAATCTTGCAAGTGGCAATGAAGAAATAGCAACATTATCAGTATGGATTCTGAGCATTATAATAACATTATTCATTCCTAACCTTCAAAGGTTCATTGCAAACGAATGGGTAGTAAAAAACAAATATGAAGCACACAGGATTTCATGGCCAAGCCATACAGATCAAGAAAATCACATTGGATGTCAAACCCGGACCATGTTGACTAAGCTGAT
The DNA here is from genome assembly GCF_010909765.2 of Amblyraja radiata. Classification (NCBI taxonomy): domain Eukaryota; kingdom Metazoa; phylum Chordata; class Chondrichthyes; order Rajiformes; family Rajidae; genus Amblyraja; species Amblyraja radiata. The sequence continues at coordinate 24,131,291 of NC_045973.1, forward strand.
CTCAGACAGAAAAAATGCAACTAGACAGCTGTGAAATCCAACTGGCGGTGCCACATCTATACACTGACTATAGATGGAGCAAAAAGGAACTGCAGATGCTGGAATCCTGAGCAAAACATAAAGTGCTGAAGGAACTGAGTGGGACAGGTTGCATCTCTGGAGGACAAACAGGTGACGTTTCAGGTTGGGATCCTTCATTCAGACCGAAGCAGAGTCCAGACCCAAAACATCACCTGTCCATGTTCGCCAGAGATGCTGCTTGACCCGCTGAATTAAGACCCTGTCCCACTGTACAAGGTAATTCAAGAGCTCTCCCGAGTTTAAAAAAAATCAAACTCATGGTAAGTACGTAGAATGTACGTAGCGGCTACGTCGGAGCTCGTGGACGTCTAGTAGCAGCTCGTAATGCTAACGGCAGGTACTCGGGAAACGCGGTAATTCGTGAAGATTTTTCAGCACTGTGAAAAATGTCCACGAGAGCCCCGAGTACCTATGAACGGCTATTACCGTAATTCTCCGAGTTCGAATCAGGGGAAACTCGGGAGAACTCTTGAATTACCTCGTACAGTGGGACAGGCCCTTTACTCCATCACTGTGTTTTGCACAAACTATGATAACTATTGTACCAACTATGGTAATTAGACTTTCACTGTACCTTAATTGGTACATGTGACAATAAAGTGACCGTTGAGCCTTTGAACTATAAATCCTTGTCAAACATACAAATGTGTTGATTTTACAGTGCAAGATTGAACTCAAAAATGATTTGCAGTTTATTCGAAGAATATGTTTTTCAGATGGTGGAGTAACAGGTACGATCGCCATTTGTGGAACTCTCTCACGGTTCCGTGTATTGGTTCTCGGGGGAATCCCATCCGCCTACTGATTTGGTAGCGGGTTGGCTGGATGGCAGAAGGCAAAGAGTTGCAATAAAAGGCACTTTTTCAGGTTGGCTGCCAGTGACGAGTGGAGTTCCGCAAGGGTGGGAGCTGGGGCTGCTTCTCTTCACATTGTAAATTAATGGTTAGGATAAGTGGATTGAAGGCTTTGCAGACGATGCTAAGATAAATGGAAGGGCAGGCAGTGTAGAGGAAGCAAGGAAGCAAGCAGAAGGACTTGGACAGGTAAGGAGGTTGGGCAGAGAAGTGGCAGATGAAATTCAGTTTAGCAAAGTGCGCAGTCATCCATTTTGGTAATAAGAATAAAGGCGTAGATTATTTTCTAAATGGATAGATAATCCAGAAATCGGAGGTGCAAAGGGACTTGGGAGTGCTGATGCAGGATGGAATAGTTTAAAGTGAGAGGGAGATAGCTTGATGGGAATCTGGGGGGTACATTTTTCAGAGTTGTTGATATCTGGAATGAACAGCCAGAGGAGTTGATGGAGGCAAGAACAGTAACAATATCTGTACTTCCGGTGGCGCTGGTGCCAGCAGCCTCCACCTTCAGCCCGGTATCTTTTTGTTTTTTTGTTTTTTTAGTTATGTTAAAGTGTGTTTTTTATGTTTTTTTAAATGTCTTTATGTGGGGGAAGAGGGCACGGTAAGGGGGATACCGTCCTTCGGTCGCTTCCTGGAGAGGACGCAACTATTATTCGAGTCGCGTCCTCACCCCCCCAGCGGCCTACCTACTGTATTGGCGCGGCCTTTCCTGCCGGGATCGACCAGAGCTCCAGCAGCGGCGGGACATCGCTGTAACATCACGGGGCTGGCGATGCCTTACCGGGGGTCGCCGTCTGGAGCCCGGAGTGATGGACCTGCGGCACCGACATCATGGAGCTGCGGTTTGCGGAGCTCCCAACGCGGGCGGCGCTGATCAACAACGCGGGGTTCTGCGACTCCGCCCGGCTCGGCCTGCGGACTCGGGAGCTGCGGACTCCGGCTGCGGGAGGCGGCTGATCAGGAGGTCCGGGCCGCTGAGGAGGAGGATGTTCACCGTCGGGGATCGGCGTCGGCGTTCCACCAGCCCGGCGAGAGGGCCTGAACATCGGGCCGCCCGGTGCGGCGACTGCGGGTGCTCGGAAGGCCCAGACCACGGATGAACATCTGGGAAGATCGGAGGGGAGGTTGGCTGTGTTTGTGGACTTTCTGTGTTTGTGCTTTTCTTTTTTTAATTCAATTTTATTTTTAATATGTTTTATTATTTATTATTTATTTATTTTTATGATACTGCCTGTAAGGAAAATTCATTTCGTTGTCTCTAATTGAGACAATGACAATAAATTTGAATACAATACAATCTGGGTAGGTACTTGAATGAGAAGGGCATCGATGGATATGAATTAATGCAGGTGTAATGTATTCATGCATATTCATGTATATACTAATGAGTTGGTGTTGTATATAAGTAGGGAATGTTGGGTAATAAATCTCTCTCGTGATCCAGGCAGCCTGCGTGTAAGTTGTTATTCATTCTGCTGTCCGTAATATAGCAGCAGGCAAGTGGCATTTGCATAGATATGCATGATGTAGGGATAGATAGGCCAAATCTGTTGCAAAACTTTATGATAAACAGCCCAGAAATGGGCCCTTCAGCCCATTATATCCATGCTGAATTTGAGGAAGAAAACTAAAATAAAATGGAATATGTTAAGAAGAACTTATCTTTAAAAGCAGGGAGTTAATCCTGAAACTGTTCTCTCAAGAACTTACCCCAAGTAAGTCATCATCCACAAGCAGCAATCCTTCAAACCCACTTGTGTGATCCAGGACCACTGTGGTTGGGCCAAGACGCCCATCCGCATTTTGATCTGAAATATCGAGCCAATAATCAAACTGTGAGCAACTGCCAGCATCCAACTGACAACAATCACTAAATAAACTTGCAGAGATGGATAGAACACAGATAGCAGCGAGCAAATTACAGCTTGCGATCTGATCAGTATTTGGAGAGCAGAATAGAACAGTTACACAGCAAAGGGTCAAAGAGTAAGAGCATTTCAGGCAATTTGTATATAATAGAGACTCTAAAATCTGGCACTAAAAATATTCAAAATTATGCTTGTGCAAAGCAATACATTTTAAACAGATGATAGTGACTCAATTCTTGGCTTTCACAAATAACCTCACTGTCTGATTACCAGGTTGCATTCCTAACAACTTTTCCTCATTCTAGCTGAGGGAAGGAAAGTCAGGATTGTGGTGAATGAATGATTCAGAAATATCTTTTACGTCCCTTTATCAGTCATTATCTATTAAATGTTCCATTTCATATGTAAATGTTGCAGCACAGTGGTGCAGCTGGTACAGCCGCTGCCTCACAACAGAAACCAGAGTTCAATCATGACCTAGGGTGCTGTCTGTGTGAGGTTTGCACCTTCTCCTGTGACCACATGGGATTCCCCCTGGTGCTCCGGTTTCCTTCCACATCTCAAAGACGTGCGTGTTTGCAGGTTGTGGCCTCTGCAAATTGTTCCTAATGTGTCGGGAAGTGGGATAACATAGGACTAGCGTGAACAGATGTCTCCACGTGGTATCTTTGAACTTTATTTTGGATGTGTATACAAGCTAAACATCTGCCCATACAACAATGACAACTTCTACATCAAAGTATAACACTAGGTGAGGCCTGAACATTATTCTGATGCTAATGAGTGAATGAGCATTGGAGCATGTGTTATCCCATAGGAGCATGTGTCATCAGAAGAGCTTGACCACATCCATGTTGCGATTCTACATCACCAACATGTGATGTAGTCTGAAGAAGGGTCTCGACCCGAAACGTCACCCATTCCTTCTCTCCAGAGATGCTGCATGTCCCGCTGAGTTACTCCAGCTTTTTGTGTCTATCTTTTATGTGATTTGGTGAGTTGATCTTAAAAGTTAGCGCTCCTATATCCATTTTTTTAACTCAGCTTGCATTAGTGCAGATGAACTCAGGAAACTTGATCAACTTCACCAATCACATTAAACTAAGTTAATGCTCACATGGAAAATCTCGAAATGTCAATTATGTCCCTTACGGCAGATCCTGTGCAAAAAAAAAACCTACTAGCTGTCAAGGAATAGGACATTTGTGCTTATTTATTTTTAATGTATTGTAGTTCTGCTATAAAGTAGGTATGTTGCAAAGCCTACCTGAAGCGTCGTTGAATATCTGCCGCTGAGGTTGTGCGCGATTTTGGCGCCGTTTAGAGGGGGCGGGTTTAAAACGCGATTTTCTCTAAGCTGTTCCAATCGAAAATGTTCAGCCTAGTTAATTATTAACGAAAAATCGCTGATAGACCCCGTCGCAAAAGCTATTATTAGGTTTAAAGGCCTTGAATAATAGTTATAGTAGTTTAAAAATCAATCTTTAAACCCGCGATCGTCAGCAACCGCAGGGTCTCATAAAGAAAATAGCAGAAGGTAGGTTGTATATTTTTACATTCAAAAGGGCTTCTAAAGATCCTTTTATACAAAATTTAATATTGCGAGTAGCTCAATTTGGGCCCATTATATCGCGCAGTATTTTTCTCGGCATTTGAGGCACAAATCTACCGCAATGTGAACGTTCTAAACCAGCGCGTTCCACAGGGACCCACTGGAAAGCTGATTTAAATGGGCATTTATTTACAGCAATTGAACACTGAATTCCTTCCATTTGGCCTATAAATTAATGTAAATGAGATTTTAAAATCATGTTTTATTGTGAATTATTTGTGAATATTATTTGGACATTTAGGCTATTTAAAAATGTTAATCATTTATTAAGAAATGGATAGATGTTTAGATCTAGTAATTGAAGTCTGAAATTAGCTACAATTAGGTAACTAACTAATTATATGCTTTAATTTCAGGTCATCCAAGTAAGATTATTTTATATTTGTTTCAGAATGCTTCAATCTATGATAACTGAAAATTTCATTCAGTTCTCTTAATTTTTAAGAAAGTTATGGGCTTTTGACTGTTCACGATCACAACTTTTTTGTTATGTCCATAGAAAATCAATAGGGAACAAGATGCTCATTTCCGAGTATGAAAATGGCCATAACTTTTTAAATACTTGAGATATGAAAGTGAATTAGATGTCAAATTAAACTTATTTTTATGCTTTATCTGATGGGATAAATTACAGACTTGATTTTTAAAATCTCAAAATTTTGTAACATTGCTATATAAAGCATATTTCCATAACCCTAGATATAAGGAACTACAGCCTCTGGGATCTTGTGCAAACACAAGTGCAGGAAGAACTTGGCGGTTCAGGCACCATCAGTTAAAGGAATGGAAAGTTGACAATTTGGGTTGGGACCCTTCTTCAGACTGATTATAGAAGGGGGGAAGACAGATGGAAAAGAGAGGCAGGACAAAGCTAGCAGGTATTAGATGGCTACAGATGAGGGAGAAACAAGGAAGTGTAATGCTGGTTTACAAAAAAAGACACAAAGTTCTGGAGTAACTCAGTGGGTCAGGCACCATTGCTGGAGAACATGGATAGGTGACGTTTCGGGTCAGGACCCTTCCAGTTTGAAGAAGGGTCCCAACCCAAAGCGTTACCTATCCAAGTTCTCCAGAGATGCTGCCTAGCCTGCTGAGTTACTCCAGCACTGTGCCTTTTTTAACAGACGAAGGAAGTTTGAACGGCAGATGTTTGTTTGTACGCTACGAAAACAGAATACGAAGTGCCTCACTCCGGTAATGGAGGCCAAAGTTTGCCTTGGCGGACAGAGAGCAAGTGTTTGGCAAAATGGTCGTCTGGACTACGCTTGGTCTCATCTCCATCTAGGAGCCACAGCAGCCCTCCCAGGTGAGATAGTCATACGTTCCAAGCTTGTCGGCTGCATTTGGTGTTCCTAATGCAGCCTCCTTTACATTAGTGAGACAAAGCATAGATTAGAGAGCCGTTTCCATTGGATACTTGAAAGCCACATAAAAGTCACTTTGGAAATTGACAAACACATAAAGTTCTCTTGGGTTTTAAATAAAAGTCAGAGGTGAATAAAAGAAACTGTTGCACATAATCAATGGCTGTTTACGTGTGGCCACACTCTGGCAATGGAGAAGGCCAGGACAGAAAGATCAGGATGAGAATGGGAAGAAAAGTTAAAATGGTTAGCAACCAGGAGATCAAGTAGACTGAGTGCAAATGTTCAGCTAACCGGTTGCCAAGTCTACACGTGATCTAATCAATGTACAGAAGGTGGTAGATAGAGTTGTAAAGGAGGTGATCTTTGGGCAGATGTGGTAGATGTGGTTAGCGGAGGTGAACATGAACCTCTGTATCACTTGGAATGACTGCTGAGGTCCCAGGCAAGGGAGGAGATATAGGGATTCTGAGCTGGAATCGCGGTTATTTGTGGAGTTGTGGACAGTGAGGGAGGCTGTCAAAGTATACAGCGAGGTATAAATCAACTACAGAAATGGGCAGCGAAATAGCAGCTGGCGTTTAATCTAAGCAAGTTTGGGAGGTTGAATGTCAGGGGAAGATATATGCAAGACCCTTAACAGCATGGATTTGCAGAAGGATCTTGGGCTCCAGGCAGTGTTCCCACTGAAGGAAATTACCTGAAATTCGGGACATTCTGGTTGTCTTTGGGTAATTTTAGGGAAATTGAATAATTTCGGGAAATTTCCGCATCCGACCCGCGAAGGGGTGTAAAGGTAATACACACAGCACTGCCGGTTTGGCGCTCAAAGGTTTAAACAGAGCGCTGTCAGTTTTAACACGTGGGAATTTAAACAAAGAGCTGTTGGCTGCAACGCTATGGGTTCTAAATATAGCGTTACTGACTGCAGCGTTATGGGCTTTAAACGTAGCGCTATGGGCTTTAAATGTAGCGCTATGGCCTCAGCCTTATGGGTCACAGACTGTTCGGGAAAAATCTCATATAACAATAATTCTTTCTCAGTGGAAGTTGAGCCTTGAATTATTTTTCAGGCAGTGGTAGAATTCTGGATAAGCCTAGTCGTGAAAAGTTACCTGTGGGCGGTGGGATTGCAGTTACATTGGGATTGGCCTTGATTTTACAGAACGGTGGGTGGGCTCAAGGGGCCGAGAGGGAAGGGTGGAGAGAGGGAGAGAGAGGGGTGGAGAGAGGGAGAGATGGAGGGGGGAGAGGCGGGAGAGGAGAGGGAGAGAGAGAGAGAGAGGGAGAAGGAGGGAGGGAGAGAGGGAGAGAGGGAGAAGGAGGGGGGAAGAGAGAGGGAGAGGGAGCGAGAGAGGGAATAAGAGGGAGGGAGGGCGAGAAAAAAGGAAGGGGGACAGAGAGAGGGAGGAAGAGAGAGAGAGAGGGAGGAAAAGGGGGAGGGAGGGAGAGAAAGAGGGACAATAGACAATAGGTGCAGGAGTAGGCCATGCGGCCCTTCGAGCCAGCACCGCATTCAATGTGATCATGGCTGATCATCCCCAATCAGTACCCCATTCCTGCCTTCTCCCCATATCCCCTGGGAGGGGGCTGCTGGGCTGTAGGTGGGGCGGGACGCTATTGCCGGCCGCACTCGGGTGCTCGGGTGAGGGCTGTGGGCGGGACGCTACGGCCGGGAGCACTTGGGTGCTCCTCGGCATTTCTCGGTCTCTCGGGTTGTCAATCCAGAACTGCTGGGCTGTGGGCGGGGCGGGGCGCTGCGGCCGGCCGCACTCGGGTAAGGGCGGGATCGCTCGGGTTGGCCGTCAGAGTGCGAGTTTTGGGGGGGCGGGACAGTGTGGCTGAACGGCCTGTTCCTGTACTGTATTTTTCTATGTATAATGGTTAAAAGTGTGCAGTTAATCAGATTGGTGCACGAGAGAAAATGTGTTTATCGTTACTTTATTAAAGTCAGTCACTTATGCCGAGGAATGGCTCCTCTGGTGAAATGTTCATATGGGTCAAAATTAACACTAAACCTAGAGGGTGACACAGTCAAGCCCAAAACTGGTCACACTTACCACTGTTGTGTTGATATCTTCTGGAAAATGATTTGAGGTCTACACTTAGCATAAAGAGATGCAACTGATTTTCCATTTAATTTTTGAATTCCAATTTCCTTGCCAAGAAACTCTGGGTTAATTTTAGAAGCCAGACCAAAAACATGCAACTCATCACAGGCCAGCAGCAGTTTGACAGCTAGTGGAGTTTGCAGACAGACGCTTACCGGCTGTCAAAATCACTCAGAAATGGAGCCCGCCAGCTGCCCACCATGAATCCCTGCACTGTATTGGTCCTCACCCATGGGCTGGCCTACAAAAGATCAAGCCCAAAGATCACCTCCTTTACAACTCTATTTACAACTCTTTACCACTCTGAAAGACACACTATGTTCCAAAGGCAGAGAACTTGAATGCTCAGGCCACTGACTGGTCTTCGGAAGATCTGATCCATTACAACATGTAACCAAACAATTATTCAAAGGCAGATTATAAAAGACGTCTTACAGAAAAGGAGAGAGGCAGAAAGTTTGGTCCAGGCAAGATATGTCATAGCCATTACTGGAGCAGTAAATCATATTAGGAACATGCAAGAGCCAGAATGTAGAAAGCTATTAGGATAAAGGAGCCCTAAATATGCTCAACTACTAAACATTCAGAGCTTTCGGAGACAGAAAATTCCAAAGATTTAAACATTGTGGATTTAAATACTCTGGGTAAAGGTATTGTTCAACTTTGACCAGAAAAGTCATTCTCTTTTCTTGTGACCTGTTCCTCAGTTCTAGGTCTTGGCACTTACTCTGTCAATCCGTTGCAGAATTTTAATAATATCATCTCATTCTTTTAAATGGTGAGTGTAGTCCAATTTTACTTAATCTTTCTTTATATGAAAATTGGCAAATAATCAATTTAGTAAAACCATGTTCAATTATGAATTGTGAAGCTAGAGGAAGGGGTGTAGGTGGAAGGGGAGAGGGAAGGGAGAAGTGGGTGCACAAAGGTACTTTTGAGAATTCATCCACAAATCTTTAAAGGTGACCAAACAGATCAATAAAGTGTTAAACATGGAGACTGGGTGCTTTCCTTTCGAGTCAAGGCATAGGATACAAGGACAGGCACGTTGTGTTCGAATTATATTTGGTGATTGTTGAGCCACAGTTCATGTAGTGCAAACGTCTCCAGTCACATAATAAGAAAGGTGTAACAGCTTTGTAGAATATGCAGAGGGAATTTATAATGCGGTGGGCCGGTTGAGAAAATTGCAACTTTAAGATAAGTCTGGATAGGCTGGGATAATGTGGTTATTAGATTTGTAAAAACAATGCTGGGGAAAGGAGAGCAGATATTTAAATTAATTTATGGAATTAAACAGATGAGAAAATAAATGTTACCCAGAGATTTGCATCAGAACTCAGCAAGGTATGCACACTCAGTTTTGATGAAGGATAGATGAAAAATACAAGAGAGCCAAGTACAGATTCTTGGTGATCACGAAAAGAACACAACAGGAGCAGAAAAATAACTAAACACGAGAACCTTTTCTTGAAAGATTGTATGGTCAATTTTGTCATAGGCTGTTCACAACTAGAGTAGGAAGAGAACAAGCCATCACCCATTACCCCATGAGGATAAATGACTAAGATACCGGCGTTGCGAAAAGGTAAACTTTCTACCACACAAGTCTACATCTGGATTTATAAAGCCTTGCTCACAAAGAAATGCGTGGTGATATTCCCATGACTCGTTTTTCCTACCTTTGCCTGTTTCACTGTCCAATCCCTCAGACAATAGTCGATCCAAATGTTCATTCAGATTCTGAAAATTCAACGGCTTTCTAAAACAAATGTATAAAATAAATAATGATAATAAAAATAACAACAAAAGACATACTTCTTACTTAAACTAGACTACAGAATAAATTTGTAACCTTAAAACTTAAGAAACTCAGCTTTCCCCACTCATATACCTTATCCTATTCGAGGTGGAGAGAAAACATATTTTTTAATAAATGTGTCACTTTTTGGGGTGTGGGCATTGCTGAAACACCAACCTTTATTGGCCATTCTCTCATGAGAAGGTTGCAGTGGGCAACCACTTCAAACCTCTGCAGCCTTCTGATGAAGGAAGGTGCTACCATAATACTGTTGGGGAGCAAGCTCAAATATTTAGACCCAGCAATGAAGCAACAGCATTTTAGTTCTGTCAGGATGTGATGAAAATTAGAGGGGAATCCACAAATGATGCGTTCCCATTCTTGGTGGTAGAGGCCACAGGTTTTGGGAGATGATGTCAGTGCAGCCTAGATGAGTAACTGCAATATATTTCACAGGTGCACACACTGCAGAAGGTGGTGGAGGTAATTAAAGTTTAGGATCTCTGTTACCATAAATAGTAATGAAAAAATTATTGTTATTTTCTGAGGTAGACAAAAATGCTGGATAAACTCAGCGGGTGAGGCAGCATTTATGGAGCGAAGGAAATAGGCAACGTTTCGGGTTGAAACCCTTCTTCAGACACTTGTTATAAATAACCCTTGCTTTTTTCTGGTTAGTTGATCTCCCTGTTTTTAAGTTACCATCTAGGTTTGTACTTCAACCTCTAATGTCAATTTAAAATTGGACTACACAGATAAACCAAGCTAACGAATGGGGCTGGAATCTTACTGGAAAACATCTGCATCATCAGGGCCGTGTAATCTGAGCTGTGTCATCTAGTTACACTATCAAGCTATTATTAGTGAATGCAAACTCACACAAAGTCTCACAGCTAAGTGGAATAGTCAAGCAGTTTCCACTAGCAACCTCTCTGAAAGGCAATCACAGGCTACATCAGGTTCTTTGTAACATCTAACATCTTGTTCTCTCCCATCATAGAGACAAAAATTTGACAACTGGACAGATTTAAATCAGAAAATATTGGCTTAATATCTGGCGTGTAGATATACTATATCGTACCATTCTCAGAAATAAAAACACACTATTTAAAAAACATTATTTCATATGCTGAACCATAATTTTATAGTTCCCCCGAGAGTTGATTCAAATACACCAAAGCCTACCAGTTGACACCCATGTGTAATGGACAAGTATAGTCAACTTATATCACTTGCAATTTCCAATATCATGATCCTGTTATAATCTGTTGCGCACACATGGGCGCACTCCAACAAGGTCACAAAAAGTCATTAGGGCTTTTACATTTTACCATTTTATTCCGAATACTGAGGCATCAATTCTGTCCTCATATTAGTCAGTTGTAAAACAGAAATACTGGAGAACTTGTGCAGCCGCTAAGACAGTTCTGGGCAGGGGAGCTTGAATTGGTTTACTAATAAGTGAATTGAGAGTGGCCTTAAAAATCAATTAAAAACAAAATAAGTGTACAAGTATCACTTGTATCTTACATTGTGCCCAAATAAAACAGAATACATAATAATACATAATAAAAAGAGCATTCACTTATCCAAATACAAACTAGGACAAATACTGTAGAAACAAGGAACTGCAAATGCTGGTGTACAAAAGAGTGCTGGAGTAGCTCAACGGGTCAGGCAGCATCTCAGGAGAACATGGATTGGCGACGTTTTGGGTCGGGACCCTTCTTCAGTCTGACCTGAGATGACCTGGAATGTCATGTATCCACGTTCTCCTAAGATGCTGTCTGACCCACTGATCGACTCCAGCGCTGTGTATTTGTTAGAATAAACACTGATCACTCGCTTGATCCCCAAAATAATGTACTAGAGTAATGTTATAGAGTACATCATCAAATAGGCCAACAAAATAACCGTTCAACAGAGCACAAGATTGAGAACTAAAGCGAAAATTTTGACCACCTTCAGTTATCAGAAACTGGAGTGTGCAGCCACAAAGACTGGACATTGTACATCTACACGCCACAGGAGCCAAGATTGTTGAAACCGTCTACAGAAGCATTTCATCAAACATGGTGTACCTGGATGTAGTAGCCAATTGAGCATTCTCAGAGAAAGGGAATACATGTTGGAGGTAGTTGCCGAGGAGTCTGTCATTAACAAAACCTGCAAAACAAAATTCATGAATTATTACACTACCTAATATTTTTATTTCCAACATTAATTTCTGCTATGGTGCTCGTACGCACTAATTGTGCAAATAGCACTCCCTTGTTTCCTTCCAAAAGAGCCTCTTTCTAATTTCATCCTCTTGTTTGCAATTCTCAAAAATCCAATCAGAAGCGGATAGGCTGACTGAGTACACACTGATATTCCAAGTACCCAAAGTCTTAAATTTAATAGGCTGTTTAATTATAGAGAGCAAAGATAAACTGTCTTGTACTCTTTTTAATTTAATTCACTGCAGAATGATCTGAACCAAAATCCCTATCCAGACCAAGGGAAGTCAATGTCAATATACCATCATCTCCAATCACTCCCAGCAGAGGTTAAAGTAAATAATCACCTTGTACAAATTAAACTGCATTCTCATCTCTGCTCAGGAACATACTGCGTAATACTTTCATCCAACATTACAGTTATAAAACATTGTTTGGTAAACAAGCTCAATAGACTGACCTGGTCATGACCAACACATTCCAAACAAAGACCAACAAATCATTTCTTAGAAACATTTCAGCGCACTCCCAACACTCATTTGAGTGCAGGACTGTCTCAGCATGTGCAATAGAGTAGCAGAGCTTATTTTTGTCCACCTATATACTTAGTCGATCCAGCTAAGCAGGTAATGGTTCTTTTACTTTTCATGTATTCATATTTGGGGATCTGTACAATCAATGTTTGAGATAATTTGCAGATAATTTGGCACATTAAATTCCTTAACACTGCAACATGATGACTCCTAGATAATTTGTTGTGATTTAAGAAAATGCTGAGGGGATTTTGAATCCCCCACGTGCAACTTAGCAGGACATCCTGGTAGTGTACCTGTCAAATTGTTTGAAACCATGTGTTACCCAAAATAAAGCGTGTTCAAAGCAGCATCAGGTATTTGAGATTCAAATAAGGCTCCAATTCATCTGAATGGTATTGAATTTTGCCACGGGTGGCACAGTGCTAAAGCTGCTGCCTTACAGCGCCAGAACTTGGGTTTGATCCTAACTACAGGTGCTGTATGTACGGAGTTTGTACGTTCTTGTACATTATACGGATATCCAAGAAATCCACATTAGGCAGGAAATGGTGTTGAGTAAACTGATGGGACTGAAGGCTGATAAATCCCCAGGGGCTGATGGTCTGCATCCCAGGGTACTTAAGGAGGTGGCTCTAGAAATCGTGGACACATTGGTGATCATTTTCCAATGTTCTATACATTCAGGATCAGTTCCTGTAGATTGGAGGGTAGCTAATGTTATCCCACTTTTTAAGAAAGGCGGGAGCGAGAAAACAGGGAATTATAGACCAGTTAGCCTGACATCGGTGGTGGGGAAGATACTGGAGTCAATCATAAAAGATGAAATAGCGGCATATTTGGACAACAGTAACAGGATCGGTCCGAGTCAGCATGGATTTACGAAGGGGAAATCATGTTTGACTAATCTTCTGGAATTTATTGAGGATGTAACTAGGAAAATGGACAAGGGAGAGCCAGTGAATGTAGTGTACCTGGACTTTCAGAAAGCATTTGATAAGGTCCCACTTAGGAAATTAGTGGACAAAATGAGGGCACATGGTATTGGGGGTAGAGTGCTGACATGGAAAGAAAATTGGTTGTCAGACAGGAAACAAAGAGTAGGGATTAACGGGTCCCTTTCAGAATGGCAGCCAGTGACTAGTGGTGTACTGCAAGGCTCGATGCTGGGACCGCAGCTATTTACAATATATATTAATGATTTAGATGAAGGGATTACAAGTAACATTAGCAAATTTGCAGATGACACAAAGCTGGGTGGCAGTGTGAACTGTGAGGAGGATGCTATGAGAATGCAGGATGACTTGGACAGGTTGGGTGAGTGGGCAGATGCAGTTTAATGTGGATAAATGTGAGGTTATCCACTTTGGTAGCAAAAACAGGAAGGCAGATTATTATCTAAATGGTGTTAAGTTGGGAAAAGGGGAAGTACAACGGGATCTGGGGGTCCTTGTTCATCAGTAAATGAAAGTAAGCATGTAGATACAGCAGGCAGTGATGAAAGCAAATAGCATGTTGGCCTTTATAACAAGAGGAGTTGAGTATAGGAGCAAAGAGGTCCTTCTGCAGTTGTACAGCGCCCTGGTGAGACCACACCTGGAGAATTGTGTGCAGTTCTGGTCTCCAAATTTGAGGAAGGAAATTCTTGCTATTGAGAGAGTGCAGCGTAGGTTCACAAGGTTAATTCCCGTGATATCAAATGTTGATAGAATGGTGCAGCTGGGCTTGTATACTCTGGAATTTAGAAGGATGAGAGGCTATCTTATTGAAACATATAAGATTATTAAGGGTTTGGACACACTAGAGGCAAGAAACATGTTCCCGATGTTGGGGGAGTCCAGAACCAGGGGCCACAGTTTAAGAATAAGGGGTAAGCCATTTAGAACGGAAATGAGAAAACACTTTTTCACACAGAAAGTTGTGAGTCTGTGGAATTCTCTACCTCAAAGGGCAGTGGAGGCTGGTTCTCTGGAAACTTTCAAGAGAGAGCTAGATAGGGCTCTTGAAGATAGCGGAGTCAGGGGATTATGGGGAGAAGGCAGGAAGGGGTACTGATTGTGGATGATCAGCCATGATCACATTGAATGGCGGTGCTGGCTTGAAGGGCCGTATGACCTACTCCTGCGCCTATTGTCTATTGTCCGAATCTCTAAAACTAAAAAAATTAGCAATGTGGTTAAAATCCTTTGCCATACTATCAGGCTCCTGCAGCACACAAGATGCCATATGTGGACCAGACAGCATTATTCTCAATCCTACGTGCAATGTTTCAGTTCACCATGGAAAATATTTTCTTTATATATAAACTGTCTCAACCAACCACTGGCTGTTGATTCAAACATACCTGTGATCTTTGGCTTCTCGATGTCAGAGGTTAGCCGATAACTCTTCCTCGAGTAAGTCGCACTGGTTCCTTTAGATGTCATCTTCCACACAGGTGTGTCTGCAACATAAACTGATACATGAACAAATGGATCATGAGGAACAACTTCCGTTAAACCACTATGTTAAAATGATCGTGGCCATGCAAAACTCAGTGTCACTGATTCCCCCAGGGAGGGGAGAGGAGTGGGACAGGAGAAGGAGGGGTGAGAGAGGGAGGAGAGTGGGACAAGATGGGGATAGGAGAGTTGGGGGGGAGAGGGAGGGGTGAGCCGGGTGCTGGGGTGGGGGGGGGTTGGGGGAGGGGTTGTGCTATCGGGTCAGGAGAAGGCCTCGGGCCGCGCAACTCGGACTTGGCCTGTGTCGCACGGCAGCGCCTCACCTGCCACGGCAGCCGACACGGTGCCGAGAGCGAGAGAGAGAGAGAGAGAGAGCGAGAGTAAGAGAGCAGCAGCCGCGGCCCACGTTCGTCTCCCGGGTAACGTCGCTCGCGCCCACCCGCCCTCCTCACAGCGCCGCCATGATGCTCTATGGTGGCCGCCGCGGTTGGCGGCTCAAAACGCGATCGGGACAAGTGCGGTTCCCCACCTACTGGCCGACCTGGCGCTCATCGTCGGCGATTGAAGATGGATGTCCCGCCTCCTGAGTATCTTTGCTGATAACCACGTCCCTGCCCGCGCCACCAGGAGTAATCACGCCCCCATGGCACCCAGGAGTAGCCAAGCTCACTCCCATTGCATCCAGCAGTAACTGTACCCCTCCCACTGCACCCAGTTGTGATCTTAACCCCTAAACGCGTGACAGAGGACCCCCTTGCCTGACAGTATTTGATCCAGAGATTTTCTCATGCCCAACAAGTGATTTCATTCCTCCTCAGACAGTACCCTCTGATCCATACTCTTTTGCAAGCTACTCACCAAAACCCTGGTGCAGGGCAAGGGTGACTGGGAAAACATATGTTTACGTTCGAGGGCCAGAAGAACTGGCAGTTCCCCAGGAGGAGGTCAGATTCAGAGGATGCCACCAAGTTACCATCTCCCTTCTGGCAGCTGACATTGAAGTGCCCTTGCGTAGCTTTCAACTGACCCCCACAGTGGCCTCGACACCACAAGATTACTATAGGGGGGTTGCACGTAAGGTCATTGGGACATAGGGCTTGACGCACGGAGCCACTCAATCCATCTGGAGGACATCCGTCACTTCCGGTATATGTTATTAATGCAAGAAACGTGTACTTTCCTATCTGTTAAAAACCGCCAAAATGTTGAATTTTTGCGCTGAAAAAAATTGTGGGATTCGGGGTAAGTGTGAGAGACATGTACCCAACTTGGTAAACATTGGCCGTGCAGATATCGGAATTGAAAATATTGGGAATTATCGCGTTTGCTCACTGCATTTCATCAACAGTTAGGCATTATTTGTGTTTTTTCTTGATTCCTTTGGTATCTAAAAATTCTCAGAAGTGATCAATCTGACTGTAAATTTTTCTTCAGGTGCGTTTTCATTTTGTATGTAAAAACCCACTTCGGAACCATGGGCGATTTAAAAAAATTTACAGCCAGATTTATCACTTCTGAATCTTTTTAGATGCCAAAGGAATCAAGAAAAAACACAAATAATGCCTTAGTTGATGAAAAGCAGTGAGCAAACGGCCAATGTTCGCCAAGCACTCTGGCTGTTGTTGTCCCTTCAGCTCTCGCTTCTATCTACCGTCATTTCTCCTCACTTTTGGAATTCTGAAGTAGGCTAAATGTCTCACACGCTTATCCCGATTTCCATAATTATTTACAGCGCAAAAATTGACCATTTCAGCGGGTTTTAACGGGCCCGCTACGCTGGAAACAATGGTAAGTACCTACCTGCAGTTCATCGCGTGTAATCCACTTGGAGTATCGTAGCAACAATACGGGTCATGGGTCGTGACCCGACTGCCGTGAAACCTCCCGATGGATGTTCTCACTGATGCAGACACCCATTGCCGCTGCCCACCGACACCCACAAGCATATTCAGCAAGTGTCTTGAGGCGAGATTTTCCCTTACCTCTTGAACACAGTCCTGCACAGTGGTACAGCGGTTGAGCTGCTTCCCCACGCCAGGTCTCGCCACAAAATGCCATCTATCCATTTCTCCAGAGATGCTGCCTGACCTGCTGACCTTAAGAAACTTACAAAATTCTTAAGGGGTTGGACAGGCTAGATGCAGGAAGATTGCTCCCGATGTTGGGGAAGTCCAGGACAAGGGGTCACAGCTTAAGGATAAGGGGGAAATCCTTTAAAACCGAGATGAGAAGAACTTTTTTCACACAGAGAGTGGTGAATCTCTGGAACTCCCTGCCACAGAGGGTAGTCGAGGCCAGTTCATTGGCTATATTTAAGAGGGAGTTAGATGTGGCCCTTGTGGCTAAGGGGATCAGAGGGTATGGAGAGAAGGCAGGTACGGGATACTGAGTTGGATGATCAGCCATGATCATATTGAATGGCGGTGCAGGCTCGAAGGGCCGAATGGCCTACTCCTGCACCTAATTTCTATGTTTCTATGACCTTCCCTCTGGAGAAAAATGATAGGTGATGTTCCGGGTCGGGGCCCTTCTTCAGACTGAAAGTAGGGGACGGGAGATGTTCTGGGACGGGACCCTTCTTACTTCCAGTCTGATGAAGGGTGCTGACCCGGAAAATCGCCCATCCCTTTTTTCCAGAGATGCTGCCTAACCAGCTGAGTTACTCCAGCACTTTGTGTCTATCCTTGATTATGTAGGCTGCTTTCCTGAGACGTACAGATGGAATAAATGGCGGAGAGTATGGTCTGATGGATTAGGCGACATTCACAACTCAACAATTTCTTGCACTTGGGCGAAGCTGTTCCTAAACCAAGCCCTGATGTAATCCGATTGTATGCTCTCTATGAGGTATCTCTAGAAGTTGTTAAGGGTCATTGGATGCATATTGAACTTCCTTAGTCTCCCGAGAAAATAGAAGCATTGGTGTGCGTTTTTGTACATTTAATGTGGTTGATGCAGGACAGATTGTTGGTGATTTTTAAACCTTAAATATTCGAAATAATAGTAACTTCAAGCTCTCAACCATTTTCACTTCAACACTATTGAATGTGCTCTACCATGCTCACTGAAGTAATCAGCTAGTTTCAACATCTTGCTGATTTTGAGGGTTTAAGCTCTAATTCTCCTTCACCATTGCATGAGACTTCACAAATATTTGTATGTCTTTAACCACAGGCGAGGTCGCGGAGGACTAGAGTAGCCAATATTGTTGCTTTGATTAAGAAGGAAAGTAGCGGTAATCCTGGAAATTATAGGCTGGTGTGCTTCGTATCAGTGGTCGGGAAGCAATTGGAGTGGATTCTTCAGAATAGGATTTACTCACATATGGGAGAGAATGGGCCAATTGGAGTCAGTCAGAACGACTTTGTCTGTGGTAGTTCATGTGTTATGAACTTGATTTGAGTTTTCTGAGGCGGTGGCAAATGTGATCAATGAGGGTTGGTCAGTGAATGTTGTCCACATGGATTTTAGTAAGGCTATTGATAAAGTCTCTCATGGTAGGCTAATCCAGAAGATTAAGATGCATGGTATCCATGGTGACTTTGTCATTTGGATTCTGAATTGGCTTACTCACAGAAAACAGAGTTGTGGTGGGTGTTATTCTAGCTGGAGGTCTATCACCTGTGGATTTCCACAGAGATCTGTGCTGGGACCTCTTGTTTATAATATTTTAAAATAACTTGGACATAAATGTCTAGGAAGGAAATGCAGATGCTGGTTTAAACCGAAGACAGACACAAAAAGCTGGAATAACTCAGCGGATCATACAGCATCTCTGGAGAAAATGAATAAGTGACATTTTGGGTTTGATACCCTTCTTCAGACCCTATCAGATGCTTCGATCCGAAACGTCACCTATTCCTTTTTTCCAGAGATGCTATCAGACCTGCTGAGTTAATCCAGATTTTTGTATCTATCTTCTGGACATAGGTGTCGATTATTTGCTTAGTCATTTTGCAGACAACACCAAAATTGATGGAGTTATGCACAATGAGGAAGGTGGGATAAAGATCAGGCATAGAAATGAGTGGATGGAGTTTAATTCAAGCTACTGGGGTGGGAGATTGCAACCTTCACGTGGTCCGCCCTGTTTCGACAATGCAATCAACCCGGCATGCACAATCAAATAAGATCAAATAGAACAAGTTGTCCGACAACTTTAGGCTGTGCAACAAGAAGAATTCAAGAAGAAGTAGAAGAATTCAAGCTACTGATCAGGCGAGCAGCTGGAAGTCGTGCACATTGGCACAAATGACATTGGTGGGAAACGGGACAAGGTCCATTGGATTAAATATTGAGATTTAGGCATAAAATTAAAAAACAGGACCCAGAAGGTAATAATCTCCAGATTACACCCAGTGCCATACACTAATTAGGGTACGAATAGGAATATGGGACCGATGACTCAGGAGTTGGCGCCGGGGTCAGGGATTCAGATTTTGTGGCAGAGATGACCTGCATAAGAGGGTTAGGCTGCATCTGAACTGGAGGGAGATCTACTGTATACTGTATCCTTGCATGGAGTTTCGCCAATGTTGGGAAGGTTTAAACTAGTGACAGGGTGGTCGGAACTAGAGTAGTAGGTCAGAAATTGAAAGGATTGATGGGAAGATAGAGGTTAGGACTAGTAAATCTCAAAGGGACATGACTGGCTCAACATTCTGCGGTTTTTAACTTTCTGACCTGATAAAGAAGGAGGAAAAAGGTGGAGGAGTTGCTCGATTAATCAGGGAAACTAACATGGCGGCACTGAGAGGGGACATACTGGAGGGTTTGTTCACTGACGGGGTACAACAGATAGTACAACCACTAACGGGGTTGTACTATCGACCTCAATAACAAGCAGGGATGGGGGGGGGGGGGGGGGGGGGGTTGGCTGGAAGAACAAATATTTAGACTGGTTACCGAAAGATGCCAAAGCAACAGAGATGTCTTAGTGGGTGACTTTAATTTCCCCATTACTGACTGCGACTTGCTCAGTGCCAAAGACTTAGCCGGGGCACAATTTGTTAGGTGTATTCAAGAGGACGTCCTGAAACAATATAGTCCAACCCAAGAAGACATACTGCAGTTGTATTGGGAAATTAGGGTGGCCAGATGACTGGTGTAACTGTGGAAGAGCATTTTGGGGAAAGTGATCACATTTTCTTTTTCTTTTTTTTAAATATTTTTATTTATTAGAAGCAAATGTACAAAAATAGAACCAATGGCATATAAAATTATAGTTATTGTACAGCTTCAATTTTAACTTTTTAGCTTTAGTTGGAAGAAAAGAAAGGAGAAAAAGCAAGAAAGAGAAAAAGTGAGATGTGCAAAAAAAGATAGAACCCCATAGACTACCAAAGTAGTGTAGCCAGAGTGAATAAATGAAAGTAGAAAGGAATAGAGAAAAAAAAGGACCAAAAGAGAAAGAAAGAAAAAAGTGGTGATATACCTGCCTCACATCCCTCCCCACCCACTTCACCCTACCCGTAATTAGATTTAAATCCAAAGTTGTATTGTGCCATACTATTCTTGTAATAAATCAATGAATCCATGTCTTCGAAAAATGATTTGGTTTTTCTGCCAAGACAAGTCTAATATTTTCAAGATGTAGCGTCTCGGACATGTTTATAATCCACATCTTAAGAGTAGGGACTGATGTATGTTTCCAAAATGTAAGTATTAGTTTTTTCGCCGTTATCAGGCCATAATTAAGGAAACGTATTTAATACTGGTACTAATAATAATAATATTATCTTTTATTGTCATTGCACATAAGTGCAATGAGATTTGGGTATGCAGTTTCCATCTAATGTCATAACTTAAATAACTAATAAAATTTAGATTTAGATACCCTGAGAACATGGTTTGTAAAAAGACCAGTAAAACAGTCAAAACAGACTAAAGTGCAGATGTCTGTGCGACGTGACCATCCGAGGGAGACATTCCATGGGGGTTGGGGGCACTCAGCAGGGCTGGTTGAGAGCAGCTATAGCTCTGGGAATGAAGCTGTTCCTGAGTCTGGAGGTGCAGGCGTAGAAGGCCTTGTAACGTCTGCTGGAAGGTAGGAGTTCGAACAGTCAATTACAAGGGTGTGAGGAGTCTTTATGGATGCTGACGGCCTTCCTGAGGCACCGTGTGTGGTAGATGCCCTCCAAGGCTGGTAGTGGTGTCCCAATAAACTTCTGCGCTCTGTGGACGACGCACTGAAGAGCTCGCCTCTCCGCCTCCGTGCAGCTGAGATACCACACAGAGATACCATACGTTAGTATGCTCTCTGTCGTGCAGCGGTAGAAGGATGTCAGCAGCTGTTGGGGCAGACCAGTCTTTTTCAATGTTCTCAGGAAGAACAGTCATTGCTGTGCCTTCTTGACCAGCGCAGCGGTGTTGGTGGACCATGTGAGGTCCTCTGAGATGTGAGTGCGCAGAAACTTAAAGCTGGACTCTCTCCACTGTCCCTGTAGATGGAGATTGGGGCGTATTCCCCATTTTGAAATAGTGATAGGAGCAGGCTTCTGAAGTACCTAGAGTGATCAGTTCCGTGTCGGGATCCAATTTTATTTTCAGTGTTTTGGAAAAAATTTCAAAAATTCCTCTCCAGAAATTATGTAACTTTATACAAGACAAAGGAATGGGTTATAGTTGCTTCCTGAAGAAGACATTTATCGCAAATATGAGATACATTTGGAAAGATCTTATTCAGTTTAGACTTTGAATAATAGAGTCTGTGCAGTATTTTAAATTGAATTAATGAATGCCTAACGTTGATCGAACAATTGTGTATATAAAGGTTTTCCTCCCATCTGTCTATAAAATTTTTAGGCCAAGCTCATCTTCCCAAGCTCTTCTAATTACTTGTGACGATGGGGTTTATCCGTCCAGGAATCAATTCAAGGTCAGAGATTTGACTCCGTTCGTTCTCCCTCAATTCCAATCTCTGTGAGTGATTCTTAACTCTGAAGACTGTAAACGACAGACCATTTTTCTTTAATCTATTTATAATAAGTGGGACATCCTGAAGGTGCTGGATTGAAAGCTCTTGACAAATGATTTACTCCGATCATGCTTGACCATTGAGTTCACCCTCACGCATTAACCTTTCACATCATATGGGTCCATGTTAACTTGAGGCTACTGCCCCGACAATCCTGTGGGCCATGACTAGGCTGCAGGTGTGGAACATGGATAACCCTGGCAATCTGGTCCAAAGTCCTTTCAGCTTAAACTCTGATCAATAGTTACACAAAACCAGTTGAAAAAATACATAAATAAGCTTAAATATTAAAATTTACGTCATAACATTTAGACGGTATCAATCTAATTTGGATTGAAAAATACATTATGAAGGGAAAACAAGTCACATACCTCTCACCTTAGAACTGTGAGAAACTAATGTTGCTAGTATCTGTCCTCTATTGCTTATGCTGTTTTTTTAAATCATTTTATATTTGTTATATTTCCATGTTGCAAAAACATGGACCGGGAGTGTATTGGCCCACTTCTGGAGCTGGCCAAGGGTTCTCCATGAACTGTCGTCTTGGCAGCAGCACCAACTGGCTGCCAGTTTAGTTTATTGCCATGTGTACCGAGCGAAGTACAGTGAAAAGCTTTTGTTGCACGTTTTCAAGTCAGCGGAAACACAATACATGATTACAATTGAGCCATTTACAGTTTATAGATACATGATATGGGAATAACGTTTAATGCAAGGTAAAGCCAGTAAATTCTGACCAAAGATAGTCAGAGGATCACCAATGAGGTAGATAATAGTTCAGGACTGCTCTCTAGTTGTGGTAGGATGTTTCAGTTGCTGATAACAGCTGGGAAGGAACTGTCCCTGAATTTGTAGGTGTGCGATTTCACACTTCTTTTCCTTTTGCCCAATTGGCGAATGGAACAGCCATGTTGTGACTCAACCTTGATTATGCTGCTGGCCTTGCTGAGGCAGCGTGAGGTATAAATGGAGTCAATGGAAGGGAGGTTGGTTTCTGTGATGGTCTGGGTTGCGTCCACACTTCGCTGCAATTTCTTGCGGTCTTGGATGGAGCTGTTCCCTAACCAAGCTGTGATGCATCCTGATAAAATCCTTTCAATGGTGCATCTGTAGAAGTTGTTGAGAGTTGGAAGGGAGATGCCGAACTTCCTAAGCCATCTAAGGAAGTAGAGGCGTTGGTGTGCTTTCTTGGTCGTTGCTTCAATATAGGTGGTCCAGGAGAAGTTTTTTTTGTTTTTTTAATATTTATTTTATTAGAAGCAATTGTACAAGGAGAAAGTAATCGATATAACAATTAAACAATTTTCGTAGTTTCAGTTTTAACATTTTATAAACTAATAAGTGAATCGGAAAAAAGAAAAAAGGAAAGAATGGAAAGGAAGATACAAAAAAGAAAGAAAAACCCCTGAACTAACGAAGAAGTGAAGAAAAAAAGAGATATATCCCACTGCCCTTCCCTCTGCCCGCTCACCCGACCCTAGCGTCAGTTTTGAATTTGTGTTCAACCATTCTGTTGTTGAAGAAATTCAATGAAAGGAGACCATATTTTGGAAAATTTATCTGATTTGTCAGACAAAACAAGCCTTATTTTTTCTAAATGTAATGTCTTGG
The DNA here is from genome assembly GCF_010909765.2 of Amblyraja radiata. Lineage (NCBI taxonomy): Eukaryota > Metazoa > Chordata > Chondrichthyes > Rajiformes > Rajidae > Amblyraja > Amblyraja radiata. The sequence goes on from NC_045973.1 coordinate 24,154,768, forward strand.
TCATTTCTGTGATCCACATCTTCACTGTGGGAACTGTTATCTTATTCCAGAATTTAAGTATGTTTTTTCGCAGTTATTAAACCATAGTCAAGGAAACGTCTTTGGAATATCGTTAACTTAGGGCAGCCCTCTGACATTCCTAATATTATTAATTCTGAATCTGATTCCAATTGAATTTTGAGTGTTTTAGAAATGGTATTGAATATTCCCATCCAGAAGTTTTGTATTTTTATGCAGGATGCAAAAGAATGGGTTAGGGTAGCTTCTTGGAGGTGACATTTATCACAGAGAGGGGAGACAGTTGGGAAAATCTTATTCAATTTGGTCTTTGGTCTTATAACCTATGCAATACTTTGAATTGTATCTGGCAATGCCTGACATTTAAAGAACAGTAATGTATGTATAGTAGGCTTTCCTCCCATATATCTTTTGAAATGGGTAAACCCAGCTCGTCCTCCCATGCCTTTAAATCTCAGAAGGTGGGGTATCAATATTTAGAAGAGTATTGTAAATGTAAGATATCAACTTACTTGTATCGGTATGTCTATTCAAACAATCGTCTAATATATCGGGACCCATAAGTATATGTGTATAAGACCCATGTGTATATGTTTTCACATAATCTTGGATTTAAAGGTATCTAAAAAAATTGTTGGCGTTCAAGTGATATTTCTCCTGTAGTTTTTGAAAAGAGAGAGCCCCTTCTTATAGAGGTCTCCCACAGTATTAATTCCAGGAGAAGTTACAGGTGAAATTTACTCAGAGGAATTTAAAGCTTTCAACCATCTCTAGTTCGGCGCCGTCAATGCAAACACTTTGCTTCCTGAAGTCGATCACTATCTCCTTTGTCTTGCTGACATTGAAAGCTTGTTGTCTCGACAGGAGGTCACGAGGTTCTCAATCTCCTTCCTGTACTCTGTCTCATGATTATTTGATATCCAGCCCACAATGGTGGTGTCTGCAAATCTGTAAATTGAATTATTTGTACATGGCTGCAGTTATGGATGTACAAAGAGTATTAAAGGGGGCTGAGAACACATCTTTGAGGAGCACCAGTGTTGAGGATTATCATATAGGATGATTTGTCCCCTATCCTCAGATTGGGGTCTGTTGGTCAGGAAATCGAGAATCCATTTGCAGAGATGAGTGCTGACTCCATCTCCGCGAGTTTGGTGATGAGCTTGGATGGTATAATGGTGTTAAAGGCAGAGTTATAGTCTATGAATTATTACCGCCACTAGGCGGTAATAATTTAGGCATGAGATCTTGCTTTTTTTCGGCACCGGAATGATGCTGGTCTTCTTGAATCAGGTGGGCACCTCATAAAGTGGTTGGAGGATTAAAGAATAAATACTCTCGCTAACTGGTTCGCACAGGACACGGCCAGGAACTCCATCTGGGCCAATTGCTTTCCATGGGTTCACCATTAGGAAGGCTGATCGAACCTCTGCAACAGTGACCCTGGGAAGCGGCATACTCGAGTCTGAAGGGACGGGACAGCTAACCAATTGGATACAGAGTTGGCCCTGTGGTAGGAAACAGAGGTTAGTGGTGGAAGATTGTTTTTCAGACTGGTGACTAGTGGTATGTCATAGGATGGTGATCAGTGTTTTTGCCAATTGTCGTTTGTCATCTACATCAACATTTTGATTGAGAATGTACAACACATGCTTAGTAAGTTTACAGATGACACCAAACTAAGTATATTGTAGACAGTGACGATGGATATCAAGAATTACAGCACAATTTGATCAGCTGAGCAAGTGGGTCGAGGAATGGCAAATGGAGTTAAAGTGTGAGGTGTTGCATTTTGGGAAGTCAAACCATTATAGGACATTCACAGTGAATGGTATATCCTGGGGAACATTGTTGAGCAGAGAGCTCAAGAAGTACAAGTAGAAGTTCAATTCCCTGAAAATGGCATCACAAGTAAATATAAATGTAAAGACGGCTTTTGGCACACTGGCCTTCATTGGTCAGGAAATTAAGTTTTGAAGTTGGGACATTATGTTAGTTGTACGAAATGGTGAGGTCACCCTTGGGAGTATTGTGTTTTGTTTTGTACAACTCGGGTATAGGAAAGCTGCCACTTGGCTGGAATGCGCGTAGCGAAGACTTACAAATATGTTGCCAATACTCAAGGCCCTAGAGGGAGAGGTTAAGCAGGCTAGGACTTTACTCATTGGAGTGCAGGGGACTGTACACTGATCTCAGAAGTGTATAAAATCATGAGGGAACTAGTTAAGGATGAATGTACAGTCTATTTCCCAGGTGTGGAAACAAGAAAGAGGGTATAGATTCAAGATGATACAGGGAAAGATTTAATAGGAATCTGAGGGGCAACTTTTTAACACAGGAGGTGGAGAGTATATGGAATGAGCTGCCTGATCAAATAGCGGAGACAGAAACAATAACATTTAAAATATCTGGGCATGTACATGGATAGAAAAGCTTAGAGGGATATGGGCCAAAAGTGGGTTATGGGGATACAGCAGTCGGTTTGAAGGGTTCAAACCTAAAACATCATCCATCCTTTTTCTCCAGAAATGCTGCCTGACCAACTGAGTTTTACTCCAGCACTCTGTCTATGTACTAGCTTAGGTGGGATGATTTTAGATGATCAGCCATGAAAGAAGGGCCGACTGGCCTCCTCCTGCACCTGTTTTTCTATGACATTATGGGCAACATGGGCGAGTTGGGCCAAAGTGCAAGTTTCCATGCTGTATGACTATAAACCTTTTCACTCAGATGGTAGGTCGTATTTGCAATGAGCTGCTAAAGGAACCTATAAGAAGTGGATACAATTACAATTTTTAAAGACATCTGGACATATACAGTGCATTCAGAAAGTATTCAGACCCCTTCACTGTTTCAACATTTTGTTACGTTGCAGCCTTATTCTAAAATGGATTAAATTCCTTTTTTTAATCATCAATCTATACACAACACCCCATAATAAAAAAGTGAAAACAGGTGTTTAGAAATTTTTGCAAATTAAAAATAACTGAAATATCACATTTACATAAGTATTCAGACCCTTTCCTCAGAACTTTGTTGAGGCACCTTTGGCAGTGATTACAGCCTCAAGTCTTCTTGGGTATGATGCTACAAGCTTGGCATACCTGTATTTGGGTAATTTCTCCCATTATTCTCTGCAGATCTACTCAAGCACTGTCGGGTTGGATGGGGAGCGTCGATGCACAATTATTTTCAGGTCCCTCCAGAGATGTTCAATTGGGTTCAAGTCCGGGCTCTGGCTAGGCCACTCAAGGACATTCACAGACTTGTCAGGAAGCTACTCCTGCGTTGTCTTGGCTGTGTGCTTAGGGTTGTTGTCCTGTTGGAAGGTGAATCTCTGCCCCACTCTGAGGTCCAGAACACTCTGGAGCAGGTTTTCATCAAGGACCTCTCTGTACTTTGCTCCGTTCATCTTCCCCTCGATCCTGACTAGACTCCCCGTTCCTGCTGCTGACAAACATCCCCACAGCATGATGCTGCCACCACCATGCTTCAACGTAGGCATTGGCCAGTTGATGAGCGGTGCCTGGTTTCCTCCAGACGTGACGCTTGGCATTCAGGCCAAAGAGTTCAATCTTGGTTTCATCAGATCAGAGAATCTTGTTTAGGTGCCTTTTGGCAAACTCCAAGTGGGCTGCCATGTGCCTTCTACTGAGGGATGGCTTCCGTCTGGCCACTCTACAATAAAGGCCTGATTGGTGGAGTGCTGCAGATATAGTTGTCCTTCTGGAAAGTTCTCCCATCTCCACACAGGAACTCTGGAGCTCTGTCAGAGTTCATGGTCACCTCCCTGACCAAGGCCCTTTTCTCCCGATTGCTCAGTTTGGCCGGGCGGCCAGCTCTATGAAGAGTCCTGGTGGTTCCAAAGTTCTTCCATTTAAGAGTGACAGAGGCCACTGTGCTCTTCGGGACCTGCAATGCTGCAGAAATTGTTTTATACCTTTCCCCAGATCTGTTTCTCGACACAATCCTGTCTCGGAGGTCTACGGACAATTCCTTCGTCTTGATGGCTTGGTTTTTGCTCTGACATGCACTATCAACTGCAGGACCTTATATAGACAGGTGTGTGCCTTTCCAAATCATGTCCAATCAATTTAATTTACCACTGATGGACTCCAATCAAGTTGTAGAAGCATCTCAAGGATAATCAACGGAATTAGGATGCACCGAAGCTCAATTTTGAGTGTCACAGCAAAGAGTATGAATACTTATGTAAATGTGATATTTCAGTTATTTCGTTGTAATTACTTTGCAAACATTTCTAAACACCTATTGATGATTGATGATGAAAAAAGAAAATTTAATCCATTTTAGATTAAGGCTGTAACGTAACACAATGTGGAAAAAGTGAAGTGGTCTGAATACTTTCTGAATGGACTGTAGATGGATCAAGAGGGTTTAGAGCACAATGGTATTCTATATCAATTCCATGCTGTATACCTTTATAACTGTATGGGGTCATCTTTCTATCAGATCAAATGACCAATGAAAGATCAAGCATAATTGTATGACTCCTAAATGTATTTATTTCATACAGAACTGTGACAACTTGGAGGTAACAATATCAAACACAGATCACAGGGATACAGTATGCTCATGCCCACAGATTCCTGAAGATTAGGTTACTAGCATTAAAGATATAGTTGCTCAACAGAAATACAATGAAATGAAACCAGTGAAACGTTCAATAAATTAAATATGTAATAAAATAATTCCCATACCTTGTTGGCAGTTAGGAAATTTACCTCTGGTTTAATGCCGTATAGAACATTAACACCTCCCTACATTGCCAAATAGCTTAGTACAAGTTTCAGTAGCCTTGTGTCTTTAGCAACCTCAGTGGAACAAGGAAATGTTATTAGCCTGATCTTTCCCATATTCCCTTCACTTTCCATAAGTGAGCGTTGCATCAAAGTTTCAGCATCTCTTCTAATTAGTCGGGTTGAGGTCTTAGACAGGTAAAGGAAAAGGGAAACACATCACGCGCTGTTCTGCTTTTTCTGGTACAATGTTTTGACTGTCAGTCTTCAGGGATGGGAGCGAGTATTAAGAGAATGCCATTAGTTACCTGTTGTACCAAATGTCATATTGAGTGGGAAAACACATTTGTCAGCTCAATTTAGGGAAATCACCAGCTCGAGTCATATTTGAGTCTACTTTGAAACCTACCTGGTTTGGAAACATTAGTGGCTATGTATCCTGAAATTCCAGCAGTGGCGGTCACCCCTTCAATTCTGGACAATTGTCTTTTTTGTTTGAAATAATTGGAAAGAAAACCCAGTCTGAACAATCTAACTGAGCTGGGCAGAATACCTGGATTGGGCTGTACTTCACAAAAAACAAATAACTGCATGCCTCAATGAAATGTAGTCTGTACATTACTTTAAAGTCAGGCTGTTTCAAGACTTCACACACATGAAGCATCTCTTAATCTTGGATGCCTCACTCCTATCTCTGCATTTACAACAAATCTTGAAATAGCTAGATCTTCTTATGCAACTATATTTACAGAGAGGTTAATGTTCCAGGGATGAGAAAGCACAGTGGTCTGAGACAATGTTCCAAAACCATGCCTTGTGGCATTCCATACCTTCACTCCTTTAACAGGCTCTATTTTGAAATAGCTGTGCTCGATCTTTTTCTTGCAATTCTTCGTGATTGATTGACAGATAAGAAAGTTTGAACTTCTCATTTAGTTTTAAGATGTTCAACGAGCATCTCACACTTTCTGGTCTGGCTGTCCCTTAGTCACCTGTTGACAGGCAGAACCAAATGACACTCTGACACTTGTGTGCTTTTCCTTCGATACACACTACTTCAGAAACAGAAACCATAACAAGGTAGAAATGCTCAACTTATTTTCCTTTCAAAGGCTTTAATCCACTGACTTAGAAGTAAAATTACTTAAACATATTTCATTGACTGCCAGTCTGGAGGAGCCATCAAGTTCCAGGCCTGTTCAAATCCACCTGCCAGATGTAGATTTGTGTGTAGTTTCTCACATATATTAATGCTTATGAGCTACGTAATACTAGTGCGGATTGCAACACCATTTTGAAAGCACAACCTGATTTTGCTTCAGGGAGTTCAGAGGGGTGAATTAACATTATGAATGAAAGTGATTGCCTGTCCACAGGTCGTCCACTCAAATCGCTGCATGGCTACAATGAAAGGGCTACAGTATTAAAAAGTCTTCCTTCTATTAAGCATTCACTGAGTAATCAGCAACCAATTCTGAAACTAAAAAAATGCCTGAAGTTTCACTAAACATCTGGCACCTACACTGGTCCCGACATACTCAAATACACCAAAAACAAAATATATTAAAAAAAAGCAATGCAATATTTTTTTTAACTCACCAAAGCCCTTCACATCTTTCCTTTCACAAGGATCTTTGCCCTTTCCACACTCTCTCATTTCCCCTTGGAACCATTTCCAGCTTAGGTCCAGTGCATATAGTCTTTGTTCAGTGTTCTTCACTGGTGCTCAACCTTAATCTTAAGTGTTTAGCATGTAGCATTAAACTGAAAGATTCAGAGGGAGGTGAAGGGGAAACACGCTTCTTACATTGCTGCGTGCTGCTGTATTCCTGAATGCAGCACATTCAAGAGCAATGAATGAAACCTTATTTGTTCTTTGCTCCACATTGCAATGGGGTTCTATTCAAGGTGAGCTGGTAGTATTTTCCCTCTAAACTGGGAAACAGTGCCTTTGCCGTCAGCTCTGTCCCACTGACCCGGTGCATTACATTAAGGACAGCTATGCTCCTGAGTGTCTACAGACTATCCTATCCACCTATGCGGTGCTTAATTCCTATACGAAGTAGGGACTTTGATATGGGACGAGCACAGTGAAAGACACAAACAAGAATGTTCAGACCCAGTCATTATGTCCGAGTCAATGGTGAACTGCAATTCATGTTGAGTTGCTGTGGAACCTTCAGAGGCATCTCAAAAAGAACCTAGATTTGTATTCTCTGTTGAAAATCCAAAGTTGCTTCTGATAAGTGTTTACAGGTAGCCATACCATGAGTATAGGACAAAATCTGTGAAGGATGTGAAGCATAGAAGTTAAAATTTCACATTGTTAACTATAACATAACTGGTCCATGGCTCATGTTCCAATCTACCCATGAGTTTCACAAAGGAGACCAACTCAAATAGTTAATGAATTCACTGAAGAGGAATCATCTCATCACACAAAGTCAAACATGTCTGCAAAAATGTCCCTGTAAACTGTTTAGAACTATAACACATAGATACTTCCCCACAGCTCTCTCTGGCAAATGGTGCAGACTCCCCATATCTACTCTATTTATCTTATCAAAGGGACCATTTCAGTCCGTCACAGAACATAACCCCAAAATTATATTTTTATGTCATCGTTAGAAACCCATAAAACCTAATCAATTGTTTGAATTATGAAATTACCTCTCAACTTTCCATTTAGTGGCATGCAGAAATCCAAAGCTGGGGAAAGTGCTACACCTGAAAATCCAACATGTTGATCTTCTTGGGGACAAATAGACACATTATGAGCAGCTCCAAACATGCCCTGAACCCACAGTAAAACATTTACAGATGGGTTCAAATTTAAGCCTAGGCTTTGAGCAGCCAGCACTCCATCCCGATTAGGCTCATTAGTTTCACAATGTACTCAGCACATGGGGCAGTGTTCTCAGTTGCTAGCTAGCCAATCGGGGCTTTAACACTGGAGCAAACCTGAGCTATGCATTCAGCTGAGCCAAACCGTGCCTCTTTCTGGAACAAGCCACTGCAGCTTTCAGCTTTTCTGACACATGCCAGTAAAAGGGGGTGGACAGCATTCTGTAAGGCAGGGCTCTTCAGTATGTCATGATCTGTACTGAAATGTACACCAAGACAAAAATAAAGAATTAGGATCAACATAACATCACGGCAACCTTAAAAATTACACAGTAAAATTAGTTGCAACTTATTAAATACTGGAAATATTTGTACGTAAAGGTGTATAAAATAAACATATCCTGAACAAAAGGATGGCCACATAAGTGCTTTATATTAAGAGGAATACAGGGCAATGTGCTTTTCTACAAAACACGAAATTTCTCCCCTGAAACAGCAAAATGTATATATGCAGCTACAAATAACAGGTGAAAGCCAAATGATAGGGGTATGAACAATGGGAAGTATTTCTACACTTATGACACTTCCAATAACGTTCATGGGAAGCCTGCAACAGCACTTAGCTTTCTACTTGCCTGCTTACTTAAACAATATCAACAAGTTTGTGCTAGTCCGCAAAAATCTCTTGCATCAAGATACTCATATCTATTGCCACTGAGAAGCTCCGACATTGTGGCACACAGTCCTCAGCAGTAAAACAATGTTGGTCCGTGATCCAACTCTTGGAACGCTAGTCTAATCTCCCTTCTGTAGAACATGCAACAGCCTTCCAAAAATCAGGTGAGCCACAGGCTCTGTGCATTAAATTGCTGGCACAATAAGAGATTAACCTGGCAAAGTACAGAAGAGAATAATATTGAAGGGAAAAAGTGAAAGTTAAAACAAACCTGCGCACACCTGTCAGCTAAAGAACCTGAGTGTTAGATTATGGAGTTCTTTACTCACATTCAGGTGGTCGTAAATGAGGAAATTTGACCCAACATTTACAAATGTACAGCTATTCATGCAGCCTCAGTCTTTGGGAACAGTGAAGGAATTACCTAGCTTGCTTGCTGCTTTGGTACCAAGTGGCTGCCCTCACACTGGCAATTTCCACTCTAGTGCAGGACTCAGTAAGTGAATGGCATTGCTCCATTGCACCAGTGTCTGTACAGGCAGTGCTGCTCCACGTGACTATATAACAGTTATATATATACACTGGGGGTATAACAAACAGTTCAAACAACAAACTTTTTTGTCTAATAATCTGCCAGAAATTGACAGCAATTTTTTTCTGTGATGTCATTGCTGTGATGAGCATCAAAGTGAGCAGTTATAAGCATGTGCTTGAAAGAGAGAAGTTCGCACCCCTCCCTGGAGTAATATGGAAAGAAATAGGAAGAGTTTTGAATATGCTACTGATTCTGAAGTTGAATCTTTTCTAGGATATTAATGAGGTTCTCTAGTCCAAAGATGTAGCCTCTGTCTGGCCCGTCATGCACAGTTTGGTCATCCCGGAACCCTTTGTACGTACTGTGGGCAAAGTCAATCATCCTCAAGTCAATTTTTGGCAGGTTCTCAGTGTTGCTCATGGAGGAAGATGAAGATGGCAAGGAACTGATGCTATCCTGCAGGTTGCCCTGGCTCAATGTCTCTGCAGAGTTCTGTCGCAATTCCAACTTTTTCTCCTTTCCATCGTAGATGATCAGCAAGGAGCTGGAGTAGAAGCGGTAAGAAGCCTGCTTCTCTAGAACCCCCTTGAGACTTCGAAGTTTCTGCAGTATTGCATCAAATAAGTCTTTTCGCAGATACCTGCCATTGTGCAGGAACTCATACAGAGCTTTCCCAAACCCTTCAATGGAAAGACTTCGGCCGTAGTACTTGTTCCTGCATACATAGTGCCCCGAGTCTAACTGATACACCTGGAAAAACAAATGTCACTGCTCAATTTGGCATTCAGGATGGTTAGGTTTTAGCACAAACAAAATTAAATAATCTAGATTCAGAATAGTTTATTGTCATATATATCTGGCAGTGCTTTTTTTTGCAGACACATTCGTGCCAGTATACATGATTGATAGACATACATGTCACGTGACCTGGAAGTGAAATAATGCTGGGCTATACCAGTGCATACCATCATAAAAAAGTACTGCATTGGGGTGTTATGAAATCTTTGTTCACATGAAGCTTAGAGTAAACAGCTAATGATAGATACAACAATAAACACAATAAATACAAAGCAGCAGAAAGATTGTAGTGCAATCTGAAGTAGTGCAAAATTATATTAAAGTGCGATAACCAAAATAACCAAATAGAGTTAAAGAGAATGTGGGAAGGAGGTGTGAAAAGAGGCAATTGATTTGGGAGTCTGATAGTAGTGGAGAATAATCTTTTTCTTAAGTCTGGACCACTGGGCTTTCAAGAGCCTATATCTTCTCCAGAAGGTAGGTGAGACAAAGTGGAATGGCTTGAATTCGGGACATCCGGTGGTGCTGTCATGGCTGCCTCCGCCTTCAGTCTTTTTTATTTTTTGTTATGTTTTTTGGGTTTGTTTTTTTTTTATGTGGGGGGGGGGGGGGGGGGGGGGGAAAGAGGGTACGGTAAGGGGGAAACCGTTCCTCAGTCGCTTCCTGGAGAGCATGCGACTATTATTCGAGTCGCGTCCTCGCCCCCCGCGGCCTACCTACTGGATTGGCGCGGCCTTTCCTGCCAGGACCGACCAGAGCTCCAGCAGCGGCGACGCAGCGTTGGATACATCGCGGAGCGGGCGATGCCTCACCTGGGATCGCCGTTTGGAGCTCCAGAGTGTTGGGGCTGCTGCATCGACATCGCGGAGCCGTGGTTCGCGGAGCTCCCAACGCGGGCGGCGATGACCAACATCGCGGAGACCTGCGACCCTTTGTCGGGGGTCGCCAGCATGAATCTCCGCCCAGCCCGGCCTGTGGACTTCGGGAGCCGCGGACTCCGGTGGGAGGTGGCAGATTTAGAGGTCCAGGCCGCTGAGGATGTTCTCCCATTCGTCGGGGTTCCATCATTCCCGGCGAAAGAACCTGAATATCGGGCCACCCGTAGCCGCGACTACGGGGTGCTCGGGAGGCCCCGACCACGGGTGAACATCTGGGAAGATCAGCGAGGAGGCCGACTGGACTTTGGTTCCTTCCCTCACTTGCCTAAGCTCTCAAATAGCATAAGAGACTGTAAACTGTGACCAACGGGTTCATGAATATCGAGAAATATGTTGGTTCCAACAACCATCTTGAACACTACACAACACTAACCTCAACTATGAATTGCCTTTGGTTGCACTAAGGACTTTGGGGTTTTGGAGCTTGAATAGGGGTTATGAATTTATTGACTTTTTTGTTTATTAAGTGTACTTTATATTTACAGGCCAAGTAAGAATGTCATTTGTTCGGTTGTTGTACATATTACAATTAAATGCAAATAGCTAAATCTTTGGGCCAGCAGAACACAGTGGGCTGAATGGTCACTGAGATGGGTTACTGTGCCATGATGTGAGCCGGTTGGATTACCCGAGGATACAGGAACGACATAAGAGGAAAACATTTTTATGTAGTGTTGGAATTACATGGAACAAACTGTCTTAATTGTTTGTGGATGCAGATTTAATGTTGTGTTAGAAATGGGGGTACTTCAGAGGTATTTATGCAGAATGGGAACAGAAGAGTGAAGCAGCATAGGTAACATTTTCAAACAGCTGAGATACAGCAGTCCACATGATCTCCTGTGCAATATCCATGTATGTAAATCAGAACACTGACCAGAAGGGATGATAGATACAGTGAGGCTGGATTATCAGTGAACATAAAGACAGTAAGGTGTTAGTGATTGACAGACGAAAGTTTGATATCACTTGAGGAAATGCACTTTTTTTTTTTAGTATGTTATGCCTGAATTTGTTACTGAAGTGGATGTAAACTCCAATCAGAGTGACCAAGGGTAGAAATCAGGGTGTTTGCCAAACCTCTATTTGGCCCTCTCTCTTCCTGCACCAAAGATTAGTTAAGTTTAGTGTTACATGCACCGAGGTACAGTGAAAAGCTTTTTTGTTGTGTGCCATCCAGTCTGTTGAAATACACGATTACAATTAAGCTGTCCACTGGATACAAATACAGGATAAAGAGAACACTTAGTGCAAGATAAAATCCAGTACAGCCTGATTAAAGATAGTCTGAGGGTCTCCAATGAGGTCGATGGTAGGTGAAGACACGCTCTTTAGTTGGTGATAAGATGGTTCAGTTGCCTGATAACAGCTGGGAAGAAAGCTGTGAAGGTACAGATCCTTTGAATTTTTAGAAGTCATGCGGTTGTTAATGATGGCAGTCAAAACAGAGATCAACATATTACTGGATATTAGCGGCATCAAAAGAACATTGGTATATGTCAAGAAAGTAATGTTGAGATACAAGATCGGCCATGATTTGGAATGTCAAAGCTGAAATTCAAACGCGTCTTAATTTAGAACCTGCAGGTTTGACGAGTTAGCATTCAGTTAACAATCTTAAACTACGCAAAAGTAAAATAAAAATTGCAACAATGTGAACAACAATCTCTGCAACATTTCGTTGAATAGACCTACTTCTCCACAGCTCCCACCTCCCCCCCCCCCCGCCCAGAGATGTCATGACTCCCTTAATAAATGACAAGCTCTTCTTGTTTTTGACCTCTAGACCTTCCAGTTTTTGAACGTGCTAAATGTGCCTATTTTGTGAATAATGAAATCAGTACAAATTGTGCCAAATTTGAATGGATTTCTCTTCCCCCAAACCAAAATTAAGTTTCAGTATAGAAAATTCAGAGATTTTGGTTTCTTCCAATTACATGACAATATGGATTTGTTTGGAATACTATGGGAACTGGAAAATAACTATAATAGTTACATTTCTTTGTAATATATTTTAAAATAAAATAATTGTCTTCTTGCTCGAGAAGACAAAGTTGAACTGAATGGCGGACTATTTTTAATGTTTAAATCGGTCACTTACCTGCATCCCACAGACACGTACACCCAGTGCTCCTGATGTGCTCAGCTCACACTTTTTTATTTGTCGTGCTGCTTTTTCCTCAGATGCATCATCTCCATGCTGCCTGGTCCCCATCTTTAGATCCAGAATACAAGGATACCCAAAGTGATGAACCACATTCTCCAGGAGGAGAAACTCTTGGAGGGAGCTCTGTCAAGGAATGTCTCTAGCAGGAACAGCAGAAATTCTGAGTACATTTCAACACAAAGGTATACTTAAAATAAATTATTTCATTCGGACCCTACTCATCAACCAAATTACAGAATCTGTAATCATTCAGAAGTTACAAATCATGGTTACTGTTGAAGTAATATCTCAGAGGATAGATACAAAATGCTGGAGTAACTTAGTGAGACAGGTAGCATCTCTGAAGAAAAGGAATGGATAATGTTTCGGGTTGAGACCCCTCAGTCCGAAGAAGGGTCACGACCCAAAACATTACCCATTCCTTCTCTCCAGAGATGCTGCCTGTCACACTGAGTTACTCCAGCATTTTGTGTCTATCTTTGGTGTAAACCAGTATCTGCAGTTTCTTCCTACACATGGTATCTCAGAGGAACTGGAAACTATTTCCACCTTAGTAAAAAAAAAAAAATACACAAACTCAGCTGATCTGCACGAACTGAAATGCTAACCAAGCAGGCACTGAATAAATATTTATTTTGATCTATTTTCAAGAGACACTGAAAGTTCCCCAATAATAGAAAAGACAACGAAGTGAAAAATACATAAAACAAATGGGTAAGTGTAACAGATGGAGTATGATGTAGGAAAAATGTATCGACTTTGTAATGAAGAACAAAAGTAAGATTGGTTGCACATAGGTGATCTGTAAGCGGATTTTTTTTTAAATATTTCAAATTTCTGGGAGAATGATTTGTGAAGTTTGTGAGAGTGAAATCCTGCAATCCATACGGCCGTAACGTGTGGTTGTTTGTACACAGAATTTACAGAGTGTTGCTGTACAAATGGATCTGGATTCTATACATTAAACAAATTACTAGGAAGCCAAATGACATGTTATTTTTTTACTGGAATGGAGACGAAATATAAAAGTAATTAAGTTTTGCTAACATACATTGATGTCACATTATTATTAATCCCAGCTTTCTGCTCTTGTTATAAATGCTAATGAACCAAGGATTAATATTTCAGTATTGACCAATATACCCCAACAGCTAAAAACAATGTATCAAATTTTCTCATTTCTTCCCCATCTCCCATTCCAGCGCCCTTATATCAGCTACAAACATACAAAGGTAATTTTTTAAATACTGCTTTGATTCACAATATTTTTAAATAATCTCTCTCTGAAAACACTTAACCACAATCCATGGTGGAAATACAGGTTTAGTGCAACTCAAAGCACACTAAATTTTCTTGATCATGCTGCATTGAAGACAAAGATTGAGACAGTTGATGGACAATGACATAGCCCTGCTTGACTGAGGCTGCATTGAGATTGGGACCATTGTGAACTTGTCGGTCCACAATGTATTTCATCCTGTAGTAGATTTGCATCAAAATACTTAACGGCCATATCAATATTGGAATTCACGTCCTTGGATCAATACAGCTCTAACTACTCACCCTGTGATAACTACTATGTTACTGTACCTTGTGGAAAGACCAGAAATATTGCAGAAGGCTGAATTTGCAAGAAAGCATGGATTTAAATGGGAGTAGCAGAGTAAAAGCCACAGAAACAAAAATAAGAGTCAATAACAGACAGATAGCTGAATACGTGACAATGAATGCGTAGTACCCAGTTGTAAGATTTTATGGCGATAATGCTCCTTTGACCAACCTTGGGACATTTTACCACTTTAAAGACACCAAGTAGCTGGTGTTGAAAATTTGTATTTGCAAGTCATTGATGACATGGAAAGCACTGTTCCCAGGCAGAGAAAACAACATTCCCAGTCATTTTGGAGAATTTTATTCATTGGACTTTCTATGCTAAGTTATTTTTTGGATATAGCTTTTGCTGGGTCAATAGTCAAGAGAGTGTTGCTGTCATGTGTCCCAAAACAGAACAATGGCAATCATGGCAGCAACAGCATAATAGGGTTGTAAACACAGTACTTAATAGATAAAATTACTAAAAAAGTTCAGTAAATAAAACAATATAGTGTAAAAACAAAACAAAGTCTCTAGTGCAACCCAGGCAGTTTGTAATTTAGTTGGAGTTTGTTGTGTTCAACAGCCTGGTTGTTGAAGCTGTTCCTGAACATGGATGTTACAGCTTTCAGATGCTTATACGTTCTTTCTAAAGACAGGAATGAAATTAGATCGTTGCCAGGATGGTGTAGGTCTTTGATAATGCTGGCTGCCTTTTTGAGGCAGCTCCTCTTATAGATCCCTGCGATGGTGGGGAGGTCAGTACCTATGATGGACCAGGCAGTGTTCACCACTTTTTGTAATCTCCTTTGTCCTTGGGTGTTCAAGTTGCCAAACCTGCCGTGATGCAATCAGTCAATGTGCTCTCACCTTACACCTGTAGAAGTTCAGAGTATTTGTTGACATACCGATCTCCTCTAAAGAAGCAGAGAGGTTGATGTGCCCTCTTTATGACTGCATCACTGTGCTAGGTTCAGGACAGATCTTCAGAGATATGCATGCCAGAGAACTTGAAGTTGCTGACTCTCTCCACCACAAACCCGTTGATAAAGACAGGTTTGTGGATCTTTGGCCTTCCTCTTCTAAAGTCAACAATCAGTTCCTTGGCTTTATTGACGTTGAGAATAAGGTTGTTGCAAGTCACCGTTCAATCAGACGATTTATCTCCCTCCTATGCTCCGACTCATCATTATCTGTAATTCGTCCAACAATGGTAGCATCGTCAGCAAATTTAAAGGAAGAGTTGGAACTGTGCCTGGCTGCACAATCATAGGCAGAGTGAGTTGAGATGAGGGCCGAGCACACAACCTTGAGGTGCTCATGTGCTGATGGTTATCGAGGAGGATGTGTTGTTGCCAATTTGTACCAATTCTGTTCTGTGAATGAGGAACTTGAGAATCCAGTTGCAAGGGTAATGACAGAGATCCAGTTCTATCAACTTCTTAAGAGGTTTGGAAATGATGTTGAATGCTGAGCTCTAGTCTACGAACAACAATCTGACATATGTATTTTTGTAGTCCAAGTGGTCCAGAGTGGAAAGCCAGGTAGATTGCATCCCCTATTGATCTATTGTGTTGGCAGGTAAATTGTAGTGGTTGCAGGTTCTTACTGAGATAGTGCCATAACAATTCCTAAGCACTTCATTACCACGGACATTAGTGCCACTGGTCAGTCGTCATTGAGGCATGTCACCTTAGCTTTTTGGTGTCGGCTGTAGGTGAGGCAGTTTGGATGGTGATCCTGAACACCCTTGAAGAATTAGGCAATCTTAAACCATTAGAAATGTCCAACACTTCAGGAGTTGGCTAGTAAAGACAGAACTCCTTCTGCAAGGAATGGCAGTGCAAGTTAAAGACACTGGACTAAGAGTTGATTCTAAATAGACCTACTAAATGACCTTGCAAACAATCCAAAATTGCATCCAAACCACCATGCCCATCAAAATAAGAACAAAACCAGATAGACCTCCTATGATTGAAATTAATGCTGCCTTTGGATAGGCCAAAGTCAGTATCTAACCTTTTGACTTTGTAACGTTCTCAACATGAACATCTCGGGACTGTTATCTAAATTATTGGAAGCTGTCCCACAGACCATCAGCTTGAGATCTTTACAACCAAAGAAACAAATTCCTTCATCACAACCACTGGGGACATGCTGGCTCATTGGCAGAACATCGGGGCAACACAGACACAATAGTACAATCTACACAGGCAAGGAGTGATGGGCCTTGTAAATCATCCATAATGAGTAGACCCCATGCAATGTCATGGCATTAGGTCAAACAAAAGCAAGGAAACTCTTGATAACCTATTGCCGCAGCTGATGGGAAATCAATACTACTGCTTGTTGAATGACATCTAGACATTCAGGTGGAGATCAGTGCCCATCACCCTCACCTTGCCCACATAAAGGTGTGATTGCACTGGTCTGAAACATGTTGGAATCCAACTATGCTGTAACTAGGATTCTAACAGTGCAGTGTCTAGTTCCTCGCTCTGACAGAGCCTCACTCTCCCAACTCCAATAGTTGCAAAAATATTTTTTATATGCTTGATATTTAGGGATATTTTAAATGATTAACATAAAAAACAGTTAAAAGTTAAAAATATTTATATAGACTGCAAAATGCATGAATAATTTAAAACATCAAATGAAAGCAACATTTTTTAAAATTGTTTCTTTGTCTTCTGATGTGAAGCCAAGTGAATTCCAATAATTTCCACAATTATGCTGGATCTAATAGAGGGATTCCTCAGCAAACCTAGAGGCCATGACTAAACTCCAGGAACGACAAGCCCATCTTTATCTGAAAATGGGTTATTCACTGGCATGCTAATGCTGAAATTGGTTGAGGGCATTCTTTTTATCGCTTCCCAGTGAAAGCAAATTCAGAGATGCAGTTAAAGGAAATGTAGATTTTCCCATTACAAGGAGACTGCATAATCGTCATTTTATTGCATCTGGATTGGCCAATGAAGAACTCTGAATGCTTGATCTTACTTAGCGTTGGCAATCTGCTAAGTAATGGAAAATAATGGATAGGCTCAGAGGTTGCAGCACAAAAACTTCATGCCTTTCATTTTTTTAAACTTTATGTGCCCAGAATACCAAAAGCAGGCAGTCTCCATGTTAAGGGAAAATCCAAATTTCATCAACCTGTACCTACATTTGTTTGTAAAATTTAATGTCTCAGGTCATATTGATCCTTCAGCTAGTTACTTTCACTTTAAATTCTACCATTATTATCTTCTTAAATCTCTCCACCTTTGATTTTCTTTTCCTTCCATGCTTACGTTAACCAAGCCTTTGGTCAAAAATCATCAACTTCTCATGTGGGTAGGGTTATATTTTACTTGATACAGCTCCCCTAAGGACTTTGGAACATATTACAATGTTATAAATGGTACTGGAAAGTTTTTTTTTAACTTGTGCTTGGAATGTCTCATCAATAACCATATATGCATTAATTGCATAATCGTCCTGCTGAATCTTGAACTGCTGCACTCCATGTTAATAACCCCGTGCTGTTAGGAAAGCAAATCGTGATTCTGACCCAGTTGATTTTCAAATCAGTACAATCTACAAATTTGACAGAAATTTAAGAGCTGATGTTCCCGAGGCCCTCTTGCCATCTTCTTTCGGTTAAGATAATCATAGGATTGGCCTATTTTGTAAAGATACTTTTGAGAGTTGCTGCAGGACATTTTATAGATTATATGCACAGCCGTCAAAATATGTTATTAATGGAGTGAATGAAAGATCAAGATGGTGCATGGTAATAAAGCAGTAGGTGTGCTTGCTGAAGTGTTGCTGGAATTACACCTCCACAACATCTGTGAGCACCCCCCCCCCCCCCCCCCCCCCCCATCACACTCTTGGGTTCCTCTTCAAACCTCACTGCCTCACTTTCAAAATCCATCTTGTTCACTAAGAATTTGGTTACCAGGCTGTCCTGCCTGCTGGCTCCAGCCACTAAACACCTTCCATTAATGGGTTGCCCCAGTAACTTAGGTGCATTCAGATGTTGATGTGGTATGCTTTTCTAATCAGACCTTCTGAGCTACTGCAGTTATATTAAGTTGTACCAAATCATAGCATGTAATGGTAATCGGGATGTCACAACATTGGCCCCAACATGTTACACAGATGCATAGTAAAGGATACTGTAAAGTTTCCGATCCTGTGATTCAGAGCGCATCCGACTCAGCTGCTGTTTGTGGCAGCGTAAACTCCAGGGATTGAAGCTGATCTTCTCTGAAATCAGTGCACTGTTGCTATCCAGCATTTGGAAGGGAATGTCAGACGAAATCTGTAACTCCATCCTTGAACTCTTCAGTTCCTGAGGGCTATACGAAAATCAAAGGAGCACCATGAAATGGGAAAAAACAATTCATTCAAATGTCAAGATGACAATCAGTTGTACACACTAAATGTGGGGCTGGGGTCCTCCTAGAAACATTGATCACAATGCAATCCAAAACTTCAAATAGATGGGAAATGACATGTTATACTGTGTTATTTCTCCGCATGCTTTATTAAATCCAATTGAAAGCAGTCATGTTTTACTCGTTATATTCCATACTCGACTTATTTAACAGGCGTCACCCCGCGACTGCGGGGTGACGCCTGTATGGTTATGAGTGGTCGCCCAAAGAGTCGTACTTTTTCTGGTTGCTGCTGGATTTTCAACAATGCGACTATGACAAGTCGCCAAAAAAATTGCGTAAGTGGGATAGGCCCTTTAGACTCCCTGTAAGCACTGGTTCTGTACTCATGTCATTTAATGACACATCTGCACCCACCAGTATTTCACTTCAATGTCATATATTGGTACCAAAGCGAAATAAAGATGCCATTTTTCAGAACTAAGAAGAATATAGGATGTAGGAACAGGACAGGACAAATGGTATTGCAAAACATAATCCATTTTTGTCATTTAATTTATTCTACTCTCCAACCTTGAAATAAAACTGTAGTTTGGTTGTTTCCCTACTCCCCAATTTCTCACCCTGAAACAATGTGTTCTTCAGCCTCCATAGATACTGCCGATTTCAACAGCATTATCTATTCTCACTGTACATTCATACACTGATGTCACAGAAGCTGGCTTGTTTACAAATTTGCAATCATTAGGTGCTACTGAAGGTAATTTTGATAACTCAAGGCAAAATATCAAATTGTGACTTTTGCGAAGTGTGGTACGGTCCTCGCACTAAATAAACCCCAAACTCTGAGGATATCCCAATATCTGCCTCTAATCAAGTGTATGATTGTTATTTTGAGAAGACAACTGTTCTTCCAATTCTTTTTCATTCCTACCCACACTCGCTAATAAAACCATTCACCACCATGTGGTGGTAATCAACAAACCAGTCTTTGTCATAGCCTGCCCTCTTCTCCCACATTTGTATTCCTACAATGAACCTTAGCATCCACCCATCTCCAGGTATTGCCATCCATAAAATCAATCGATCCGGTCTTTCACATGCGTACTTTCATAATTCTTCCCTTTTGGTTTAGCTTAATAACAATTCTTGCTAGGCAATTTCCCACTGTTCTTGTAACCAGTTATAATTTCAAATACCTACCTAAACAGTACAACAACATTGTACTTTGTCAACATTTATTCATCTTTCGTTTAATATTTAATACTCGTCTCTATACATCACAAATTAGAAACATTCCTTATGCCAATTTACATTGAAGTTGATGCAGAATATCCAGTCCAATTTAACAGTTCATTGAACACACAAGTACACAAATATGATCTGTGAAATCAGTTATGGCAAATTTCCATTCGTCAAATTGCCATAACATGAGGAGTAGTCTGAATGACAGAAATTTACTTGTTTGAAGCTTGACAGTGCTCTGACCCAACACAATATCTATATACTATTAAAAGTCTCGTCTTGTTTGTCTGTCTGTCTGTCTGTGAGATCAATGAACTACGCCAAAACGGTACACAATAGTGCGAAAATCTTTGCAGAATCTTACTCAGCTTTTTCCCGTTGTCTTCACATTTGATGTTACATTTCACGTTATTGATATTTAAAGTTAAAAAAAGCCAACTTTGAAAATAATAACTGCCTGTGAGTGGGAGATGTTTCTAGCAGCTTCCAGTGATGATGTCACAATGGCATCTCAGTCATTCAATCACAATGGGATCTCATTTACACAAGCTGCCGTGAAGATTCCGAAAACCGAAAATGACATCACAATGTGATCTCTGCTGCCAATACAGAAGTTATGAGAGTTGACGGAGTGGGGGATGGGAGAAGAAATGTTATTTAAACAGTGTATTTTAATGGGGGAGTGCGAAAGGGGAGAGGCGAGGGAGGGTAGTGGGATGTGAGGGCAAGGAAAAGGAGGGAGGGAGAGGTGACAGAGAGACAATGGGATCTGCAGCTTCAAAGGGAGTAAGGAGGGTGAGATTTTTGCCCCCCCCCCCCCGTGGGGAGGATTGACTGGCTCATGGGAGCGCCAACGGTGACCCTAAAGTCGAGTCCATTAATTGGCGCCGGGAGTAGGGGAAAGGAGGGTAGGAGAGGTGAAGGAGGGAGTGGAGAGAAGAGGGAGGGTGAAGAGGAGGGGGAGGGAGTGTTGGGGGATGAGGGGAAATGAGCCACGCCTGCACAGTTGTGGGGGTGGTGTCTGTGCGCCTCTGTCTCTGTCTGTGTGTCTCTGTCTCTGTCTGTGTCTGTCTGGGTGACTGTGTGTGTCTGGAACTATACCAAAACGGTACACGATAGCGCTATGATTTTATATCACCTTACTCACAATTGTCCTGTGGTGTGTTTTTATCGTTTCGCTCAGATTGATGTTATATTTTACGTTATTCACATTTTCTTTTCACAAAATCTCACTTTGAGAAAAATCTTTCATCTGCACTGGTAGTTAGCAAAGTATGACATCACAATGGAATCTCATTTACATAAACTGCCCCTCACCAGTGTTCCACCGGTAGTTAGCAGCGTATGATGTCACAACGGGACCTCATTTACAGAAACTGCCCATCAACAGTGTTCCACCCAGTGCAATGTGAGATTTGTTACATTGTTGTAAGGAGAGGGAGTGATGGAGGAGAGGAGAAATGTTATTTAAATATTGTTTTTATTGGGGGAGTGAGATAGGAGAGGAGTGGGGGAGCAGGGAGATAGAGAGAGAGGAGGGGGTAGGGAGGGGGAGAGGGGTTATGGAGGAAGGGAGGGAGAGATCGAGCGTAAGAGAAAGGAGAGGGAGGGGAGAGGGAGGGGTGAGGGAGGGAGTGGAGGAGGTGAGGAGAAGGGAGAGAAGAGGGAGGGGAGGTGGACAGAGTGTTGGGGGGTGAGGGGAAATGATCCACGCCTGCGCAGTTGGGGACTGTGGGTGAGTGGTGGAATGTTGCGTTGGGGGAAACGGGTTGCGTTGGGGAAGGGGTTACGTTGGGGGAACGGGTTGCATTGGGGGAACGGGTGAGTGGTGGAATAGTGTGTTGGGGAAACGGGGCCCAACGGATCCCACTTATCCTAGTCTTTTTTTTAAAGCGATTACACCAACGGCACGTAATGGTACAGCTCGGAGGCAGTAAACCTCTTGGATTAGTAAACAACGTAAAAGCGTAAACTCCTTCGAGCCTGCACTGCCATTCTTTGTGATCATGGCTAATCACAGCCATGTGATAGAACTTTTGCTCCAGATTCCAGCATTGCAATCTCTTGTCCCTACACTAAACTTTGCTTGTTTTATAGTAGCCATGGATTCAATTTTCGTGAGCGCCAAGGTGCTGAGCTCAGTCTCATAACACAAGGCAGCACGATTTGCTTCAGCCTTTATGCAAAAGGATACAGATTGCAAGTGCATACAATTAGCTAATGAGAGCAGGTCAAAGTCACCTGGGCATTGCAGCCAAACAAATCAATAGCCATACATGTAGAATAGTCACTGGAGTAAAGCATGGGAAGGCAACTAAAATGCTTGGAATCAGATTTTCATGAGAGGGCAATAAATTGAAAGGATTGAAAAATTCAGAATTTTTTTTTCTTGAAAACACTTCACTCACTTGTTGATCAAAAATAACAATATGCCTCTCACATCGCCTCCACATCACAGACAATACCACTGATTCACAGACATAGAAAGATAAAATATAGAAACAAGTCCTTTGGCCCACTCAGACCCTGCTATACATTAATGGCTCATTTATGGACAGTACCACGGGATACAAACAAACCCGGGTGGTTGAAGCTCTACTAGCTGTGCCATCCCTGTCCTTTAAAAAAAAACAATTTCCACAATTTACATCTTTGACAGAAGCCTTCAGAAATGGGATATGCACAGCCAGCTTAATATTGGAGACAGGAATAGTCAAGAGAGTTTTGTCATATTTCCC
Source organism: Amblyraja radiata (assembly GCF_010909765.2). Taxonomy (NCBI): domain Eukaryota; kingdom Metazoa; phylum Chordata; class Chondrichthyes; order Rajiformes; family Rajidae; genus Amblyraja; species Amblyraja radiata. The sequence continues at coordinate 24,177,468 of NC_045973.1, forward strand.
AAAACAGAACAATGAAATTCTTCCTTGCAGCAGCACAGCAGATATGTAAACATGGTACTCCCTCATAAACAACAAAAAGTAGTTCAATATATAAAAACAAACAATATAGTGCAAAGACAAAAACAATGCTCCCAAGTTCCCAGTGCTATCGAGACAATTTGTAGTTTGGAGATTTGTTGGACTTCGCAGTGTTCAATAGCCAAATGGTTGTTGGGAAGAAGTTGCTCCTGAACCCGGACAATAGTTTTCAGGCTCCTATATCTCCTTCCCGATGGCAGGAGTGAAATAAAAGCATGGCCAGGGTGGTGTGGGTTCCTGTTGATGCTGGCTGTCCTTTTGAGACAGTGCCTCCTATAGATCCCTTAGATGGTGGGGAGGTGGTGATGTTGGACTGGGTAGTTTTCACCACTTTTTGCAATCTTATTCGTTCCTGGGCGTTCAATTTTGCCAAACTAGGCCTAGTTGCAACCAGTCAATATGCCCTTTACTCTAAAAGTTCTAGAGTAATTGTCGCTATGCCAAATCTCCTCTATCTTCTATGGAAGTACAGGTGTGGATGGGCTTTCTTTATGATTGCATCAATGTGCTGGGTCCAGGACAGAGCTTCAGAGATATGCACTCCCAGGAATTAAGCTTTTGACTTGCTCCAACTGTCAATGAAGACAGGTTTGTGGATCTTTGGCCTTCCTTTTATAAAGTCAACAATCAGTTCTTAGTTTTACTGACATTGAGAGCAAGGCAGCTGTTCTAGCACCGCTCAGTCAGACGATCGATCTCCCTCATTCATCATCATCATCTGTAATCAACGGAGGTGTCATCGGTAAATTTAAAGATGGAGTAGGAACTGTGTTCGGCCATAGTCACGGGTTGAGTGAGCAGAGGTGAGGGCTGAGCAAACAGCCTTGAGATGCTCCAGTGCCTATGGTTATCAAGGAGGATGTGTTGCTGCCAATTCGTACTGATTATGTTCTGTTGATGAGGAAGACGAGGATCCAGGTGAGAGTGATGTGTAGAGACCAAGTTCCCAGTAATCAGTTTGGAAGGCATGAAGTAATTGAGCTGTAATCTATGAACAACCTGACGTATGCGTTTTTATTGTTCACATTATCTAGTGTGGAGTGGCGAGCCACTGAGATCACATTCTCCGCTAGTCCATTGTGGCAGTAAGCAACTTGTAGTAGATTCAGATACGAGTTGAGATAGGAGTTGATATGCAACATAACCAACCTCCCAAACCATTTCATAACCACGGGCATTAGTGCCACCGGTCCTTAGTCATTGATGCATGCCACTTTACTCTTCCTTGACGCCGGTATTATTGATGCCCATTTAAAGCAGGTGGTAACTTCAGACCAGTAATGAGAGGTTGACGAAGTCCACAAAAAACTCCAACCAGTTGGTCCGCACATATTGTGAGAACGTGATCAGGCCGACGATTTTTGGAAGGATTTCTGACGTTAGCCTCATTAACCAAGTTTGCAATACCATCGGAGGCTATGGGGCCTGGCAAGGCACACCAGTGTTCTCCCCATCGAAGCATGCGTAGAACGCATTGAGCTCGCCCAGGATTGATGCCTCGTGGTCGCTTGTGCTGCCCCCTTTTGCCTTGTAGGAAGTGATGACATGCAAGCCCAGCTACAGCTACTGAACATCTGTCTCATTCTCCAGAGTAAAAGTCACTTTTAGTCTTTTAAATGGCCTTATTACACTTAGACTTCTTGGATGAATATGCATCGCCAGACTTGAATGCCCGAGATCTCGAGGGCAGGCATGGTGGCGCAGCAGTAGAGTTGCTGCCTTACAGCGCTTGTAGCACCCAGGTTCGATCCCGACTACGGGTGCTCTCTGTACGGACTTTGTACGTTCTTCTCGTGACTGTGTGGGTTTTCTCCGAGATCTTCGGTTTCCTCCCACACACCAAAGACGCACAGGTATGTAGGTTAATTGGCTTGGTGTATGTGTAAATTGCCCCTAGTGTGTGTAAGATAGTGTTAATGTGCGGGGATTGCTGGTCGGCGTGAACTCGGTGGGCCAAAGGGCCTGTTTCAGCATTGTATCTCTAAACTAAACTAAATCTGGTCCTCAGATGATTGCAGAGTTATGGTTTATCCAAGTCTTCTGGTTGAGGAACAATTTGATGGTTTTCGTGGGAACACACATCTCCGCACATTTCCTTATGAAGTCTGTAACAACAATGGCGTATTCGTTTAAGTCTGTTGCCGAGTCCTTGAACATCTCCCAGTTTACCGGCTCCAAGCAATCCGAGTCGTTTCTCTGCCTCCCTTGTCCAGCCCAGTGCAGAGCTCATCACTGTGCTATGCTCTTCAGTCGCTGTACATATGCAGGAAGGAACGGCACAGCCAAGTGGTCCGATTTCCTAGAACGGGGGCCGGAGCGATAAGCATCTCCGATGGTGGAATAGCAGCAGTTGATCATCTGGTGCTGCAGGACACGTACTGGTGGTAGATTGGGAGTGATTTCTTCAAATTGGCTTTGTTGAAGTCTACAACTATGATAGGAAAGACATCTGGTGTTTGTTAATGTACAACTCCTCCAATGCTAGTTGAATGTCTGCCTGAGATGGGGTGCAGATTGCAGTCATGTTGATGGAGGTGAATTGCCCCAGGAGGTAGAAGGGGCAGTATTACACTTCCAGGTGTTCGAGGTGCAAAAAGTAGCAGTTGGACAGGCCCCACAAGTTTGAGCACCACTAAGAGCTTACCATGAGGGAGATGCCACCACCCCTCCTTTCCTCACTGCCTCCATTCTGTGCATGTGATGAATGGAGAAACCTTCGAGCTGGAGGGCCGAGTCTTGGGTGCTGGGAGAGAGCTAAGTTGGGGAATCCCCTGTGATCAGGAATTGCCTTTCAATCACCAGCTCCATTACCATTGGGAGATCTCATTTATATCGACTAGCAGCTCGTCAGTTACAGCACTGATTTGTGCTGTTTCTTTTATCCAGAATAGTAGTTCTTAGAATAAACAAATTTAGAAATGCAAGTTAACTCACCATGAGTAATGTTATTTATCAAAGGACAAACTACTGGTTCCATTTTGGATTACAAAAATGATCAACATAATAGAATAAAATAACTTTATTATACTATCCATTGCAAAAATGATCTTGCACATTTGAGTATATCATTGATCTGGCCTAACTAATTCCTATGTAAGCACATTGTGGCACGTGGGAGACAAAAACATCACTTGGCACTTGAAGGCTTGGTAACCAAAGATCACTGACTTGATGATTTTTGCATTTCAGTTTAGTACAATGCCTAGAGCCTCAGCTGAGGTTGGCTGTTCATCCTTAAAAGACTAAATCTTCAAAGTGTGCAGATGTGCTGAGGAAGAGTTAGCTCTGTGTCTATGCTTATGGACCAGTTATATGACCAGCTCTGTAAGACATTGCCTTGTCCTTAACTTGAACATCATCTCCTTCCATTTCCTCCAAATGGATCTCTTCACAGTTCAGGTTTTTCTTTGCAAAACACACTGCACATTTTAGCCTTAGCACTGTTAGCAGTTGGTTTACTGGCACTGCCATCGCCATGCTATGCTGACTCCGTTGTCCTCAGCAAACATTTAGTCGTTTTGGCTATCAAAATCTTAACTTCTCTCAACATCCAAGACTCAAATGACACGTTTCTTCAACAAATTCATACATTTCATAAAGAAATCTTTATATGTGACCTATAACTCATATCTGCTATTACATGCCGACTCTGAACGACATTAGGACTAATGTGGTTCCTGTCCCCAGCAATTCTGGAACATGGTGACCTCAAACTTTGCCAGCATTTGTGTCGCCCAAAATAGATTTTGCATGTTTCGAGCATCTACACTCCCTCTAGTCCAATGTCGTACAGATGGCTGCCAGACTCAAATGACTGTGACATCAGTCTTGCAACCTGCACGTTTGTAATGCACAATGCTGATTCCACTCTATCAATAACAACCACGACTTTAGGTATGGGTTGCTTCTTTTTGCGTGCTCTCTTCCTGATTTACAGCCAGGATTTGTGCATCCTGAACCTGTTGGGTGTCAAGACATATACGCCTCAAATTTTCCATGGCCTATTTTTAACAGCTAGTCCGATTTTATCCATCACTTTGAGGATACAAAATGCTCGAGTAATTCAGCGGGCCTGGCAGCATCTCTGGAGAACATATATAGGTGATGGTTCAACTCTTCAATACTTGCTTACCTACTTTCCTTGTTGCCTGCCCAATTTTGACCATCTATGGCACAAGATAGGTGCCATCAAGGTGTTCATCCCAGCATATCCTTGCGAGCAGCAACCATGTAACCAGTGGGTGCTAATCTTTCCTGCATCTATTCCATTCATCACATCCCACCCTGTGCTGGCCCTGTGAGTCCCACCCCAGTTCAACTTTCATTTCTATATTCATATGTGAAGAAAATCTATTACCCAGAAGCTTATTATGGATAATTGCAATGACCTGGCTGAAGAGTGGTATCAGCATCCTAAATGAAACCCTGTTTCATTATACCTACCATACTTGCCTCATCTAGACCACAATGGCAGTATCTCTCCAATGAATATATCACTTTCTTTCTATTATCTTTGCCATCTTCTCACCTTTCACTTTTTCTACCTTTTAACACTGCACTTAGAATCCTAATTTTCCACCATCCACCTGTAGATCATATTTACTTTTCATCAATGGACCTTTATTGCTTTCCTTACTAATCCCTAATTAAGGCAACCACCATCTAAAACTTGCAATCTCTTTCCTCATTGCTCACTTTATACTGTCTTCTCTTAACAATACTCAATATGAGCTTCCCCAACCCCTTTACACCAATGACAACAAATGCATATCATAGAGCCATAGAGCGTGGAAACAGGCCCTTCAGCCCAACTTGCCCACACCTACCAACGTATCTCATCTACACTAATTCCACCTGCCTGCATTTGGTTCATATCCCTCTAAACCTATCCTATCGATGTACCTGTCCAAATATTTCTTAAACGTTACGATGCTGTCAGACTAAGACTTCCCCCCTCTCTCACTTGCGCATGGCTTCCTCACTAACCGCCCACAAACAGTCAAAATGAGCCCCCACTGCTCCTCCACCCTCACACTCAGCGCTGGTTCTCCACAGGGCTGTGTGCTGAATCCACTCCTCTATGCTCCGTGCACTTACGACTGTACTCCCATCCACTCCACAAACTCCATTATTAAATTCGCGGATGACACTACAGTGGTTGGACTCATATCAGGAGACAATAGACAATTGGTGCAGAGGTAGGCCATTCGGCCCTTCGAGGCAGCACTGTCATTCAATGTGATCATGGCTGATCATCCCCAATCAGTACCCCGTTCCTGCCTTCTCCCCATATCCCCTGACTCCGCTATCTTTAAGAGTACTATCTAGCTCTCTCGTGAAAGCATCCAGAGAACCTGCCTCCACCGCCCTCCGAGGCAGAGAATTCCACAGACTCGCAACTCTCTGTGTGAAAAAGTGTTTCCTCGTCTCCGTTCTAAATGGCTTACCCCTTATTCTTAAACTGTGGCCCCTGGTTCTGGACTCCCCCAACATCGGGAACATGTTTCCTGCCTCTAGCGTGTCCAAACCCTTAACAATCTTATATGTTTCAATAAGATCCCCCCTCTAAACCTAAACTCCAGAGTGTACAAGCCCAGCCGCTCCATTCTCTCAGCATATGACAGTCCTGCCATCCTCTTGTTATAAAGGCCAACATGCCATTCGCTTTCTTCACTGCCTGCTGTACCTGCATACTTACTTTCATAGACTGATGAACAAGGACCCCCCAGATCCCATTGTACTTCCCCTTTTCACAAATTGACGCCATTTAGATAGTAATCTGCCTTCCTGTTTTTTATACCAAAGTGGATAACCTCACATTTATCCACATTAAACGTCATCTGCCATGCATCCGCCCACTCCCCCAACCTGTCCAAGTCACCCTGCATTCTCATAGCATTCTCCTCACAGTTCACACTGCCACCCAGCGTTGTGTCATCTGCAAATTTGCTAATGTTACTTTGAATCCCTTCATCCAAATCATTGATGTATATTGTAAATAGCTGCGGTCCCAGCACCAAGCCTTGCGGTACCCCACTAGTCATTGCCTGCCATTCTGAAAGGGACCCGTTAATCCCTATTCTTTGTCTCCTGTCTGCCAACCACTTCTCTATCCATGTCAGCACTCTATCCCCAATACCATGTGCCCTACTATTGCCCACTAATCTCCTATGTGGGACCTTATTAAATGCTTTCTGAAAGTCCAGGTACACTACATCCACTGGCTCTCCCTTGTCCATTTTCCTAGTTACATCTTCAGAAAATTCCAGAAGATTAGTCAAGCATGATTTCCCCTTCGTAAATCCATGCTGACTCGGACCGATCCTGTACTGCTATCCAAATGTGCGGCTTTATAATTGACTTCAGCATCTTCCCCACCACCGATGTCAGGCTAACTGGTCTATAATTCCCTGTTTTCTCTCCCCCTCCTTTCTTAAAAAGTGGGATAACATTAGCTACCCTCCAATCCACAGGAATTGATCCTGAGTCTATAGAACATTGGAAAATTATCACCAATGCATCCATGATTTCCAGAGCCTCTTCATTAAGTACCCTGGGATGCAGACCATCAGGCCCTGGGGATTTATCAGCCTTCAGTCCCATCAGTCTACCCAACACCATTTCCTGCCTAATGTTGATTTCCTTCAGTTCCTCCCTCACCCCAGATCCTCTGGCCACTACTATATCAGGAAGATTGTTTGTGTCCTCCTTAGTGAAGACGGATCCAAAGTACCTGTTCAACCTCCTGCCCTCTGGTAGGTGGTAAAGGTGCGTTAAAATCCGGACAAACAGACTCAAGAACAGTTTCTTTCCCTGGGCCATTAGAACTCAAATATCCACACGACATGAGAATGCTGTCATCCATTCCACTATAAATCAGACCACTCAGCTAATATTTCTTCTTTTTTTAAATTCTTTTAAAGCATTTATTAAATATTAAAGTGTAATATTCTCCAAGTGCAATGTTCTATCTAGGTGTGATAATTATAATTTATCTACTATTTTAAGCAGTTAAATAACATATTGAATGTATTGGATGTGTTTTTGTCTTGTTTGGACTTGTTTGGGTTGCCCTGATCAGGAGTAGCTCTCCTAATTTTGTTGTATTTCTAAGTACAATGACAATAAAGGCTTATTATTATTATTACCTGCCTCAGCTACGTCTTCTGCCAGCTCGTTCCATACACCCACCTCTGTGTGGAAAAAGTTACCCCTCAGGTTCCATTAAATCGTTCCCCCTCTACCTTAAACCAATGTTCCTTGGTTCTCGATTTTTGGGCTCTCTGGGCAAGAGACTGTGTGTCTACCCGATATATTACTCTCATGATTTTGTACACCTCTATGTGATTACCCCTCATCCTCCTGCGCTCTAAGGAATAGAGTCCAAGCCTGCTCAACCTCTACCTATAGCTCAGGCCCTCAGGTCCTGGCAACATGCTTGATAATCTCTTTCCCATAACAGTGCCGAGAACTGAACACAATACTCTAAATGCGGCCTCACCAACATTTTAAATATGCAAGACACAAAAAGCTGGAGTTACTCAGTGGGTCAGACAGCATCTCTGCAGAAAAGGAATAGATGGCGTATAGGGTCGAGACCCTTCTTCAGGCTGCAAATAACTGTAACATGACTTGTCAACTTCTATGCTCATAGACACATATTACTTACACAAACTGTTGCCCACTACTTTCCCTAATATCAATCCAATTATCTGGTCTTGGGAAAAGTTTCACAGCCACACTTTTAAATTACCATTCGCCTAGGTTCTCACATCACTATTCTGTACAACATTTTTTGCAGCTAAAATTTAAAAGTAGAGGTTGACAGTATGGTTGTGCCAATTAAAGCATTGGTTTCTTGTCCTGATTTCGTGGGCGTATTTCAATCTCCTTCCATTAAAATCAAGGATTTTTTTCTTCAATAGGTTTGGTGGACGTGACTTTCCAATTAATGCCATACCTGGTCATTCCATGGAAAGGGTTGCTGTATTCCACACTTTAAAAAACAAATCAGTGATGGAGTAACTCAGCCAGTCAGGCAGCATCCCTGGAAGACGTGGATATTCTCTCTCAAGTCCTGGCAATATCCCCTTAAATCTTCTCTGCACTCTCTTCCAGCTGGAACTATCATGCATACCAAGACAGAACACCTATTCCAATAATGGACTGAGAGAATATGCTCCAGCAATCAGGATTGAGTGCTTTGTTATCATCTTGGAGGGTCACACCAGTTCTGGTGATTTAAAGAGAGGTTGGGCTGCAAGTTTCATCCAGTCCTCAAATCAAATAAATCAAACACTGCCATCGTTAATTCTTAAAGCTCTTCATATGATTTGTTCTTAAAGGTTTTCAGATTACACTTCATAAAAATCCAGAACCCAAGTACAGCACATTGGTATTATGATAGCAGCCTTTACAAAACCTGGTTCTGAGAAACAAGACAAACATTTCTCACAATAGAGGTGAAATTATCTTTACTAAAAAATTACTTAAAATAACAACTCAAATCTCGTTCAAGTTGGGCGTTAATGCAGTTTAAATTGTAATGTAGGCAATGAAGAGGTATGGAGTATGAAAAGCCACTCAGTGGGTAAAGATGATTGAAAAAATACATTGTTAGATAAGCAGCAGCAAACAGTAAGTGTAAATCCTCAATTATATATTCCATTGAGAAACAAAGAGTCCACAAGAAGGATAATCTCGATTGCTAAGGAAACAACAAATTGGAACTTAAAGCATACAATATTGAAGATTAGTGCCAGGCTAAAATAATGGGAACATTTTAGACACCAGCAAAAGATAACCAAAAATAATAAACAGGATGAAAATAGAGAGTAAGCTAGCACTCTGCTTTATCTAATCCTTTCAACAGTCTTGGATGTAGGCAGTCAAGTCCAAGGAACAGGTCTACTTTTAGTTCCATTAGTTTTCTTGTGGTGAGAGATCCAGCACAGAAGTGGGTGGATTTTCTTCTATTATTGAGACACTTCCACCATGATAGTCAATATTTCCCTTTAATTCTCTAACCTCATCCTTTAAGGCAAAGATCTCCAAACTATGGCCCGCAGGCCACATCCAGCCCGCCACGAGATTTTATCCGGCCCGCAGCAAACTCTTAGCACTGGGCTCCCCCGGGTCCTAAAGTCCGACGACTCAGAGAATTTGTACTGTGTTTGCAGCATTTGTTCTTCACACAACAGTTTAGTTTTCTTCGGAACGGATCTTTGGAGGAATGGATTCAAACCGAATTCCCAGTTCCAGGTGGGAGCCCGTTGTGCTCAGGCTCAGTCTCTCTCCCTGTAGAATACATAGATCATTCCTTGTCTCAGTCGCCGCCAGACCCTTCCCTCACCTCTCTCTCAGGTACATCATGTCTGTATCGGTGCTGCTTCCTGCCCTCGTTCACCGCTTTAATGCTTCATCTCCTTCACTGCCAGCTTCCAACCAGCTCCCATTTTCCTCTGCTCAAGCCACGAATATTCCCTTTGCTTTCTCGCCGTCTCTATCTCCGATTCAGAGAAAACGCGAGTGGCCAAAGTCCATTCCAAGCCCACGGACGCCATCGGCTTCCTTGTCTATCCACTACCCATCATCGGAACTGGGATATTCGAGTCCCTATAGCAAAACTGACATTTCTTCACTTCTGTGGTTATACAGGGCACTAGTGCGACCACACCTGGAGTATTGTGTGCAGTTTTGGTCTCCAAATTTGAGGAAGGACATTCTTGCTATTGAGGGAGTGCAGCGTAGGTTCACGAGGTTAATTCCCGGGATGGCGGGACTGTCATATGTTGATAGAATGGAACGGCTGGGCTTGTATACTCTGGAATTTAGAAGGATGAGAGGGTATCTTATTGAAACATATAAGATTATTAAGGGTTTGGACACGCTAGAGGCAGGAAACATGTTCCTGATGTTGAGGGAGTCCAGAACCAGGGGCCACAGTTTAAGAATAAGAGTTAAGCCATTTAGAACGGAGATGAGGAAAATCTTTTTCACACAGAGGGTTGTGAATCTATGGAATTCTCTTAAAGATAGCGGATTCAGGGGATATGGGGAGAAGGCAGGAACGGGGTACTGATTGTGGATGATCAGTCATGATCACAGTGAATGGCGGTGCTGGCTCGATGGGCCGAATGGCCTACTCCTGCATCTATTGTCTTTATTTTTTCCTACGGCCCACAAAAATGTGCCAAATATATAATGTGGCCCTCATGCTAAAAGGTTTGGAGGCCCCTGCTCTAAGGGACTAACATTTGCCATATCTACTCTTTTTATACACTTGTGGATGCTCTTATTGATTTTTGCATTTTGTGCAAGTTTCATTATCTATTTTCATCCTGTTTATTATTCTTGGTCATATTTTGCTGATGTTTAAAATGTTCCCATTATTTTGGCATACCACTAATCTTCAACTTTGTATGCTTTTTTCCCCCCGATTTGTTGTTTGCTCAGCAATCTGTTCTTCTTATGAAGTCTTTATTTCTCAATGGAACATACCTTTGAGGATTCTTAAGTGCTTGTCACTGCTATGTAATTTAATGTATTTTTCAGTCAGCGAGTCCCACAGATTCTGTATCGCTCCATGACAAATCTATAGTGGTATAACTGAGACCAGGAACTTGCCCCATAGGAAAATAATATGTATAGTTCTGGGTCTACAAACTATAGCTTGCCTCAGGAGTATTCTGAGCAAACCTTTTGATGGAATTGTGGCTCTTTATGAGATTACTGTCACAATCCACAAAGAAGCATACCCATAAACATCCTGAAAGCACTCCACCTACCTCTCTGTGGAGTCAGAATTCGCTATCTGGATCAGATGCTCACTGCTACTAGCTGACCGGTAAAGGCTTCTCCGGGAATGCTTCCTGCGGGGCTGTTCTCTTTCTTGAACCTCTTCCTGCTCCAAAGTTTCACTTTCCTCGTATGGGTATGCGACTAAGTTAATGTAACCATCACGACCTCCTTCGAAACATACTGACACAACACCTGGACAGGAAGAACATTGGTATTTACGAGACTAGCAAATTGGCTTTGAGTGAATGTTGTCTCCCAATTTGCTTGAGAAAGCTATTGCAAAGTAAGTACATGCATGTATTTGTAGCATCAGATGTTCCCCACTATTAAATAAAAGCACAAATAGTAATCACAGAAATTTGAAAAGAAAAATGTTATTAAACACTTAATAGGCCAATCAGCACTGAAAACTGAAATGGACAATCAGTGTGACGCTGCACGCTTTGCCTCCCTCTTAAGCTTACAAGCAGCTATCTTTCCCTGTTCGATTAATGAGGGAAATCTATAATGAGTGCTGGGTACATGGTCAGTGTTCATAATATAAAATACAAGGTGCTTCAAAGATTGCTCCCTAGATTACCAATTTACAAAGCTTTCTAAGCTGGTCCACAATTTAAAAAAATGTTCTTACCTGTCCAAACTGGGTGATTGGTGAAAAAAGTGTAATATTAATAAATTACAGAAGTTTGAGGTCATTTGATTTAATACTATATATTCTCACGGAATGCAGACATTGCAGGCAAGGACATAGTTTTGATTGAGTGACGTCTTAGAGGGAAACTCGAGGAGTTAGTGGTGGACTTTAGGAGGAGAGGAACACCCGTCTCCAACAATGGTGTGGATGTGCAGTTTACCAGGGAGTACAAATACCTTGGAGTGACACGGAAAGTAAACTGGACTGATCCAGGAACGCTGAGGCCCTGTACAAGAAGGGACAGAGCCGGCTGTACTTTTTGAGACGGCTCCCCTCCTTCTATGTCTGCAGTAAGTCGCTGCAGATGTTCTACCAGTGCCATCTTCTTCGCTGCCGTGTGCCAGGGCAGCGGGGCGAAGGCTGGGGACGTGAATAGGATCAGGAAACTCATCAGGAAGGCTGGCTCCATTCTGAGGCATTCATGGGAGGTGGTCTTGGAGGGGAGGATACTCCTCAAACTGCAGAACATCCTGGACAATGCAGCTCACCCCCTCCATGACACATTGGTCAACCTGAGGAGTACCTTCAGCAACAGACTGGTTCCACCATGATGAAGGACAGAATGCCAGAGGGGATCCTTCTTCCATGTAGCTATCAAACTGTACAACTCCTCCCCCTTCTGTCGTGAAGTAGACGGTGACTGAGGCTGACTTCCCTCCCCCTCCCTCCCTCTTTCCCCAATCCTTCCCACTCGTCACTTTAATTTCTTGTTTCATGTATTTTGGTTTTATGACTGTTGGCAGATCAATTTCGTACCCGAGATAAATAAAGTTCTATCGTATCATAAGTTAGTAATAGCTGTGTAATTGTAGCTCTTGCCTTTCATGGCACCCAAAGCCACAGATTGAGAGCTGTCAAAGTACCCTTGGTGAATGACTATGGTGCATTATGTGTTTGCCATAAGCAGTAAACATGGCTGATCAGCATGGAGAATGTGAATGAATAGAATGGCACATGGGGGGGGGGGGTCCAAACAGGTTGCTTTGCCTGGATGACATTGAGCTTGTGTGTCATCACATCTGCACTCTCTCAGACAAGGTACATTACGTTATCACACAGATTTGCTTTTTTTTTAAATGGAAAAACTTTAAGGAAATATCCTGCTGTAGAGCATACGCGGCTAACCAATTTTAATGATAGATTTTGCTGAGGATATTGAATGATTCTGCTTTTAAATGTCAAGGAGAGAAGATTTAATGGTGCTTTATATCTCGCGTGTGCAACTGCAGAGTTAAATTCTTCTTGCATATTTATACATGTAGACGTCGCCATGTTTTGAGGCCATTTCCAAAGTCCGATCCGCCCTTGTGTGTTCAGTCTACTGAAGCAGTTCCCGATCCAGGTAAGCCACAGCCTTCCCGTCTTCAACTGGATCGGACCGTGAACAGACGTCTCTCTCCTCACCCGACCAACTGTGTATCCCGGGGCCGCCTCCTGCATCCAACGTCGAAAGTGCTGGAAGTATGACCCTGGTTCACCCTCCTACCAGCTCTTGCTCCCCGTGTTCCACGTCTCCAGCGACTCCCTCTCCGGTTCCGCAGCACAAGCCTTCGGGGCCTCTGGACGGGTTCCTGGTTCCCTGGCCCGCCGATCTTTCAGGTTCTCCGGGCGTGTTCCCAATTCCGCAGCCTGTCAATCCTTCGGGACTTCCGGGAGAGTTCCCGGTTCCTCAGCCCGCTGAGCCTTCAGGTGGGTTCCCAGTTCCAAGGCACCTCGGAAAAGCCTCTGCCACGCAGCACCTCAGGAAGGCCTCACTGCTACTGGGTATTGCATAGCAATATGTGGCATGAACTAACCAGGCATTAGCTGATAATGGTTAGGGCCTTACCTGACAGTCATGGATAGCTGCATGATTTGAAGAATTACAGTTTTATTAATAATCAGCCCCATGCACAATAAGAAATATCATTGTATATACAAGGCTTCAGTAGTCACAGGCAGATCTGGTCTGAAAAGGTCGTGATATTCATCCAGGCAACTCATAAAATTATAGTGATATAAACAGCTACTTTAGGTCATAGAGTCATACGACACAGAAACAGGCCCTTTGGCCCAGCTTGCCCATGGCTACCACGATTTCCCATCTACACTAGTCTCACCTGCCTGCATTTGGAATATATCCCTCTAAACTTTTCATATCCAGGTACGTATACAATTATCTTTTAAATGTTATTATAGTACCTGCCTAAACTACCTCCTTTGGCAGTTTGTTCAATATACCCAACACCGTCTGGGTGGAAATAGTCGCTCCTCAGGTTCTCAACAAGTCTTTCACCCCTCACCTTAAACCTATGTCCTCTAATTCTCGATTCCTCTGCTCTGGGTAAACGACTGTGCATTCACCCTATCCATTTCCCCAACATTCCATAAACCCTAATGCAATTCAGATTTTACACAAGCCGGAATCGCGTAGAGTACTATTGTACACGTGTTAATTTACTTATGCAAAATCGGAGCTGTTCTGTGCCTTCAGTGATCAGCCCTTCAGTTCTATATCTACAAGTTCACAATTTACGAGCAGTATGCATAGTTCAATTGGGGTAATTACACATTAGTTCTAGAATTGCATGCTGAAGGTTCATTTTCCACAGGCACTACTATCAACGTAGCAGCAACTGTGTCGATTTCCATCCCTTGCCCAAATTAATTCAGAGATCTGAAGAAGGGTCTCGACCCGAAACATCACCTATCCATGTTCTCCAGGGAAGCTGCCCGACCCACTGAGTTACTACATCACTGTGCATTCTTTGTTTCGAAATGTCATATCTGCTATTTCTTTGTAGAACTGTCCACTGACCGGGGTGGTTTTTAAATGGTTTGTGATCCTAATTTGATAGCAGTGCCAGCTAACCAATTTATCACAATCAATGGGGTTCTTGTCTCACTTCTCGCTCAAACTGCAAGTCAATACTGCTAGTCTAAAGCTCGCCATCTCAGCAGCATCCAGCTATGACTCAGCAACAGCTAATAACTCAAAACCTTGCCACAAATGGGTCATCTTTTGTTTTGCTTGTTCCCAAATTGATGGAGAGCAAACTCCCCTTCTTTCACACTGCGTTAATAAATCAGAAGTGTTAAAACTGTGCTTAGGGCGGCTAATATTGGGACAGAGACCACTCTTTATCACTCTCCCAGCAACTTAAACTCCTGGAGTGGCAGCTGCCTATAAAAATTAAATCATAAAGTGCTGGAGTAACCACCGTGTCCTCCTGAGATGTTGCCTGACCTGCTGAGTTACTCCAGCACTTTGCATCTTACGGGGAATGCAGTTACTTGTAAACTTGAGTGCCGTCTCATTGTTGGAGCACTTCTGCAGCATGCTACCTTCTGAGCAAGCACCGCCACCATTGCCACCTTGAGTTCCATCTTATCATTGAGGCACTTAATGTGCCATGTGGCCTTCTAGGTAAGCATTGCCGTCATGGCCGGCTTGGTTCTACCGCCTGTCTTGCAATCGTTTAGTCACAAGGAACCTCAGATATAAACTCGAGTGATCGTACAGTGTTGTGGAAATTACAATCTGTCTTGATTCCACTAGGGACAGAATACAGAATTGTTTACTCGAGTGCAAGTTTACACAAGTCGAGGAGTGTCCGTAGTCCTAGCGTGCCTAATATCTCCTGATAGCTCAACCCTCAAATCCAAGCACCATCCTCATAGATCTTTTTTGCGCTTGATCCAGCTTCTATCCTTCTTAAAGCAGGATGACCCAAACTGATCAAACCCCAAATGCAACCTCCCCAACGTCTTGTGCAACTGTAACATAACGTCCCAACCCCAGGGGCCCGGGAAACTGCGGAGCTGCGGACTACTCACCATCGTGGGGCTGGCCGGCCTCGGAGCGTGGGGAGCGGTGGTGACTCGCTGCTGCGACTCGACTCCTGGGGCTCGGAGGCTCCAGCAACGCAGCCGCAGGTCCGGTGGACTGGGACATCGGGAGCTCGCGGGTCCGGGGGGAGAGAGAGACCGCTTCCCGGAGCTCCCGCAACGTGACTTCTCCAGCCCGTGTCGCGGGGTTGCCACGACCTGGAGCGGGGTCATACATTGCCCGGCACGGCTTCATGGCCGTGGGATATTCCAGCGCCCGCCGGGGGCTCCAACTTCGAGACTTCTAGACCGGGAGCGGGGCCGTAAATCGCCCGGCACGGCCTAAAATGGCCATGGGACTTAGCATCGCCAGCCTGGGGCTTGGACATCGGGAGAGACATGGAGAACAGGGGAGAGAAAAGACTTTGCCTTCCATCACAGTGGGTTCACTGTGATGGATGTTTGTGTGAACTAAATTGTGTGTATGTCTAGGAATTGTCTTTGTTTGTATGGCTGTGGAAACAGAATTTCGTTTGAGCCTCACTGAGGCTCAAATGACAATAAAATTGTATTGTATTGTATTATTGTATACTCAATATGTAGGAACTGCAAATGCTGGTTTACATCGAAGAAACACAAAATGCTGGAGATCTTTCTCAACCCGAAACATCACCTATTCCTTCTATCCAGAGATGCTGCCTGTCCCGCTGAGTTTCTCCAGCATTTTGTGCCAATCGTCTATACTCAATAACCTGACTGATGAAGGCCAATGTACTGAAAGCCTTCTTCACTACCCCATCTACCTCTAACGCCACTTTCAGGGAACTATGTGCCTCCTCGAAATCTCTCTGCTCTACAACATTGCCTCGGGCCTTGCCATTCATTGCATATATCTTGTCCTGCTTTGACTTCCCAAAATCCAACACTTCACATTTATCTACATTAAACTCCATTAAGCATACCTCAGCCATCTTACCCAATTGATGTAGATCCTGCTGTAATTTTTACTAACCAACGTTAGATAGAGCTCTTAAAGATAACGGAGTCAAGGGATATGAGAAGGCAGGAACAGGGTACTGATTGGGGATGATCAGCCATGATCACAGTGAATGGCGGTCCTAGCTCTAAGGGCCAAAAGGTCTACTCCTGCACCTATTGTCTATTGTCATCTTCGCTATCCACAATACAATCCAAATTATTGTCATCTGCAAAGCTTACCAATCATGCCGTCTACATTCTCATCCAAATCTTTGACATAAACTGTAAACAGCATGGGCCAGCACCAATCTCTGTGGCATACCACTAGTCACAGCCCTCCAGTCAGATTCATTGGACGCAATCGTCCACATACAAAACCATGCTGACTATCTCTAATCAGCTCCTACCTACCCAAAAGCATATATATCTTATCCCTCAGAACACACTCCAGTAACTTGCCTACCACAGATGTTAGGTTCATCGGTCTAAAGTTCCCAGGCTTTTCCTTGCAGCCCTCAAATAGAGGTACAACATTAGCCACTCAGTCTTCCGGAAATTCACCTGCATCTAATGATGATTCATATATATCAACCAGGGCACCAGCAATTTCTTCCCAAGCTTCCCAGTGTCACGGATGCATCACTTCAGACCTGGAGATTTATCTAGCTTCATACGCCTTCGGATGTTGAGCAACTCCTTGACTATCTCAAAATATCTTCATTAACTGCCCCAAGGTCTTTCTCCACAATAAAAACAGAGATGTACTACATTAGAAGACCATGCCCATCCCCTGCAGTTCCACATAGTGACAACTACTTTGGTTTCTGAGGTGCCATATTCTCTCTCTAGTTAGCTCATTTCATACAAACATAGAAAATAGGTGCAGGAGTAGGCCATTCGGCCCTTCGAGCCTGCACCGCCATTCAATATGATCATGGCTGATCATCCAACTCAGTATCCTGTACCTGCCTTCTCTCCATATCCCCTGATCCCTTTAGCCACAATGGCCACATCTAACTCCCTCTTAAATATAGCCAATGAACTGGCCTCAACTACCTCTGTGGCAGAGAATTTCACAGATTCACCACTCTGTGTGAGAAATGTTTTTCTCATCTCGGTCCTAAAAGATTTCCCCCTTATCCTTAAACTGTGACCCCTTGTTCTGGACTTCCCCAACATCGGGAACAATCTTCCTGCATCTAGCCTGTCCAACCCCTTAAGAATTTTGTACGTTTCTATAAGATCCCCCCTCAATCTTCTAAATTCTAGCGAGTACAAGCCGAGTCTATCCAGTCTTTCTTCATATGAAAGTCCAGACATCCCAGGAATCAGTCTGGTGAACCTTCTCTGTACTTCCTCTATGGTAAGAATGTCTTTCCTCAGATTAGGAGACCAAAACTGTACGCAATACTCCAGGTGTGGTCTCACCAAGACCCAGTACAACTGCAGTATCTCTGCTCCTATACTCAAATCCTTTTGCTATGAATGCTAACATACCATTCGCTTTCTTCACTGCTTGCTGCACCTGCATGCCTACTTTCAATGACTGGTGTACCATGACACCCAGGTCTCGTTGCATCTCCCCTTTTCCTAATCAGCCACCATTCAGATAATAGTCTACTTTCCTGTTTTTGCCACCGAAGTGGATAACCTCACATTTATCCACATTATACTGCATCTGCCATGCATTTGCCCACTCACCCAGCCTATCCAAGTCACCTTGCAGTCTCCTAGCATCCTCCTCACAGCTAACACCGCCCCCCAGCTTCGTGTCATCCGCAAACTTGGAGATGTTGCATTCAATTCCCTCGTCCAAATCATTAATATATATTGTAAATAGCTGGGGTTCCAGCACTGAGCCTTGCGGTACCCCACTAGTCACTGCCTGCCATTGTGAAAAGGACCCGTTTACTCCTACTCTTTGCTTCCTGTCTGCCAGCCAGTTCTCTATCCACATCAATACTGAACCCCCAATACCGTGTGCTTTAAGTTTGTATACTAATCTCTTATGTGGGACCTTGTCGAAAGCCTTCTGAAAGTCCAGATATAACACATCCACTGGTTCTCCCTTATCCACTCTACTAGTTACATCCTCGAAAAATTCTATAAGATTCGTCAGACATGATTTACCTTTCATAAATCCATGCTGATTTTGTCCAATGATTTCACCACTTTCCAAATGTGCTGCTATCCCATCTTTAATAACAGATTCTAGCAGTTTCCCCACTACCGATGTTAGACTAACTGGTCTGTAATTCCCCGTTTTCTCTCTCCCTCCCTTTTTAAAAAGTGGTGTTACATTAGCTACCCTCCAATCCTCAGGAACTACTCCAGAATCTAAAGAGTTTTGAAAAATTATCACTAATGCATCCACCATTTCTGGGGCTACTTCCTTAAGTACTCTGGGATGCAGCCTATCGGCCCTGGGGACATATCGGCCTTTAGATTAGAGATTAGATTAGATATAATTTATTGCCACACAGCCAGGCTGGTGAAAATTTGGGTTGTCTGCAGCGATACAATAATAAAGAACACACAACCACAATAAAACTCTAACACAAACATCCACCACAGCATTCATCACTGTGGTGGAAGGCACACAATTTGGCCAGTTCCTCCATTTCCCCCCCGTGGTCAGGACCAGAGTCCAGAGTCAGTCCAGGATCGGCTCTTCCTCACCGGAGACCGCGGCTTTAAGTTGTTGTAGGCCGCAGGCCGGCGGTCAAGATTTAAAGTCCCCGCCGCAGCCAGAAGCACCGTAGACTGCAGGGCCGGCGGTCGAAGCTCCCCTCCAGGGGTGATGGTAAGTCCATGCTGGACCCGCGGTAGAAGTCGGCCGCGGGCCGGCAGTGATGGCTTCTTCTTCCCCCGGGTCCCCAACGTGAGATCCCGGGCTGTAGACGCCGCACCAGCTGGAGTTCTGCAGACCGCGGCTTCAGGCTGCCGGCAGCCCCGGGCCAGCGAAACGGAGCGCTCCCCTCCAGCGAGGGCTCACCCGCTCCACGCCGAGAGTCCACGCTGCGCACGCCGCTGAAGCCCCGGGCGCGTTTCCGGGAAAGGCCGCGTCGATCCTTGATGTTAGGCCACGGGGGAGGCGACCTGGAAAAACTCGCATCTCCGTGGAGGAGGCGACCGAAGCGGTTTCCCCCTTACCCCCCCACACCACCCCCCACATAAAACACACAAAGAAACATTAAATACAGACTTTAAAACATACAAAAAAAATAAAAAAAAGTTGAAAAACTGACGAGCTGCATGCCATGGCTGCTGACAGAGCAGCGCCCCCTACCTAATCCATTCAATTTACCTAACACCACTTCCCGGCTAACCTGGATTTCACTCAGTTCCTCCATCTCATTTGACCCCCGGTCCCCTGCTATTTCCGGCAGATTATTTATGTCTTCCTTAGTGAAGACAGAACCAAAGTAATTATTCAATTGGTCTGCCATGTCCTTGTTCCCCATGATCAATTCACCTGTTTCTGACTGCAAGGGATCTACATTTGTTTTAACTAATCTTTTTCTCTTCACATATCTATAAAAACTTTTGCAGTCAGTTTTTATGTTCCCTGCCAGTTTTCTTTCATAATCTATTTTCCCTTTCCTAATTAAGCCCTTTGTCCTCCTCTGCTGGACTCTTGAATTTCTCCCAGTCCTCTGGTAGGGCTGCTTTTTCTGGCTAATTTGTACGCTTCATCTTTTGTTTTGATACTATCCCTGATTTCCCTTGTTATCCACGGATGCACTACCTTCCCTGATTTATTCTTTTGCCAAACTGGGATGAACAATTGTTGTAGCTCATCCATGCAGTCGTTAAATGCCTTCCATTGCATATCCACCGTCGACCCTTTAAGAATCAATTGCCAGTCTATCTTGGCCAATTCACGTCTCATACCCTCAAAGTTACCTTTCTTTAAGATCAGGACCCTTGTTTCTGAATTAACAATGTCACTCTCCATCCTAATGAAGAACTCAACTATATTATGGTCACTCTTGCCCAAGGGGCCACGCACAACAAGACTGCTAACTAACCCTTCCTCATTACTCAATACCCAGTCTAGAATAGCGTGCTCTCTCGTTGGTTCCTCTACATGTTGGTTTAGAAAACTATCCCGCATACATTCCAAGAAATCCTCTTCCTCAGCACCCTTGCCAATTTGATTCACCCAATCTATATGTAGATTGAAGTCACCCATAATAACTGTTTTACCTTTGTTGCACGCATTTCTAATTTCCTGTTTGATGCCATCCCCAACTCCGCTACTACTGTTAGGTGGCCTGTACACAACTCCCACTAGCGTTTTCTTCCCCTTAGTGTTTCGCAGCTCTACCCATATCGATTCCACATCCTCCAAGCTAATGTCCTTCCTTTCTATTGCGTTAATCTGCTCTCTAACCAGCAACGCTACCCCACCTGCTTTCCCTTTCTCTCTATCCCTCCTGAATATTGAATATCCCTGGATGTTCAGCTCCCAGCCCTGCTCACCCTGGAGCCATGTCACCGTGATCCCAACGATATCATAGTCATTAATAGCTATCTGCACATTCAACTCATCCACCTTATTACGAATGCTCCTTGCATTGAGACACAAAGCCTTCAGGCTTGTTTTTACAACACTCTTACCCCTTATACAATTATGGTGAAAAGTGGCCCTTTTTGATTTTTGCCCTGGATTTGTCTGCCTGCCACTTTTACTTTTCACCTTGCTACCTATTGCTTCTACCCTCATTTTACACCCCTGTCTCTACGCTCACACATTTAAGAAACCCTTTCCCTTTAACTCCATCCTCGACTATCCCATTTCACACCCCACCCCCCTTATTCAGTTTAAAACCACCCGTGGAGCAGTGGCAAACCTGCCTGCCAGAATGCTGTTCCCCCACCTGTTAAGATGCAATCCGGCCCTTTTGTACAGTTCCCCCTTACTCCAAAACAGATCCCAGTGATCTAAGAATCTAAATCCCTGCCTCGTGCACCAGTTCCTCAGCCACACATTCAGGTCCCGTATCTCCCTGTTCCTGCTCTCGCCAGCACGAGGAACTGGAAGCAAACCGGAGATAACAACCCTGGAGGTCCTGCTTTTCAGCATTTTTCCAAACTCTCTGAAGACACGCTGCAGAATATTCATCCCCTTCTTTCCGACATCGTTTGTGCCGACATGCACTACCACTTCCGTCTGTTCACCTTCGCCCTTGAGGATTTTCTGCACTCTATCCGTGACATCCTGGATCCTGGCACCAGGAAGGCAGCATACCATCCTTGAATCCCGTCTGTTGCCGCAGAAACCCCTGTCCGTACCTTTCACAATGGAGTCTCCCACTACAATGGCGTTGCCTGACGTTGGCCTCTTTGGTTTTGGCTCAACAGCCCTTTTTGCTTTGCAAGCCAGTACATTTCCTTAATGTAGATAAAATCTCTCTTGATTTTCCTTAATATTATGTGCCAGAGTGATCACCTCCGCTTGAGATTTATGAGCTTTCAATGTCACCACTTTTTAATAAATGTTTATTTGATTATTTTTAATTCTTGTAAGGGCAACCCAGTGGCGCAGTGGTAGAGTTGCAGCCTTACAGCAACAGAGACCCAGGTTCAATCCTGATTACGGGTGCTCTCCGTACGGAGTTTGTACATTCACCCTGTGAACACATGGGTTTTCTCTGGGAGCTCCAGTTTCCTCTCATTTTCCAAAGATGTGCAGTTTTGTAGAGTAATTGGCTTAAGTAAATTGTCCCTAGTGTAGGTAGAACTAGTGCACAGATGACTGCTGATCGGCCAAAGGGCCTGTTTCCACTTTGTATCTCTAAACTAAACTTTAGTTTTTTTGATATTAAAGGAGGAAACAGCTGCTAACGGTTGACAATGTTCGTAAATTTCTTTTTTCCCCCAATCTTCAAGTTCTCCACAAATTTGTATGAATTACGAAGATAGAACTTGACACAAGTTAAGTAAAGATATATTAGAATTATCATGTTGAAATAATTTAATCACCCTGACCAAAAAATCTCTCATATCAATAAGATCAATAAAAGTAAGACCGAAAAAAGCTACGGCAAACTGTTGAGGTAATAGGAGGCAGCCGTTTAACATTGAGATGTTTAACTATGACAAACATCTTTTGATATTCTTCCAGTGTTACAATGACTTATGACTGGATACTACAAAAGTCTTATTTAAACAGGACCTTTCTATACTGCTCATTCTCAGAATATAATTATTTCAGGCATGGCTGGTGTTTATTGACTACAACTAAACACACATGAGAATATCAGCTTTCTTGAATTGCTTTGATTCCCGTTATGAAAGTAATTGAACATGCCTGTTAGAGCACGGAACGACAAGATTTTGCCATGAAGGAACTGTGATCCATTTCAACAAATTAGAATAGCTTACCGTTTGGAGCTGAAGGTAAAAGACACTGCAGATGCTGGAATCTAAAACAAAAACAGAATGCTGGAGGAGCTCAGTGGATCAAGCAGCTTCTGTGTAAGCAAGAGGAGTAAATTGACGTTTCAGGCCAGATTCTGCATCAGGATCTGATGCAGGGCCTTATCTTGAAACATCAACCTACACCTTTTGCCTCTGCAGATGCTGCTTGACCCGCTGAGTTCCTTAGCATTGTTTTTGTACTATTTGGGGATTGTTGAATTTCCGCAATCTCATCATCCACATCAGGGAAGAGGAGGAAGGTATTCAAGGGAACACCCAGAGATGCCGCAATCGTGACCATCTCCAAGGAAGGAAACAGTTCTGACCATGGTAACTCCAGGGGGCTCTTCCTGCTCTCTGCCATGGGGGAAAGCATTTATCTCTCCAACATTAACTCAGATGAGATTAAAGATAACCCCACATCCTCCCCAACCCTGGAGGAATCATTGCCACAAACACTATACTTTGGCTTAATAACCAGTGCAAATGCTCTTAAATGACATCACTAAATCTGTCAAGCTATTAAAATAAAGACAGCACGTCTTATTTTAGCATTATATGATGCAGATATCTGAACCATGGGGTTATTGCTACATTACAGTATTAGTACAGTAACCACTTTAGAAGTAATCCAATTTGTATTAAGGCTACATTGACACATGAGAATGTGTTGCAGCTCACTCAGGCCAAATAATAACCAGCTCAAACACTTTTTGCGCTGACAACATTATTTAAGTGTCTTGGCATTGAACAGCTGCTCCAAAGTGATCTATGGGAACAGCCAAGGACTGATTAACACGTAAAGTGAATATAAACAGAAAACACTGGAAACATTTTGTTTCAAGTAGTATTGTGTAAAGCTAACATGTCAGGTTGTAGATCTGTTGCCAGCATCTTGTGTTTCAGATTTACAGCAAATGCAGATATTTGAATTTAATGTAAACTGAACCTTGAGACTATTGATTATGAGAAATGTAAGTTGTTGCTAAACTGACTCTCAGTTGCAATAATAGTTTCAGTATTAATACAAAATAATCATTACCAATACAATTAAATGGTCCTAAGTGCAGTGAAAATATGACAAAGATAATGAATGCAACACAAACTAACCAAATCCGGTGGAATTAGGAAATAAATACTGTACATATAGTTTCCAAATTAACACGCGCACATGCAACTGTGGCAGAGTCCTTAAGAGGGAAGAGCAAACAGGTGGGAGAAAGGGGAAGAAACAAAGAAGAGAGGAAAATAGGAAGAAAGCTATTCTTATGATTATACAACATTCTCTTTTGACTATTCACCCCATCCAGTGTATGTGTAATTCTGAAAGGATAGATTGGTCTTGGAATAGGACACAAGCATTATGGGAGTGGCTGCGCTGCCTTGCAGCTGCGGCTCGCCTGCAGTCCGTTTGTCTTTTCTGTTTTTTGTTTTCTTTTGTCCTGTTTTTGCGGTTTGTTTCGGTTTGTTTGGCTGTGTGTGTGTGGGGGGGGTAGGTGTGGTGTGTTTTTTGGCTCTTCCTTCGGGGGGATGCGACTTTTCCTGCCGTATCCCCGTCTCCGTGTCCGTCTGCGCTGAGGCCTATCGCGGAGCTGGCGGCCTCCAACTGCGACCGACCTCGAGGCTGTGGAGGCTGTGGAGCAGACCAGGACTTACCAACGCGAGCCTGGCCGACTTCGGGGCTGTGGTTGTGGTGCGGCACAACTTCCGACCCGACTTTGGAGCCTCGGAGGCTCGGCCGCGGGCCAGTGGACGACATCATCGGGAGTTCGAGTTCGTTTTCCGGAGCTCCCGCAACTACAGCTGCGTCCGCTGGACTGGAGGACGGCAGCTTCGACCGCCCCGGGCCGCGGAGTTTGAACCGGCCCGTTTGCGGAGCTCGGATTCAGCCTGCGGGACTTACCTACCATCACCCGGCGGGGTCATAACATCGGAGGCTTGGATTGCCTCAGCGCAGAGGGAAAGCAAGGAGGAAAGAAACAATGACTTTGGGGCTTTAAACTGTGTTGAGTGTTTGTTATTTATTCTATGTTATGACTGCAGGCTAAACCATATTGTTTGTTTTGTTTTTGTTTTTGTCTTTTGTTTTTACCTTGTTTGGGATGTGTTTACCTTGTGTGGGACTAAAGATGGAAATTAGCTACTGGCTACAATCTTGCATATTACATGCAAATGTTTATTAATATGCACTGTCCCTAATAAAATCAATTCAATTCAATTCAATCCAATTTATCAACATTGATAATTGGACTAAAAGTGACAAATTATAAGGTAGATACTCATCTTATATTTCCTTCATTATAGATGAAAGAATGATTGTATTTGAGCGAATTAATACATTTCGCAAAGGCAATCAAGAGATATTTCTTTAATTTTCATATATTTAACGTGCTACATTCTGCATCAGTTTTAGCATGCCCATTAATTTCCTTTTACTCTCTAAATGCCAGCAACAAAAGCAACTGCATTGCCAGGGAAATCTTAGTTTCTACCCTATCACTAATAGTCATTCTCCACCCCTCCTCATCTCAAAACAGGCTTGCTTTCTTACTCTTGCAGTTCTTATCAATTTAATCAAAATATGACCCGTTTCTCTCTTCCCACAGACAATGCCTGACCAGCTAACTATTCCCAGCAATCTGTTTCAGCAAGAGAAACTGCTTTAGCAGGTGAGTGGAAATCAGGGACAAAAATCCTAAAGTTAGAGTTTGAGCATTTCTGGGCAATGTCAATAAATATTTCCCCACATAAATTGGTGGAAATTCTAAATAAGTAGCCATTGAGGCTGTTGGTCAAATTAAATTTTATAAACTGAAATTGTGTGATTTTTACTAAGCATAGGTATTATAAGTTACAGAACCAAGATGAGGAAGATCTCAGTGGCACAACGGTAGAGCTGCTGTCTCACAACACTGGAGACCTAGGTTCAATCCTATGGGTGCTGTGGAGTTTATCCGGTCTCGCTGTGACAGCAGTGGTTTTCTCCAGGTGCTCCTGTTTCCTGACACATTCGAAAGACATGCAGGTTTGTAGGTTAATTGACATCTATAAATTGTCCCTGGTGTGTAGGATGCAAAAGTGGGAAAATGTAGAACTGGTGTAGGGATGAACTCAGTGAGCTGAAGGACCCTTTTTCCACGCTCTATCTCAAACTATAGATGCAGATCAGTAATGAATCAAGTAAATAATGGAGCAGCATGGAATAGTCTTGTGTTTGTAAGAACAGTAGAAGACAAAGAAGTCAAAGGAATAATACATTCATTGCAAGTACACTTGAGGAGGGAGAGGGAGAGAGGGGGGGGGAGAGGGGGGAGGGGAGATGGGGGAGGGAAGAGGGGGGGGGGAGGGGGGGAGAGGGGGAGGTGTAAGTAACTGCTCTTGACATCAAGGCAGCACTTGATCGAATACGATTGCAATGGAAATTAAGGGAAAAAACCCTCCTCATGTTAGAATCATATTTAGCAAAAAGAAAGTCGGTTGGAGGCCAATCGTCTCAGCCACAGGATATCTCTGCATGAGTTTCTCGGGAATGCGCCAGAGGCTATAACGTTTTTATTTGCTTCATAATGACTTTCCTTCAGTCATTAGGGCAGGAGGGATGTTCAATGATAAGTGCACAATGTTTAGCATCATTTGCAACTCTTCAGTCCACATTCAAATGTGTCAAGACCTGGATAATATCCAGGCCTGGGCTGATAGATTGGCAAGTAACATTTATGCAACACAAGTGCCAAGCAATGATGATATTCAATAAGTTCTAACTATTACCCTGACATCCAATGGCATCGCCATCATTATCAATATCCTGAAGGGTTACCACGCACATTGTGGCTTTAAGACAAGTTCAGAGGCTAGGAATCCTGCAGCGAATAACTTGCCTCCTAATGTCTCACCAACCACAATGCACAAGTAAGGAGTGTGATGGAATATTCTCTACCTGCTTGGACAAATTCCAACACAACAACACTCAAGAAGCTTGATACTGTATAAGACATAGCAGTCCCCTTGATCGCCACCTCATTCACAACCACAGACGCAAAGTATCAGCTGTTTGTACCATCTACAGGAGCTACACACCAAGACTTCTTAGGCAGCACTGCAGCTGCACACCAAGACTTCTTCGGCAGCACATTCCAAATCCACGATCTCTACCAAATCTAAGGATAAGGGGATAAGATCCCGTCAATATCAGGGGAACACCACTTGGAAGTGGCCTTCCATGCCACACACCATCCTGACTTGGAAATAGGATGCTTTTCCTTCTCCATTGCTGGGTCCAAATCCTGGAACTCCATCAGCATTTTGGGTATACCTACCTCCCAAGGCAGCAGCTCACCACTACTTTAGCAAGGTCAAGTAGGGATGGACAATTAAATGCTGGCCCAGTCTGCAAAGTCCACATTCCTTGAATAGCCCTAAAAAAAAATTGTTGGAGTCAGTGTAAATTACGATAGATGATTCATTGAATGTGGAGGCAGGTGGGATGAAATGCAAGGACCAGGGGACCTTCTGCAGTCTTTATAGCATTTGGGCAAAGTTACAGATTGCCTGATGTCACTCTTATTGATCATCAATCTAATTTTAAGATGGTGCCCTTGTTTTGCATCTGCCAGAGGAAGTATTTATCAAATAAATACCTTCAAATTTTTTTTTACCAGTGTCTTTAGATAGCCTCTCAATCTTTGATAATCAGTGGAACACAAAATTAAGTTCATGCCACATATCTGTATAATATAAATCCATTCTTGAGCTTTCATACCAGTAACTAAAAGTAAGTACTGCCACTGTACTAACAGCTCAGGCCTCATAAGTTGAAAAGACATAGGAGCACAATTAAGCTATTCGGCCCATCATGTCTACTCCGCCATTCAATCATGGCTGATCTTTCCCTCTCAACCTCACTCTCCTGTCATCTCCCTGGAACTTTGGATACCCTTAATAATCAAGAACCTATCAATCTCCACTTTTAAATACACAAAGACTTGTCTCCATAGCCATGGCTCCATTCTAAAGATATGTCCTTTTATAATGAGGCTGTGCCCTCTGGTCCTAGACTCTCCCTCCACTGGAAATATCCTCTCCACATCCATTCTATCCAGATCTTTCATTATTCGGTGCATTTCAATGAGACCCCCCCCAAAACTCCAGCAAGTACAGGGCCAGAGCCATCCAATGCTTTACATACGTTAACCTAATCATCCCATTATCATAACTCTCCTCCGGACCTTCACCAATGCCAACACATTCCTCCTCAGATATGTGGTTCAAAACAGTCCACAATATTCAAATGTGGTCTGACCACCGCCTTATAAAGCCTTAGCATTACATCCTTACTTTTATATTCTAGTCTTTTTGAAATGAACGGCAACATTGAGTTTGTCTTCTTTACTACCAACTCAAGCTGCAAATTAACATTTTAAGAATCCTGCACCAGCACTCCCAAATACCAATGCACCTCCGCTTTCTGAATCCTCTCCCCATTTAGAAAATAGTCTATACCTTTATTCCTCCGACCAAAGTGCATGACCATACACTATGCAATGCTATATTCCACTTTTTTGTCCACTCTGCTACCCTGTCCAATTCCTCAACACTACCTGACCCTCCACCTATCTTCTTATCATCTGCAAACTAGGCCACAAAGCCATCGATTCCATTATCTAGATCATTAACATATAACGTGAAAATTAGTTGACTTAACACCAACCCCTGTGGAACATCAGCCAGAAAAGCCCCTCTTTATTCCCACTCTTTGCTCTCTGGCAGTCAGCCAATCTTCTATCCATGCTAGTACCTTGCCCCTAATACCATGGGCTCCTATCTTGCTTAGCAGCCCGACATGTGGCACCTTATCAAAGGGCTTCTGAAGAGAGTTAGTCAATAAATGCACGGGGTCACCACCACAAAGTCATTGAGACAGTTCTCCATGTGGCTGTGGTGAAATACAACCTAGCAAATGGATTCGCAATCAGGTAGAGAGTGAAGTGCTGCTCAACTAAAATGGGACTAAAGTAAACTCAACCAGGAATATGCCATGGCAACCAAATCTCACACATCTTGTGGACTGCACAACTGTATAAAAGAGGTCAAGTTAGAAATTCACACGAAGAACCGGCACTTTCATCACATGTATAGGCTAGATGTCCCATCTATGGTACTGCGATTACATGAAACTCAGGTAACTAGGCAAACCCATTTATGTTGGTATCAATAAATTTTAATGGATGAAACTCAGCTGGATTCTCAGCTGCCTGGACTTGACACTTGCAATCTCCACCTCATTGATCTTACCTGGTGCAGATGCCAGAGATCAATTGAACATCCAGGAACCATCCAGACAGGAGAAGTGAAATGCAAACAGCTTACAACTACAACTAAGCTGCTTATAACTGAGATAGGGAATGCCTTTTTACAAGCTTTTAAATCACTGATATCGACATTTAAAACATTTAGATAGCTTTAAATAAATTAAATATTTCACAAATATAAAAATGAGTAACATCAAAACATTAAGAAATCATTCATGAGATATTGCAATAAAAGTATAAGAAAAATGACTAAACTTTTGAATTTGATCTCCATGCAGGAATCCCTATTCATAAAGGTGTGGTGTCTCCATTTCGACACCCTTCTTCCCAATACAATCAGGCTCTGCCACTGGATTCCACACAAATGTCTGGCATTTAATTATCTGACCTTCAGCCAAAGGCAGCACTGTTTGCATGTTAATGACAGATAGCTTCGCATTTATGTGCATTCACCCAATCTAAAATGCCAGAAGCACTAATACTATTGTGCCATTTCAGAAGAAAATTGAGTTGATTTAATGTTAAGGGTTTGTTAAATGTATTATTAACTCACTGTTATAGCTGAAGCTCAATTTAACAAACACCAAGGACTATTTTTAAACAATTATTCCCATCCATCTGTTAAGACTAACTTACATGTCTGATAAGAGAAGTGGATTACATACTGCATCTATTTAAAGTACAAATACCGTAGAGACCAACAGATTCAATGAAGTAAAAATCCTGCCAAACTGTTCCCATTTCAACCAGATAGCTGCTCACTCTAAACCAAACAAATGCATGCTTCCTTGTAATTTGAATTTAGACTTATTCCATAGATAAAAATAAATCAGAAAGAAGTGCAGACTCTGCTCATTTCTGTTAAGAGGATTCTTGACATCTCACCTTTGTATTCTGGAGTAAATTCTTTCATTTCTGGTGGCAGGGACTCATAGAACCTCTGTTCCCGACTGATGAGGGGCTTACAAACTGTATGATCATCATAGCGCATCATACTGGTATGCCCGCCAACCTGATGGATGAAGGGCTCCAAGAGAACTCCTTTGCTTCTCTCTGGAACTGTGTTGTTACTATATTTCCCCACTTCCATGATGTCCAAAAGGCACATTGCGTTACAGAGCCACAACTCAGAGGAGACATGGAGCACAGCGCATAGGCCTGGCTACGCTGGCTGCAGGTGTACAGGCCAGAGGACCAGCCTCCAGGACCAAATATCTCCAGCGAAGAGCTGTTCCAAACTCCACTGATGTCTTGCTCAGTGCTTGCTTCTAGAAAGAAAGGAAAAAGGAAAACGTAAACTCACCTAAACTCCAGTAATCAACTCATTGGCACATCACAATTCTGTGACAATGTGGAATATAGAATGTGCCTCATTTTCCACTTGGGTAGCTTACAACCCAACAGTATGAACATTGAATTATTCAATTTTAGCAAACTTCTACAAACACCCCAGTTCCCCCTCCCCTTTCATCCCCCTCACCCTTCTCCTGAATCCTGGCTGACCTTGCACCGTCTCTCTGACCACCCCTTCCACCAAAAGTGTCCTTCAACAAGCTTCAGTGTTTGAAAATATGTATCCCTTTTGGGCCTACACCTATTTCTATCTCGAGCCTTTGTCCAATGTTCTGCCTATCAGAGAACTCCCTTGCTTGAGGTCATCTGCTGCGTTTAGCCCCTGTTCAGCCCCTTCTCTCTTCCAGCTTTCTTTCCCGTTTCTCCCTGCAATGAGACTGAAGAAGGGTCCAGACCCGAAACATCTATCCATGTTCTTCAGAGTTGCTGCCTGACCCAGTTATTGCAGCATTTTGATTAATGTTTTGTATTGGTTGCAACTATTCAGTAGAATATTTCATTGTACAATCTTAATCTACTTCCAGGTGGCCTTAAAATTAATAGAACTGTCATCAGAGATGTCACAGGTGAATCTCACACCTTTCATAAATTTGAAACCGATTGGTTAGATAAAGTTAATTTCCATTATGACTAGCCATATCGAAGCAATGGTAAAGAAAGCACATCAACACTTCTACGGTCTTAAAAGTTTAGGATGTTCGGCATGTCCCCAACATACCTCACCAACTTCTACAGATGCACCGTAGAAAGTATTTTATCAGTATGTATCGCCGAATGGTTTGGGAACTGTTCCATCCAAGACCGCGAGAAACTGTAATGAATTGTCGACGCAGCCCAGACCATTACGTAAACCGACCTCCCTTCTATTAACTTCATCCACACTTCAGGTTGCCTCAGCATAATCTAGGATGAGTCTCACCCCAGACACTCCCACTTCTCCCCTCTCCCATCAGGCAAGAGGTATAGAAGTGTGAAAACACATACCTCCAGATTCAGAGGCAGTTTCTTCCTAGCAGTTAACAGGTAACTGACCATCCAATCACCATATAAAGAGCAGTCCTGAATTACCATCTATCTCATTGGAGACCCTCAGATTATCTTTTACAAACTTTACTGGATTTTATCTTGCACTAAACGTTATTCCCTTTATTCTGTATCTGTACACCATGGATGGCTTGATTGTAATCATGCAGTCTTTCCACTGACTGGATAGCACGTAACAAAAAAACTTGTACACGTGACAATAAACTAATTTCCCATTGAAAGTGGTATATGTTACCATTGCTATTTATCCCAATATCTATTTCAAGCAGGCATATTGGAATATGCTGCCCTTTCAAATGCACACACTTAAGGGCCTGTCCCACTGTACGAGGTAATTCAAGAGTTCTCCCGAGTTTCCCCTGATTCGAACTCGGAGAATTACGGTAATAGCCGTTCGTAGGTACTCGGGGCTCTCGCGGACATTTTTTACACTGTTGAAAAAACTTCACGAGCTTACCGCGTTTCCCGAGTACCTGCCGTTAACATTACGAACCCCTAAGAGATGTCCCGAGCTCCGACGTACCCGCTACGTACTTACGAGTTTGATTTTTTTTTTTTAATCTCGGGAGAGCTCTTGGGTAAACTCGTATAGTGGGACAGGCCCTTTAGAAGAGCAACAAGGAACTTCTCTCTGTAACAGTGGGATTGAGGATTATTTAAAAGCTAGAAATGAAACCCATGGAGGATAATTACAAGCAGAATACGCTGATTTCACTTACATGTTCTGGTCTGCCTGGTAATTAAAAGTCATATACCACTTTATCGTCTGTACCACTTTATCGCAAACACTATCTTTCACACTATCTTCCATCAATAACTAGCAACATCAGGCCAGATTTAATGCCATATATTCACATTGTCGGATTACAAACTAGAGTATATTTATTAAACCTTCACATTGCTCGTATGTTGACAATCCAATGTACAATCACTACATAATGACAAGTCCACAGGTTACGGCATGAAGCAGAATATTTCTGTTTACCATTCTGCTGTTCTAAAGAAAATTTCTAACATGCTATGCTAAAGCATACTGAAAATCTATATCTTTAAACCTCCGTTAGGTTCACTATTTCAATAGATCATATTGACAAAATGACGAAATTTCCTGTGCTGATCACTAAAACAATTAAAAGTATCTTTCTACGCTTGAATTGCAGTTTTATTTACAGTAGGCGAATTTCAAGTTAATGGGAATCAGGAGGCAGCAAGACAAGAACTGCACAAGACATTTAGCTTCTATAAGGACTGGAGCATCTGAGACCCAGGTTTGATCCTGACCTCGGGTGCTGTCTGTGCAGAGTTTGCACGCTCTCCATGGGTTTCTTCTGGTCGATCCTGTTTCCTCCCATATCCTAAAGATGTGCAAGTTCATAGGTTAATTCAGCTCTGTAAAATTGGCCCTAGTGTTTAGGGAGTGGATTAGAAAGTAGGATAACATAGAACAAGTGTGAATACGTGATCGATCGTTGGCGTGGGCTCGGTGGTCCGATAGACCAGTTTCCATGCTGTATCTTTAAACTTAAACTATACTTAAACTGGAGAGTGACAGCAACACAACAAAGAAAGGGAGTAAATTTATTGACTGATCAAGATTTTAAAAATGATGCTCAATTCTAACCCACCAATAGTACAAAATAGTTAAGACTTTGAGCCAGAAATGGTAAGTGGCCTAATAACAAGCATGTGGAATGATTGCACTGAAGCAACAGATTTAAAGGGGACATGTCCGAAGAAAAAATGTTAGGAAACACAACACAAATTGGGCAGCAAGGTGGCGTGGCGGTAGAGATACTGCCCTACAGCATCAAAGACCTGGGTTCGATCCTGATTACAGCTGCTTGTCTATACAGAGTTTGTACGTTCGCCCCGCAACCGCGTGGGTATTCTCCGAGATCTTCTGTTTACTCCCACACACCAAAGACGTACAGATTTGTAGATTGGCTGGGTATTAATGTAAATTGTCCCCAGTGTGTTAGTGTGCGGGATCGCTGGTCAGACTCGGTGGGCCGAAGGGCTTGTTTCCGCGCTGTATCTCTAAACTAAACTAAGAAATAAGTCTTTGACTCCAACCCTTTGGCTCACCTTGACCGTGACAACCAAATTCACATATTGGACAGAAAGCTGCACCATAAGTTCCTGACATTTGCATTCTATGCCCCAACATAACTACAATGCCAGGTAATGAAAGTTTCACACGTTATGGTCTATTATAGTTGGTTACTTTTCATGCAATATCAATAAGACGGCAGTTTACTTACTTATAAATGTATCCAGATATAGTAGCTGTTGACTGGTCCAAGTAGTCAATCCGGCAATTAAAAACTTTTTCACTGTGAAGGTGACTACCAATGTGTACACTATTTCTATGAACTCTTTCCAACAGTAATGACAAATAACAAGTACGTCAGACATGAACACACGCCAAAGAACCAGCCTGTCTGATTACGCATTGCCCTTGCATGAAAATAAACAAGCAAATCAGCACAAAGGAAAGGTACCTATTGAATCAGCCATTTGATTTCAGAGAACACAAAGGTGACCCCGGTGAGAGGCTTTACAGCTATGATAAACTAGTTACCAAGGATCAAGTGCTTTGCTGAAAAGGCTCTTCATACTAAATCTTTTCTATAATTGCTGATCCTCTTACTTCCCAGATCTATCGCTCATCAATATTTTTAATTTACACTAGACCAAATGGGACCTGTTGGGTCCCTGTCACATGGGAGGGCTGGTCCCCCAATGCAACCCGTTTCCCCAACGCAATATTCCACCACTCACCCGTTCCCCCAACGCAACTCGTTCCCCCAACTCAATATTCCACCACTCACATAGCCCCCAACTGCGCAGGGACAGCTCATTTCCCCTTAACCACCAGCACTCCCTCCCCCTCCTCTTCAGCCTACCAATTGCACTTGCTGCCAGGACTTTAAAAAAAGAATCCAATTGCACTTCCCCTGCCTCCCCCAGCACTCCCTCACCCTCCTCTTCAGCCTCCCTGTTTTTAAACTTTAAAATCTTGTTGGCAGGACTCAGTGTTCTGTGATTGCAGCATTTTTGCGGGGAGGGCCAGCAAGGATTTGGATCCCATTGTGACGTCATAGCTGTAACTGCCAGTGCGCAGATGGAAGAAATGTTTCTCAAACTGGATTTTGTAAAGTTAAAAATGTGAATAACTTGTAAAATAACATCAATCTGAACGAAACTTGATAAAATACACATGACAAAACAATTGTTTAAGGTGGTCCAAAAAGTGTAACACTATCGTGTACCGTATTGGCATAATTCAGGGCATGACTCAAGACAGACAGACAAACAAAGATGATGAGTTTTAGTAATATATAGATTGTGCCTTCGCATTGCAAAAACATCCCAGTGCTTCACAAGTTAGCTATCAAATATAAAATGTCAGCCACAAAATAAAATATCAGATCAGATGAACAGACTTGGTGAGAAAAGGAGGTTAAAGGACCATTTTAAAGTCAAAAGGAAAGGTGTGAGGTTTTGGGGTGGGATTTTGGAACTTAAAGCTTTGACAGCTGTAGGTATGGGTTCAAAGACAACATTTGGGAATGGACAACAGGCCAAAAGAGCACGAATGGTTATGATCTTGCAGAAGACCAACATGACAGAGGGGTAGCAGACAAGGCAAATTACACAATTCAAAATGACATATCTTTATTGTCAACACATTTCCTACTTCGCCTCCCGCCACCTCTGGGGGCACACACACGCACCAAATGTTGGGGTTGATGAAACTGAAAACCGAGTAAACCACAAGACCCAGCAGTCAAAGAACACACATCTAATGCAGCAGTGCTCAAAATACTTCATAATTGCACAAATTCACAACTCTTTTTCACCCAGAGAGTTGTGAATTTGTGGAATTCCCTGCCACAGAGGGCAGTGGAGGCCAAGTCACTGAAGGGATTTAAGAGAGAGTTAGATAGAGCTCTAGGGGCTAGTGAAATCAAGGGATATGGGGAGAAGGCAGGCAAGGGTTATTGATTGGGGACGATCAGCCATGATCACAATGAATGGTGGTGCTGGCTCAAAAGGCCGAATGGCCTCCTCCTGCACCTATTTTCTACGTTTCTAATTCTATGTCAGATAACAATTCATCAGTAGATCCGCTTCACTGTTAGTGACAAGTTTCAGTCTCTAGCCGGTTTGTTCTAGAATAGGTATAAAATGAATAGCAAGTATAAAATCAATATTCTCCATTTAATACTTAGTTACTTTTACTAAGTAACACCGCTTGTAATCAAGCCTGAAACAGGATCCATTGCTGTCAGAGTGAATCAACACTGGGCAAAAACCTGGAAATATGCAAACAGAATTTGTGGGACACAAATATAAATGTTACAAGTCTCCACATATGCTGCACAGTATTTCCAGCATTTACATCTTCCGTATTTCCAGCAATAGCAGTCCAGACTCAACCAGTCCAAACCATAACCCAACCATTTGTTAATCCTGATCTTTCAGCATTTTGGTCATCAGGTAATGTGTGTTGCGCACATTTCTAGCTCATCGAGTCTTGGTTCCTTAGTACCCTTTCAACTGACCAGGGTCCCATTTTCGGCAATCCCTTCAAACTTACCTGTTGCACTCGGTAATTTAGTACAAAACTGTGTATCAATTAACAACAACTTAATATAAACAGCATCTAAACATCTGGAAAATTTGTTAATCCAACATCAAATTCCAGAGCATGCTGAATTATTGCCGTTTTACTGTTTTTTTTTGCTTTCAATAGTAATCTTGTTAATCTTGTTCTCACAAATCCATCTTTCATAGTTGTACCTATTCATGATAGAAATAACTAATAGAAACTCACTTGTGAATGACAAACTTGTTTTCACACAAGAGCATTCCATTAAGTGTGGCACTACCAGTGTCAAACAAGATGGGTTCAAATTGATTAGCTCAATGCTACAGTGCCCTCCATAATGTTTGGGACAAAGACCCATCATTTATTTATTTACCTCTGTACCCCACAATTTGAGATTTGTAATATTTTTTTTTAAATCACATGTGGTTAAAGTGCACATTGTCAGATTTTAATAAAGGCGATTTTTATACATTTTGGATCTACCATGTAAAAATTACAGCAGTGTTTATACATAGGCCCCCCATTTCAGGGCACCACAACCAACAGCAATGTCATGTAAAGGAAAGTTGTCATGTTTAGTATTTTGTTGCAAATCCTTTGCCTGCAATGACTGCTTGAAGTCTGCGATTGATGGACATCACCAGTTGCTGGGTGTCTTTTCTGGTGATGCTCTGCCAGGCCTGTATTGCAGCCATCTTTAGCTTATGCTTCTTTTTGGGGCTTGTCCCCTTCAGTTTTCTCTTCAACATATAAAAGGCATACTCAATTGGGTTCAGATCAGGTGATTCACTTGGCCATTCAAGAATTTACCCTTTTTTAGCTTTGAAAAAATCCTTTGTTGCTTTAGCAGTATGTTTGGGTGGCTCTTTTCAGTCCTTGGCAAACTGTAACCCGGCCATCCTATTCTGCGGCTAACTAGTGGTTTACATCTTGCTGTGTATCCCCTGTATTTCTGTTCATGAAGTCTTCTGCTGACAGTGGTGATTGACAAATCCATACCTGACTCCTGAAGAGTGTTTCCTGTCGGACAGGTGTTTGGGTTTTTTTTTTTTTTTAATTATAGAGAAAATTCTTCTGTCATCAGCTGTAGAGGTCTTCCTTGGTCTGCCAGTCCCTTTGTGATTAGTGAGCTCACCAGTGCTATCTTTCTTCTTAATGATGTTCCAAACAATCGATTTTGGTAAGCCTAAGGTTTGGCTGATGTCTCTAACAGTTTTATTCATGTTTCTCTGTCTCATAATGGCTTCTTTGACTTTCATTGGCACAACTTTGGTCCTCATGTTGATAAACAGCAATACAAATTTCCAAAGGTGTGGAAAGACTGGAGGAAAGACTAGGTGATGAGAGCTCTCTTATACCTGCATTAAGGAGGCAATTAAACAGACCCGAGCAATTACAAACACCTGTGAAGCCATGTCCCAAATATTATGGTGCCCTGAAATGCATGTACAAAGACAGCTGTAATCTCTACATGGTGAAACCAAAATGTATAAAAATACCCTTTAAGAAAATTTGACAATGTGCACTTTAACCACATGTGATTTTTTTTCCTATTACAAACCTCAAATTGTGGAGTACAGAGGCAAATAAATAAATGATGGGTCTTTGTCTCAAACATTATGGAGGGCACTGTATACGAGACACTGTAGGCCAACAGCAGCAGCACTGTGTTCAATACAACCTGTAACCTCATAACCTGCAATATACCTCATTCTATGGCAACTCTCGTTAAGCAAGTCCATAAAAAGAGGTGCATATCTTTTGAAGCTGCAAGAACTCTGCCATACTAAATAATGGAAAAAGCATGTTATGCACAACTAAATGTTGCCACAACCAATGAATCAGTTTACTGACGTGTAATCGCTGCTGGGCCCCTTGATGGAGACAAGGGATGAGGTATTGGGATAGGTGTTGCATTACCTGCACAAAGTATGTGGGGAATGGATCAGTTTAGGTGGGAAGGAATGTGAACCATTCCCACCCAACCTACCTCTTCCACAGGTACTTTCTAATGCAACCCCAGGAAAAATAATCCCTGTCCCTATTCCTCCTCCCTCGTTTTCATCTAAGGACCCCAGCAGTCCTTCCAACTGAGATAGAGGGTCACATGCACCAGCTCTATTATTTCCAGTGTTCCCAATGTGGCCTCCTATACATCGGTGAATCAAAGCATAGACTTGTTTTGCTGAACAAATTATTCGGTCCGCCAAGGCCTACTGGACCTCCCGGTTTCTATCCATTTTAACTCCCTTTCCCATTCCTACACTGACCTTTCTGTCCTAGGCCGCCTTCACTGCCAAAGTGAGGCCAAACGCAACCTGGGGGGAACAGCACCCCATATTCCACTTGGGTAGCTTACAACCCAAAGGGATGAACATTGAATTCTTCAAATTTAGGTTACCTATAACAACCCCACCCCTGCCCTCTCTGCTCCCTCCTCACATGTGCTCCACCTGGATTCCCACCTATTTCTCCCCTCCCCATCCTCCGTTTTACAATTCGCAACTCTTCAATCCAGTCCTTTTGTTTTTTTCTCTAGTCTCTGCTCCAACCATCTGCCTATCAAACCTCCCCACAACTCACCTCTGTCCAGCTATTACATGCCATGCTTTGTCCTGCCTCTCCTCCAGCTTTCATTGTTCCCCTAGCCCTTATAATAAGTCTGAAGAAGGGACTTGACCCAAAAATTCACCTATCCATGTTCTCCAGAGATGCTGCCTGACCCAGAGTTACTCCAGCACTTTGAGAACTTTGTTTCTGCTGCTACAGCAATGCACACTTCACCTGGGACTTTTGATGGGGTGGGGAAGAGAAAGAGGAAGGGAGGTGTCAGTAGAGGGATAAAGAGAATAAAGCCACTAATTCAACAATAAAAACTCATTTTAAACATTCCTTAAAACATAACGGAGGGCAAAGAAGAAAATAAACAGGCATGGCTATGAAATATATACTGTCACAAACACATGGCTAAAGTCCATGAGGGTGCACTTGATGTCACTCTCCATAAAAGTTTATCTTGTATGATTAATGGCAGTGTTGAAAGGTAGATTTAATTTCAGATAAACTGAGAAGCTCAGTTGCATGATCCACATCTAGCATAAGAAATCTTCCATTACAACTCTCATATGGAACCTGACAAGACAATATTTGATAATCTTCATCAACATACAGTTTGTTCAGGAGATAACTTTACACATAATTCTTTGTAAGATATGTGGAGCATTTTACAAAAGCATTAAAAAATGTCAGGTTTAAAAAAATGCCAGCATAAAGTGGACAACTTGGTTATTTCCCATTATCATTCAGTACATCTGGGGTCACTGTACCTCAGGCTCTTAGGAGTGCAGCTGACATTGAACTGGTAGCCCAATCTTTCAACAGGTTTTGTGCGGAAAATATAAAGTCTATCTCATTCCTTCATCTGTGTCGCAGGACATGACCTCTACTATGGAAAAAATAATTATCGATAAGTAACATTGCTGAAAATAAAGATTTTTGTAGGGTATATTTTTTTTAAAACACTTCTAAGGTTATGGGTGTGACATCTGTGAAACAGTCATCTTTTTCATCTTTCCACAATACATGTTGTGGCAACTAATTCAATGACCACATTAGATCTTAGGCTGCCAAGTTCAAGACAGGGGTTTAAGAATCAAGCAATATTGTGACATTCAATTCTGTAAGCCCAGAGTGCCACTAGTGGACTTTCATGTTTCCAGGACGTCATCCACAACAGGAACTTCCGATGTTTGGTCGGTATTGTGCGTGGAAAATGTGACAACTAATTTGTATACACAAGGTCCAACAGACATTAAAATAAAGAGCAAATAATTTTAGTTTTTTTCAATTATATCAGCTGAGAAATATATTAATCAGTATATTAGGGAAAGCAACCTTGCTTCTTTCCAATATAGGTTATTTTGGATGTATCGAATAGAGAAAAGCCTCTGTGAAACAGCACTTCCAAGAATGTATCATACAGAGCAGGAGTATCAAAATAAATTTGATAGCTAATGAAATAAAATTAAAAAAAACATTTTACTTCTGTGAAGAATGACTGGCCTCTACCACATTGTGCACTGCTGAGAAAAACAATGCTGATCCTCATAACTGGCAATACCATGCTGAATGATCCTCAGGCATAACATCAGCTGGGAATGCGAATATGAAAATGTGCCATCTGCCCCAAATGCAGAAGAGACAGAAGTCTTTTATTGAAATGCCAAATTTGGCTCTGAAAATTCTAATTAAATCTTTTAGGTTCATACACATCCTCTGCAATTAAATAAAAAGATAATTAAGTGCATAATTCCACCTCAGCTCACAAAATCTTGTGCAAATTACCATAATTGGCCAGCAGTCATGCTCCTTTTAAGAAATATGGCATCAGAGTGTCTGAGACCTGGGTTTAATCCTGACCTTGGGTGCGGTCTATGTGAAGCCTGCACGTTCTCTCCGGATCGATATGGGGTTTCTCCAGTTTATTCACAAAGACGTACAGGTTGGTAAGTTAAATGGCTACCATAAATTGCCCAT
This sequence comes from Amblyraja radiata, assembly GCF_010909765.2. Taxonomy (NCBI): domain Eukaryota; kingdom Metazoa; phylum Chordata; class Chondrichthyes; order Rajiformes; family Rajidae; genus Amblyraja; species Amblyraja radiata. Next base: position 24,218,107 of record NC_045973.1, read on the forward strand.
AGCATGTAACCGAATGGTAGAATCTTGGGAGGGGGCGGGGGGATGAGAATGGGGGGGGGGGGGGGGGGGGGGGGGGTGGGGAAGATGTGGGGAGAAAATATTGAATTAATGCAGAATTAGTGTTAATGGGTGGTTGATGGACAGCATGGTATGTTTCTGTACTGTATCTTTCTCTGACACTAAGACCGTAGCTATATGTCTTTGCTGTAAAAAGGCTGATATTACTTTTTGAAAGGAGCAAAGAGCTGGACCATATAGTTTTAAATTTTGAACTAGTGATTTCAGGTGTGCTACAGATAATAGAGTGCAACAAGATGCAGCTTATGATGGGATTGGACACCAAAAAGCAGTTGTTGAAAAATCTACTGCAAATATTCAACTGCGTATTCGCAGCCATCCAAAATAGAAAATTTCAAAAAATCCTTTGTAAAAAATAAAGTTCCTTATCTTGTTCCAAAATATTCAATACCACACGATCCTGGCCAGACTCTTATTTCACTACTACCTTCGGGAAGGTGGTATTGGAGTCTGAAAACTGTGCACCAGGTTCAAGAACAGATTATTCCTAACAACTACTTGGCTCTTGAATGCTCTACAACACTATACAACTAATCCTCAACTGTGAACTATCTTTGGCTGCACTAAGGACTTCAGGCTTAATGCACAAATTGGGTTTATTAATTTGTTGTTTTTTTGTTAACATACATTATATATGTGTATTGTACTCATACTCATAAACCCATACACTATGTATGTGTATGTACCTCTCCACATCATTAATAAAACATTGCCTTCCATCCTTCCTACAAAACTAAATGACAATATTTTTACTCCATTTTACGCATATGCTATATTGCTGCCCAGTTGCTTAACTTGTCTTTAAAATGCTTTATCTGTGCCTTTCTCAACTCACCTTTTCATCCAGCTCTGTATCATCTGTAAACTAGTCTTTTCACCTAAATTATTAATATAAACTGTGTCCTGAAAATAACCTATTTATTCGTAATCATAGACCAAAACAGCATGGAAACAAGCCCTTCAACCAAGTTTAGCCATGTCGACCAAGTAGTTTAACCCACCTAGCCCCATTTGCCTGCGCCTAGCCCATGTCCCTTCAAACTTTTTCTATTAATGTGCCTATCCAAGTTATGTATCGTAATTATACTCACCTCTATCACTTTGTATGGCAGCTTATACAACACCCTCAATATAAAAAATCTTATTCTGTTCTTTAACCAATCCTCCAACAATGCTATTACGTTACCCACAACCCCATGAAGGTCTAATGTAGCAACCTTATCTACTCTGCCAATTAAAAGTTAAAAAAACTATTAAATTTGTCAAACACTATTTTCCCTTTGACCCCACCTAATCATTTAATGATTTTGTAAGTGCCATTACCAGTTCATTACTGATGGCAAAGCACTCTGCTGACATCTAATGCCAGGACTGATGCATGGTTCTGTATTTCTCCCTTTCTTAAGTAGCAGTATTACACTTTCCAACTTCCAATTTACTGGGATGTAAATTATTCATCAATGTATTTTGCTTAGTAATTTAACCCCTGCTTCCATTACATACTGAGCCATTTAAAATAAAATGGCTCAGCACTGCTATCAGTAACTAGCAGCAGAAAATAGGTCTGAGTCATAAAGGATGTATTTGGAAACAAGAGCAAGGGAGCAAGAACAAACTGCTGGAGAAACTCAACATATCAGGCTGCGTCTGTAGAAGCAAAGACAGTCACATTTTTGGTCGATTACCTGCACCAGTCCCCAAAAAATCAACCATCAATGCATTCACACATACTGCTTGCCCCACCAAGCTCATCCAGCAGTTTGTTTTTTTGCTCCAGATCCCAGCATCTGCAATCTCTCGAGTCTCTTTGTGTACCCACACATCTACCCATGGTGCTCCACAGGGAGTTGTGTTCTGTTTTTCTTTTTCCATAAATCTAATTTGAGGAATATGTATATCAGCAATGGCAGCATTTACGGTGCATTCCCATTTGCCATAGCGATAGTGATGAGCTGCAGTTTGTTTGGTGACGGTACTCTCACAGTACTGTTCAATCTGGATCCAGAGGCTATAAAGAAATAGTAATGTATTTTAAAGTTGCGATAGTGTCAAACCTGTGAGGAATATTTACAGGTGCATTCCATTTCTCCATTCCATTCACCTTATATTACCCTACAAGTTAAAGGTTGACAAATTGAAAATTTCAGTAAAGAACCCCCTCTTCCTCCCCAACCCCCTCTTCCTGCTCCCTCCCCCCCAACCCACTCTTCCTTTTCCAGGTGGCATGACTCAACATTTACAGTGGTGAGTGCTGCTAGTTAAACGGACGCCGTTATCTTGGATGGCACATAAAGCTTCTTGAATATAGTTGCTGCTGTTCAAATCTAAGCATATTCTGAGTAATATAAGTGCACTTGAGCCTCGTACATCTTGGAAAGGTTTTAGTATCTGGAGGCAAATCAACTTCTGATGGATATCACATTTTTCTCCTATTCCTGTTGCATTGACGTGCCTGTATCTATTCAGTTTTTGGTTAACGATGATGGGGGAACTTTCACCTCCGCTCAGTCTGCCTAAACCTACCAGATCTCCCGGTTACTAAACACTTTAACTCCTTTCCCATTCCACACTGACCTTCCTGTTCTGGGCCTCCTCCAGTATCAGAGTGAGGCCCAGCACAAATTGGAGGAACAGCACTTCATATTTTGCTTGGGCCGCTAACAACCTAGCGATATGAATATTGACTTCTCTAGCTTCAAGTAACCCTTGCTTTCCCTCTCTCTCCACCCACCCTTTTAGTTCTATGACCAGTCTGACTGTCTCCGATTACATTTTATCTGTTTGCTTTGTTATTACCTTCTCCCAGCTAACAATAATTTATTCTGCATTTTCCTTGAACTCCCCTTTGTCTCATTTTCACACCTTACACTTCCTTATCTTTGTACCTCCCTCTCTCCTGACCAATCTGAAGAAAGGCCTCGACCCAAAATGTCACACATTCCTTCTATCCAGAGATGCTGCCTGTCCCGCTGAGTTACTCCAGCATTTTGTATATCTTCAGTTTAAACCAGCATCTGCTGTTTCATTTTCCAACGTTTTATGCTTTAAACTAAAATAATCAGTGGGTATCCCAAATCTAGCCTTGATTTTATACTTTCTTTGTCAGCATTATCTGAAAGCACAGCAATCTCCACCTTCACGTCACCAACAACTGCGCTGAAACCTTAACTATCTTTAAAATATAGACCAAATATCTGACTGACAACACTCGATTAACAGATATATCTGTTGGGAAAACTGAAGACAGTTTTAAGCAACATAAAATCTGTTCCCGTCACAAATTCCAAATGCGAATAACAATATAGAACTTCGGCCCACCATAGCTGCACTAATCATGATACCAATCTAACTGATCCCATCTAGGGGAGAAGAGGGGGGGGGAGTGTGGGGGTGGAGAGGGAGGGGGGGAAGTGTGGGGGAGGAGAGGGGGGGAGAGTGTGGGGGTGGAGAGGGGGGAGAGTGTGGGGGAGGAGAGGGGGGAGAGTGTGGGGGAGGAGAGGGGGGCAGTGTGGGTGGGGGGAGGAGAGGGAGGGGTGGGGGAGGAGAGGGGGCGTGGGGGAGGAGAGGGGGGCGTGGGAGAGGAGAGGGGGGCGTGGGAGAGGAGAGGGGGGCGTGGGGGAGGAGGGGATGGTGGGAGAAGGGGTCTCACACCCAGGGCCCAGTGGGGAGTATAAACAAATCCCTCACCATGGGCATGAGGAGGGGCAATCTGGAACCCACCCGCATCCCGACCCACAGTCACGCCTGGACCGCAGACCCACATCGCCCGGGCCTCCCCTGACAGGCCTCGCCGCTCGTCCTGCCCGCGCTCTCAACTCCTCTCCCCTCTCTCTGTCTCCGGTTGGCACGCCCAGAATTCAGCCCAGCCAGGTACACTTACCCTGGCAAGGGGCCAACCCCCAGCCTCGCTTACTGGGCCGCGGAGCAACGGGCGATTCGGTCACAACCGCCTGGAGACCCGGGCACAAACAAACAAGATGGCGGCGGGGCCAGCGCGGCCACCTCATCGCGCTCAGCGGCACGCGCACGCGCACACTCTCTACCGACGCAACCATGCCTCATCAATATGCAGGACAGGCGACCGCTGAGTGGAGGCGCCCCTTTCCGCCAACTATACATATTCATGAGCTGACGCACGAGCCCCGCCTCCACCCCGGTAGCCCCGTCCTGTCTTACAATCGCCACATATCGCCAGCATAGCACTGGGCCCATCAAACGCCACATATCGCCAGCATAGCACTGGATATCATTAATCGCCACATATCGCCAGCATAGCACTGGGTCCATCAAACGCCACATATCGCCAGCATAGTACTGGGTATCGTTAATCGCCAGGATAGCGCTCGGTCATATCAATCGCCATATATCGCCAGGATATCAGTAGGTCTCCTCAATGTCCACGACGCAGGGACATCTCATCGAATGTGTTGTCTCTTTTCTTTCTCCTCCTTGCTCCCCGGATTCTTGTGGCTCTCCCTGTGATATAATGACGTAACTTTAGAAAGGAGGTGAGGAGGAATTTCTTGAGACGACTTTGGAGGCTAAGTCATTGGGTATTTTTAAGGTGGCGATTGACAGATTCTTGATTAGTAATGGTGTCGGGGGGTTAAGGGGAGATGGCAGGAGAGTGGGGTTGAGAGGGATGATTGAACGTGAAAGTAGACTTAATGGGCCGAAAGATCTAAAACTTATGAATGTAGTGAAGCTTAAGCAGATTCATTGTAGGAATTCCTCTTCATGCCTATAAAATGCCCCATCTAAACTAGTCCCATTTGCCCGCGTTTTAATCCATATCTGTATGAACCTTTCCAATCCATGTACCTTTGGAAATGTAATTTAAATGTTGTCATTGTACCTGCTTCAACCATTTCCTCTGGCAGTTCGTTCCACACACCCACCACCCAAGTGCGACCGGAGGGGTGTGGGGTGGATTGGAGGGTGGGCGAGTGTATGAATGCTCCAGGGAAGGAGCGTGAGCGTCAGGGGTGAGTGACGGGGGTGGGAGGTGAGTGGGGTAAATATTCCCGGGTGGGCTGTGCCCATTGAGATTGATCCAGGGAGGAGGATTGAGTGTCGTGTCCAGGCAGAGAGATTCTGCGACGGCGGGAGAGTGATCTCTGGAGTGAGAGTCCGGGAAAGTGATCCAGGGAGGGCGGTCCGGGGTGGTGGTTGGTGTGTGTCCATGAACTGTGATTGGAGGGAGGCTGAGGGTCAAGGGAGTGGGATTCAGCAGGCGATGGTGAGTGTCCAGGGAGTGTGACTGGAAGGGTGAGGAGTGTTGATTGCCAGGGGAGTGTGATCGTAGGTGGGGCGGAGGTTGGGGAGCGGTTAGTTGCCTGGGTAGGGTAATTTCAGAAGGGTGAGTGTTCAGGGAGAGTAAGCCTCGGCGTAGGGTAAAACTTCGGGAAGAGTGATTCCAGGGTTGGATTACAGTTGAGGGAGAGTGATCCCAGGAGTAGATGAGTGTTTGGGGAGTGTGATCCTGGGGGGATGTGGTTACCGTCTGGGGTGAGTGTTGCGGGGGGAATGTGAGACTGATCATGGGAGAGTGAGGATGAGTGTTTGGGTAGAGTGACCTGAGTGAGTATCCGGGAGGGAATGACCTGTGGGGGCGAAGTGGGTGGTCTTTTTGGGAGGGGCTGGGAGGAATGGTTGAATATCGGGGGGAGTGATCTTCGGGGAGTGGGTAACCCAGGGGGAGGGGGATTGGTGATCAGTATCCGGGACGAGCGGTCCGCTGGGATGTGTTTGCCACCAGCTCAGGGTGTCCAGTCCGGGACCGCCTCCCGCTCCTCCCCGGGGCGGAGCGACGACCAGAGTCTCAGTCAGGCCCAAGGCGCCGACAGATTATCTCGGGGCCACAACCGCGTCCGCGCCGCTGCACCGGGAAAGGGTTCGGGGCCGGGAGAGCGGTGAGTGGGAGAGCTGCACGGGTGTAGAGAGGGATCGCGGGGCGGGGGATATGGGGCAGCGAGCGAGCGGATCATCTTTTGCTCGATCTGTTCCCCATCCTGTCGTGGCAGATGCTGTTGTTTCTGCTGCGGTGACCTGTATCTCTTGTCTGTCGACAGGTTCAGCCCAGAATGGGAGGGATACAGGAAGAGGAGCATCCATCAGTCCGGTTGTTCCGAGAGTACCTGAGGATCAGGACGGTGCACCCTCGGCCGGACTATGGTAAGGTTTATGGGCAGAGGGGGCAGCGGTGATGCTGCTTTAGTTCTGTCACAGAGCACCAGAGATTCAGCTGTAGCCTCCCAATGTCATGTGTTATCTTCCTGCCTGACTACTATTTTACTTATTCTCACAAAGTGCTTGAAGTTTTGACCTATTAATTTGTAATCACATGTAGTAAAATAAATGCTCTTCCATTTACTTTCATCAGGCCGGCATATGTTTATTACCATGCACTGTCATTTTCATGGTAGTTGGACAGTGTGATAAATGGTGACCAAATGGCTAGAAATGTTCAGACTGAGATTGCAGTCTCTAAGAAACTGGTAATTAAAATTGGGATGGCTGCACATGAGGTGGCGGGACACTTCGACAGTTCATGCGAGACCATTGAAGTGGGGTCGGGTGACGCTCGGCAACACAGGGCGCAGCTTGGTGGAACTGCTGCCCCGCAGCGCCAATGTCCTGGGTTTGATTCTGACCTCGGGTGCTGCTTGTGTGCAGTATTCACGTTCTCCCTGTGCCCGCGGTTTCCTTTCACGTCCTAAAGACGTGCGGGCTTCTGTAAATTGCCCTCGGCGTGTCGCGAGTTGTTGAGAAAGCGGGATAATTCGTGTCAAGTGGACTCGGTGGGCAGAAGAGCCCGTTTCCCTGCTGTACCACCAAACTAAATTAAACGTTAATCATTGATCATGCCTCCCAACTGACCTTTGCACCACTTATTGTGCAGCAAGTGCCGTTGTCAGCATTTCGGTTGTGCAAGGTTTGCGGGTCACCACGACGACACAATTTGACTGCAGAGGTGCTTTAATTATTTGCCGACAATGTTCGGGACCTATGCTACAGTTCCAGTATTCCCCTCTAAATCCAACTTACTCTGGACGGTTGTACTTGGTACTTTGTGGGATGGGTGGGGAAATGGGGCAGAGCCCCATTTGGGAGTTGTGACTCCCAACTCGACCCCCCCCCCCAAATGACAAGGAGCACCAGTTTCGGCGAATGGTTTTATCTCCATCACTCTTCTCACAAACCCCCAGCCTCTGAAGCCAGCTGTGGGCGAGGCCACATGCAGCTGGACAGATGCGACTGACTTGCCAGGCTGTTGTGCACACTTCATCTTAACTACAAGGAGAATGAATGTCACTCATTTAACTAGGTCCAACCACTTGATGCAGAAGCCTGAAGGGGGTAATGGGATGGCTAAGCACTGGCTTATCTCTCCTTCATTCAGAGGAGCCGTTCTGCCTCTCGTTGGATGTTTGGACCTCCAGCTACGTTCAGATGTCCCTTACTGAGATGGGTACAGAGCCCTTGATGGCCACAGGACATATGCACAGGTGCATATTTGATCCAACTGTTAGTGGCATCAGTGTTTAGTATAATATTTTGGGTGATACAACTCTGATTAAATTTTTTTTAAACTCTCACCATTGTGAATACAGGCATTCGTTAGGACAGCAAGATAGTCATCCTGGGGGCATTTCCTCGTCCAGGAAGGTCTACAGCTAAGGGGAAGGAGATTGGGCAGTTTTGGGAACTGGTATAAGGTCAAATTTCTCTTACCTGGGGTAGTTACATTGATTCCACAAATCACAACATGGGCATATTCCTAGCAGGTGTTTCACTAAATGGGATTTTAGTTTAGTTTAGAGAGATGCAACGCGGAAACAGGCCTTTCGGCCCACTGAATTTGTGCCGACCAGAAATCCCCATGCACTAGCACCATCCTACATTTAGGGACCATTTACAATCTTTACCGAGGTCAATTAACCTTTGGAGTACATCTTTGGAGTGTGGGAGGAAACTGGAGCACCCAGGGAAACCCCATGCCATGGGGAGAACGTACAAATTCCATACAGACAGCACCTGTAGTCAGGATCGAACGTGGGTCTCTAGCACTGTAAGGCAGCAACACTGCTCCGTGCCACTGTGCCACTCTTTGTTAATGAAAGACTGGGTGAAATGTATTATGAGTATTTTGGTATGGTGTTCTTTTAAAGGGTATGACACACTCTGCTACATAAACAGATCCTTAATCAAGGACACTATCCCCAGAGACACTATGGCTTTATCATGGAAATAAGCAGAATGAATCAAAGGATGCCTGTGTTCAAGACAGGGAAAGATTTCTGAACATGCCCACTGGTGAAAGTGACGGAGTGGACAGCCAGTAGATGGATTAGAAAAGTATGTTTTAAGGAATGGGTTAGCTCTTTCACTGGATGTGGGTGATCTTGCCCAGGCAAGCAATCGTCAACATCTGCCACAGTGACCCGAACTGAAGTTTTGAACTGCTGCAGCCTGTGCAGTAAAGTTATTTCGGCTGCTTTGGGTTGGGAATACCGCAACAAAGGGCCAGTGATGGATTTCCAGGGCAGGATGGTGTGTGGGGAACCTGCAGGGTGGTTGCTAATGTCGTGACATGCTGGCTGTGCCCTTGCTCCACATGGTAGAGGTGGTGGGACTGACTGAACAGGCATGTGGAGTACCTGCTGGGTTCCTTGTAGTTGGTGCATACTGCAAAAAGTGTACTACACGATTGAGGGAGTGGAGTGGGGTACTCCACTTTGCTTTGTTCTGGATGGTGTTGAGCTTCTTAAGTATTGTTGAAGCCACACTCATGCAGGCTGGTGGAGAGTATTCTTATCCTTGTATATGTCAGGGGGTGAATCACCTACCACAGGACACCCAGTCTCTGACCTGCCCTTGTAAGATGACAGTACTGCTGTTGATATTGGTAACAATTGTTATAACCACCACATTTGTACAAACTGCACAACAGATTGAGTGATTACTATGTTTTTCAGATGGTGCCATTGAATTCCTGGAGAAGCTCAGTATAGAACTGGGTCTTCCCTGTAAGAAAATCGAGGTGAGTGATAAGCCCCTGCTCAACACCGTAGAGTAGTTTCACAAGAATGAATTTGGATCATTTTTATACAAGTATTTTGGGAAGAGGAGGTGTGAGAATTATCCAAGATTAAATATGAAATAGCAGGAATAGTTTGTCTGGCCATTTGCATCTGCTCTGCCAGTCATCATGATTGACCCTCCACCTCAGCTCCACATTCCTGCCCTGACATGATGTCCTTCGATTCCCTCAATATCCAGAAATCCATCAATCTCTCTTTTCAGTGAACTCAATAACTTTAAATCTTTCCTATCCATGACGACTTGCCTTCTGTTTTGAAACTGAACTTCAGGTCTAGTCGCCTCAGGCAGGGGAAATATCGACCCCATATTTATTATGTTGAGTTCTATGTGTTTCAATTAAGTATCCTATCTGTTTTATATATTCTTGAGAGTAGAGACAATCTTTCCTAATGTGGCAAACTCACCATCCATGGAACCAGTCTGTTATACTGTACTGTTTAAGAAGGAACTGCAGATGCTGGAAAATCGAAGGTAGACAAAAATGCTGGAGTGACTCAGCGGGTGAGGCAGCATCTATGGAGCGAAGGAAATAGGCTGAATTATACTGTAGTGCCGCATTTCTACTGAAGCAATTACATTCTGTTTTCGGTATAGAACAACACTAAACATGATACTCCAGGCGTGGTCTTCCTCAGACCCTGTATAATTGCAGTAAAACATCTGTCTTATAGAAAGGCAGTCACTTTCTAGACCAGTAACCTGGAGGCCAGAATCTTAAAAACCCTAATCTTAAACCAGTTCAAATCCCACACAGTAGCCACAGAAGCTAAATTTCATTAGTAAACTGAAATGTAAAAGAAAATACAGGTGTTAAAATTGATGACCACTAATTTATTAGTTGGTTTTAAAAATGCCATCTAGTTCATTAACATCCATCTGGAGGGAAGACTTGCATCCTTACCCAGCCTGCCTTATTTGTGACTCATCCAACAACACCTCCAATTGAGAATTCCCCTACTGATGTTTAAATCCCATCACAGGCTGGTTGACAAAATTCTCCATAACCTGCTCAGCCACCTGGATTGTTGCTACTATAGTTTGGTCTCAGGATTATGACATTTTTATCTTTCTACTATTGATGGATAGTTTCCTTCCACATCCCAAAATTTGCTGGTAGGATAATGTCCTGCTGTAAATTAGCCCTAGTGCAGTGGGTGGCAAATAAATATAAAGGGCTTTTTGGCTGCCCACACACTGAGCTCTGGAATTCCCTCCTACACTTTTTGGCTGCCTCGCCTCTTCACTTTTTTCCATATCTTTGATCAGGCTTATTTGCATGCCACTTCTTTTTTCTGCAAAGCATCTTGTGATGTCCCCTCTTGTCAGGGGGCTGCGTTAAGTCCATGGCTCTGAGCTCAGCCGGTGCTGAGGCTTGTGTTCTTCTTGTACAGGTCGTGCCTGGCCTCCGGGTCCTCATCCTCAGCTGGGAGGGGACTAACCCCAAGCTGAAATCCATCCTCCTCAACTCCCACATGGACGTGGTTCCAGTATTCGAGGTAAGGGAGAGAGATGGAGTTGGGCAGGTGTGGGTGGCTTTGTGCGGTTGTGGTGGGGGGGGGGGGGGGGGTTGGGCAGGGGTTAGTGAGCCGATGGGACGGTGAAGATCTGGGCTCACTCTTCTCTTTCTATCTGCAGCAGCACTGGAGGTTTGACCCATTTGCAGCTCAGAAGGACGAAGAGGGGAATATATACGGCCGAGGATCACAGGACATGAAGTGTGTGACTATTCAGTGAGTTTGACACCCAGGATTGGCACCGAGGCAAGCAAACTAGCAGGGGTGTGGGTCCCGGTAATGAAGAAGCAAAACGCTGCAGACACTGAAATAAAAACAAAAGTGCTCAGCAGGCCAGGCAGCATCTGTGTAAAGAGGAGCCGTTAATGGTGCAGGTTAATGATATTTTATATGAGAACAGTTGCTGCATGACCGACAGAGTATCACGAGTGCGGCTCTGTTCTCATTTAAAGAGGGCTCCACTTTGAAATTTTAGTCCGAGCCTTTCCTGCTTTGACATTGGGGTGGGAACTACAGTTAGAATTAATTTCCATGTTGGAAGGAGGGAAAAATCAACTCAATCTACAATCCTGTTTAAAGAGCAATGTTTAAAGAGCAACAGAAGATAACTAAAAAGGCAATACGGGGAGAAAAGATGAGGTATGAAGGTAAGCTAGCCAAGAATATAAAGGAGGATAGTAAAAGCTTCTTTAGGTATGTGAAGAGGAAAAAATTAGTTAAGACCAAAGTTGGACCCTTGAAGACTGAAAAAGGGGAATTTATCATGGGGAACAAGGAAATGGCAGATGAGTTGAACAGGTACTTTGGATCCGTCTTCACTAAGGAGGACACAATCAATTTTCCTGATGTACTAGTGGCCAGAGGATCTGGGGTGATGGAGGAACTGAAGGAAATCCACATTAGGCAGGAAATGGTGTTGGGTAGACTAATGGGACTGAAGGCTCATAAATCCCCAGGGACTGATGGTCTGCATCCCAGGGTACTTTTTAAGGAAGTGGCTCTAGAAATCGTGGACGCATTGGTGATAATTTTCCAATGTTCTATAGATTCTGGATCAGTTCCTGTGGCTTGGAGGGTAGCTAATGTTATCCCACTTTTTAAGAAAGACAGAGAGAGAGAAAACCGGGAATTATAGACCAATTAGCCTGACATTGATGGTGAGGAAGATGCTGGAGTCAATTATAAAAGATGAAATAGCGGCACATTTGGATAGCAGTAACAGGATCGGTCCAAGTCAGCATGGATTTACAAAGGGGAAATCATGCTTGACTAATCTTCTGGAATTTTTTGAGGATGTAACTAGGAAAATAGACAAGGGAGAGCCAGTGGATGTAGTGTACCTGGACTTTCAAAAAGCATTTGATAAGGTCCCACATAGGAGATTAGTGGGCAAAATTAGGGCACATGGTATTGGGGGTAGAGTGCTGACATGGATAGAAAATTGGTTGGCAGACAAGAAACAAAGAGTAGGGATTAACGGGTCCCTTTCAGAATGGCAGGCAGTGACTAGTGGGGTACCGCAAGGCTCGGTGCTGGGATCGCATCTATTTATAATGTACATGAATGATTTAAATGAAGAGATTCAAAGTAACAGTACACAGTATTAGTGAGACCACATTTGGAATACTGTGTACAGTTCTGGGGTCCATACTTAAGAAAGGATGTACTAGCCCTGGAGGCAGTGCAGCGAAGGTTTACAAGATTAATTCCTGCAATGAGGGGATTGACATATGAGGAAAGGTTAAGTAGGCTGGAACTCTACTCTTTGGAGTTTAGAAGAATGAGAGGCGATCTCATTGAAACATATAAGATCGTGAGGGGCCTTGATCGGGTGGATGCACCGAGGATGTTCCCAATGATCGGGGAAACTAGAACTAGGGGACATAGTTGCAGAATAAGGGGGGGCTCTTTTAAAACTGAGATGAGGAAGAACTTCTTCACCCAGAGGGTGGTTAATTTATGGAATTCACTGCCCCAGGGAGCAGTGGAAGCAGAAACTTTAAATATATTTAAGACTAAAATAGATGGTTTTTTAGCTGCCAAGGGGATAAGGGGCTACGGGGAGAGGGCAGGGATATGGACCTAGGTATGGTTAGTATAGTAAGACCTGAGTGATCTCCTGGACAAGTGTCGATCGCCTGGATTGGGGTCGGAGAGGAATTTCCCGGATTTTTTTCCCGAATTGGACCTGGGTTTTTATCCGGTTTTTTGCCTCCCCCAGGAGATCACGAGGTTCTTGGGGTGGAGAGGGGTGATAGCGGTATAAAGGGGAGGGTAGTGTCTTGTGTTCTGTGTCTTGTGTCTACTGTTTGTGGGTAAGTGTGTCTGTTTAGTGTTCAGCCATGAGCGAGTGGCGGTGCGGGCTCGACGGACCTGGTGGTCTACTCTCGCACCTACTTTCTATGTAACAGTAGCAAATTTGCAGATTTGCCACCAAAGCTGGGTGGCAGTGTAAACTGTGAGGAGGATGCTATGAGAATGCAGGGTGACTTGGACAGGTTGGTTGAGTGGGCAGATGCATGGCAGATACAGTTTAATGTGGATGAATGTGAGGTTATCCACTTTGGTAGCAAAAACAGGAAGACAGATTATTATCTAAATGGTGTTAAGTTGGGAAAAGGGGAAGTACAACGGGATCTGGGGGTCCTTGTTCATCAGTCAATGAAATGCAGGTACAGCAGGCAGTGAAGAAAACAAATGGCATGTTGGCCTTCATAACAAGAAGAGTTGAGTATAGGAACAAAGAGGTCCTTCTGCAGTTGTATAGGGCCTAAGTGAGACCACACCTGGAGTATTGTGTGCAGTTTTGGTCCCCTAATTTGAGTAAGGACATTCTTGCTATTGAGGGAGTGCAGCGTAGGTTTACAAGGTTAATTCTCAGGATGGCGGAACTGTCATATGCTGAGAGAATGGAGCGGCTGGGCTTGTATACCTTGCAGTTTAGAAGGGATCTTATTGAAACATATAAGATTATTAAGGGTTTGGACACGCTAGAGGCAGGAAACATATTCCCGATGTTGGGGGAATCCAGAACCAGGGGCCACAGTTTAAGAATAAGGGGTAAGCCATTTAGAATGTAGACGAAGAAACACTTTTTCTCACAGAGAGTTGCGAGTCTGTGGAATTCACTGTCTCAGAGGGCGGTGGAGGCCGGTTCTCTGAATACTTTCAAAAGAGAGCTAGATAGGGCTCTTAAAGATAGCGAAGTCAGGGCATATGGGGAGAAGGCAGGAACGGGGTACTGATTGGGGATGATCTGCCATGATCACATTGAATGGCGGTGCTGGCTCGAAGGGCCAAATGGCCTTCTCCTGCACCTATGGTCTATTGTCGTCGAGTGGCCCATGGTGGTACATGGGAAATGTATGTGTTCTGAGTCCATTGTCATGTCTCTGTAATTACATAACATGGGCGTTGAATGGTTGCTTGGATAAAGGCATTCAAAAGTAAGCCTCAGATGTTGGAAACGCTGAATAAAAACAGATGCTGGAAAAACAGTTTAGGCAGCATCTGGTGAACGAAAAACAATGTTTCAGGTCGAATTGATCAGAAATCACCTGAAAAGTTGACAGTTTCTCTCCACAGATGTGCCTGACCTGTTGAGTATTATATGTGTTTTGTATTTTGCTTTCAGCCAAGCCATTGTTGGCTAGTTGTTCATTCTGTGAACCATTTTGATCAATTGGCTTTCCCACACCATCCTACAACCTTCAACTGAAACACAATAGAAAGTTAGGAGGAGGTAGATACTGCTAGTTCTTTGTGAAGTATGTAAAGGAAGGTGGCATAGTGCTCCCTCCAATCCATGCCATATCTGTTGTATGAGTATCTAATGTACATTGGCCTTTCCCACTTGGACAATGTGACCCTTTCACATTGAAAGCATGTAATGGGATCCTTGTGATTGTATGCTGTTCATTGTGGCTTAGTCTATAACACTCTGATTCAGTGACAAATCCTGTAGATTCCAGAATCACTTATTACCTGTTCCTCACAGGTACATTGAAGCAATTCGAAGGTTGAAATTGGAGGGCAAAAGATTTCCAAGGACAATTCACCTGTCGATTGTTCCTGGTAAGGATAAAAAGCTCAGACATCTGATGCCCAGGGCTGCTAGTGATTTTGTCGTTTTAGTTTTAGTAGCACTGTAACCACCCTTGTATATGCTTCCCTTTGACCCTGTGCCACCCACTGTTTGAAGGGAAAGAGAAAGGTGTCTAGTTAGTGCCTTACCCTGTCAATGTTGAGATTCGTCCAATGTCCTGGTATTAGTATTGGCAGTCGTTTATTATTAAAAGGTGCAGAAAAAAACAAAGTAGATGGATCGCGAGGTAGAATAGAAGATGGGAAATATGTTTTAGCTTGTGAGAGGTCCATTCAAGTCTGGTAGAGCATTATTCTTGAATCTGAAGGTATGTGCTTTCAAACTGTTGTACCATTTGCTTGTTGCTTGATGGGAGAGGGGAGAAGAGTGTAAGTGATCCTTGATTATGTTAGATGCTTTCCCAAGGCAGCGTGAAGTGTAGATCGAGTCGATGGGGTGATGCTGGGCTGTGTGATGGACTGGGCTGTGTTCACAACTTCTGCAAATGCCTGGGGTCTTGGGCAGAGCAGATGCCATAAAAAGCTGTGATGCTTTCTATGGTGCATCTGTAAAAAAAATGAAAGCATCATTGGAGTGATGACTAATTTCCTCAATCGTTTGAGGAAGCAGAGACACCAGTGTGCTTTCTTGGCTGTGGCATGCGTGGGGTGTTTAGCATCCATAGATAGGTGGTTGGTTCAACATGCCATTTGAAAGACGGCACTCCCTCAGCAAGGCCAAACTGACTGCACTGGGCACTAGTGCTGGCCGGGCATTGATGCCACAATGCATGGGGGTGAGATCAAGACAACCGAGCCAGAGCAGGGGCCATCCCTGCTCATCTCCATTCCCATTCACAGTGTAGGTACATTCTGGAGAGACTAGTGTGGCGGCTAGACATCTTGCAGTGGTGTCTGAAGTGTGTTTCCTCTGCCTTAGACGAGGAGATTGGAGGTCGGAATGGAATGGAAAAGTTGGTCGAGAGTGAAGAGTTCCGAGCTTTGAATATTGGGTTTGCCCTTGATGAAGGTAAGACACAATTCTTCCCCAAGTTTTTTCCAATTTCAGATTTCTGTTTCTCTCCCTGTTTTTTTTAGCTCCAGGTCATGGCCTTCCAGCAAGATCTCCCTGTGTTCCCCACAGACCCAGCAGCTCACCACATCTCCCTGTGTTCCCCACAGACATGCCCAGAACACACACCCTGCAGCACACCACATCTTGTCTGCACTGCATGGGATGAGCAGAATCCCTCTGACTAAATGGTAGGGAGATCACAGATATTCCATTACCCTATGAAGCACATGTGGATATTCTTCTCTCTCGATGCAAGGCATTAAAGGCTCGGGCTGGTTGAGATTCCAGTATGCTCTACACTCTGCATGGAGAGGAACCAAGCATTTGTTACCACTGAGCAGCACACAAGCAGTAGACCAGCTAAAAGTTGACTCAAACCCATACCGTTTCCTTCTGCTCCAGATTGACCCAGCCTTGGCCCAGTACCCGACCCCTAAACACATCTGCACCTAGACTCGGGGCCCATCAATTCACTGCGGCATGGCTCAGACCCTTTCTCACAGCTCATCCGGGTGTACATGAAGGCACCTCACCCATCAGAGTCAGAGCCGCCTGCCCCCCAGTTCTCTGCTTCTGGTCTTTACCCACCCATTCTGGTTTCTCCTCCAGTCTTTCACTCCTGATACTTGGTACGCACTCCTCCACTCCTACCATCACTGACCCTACCATGGCTCGCCTGCCCACCACCCCAGCCGTTGCTTGCTGCCCATCCACTCTTGCTATCTCGTCAAACCAGTTTCTGCCGCAGAATCACCAATGGGCGAACACATCCACAGATTCTGCTGAGCCGTTTGATAGCATTTGCTTTGAGCCAGAGCCCGCTGCAGGTGGAGATACTAAGAAAGCCCAGAAGCCTCAGGTTCCACTATGCACTGCCTGAGAATTGAGCTCCTGATGTAAACCATCAACAAGGCCTTAGGCCTGTGGGGCTGCTCCATTTCCAACTCCTTGACAATCAAAGGCCAATGTCTCTCAGCATTCCCATGGGGCATTTCTCCCCACACCATCCCTAACCGTCTGTGCAGACTGGAGTTTGATCCTGGGGCCATTAATTGGTTCCCAGCAGTGTATTTACCCGGTGGGCCATTGAGCCCCTTTGTCCACACTTCACCTGTAATATTTACACTAGATGTAGTCATGCATTTCTGAGCACCGTTACTAATTACTGAACTTATTGTCTCCAGGTCTGGCCAACCCTGGTGAAACCTTTACAGTGTTCTACGGTGAAAGGAACGTTTGGTGTGAGTACCTGTTAGCTCCTGCGATCTGGCTGCTGGTTAGTGCTTGGGTTTCAAATGCTGTTCATCATGCTTTGCCCTGTGGTGTCACTCCTGTCGAGTGCTGTGACTGCAGTCGAGGAGTTGGGCAGTTTATCCTCGAGAAGCAGCCTCCACTGTGCTGGGTTGGGGTCACTGGTTAGCATTCAAGCCGAACATTATACCCAGTAAACAAAACTTCTGAAGGATGGTGAGGCTACAGCGAGAACAAAATATTGCAGACATCACTGGAAGTACCCAGTGGGTCAGGCAGCATCTGTGGAGAGAGAGAAGGATGGACTGACTTTCAGGCTGTGGGCCTCTCATTTCAACTACTGGAAAACTCACTGGGATATGGGTCCTACTTAGGAGGAGGCACAGGCGAAACCATGGCTCTCTTTGTAAGGAGATATTTGATTACAGGTTTCACTATCTCAAATGATTTTGTTGACTGCAGTATCTGTTACTAGAAGTCTTTACACAAAGATTGGAAAAAATAGGAAAGACAGTACTGCATGCTAAAATAGACTAAAAAAAATAGGATGCAAAAGGAGAAACCCAAAGCAAATAACACCGTTAATATAATTGGGTAAACTGATGAGATGAAAATGGGGCCACAAATCCATAATTGCAGAAGTGACAACACAGGTGGATAGGGTAGTGAAGAATGCATTTGGTGTGCTTGCCTTCATAGGTCAGGGTATTGAGTATAAGAGATAGAATGTCCTTAGTTGTTCAAAACATTGGTTGCACCACATTTGTAGTATTGTGCACAATTCTGGTCGCCACACACCAGGAAGAGATGTACCAGGATGTTGCCTGGAATGGAGGGCTGTAGTGATACAAATAGATTGGATAGGCTGGGTTTATTCTCACTGCAATGTAGGAAGCTGAGGGGTGAGGTTACAGAGGTTTATAAACTTAAGAGGGCCAAAGGTAGAATATTTTTCCCAGGCAGGCAAGTCTTGAACTAGAGCACATAGGTTTGAGAAAGGAGAAATTTAAACGAGATCTGAGGGATAAGTTTTTCACCTGGTGGTGATGTCTATGAGCTGCCAGAGGAGATTTTAATGGCAGATGCAAGTACAATATTCTAAATGCATTTAGGCAGGTATTTACACAGGAAAGGCATAGAGGGATACAGGTCAAATACGGGCAAATGGGATTAGCATGTATAGGATTATGTTCAGCATGGATACAGTGGGCCAAAAGGCTTGTTTCTGTGTCATGTGATTTCATGATTCTATGAAGGCTGACAAATGCCAGCAACCTGTTCATCTGCATCTCGGCATAGTAAGGAAATGGTGGCAGAGGTGTGGATCAATTGCTTGTGATCTTTCAAAGTTCTTTACTGTCTGGAAAGCTCTCAACAGATTGGATGGCTGCTAATGAAACACCACCATTCAAACATGGAATGAAGGAAGGAGAAATAGCAGAAAGTGCAGACCAGTTAGTCTAAACTCCTTTATCTGGAATTAATTCGTTAGGAAGTGATATTGCGGCAATGAGAAAATCCGAGTAAAGTAAATTAGCATCACCATGGACCAGTGAAAGGGAAATGGTGCTTGGACAATTCATTAGAGTTCTCTGATGATGCCTATGTGGATGTGGTATATTTGGGTTCTAAGAAGCATTTGATCTGGATGTATCTGGATAGCTTTGGTAAATTAAAAGCAAACAGTAGGAATAACTAAAACATTTTCAATTTGATGAGGTGTAACTGGTCGAGTGTCTTGGGGCGCAGTGAGCCTCGACTATCCCCATTTATTTTAAGTGCTTATTTAATGATGGCATGTAATGCATCCAGATTTAGGGATGAAGAGGTCTCAGAGTATCTTCAAAGAGATATTGACATGTTATGCAAGTGGGCATAAAGATGGCAGATGCAGCATGAAGAAAACGGCATAGAATTATGCAGAGATAAAGCATGGAAACAGGCTCTGCAGTCCGCCAAGTCCATGCTGAACATCAACCACCTATTTACACTAATCCTCCATGAATCACATTTTTTAAAAACATAGTGTGTCATCCCGCCATGTCTGGTGCCAATTTAAACTGCACACCTACCTGCACATGATCTGTATCTCTCCATTTCCTGCCACTTTTTGTAGAGATAGTGCAGAAACAGCCCCTTCGTCCCACCGAGTCTGCGCCCACCAGCAATCACCCCATACACTAGCCTATCCTACACACTAGGGACAATTTACACCGAGGCCAATCTCCATACAGACTGCACCCGCACTCAGGATCGAACCAGGGTCTCCGGTGCTGTCGGTATGGAGTTTGTACGTTCTCCCTGTGACCATGTGGGTTTTCTCCCCATGCTCCGATTTCCTCCCACACTCCAAGGACATGCAGGTTTGTAGGTTAATTGACCTTGGTAAAACTGTCATAGGGAGAGGTAGGTGGCTGTAATATGCTGCCAGGAGAGGAGAGGTCCTGGGAAAAAGTCTCTGACTATTTACCATATCTATGCATCATATATATTTCTATCAGCTCACCAATCTGTCTCTAACACTGCATAACCTTTAAATTTTACTTTTACAAGGTTATCCACGTTTGTGGGAAGATTAGATAAGGGAGCAATGAATGCAGGTATTCAGTTGCCAATCTGGTGCTCATTGCTAGAAAAATAAAGGTTAATATGCAGGTACTTGAACTCATTTAGAAGGCAAATTAAATGTTGGCTATCGTGTCAAGGCCCTGGAATATATAACGTTGCAAGTCTGGTTGAAAATACATTGGATCACTTCTCTGAGAAAGACTTTCTTGCACTGGAGAGGATAGGAATCGATGTTTTTCCTGGTGGGGATATTGAACCAGGGGGTTCAGTTTCAGAAGAAAGGGTCACCCATTTCAGATTTGAAGGATTTTTGGAATTCTCTACCCCAGAGGGTTGTGTGGTTGAATCATTCAACATATTCCAGCAAGATATCTGGGCTACGTAGGAATTGGTGGGTGCTGGGAGAAAATATCTCGAAACATTTCTGTAAAGAAATATCATTTAATTGGCCTTCCAAATAACTTGCTACATTTTCCTGACAATATTGTTTTTCTTACCTGAGGACACTGAATTCATCCGCTCTATTAAAATCAGATTTCGACCATGATGGACTTTGCTGAATCTGAGGCATTGCATGACTTCCTTATGCTGCATATGAGAATGTTTGTGTCATAGACAGATACAGCATGGAAATAGAGCCTTCAGCCCATTGAGTCCATACAACCATCAACTACCTATTTATATTAATCTAACATTAATCCCTTTTGTTTAATTCACCTGACATTCTTGCATCTCCTCCCAAATTCTACCACGCCCTATACACCAGTGGCAATAAAGAGCAGCTAATTATCCTATTGTTCCACAGGACTTTGAGTTGTGGGAGGAAACTCGGGCACCTGGTGAAAACAGGTAGAATGTTGAAACTCCATGTAAATGGCACCTGAGGTCAGGACTGAACCCAGGTTTCTGGTGCAGTGAAGCAACTGTGCCACTGTTACCTGGGTCAATTCCTTAGAAGGCAGCTAAGCTCAGTACTATACCATCATGGCATAGACAATAGACAATAGGTGCAGGAGTAGGCCATTCAGTCCTTCGAGGCCATTCAGTCCTTCGAACTAGAACCGCCATTCAATGTGATCATGGCTGATTACCCCCAATCAGTACCCCGTTCCTGCCTTCACCCCAGATCCCCTGACTCCGCTATCTTTAAGAACCCTATCTAGCTCTCTCTTGAAAGTATCCAGAGAACTGGCCTCCATCGCCCTCTGAGGCAGAGAATTCCACAGACTCACAACTCTCTGGGAGAAAAAGTGTTTCCTCATCTCCGTTCTAAATGGCTCACCCCTTATTCTTAAACTGTGGCCCCTGGTTCTAGACTCCCCCAACATCGGGAACATGTTTCCTGCCTTTAGCGTGTCCAAACCCTTAATAATCTTATATGTTTCAATAAGATCCCCACCCATCCTTCTAAACACAAGAGTATACAAGCCCAGTCGCTCCATTTTCTCAGCATTTGGCAGTCCCGCCATCCCGGGAATTAACCTTGTAAACCTACGCTGCACTCCTTCAATAGCAAGAATATCCTTCCTCAAATTAGGGGACCAAAACTGCACACAATACTCCAGGTGTGGTCTCACTAGGGCCCTATACAACTGCAGAAGGACTTATTTGCTCCTATACTCAACTCCTTTTGTTATAAAGGCCAACATGCCATTCGCTTTCTTTACTGCCTGCTGTACCTGTACGTTTACTTTCATTGACTGATGAACAAGAACCCTTAGATCCCGTTATACTTCCCCTTTTCCCAACTTGACACCATTTAGATAGTAATCTGCCTTCCTGTGTTTGCTACCAAAGTGGATAACCTCACATTTATCCACATTAAACTGCATCTGCAATGCATCTGCCCACTCACCCAACCTGTCCAAGTCACCCTGCATTTGCATAGCATCTTCCTCACAGTTCACACTGCCACCCAGCTTTGTGTCATCTGCAAATTTTCTAATGTTCCTTTGAATCCCTTCAACTAAATCATTGATGTATATTGTAAATAGCTACAGTCCCAGCACCAAGCCTTGAAGTACCCCACCAGTCACTGCCTGCCATTCTGAAAGGGACCCGTTAATCCCTACTCCTTGTTTCCTGTCTGCCAACCAATTTTCTATCCATGTCAGCACTCTACCCCCAATACAATGTGCCATAATTCTGCCCACTAATTTCCTTTGTGGGACCTTATCAAATGCTTTCTGAAAGTCCAGGTACACTACATCCAATGGTTCTCCCTTGTCCGTTTTCCTAGTTACATCCTCAAAAAATTCCAGATTAGTCAAGCATGAGTTTCCCTTCGTAAATCCTTGCTGACTCGGACCGATCGTGTTACTGCTATTCAATTGGGCCACTATATCATCTTTTATAATTGACTCCAGCATCTTCCCCACCACCGATGTCAGGCTAACTGGTCTATAAATTCCCTGTTTTCTCTCTCCCGCCTTTCTTAAATATTGGAAATCCAAATAAAAACAGAAGACCCTTCTTTGATTTGAAACATTGAGAAATAACCCTGTTTTTCTCAACCAGCAAAGTTTCTAGCAGTTTCAGTTTCTGTTCTGTATTTTATACAAATCAGCTTGCGCAGGGGAATGTTGAAAGGGTGCTTATTACCAGTTAAATGGTAAAATGGAAACACAAGTCCCTGCTGATGCCGGAATGGAGAGCAAAACACAAACTGTTGGAGAAACTCAGTGGGTTGAGCAGCATCTGTGGAGGGGAATTGGCAGATAACGTTTGGGACACCCAGCAGTTTTCCCCTCCACGGTACATCCCCGCCCCTCCTATCTCCAAGTTCACCATCTCCCCTCTTTCCACTTCACCCTGTCCCCTTCCACCCAAATTCCTGGTGCTGGCTTTACATTTGACTGTTCTTTTCTTACTTGATACTCTTTTCTCTCCTTTTCACCTCTAGTTTTTGCCACTGCTCCACCCATCTGCCAATCACCTCCTCCCTCTCCTGTATCCAGCTATCACTTGCCAGGCTTTTCCCACCATACCTCCCTATTCCATCCGCCTGAAGGAGGGTCACGACTCAAAACATCATCGACAATTTCTCTCCACCGATGCTGCCTGGCCAGCTAAGTCCAACCGGAACTTTGAATGATACATCTGGGACCTAGACTCAGCAAGCCTTGGCTGATGAGTTGTGCTCCGCCTGCTACACGACACAAGTTGCTCAGACGCATCATAGCTTATTTATTTATTTATTTTACTTTTCTTTTTCATCGGTTGGAGCTGCATACTAAATCTCGTTGCACTGATGTGCAATGACAATAAAAGATATTATTATGATTATTATTATTATTATTATTAATATAGTTTCTTGCCGTCCCAAGTTGGATTAGACAATCACTGGAAACTACAATGAATTGGCAGATGGATACTGTCTTTATGGAAATAATGTTGTGGTTTGTGAACAGTAATTGAACCGCGTAGCAGGGACTTCACTCACTATTCAGCCCACACTTTCCCTAACCAGGAAATATTTTATGAAACATACAGGACAGGAAACATCTTCAAAGCAAGAAGGTGTATTAACTTGTTAGGTTGATAAGCTTTCAAGAGTGTGGTGGGTACTCCAATCTGTATGTAAAGAGCTTCCTCAACACAATCCCTCCAACACTTCCAGTGCATCAAGCACTTCAAGGCTTGCAATAGGAAAGTTTGTGACTAGTGCTGGGTGAGAGAGAGAGAGAGAGGGAGGGAGAGCTGCACTCTGAATTTTCCCTGAGAGTCAAGAGTGTTTGTTTGTCATATGCATTGGAACAATTAAATACTTGTTGCAGATTTTCAGGCATATTAGATGCCAAAACAAAAATACACAACTAATTATCGGTTATTCTATGCAAACTAGTGACCACCCTAGTGCAAAAACCATAGTACATAAAACAATCCTAATAGTGGAAAGTCCATCGTGGTTCAGTGTGGATGAATAGTTAAGGTTAGGATTGTGCTGGGTCGTTCAAGGCTCTGATAGTTGATGGGAAGAAGCTGCTTTTGAACCTGGAGCTGTCAAGCTCCTGTACTTTCGTCCCGAGGATAGCAACGAGGAGCGACCAAGGTGGTGTGGGGTCTTTGATTATATTAGTTGCCTTCATAACAGAAACGTAAATAGTTAGACAAGGGAATTTTAACAGTTGTTAATCTGTGCCAATTTTTGTCTGCCTGTCAGGGGTATCAGTGCGTTGCCCAGGTAACCCAGGACATGGGTCTCGCTTCATCGAGAACACCGCTGGAGAAAAGGTGGTAAGTGTCGAAGTAAAGTGGAAGATCTCCACACCCCTCAGCGCCTCCAGACCCAACTCCACCTTTATGACTTAAACTCCTCCATTACGTCCCAGTCCCTCCACCATCCATTCATTATGTCTCTGTAGTCCTATCTTCCTCAGACCCCTACACACTTATCCCCTTATCATCCCGTTCATTCCCTCCTAGCCTATTTCCTCCTCCTCTCCAGAAATTCTCACAGCTCTCCGTCCGTCCCTCAAGTCAGTGTCCATCTGTGAGGACAAAGCCGCTGTGACAGTGCAAGATGTTGCTGGGGTGAGGTTTGGGTGTGAGGTGGTGAAAATAAGGGAGAGTCATAATGCTGCGATGAGGATGTGTGAGATTCTCTGATGGAATGCAATATTCCATGCATTGATGGGCAAGGGATCGGTGAGGAATATTAGGGAGATCAGGAATTGGGAAGATGGGGATCTCTGGATTTAGTGAGGCATGAATTAGGTGTAGATGTTGGGCATCTGGAGACCAATGGTGAAGGGGAGGGGCTGAAGATGTGGAGGGTGTAGTTTGTTTGATGATACCATGGTGAGAAGCTGAAGATAAGAAAGAAAGAAAAATTAGGATTTAGACACTGCTAATTCTTTATTTTTTTTACCATTGAAGCGTCGAGTTATCAATTCGTTCCTGGACTTCAGAGAGAAAGAGAAGAAGAGGTGAGGCTACACACGTATTCTCATTCATCTTGGGGCAAGTGGTGGTTTTCCTGAATTAACTCATATCTACTGTTGGTCACTCACATCAGACACACCACTAACACGAGCTAGATAGAGCTCTTAAATATAGCGTAGTCAGGTGATATGGGGAGAAGGCAGGAACGGGGTACTGATTGAGGATGATCAGCCATGATCACATTGAATGTGGCGCTGGCTCGAAGGGCCGAATGACCAACTCCTGCATCTATTGTCTATTGACTGACAATAATGTAACGCTGCAGACACGGGTGCCACATTTGGATGAGATGATAGATTGCTAACCCTCTGCCTGTTTGGGTAATCTAAATCCTATTTCAAGGTGAGCAATGGGTAATCCAAATCCTATTTCAAGGTGAGCAATGGGTAATCCCAGGGTCCTGACTGCCTATGAAGCTACAAGGGTCACAACTTGTTAAGCCTCAGTGCTAAATTAATGTTGAAATACTTCCAAGCAAATAATTGACTGAGTTATGCAGTGAACTATTATTTATCGTGGTATATTATTGTCACGTCGACTGAGACACAGTGAAAATAATTGTTTTTGTGCTATCCAGTCAAATCCTACTTTACATGGGTACAATCAAGCCCAACCCAATCAAATTCAACAGGTAATGCAAAGAGAAAAATACCAGAGTGCAGAATGTTGTGCCACAATGTTATAGAGCTTTATAGCTGCAGAGAAAGTGCAGATGGAAAAAAATGTGGGGACCACAATAAGTTAGGACGGGAGATTGAGACTTCATCCTAGTTTATGTAAGGACCCTTTAGTAATCTGATCACAGCACGGAAAATACGTGCTTTCAGGCTGTTGTATCTCCTGCCTGCTGGGAGAGGGGAGTGGAGGGAATGATTGTGGTGTGAGTAGTCCTTGGTTATGTTGGCTGCCATCCCAAGGAAATGTAGATGGAGTTGATGGGGAAGGGGGGGGGGAGGCTGGTTTGTGCAATGGACTGAGCTACATCCACAATTCTCTGCAACTTTTTGAAGTTTGGGTAGAGCTGTTGCCAAACCAAACGATGATGCATCCCAATAGGATGCTTTTTACGGCGCACCTGGATTAGCACAGGTGACCAAAAGTACTGTCAATAATAAAGGTTAATTCAGACAACGTGCGCTGAAAGGACTGTGTCTGTATTTACTGTTCTAATAGTTTCACACACAGGGCAAGGAGCAATGGTTTACAGAGGACATATCCAGGGGGGCATGACTGGAGTGCTTAAAGTCATGACAATAAAAAACGGGCATAGATACAGTACAGTAAGTGTGGGACAACCGTACATCTACTGGGGCAGCAAAGACCAGCAGATACAGATAATGGACAACCAGCATGAACTGCACAGGCCGAATGAGCACAGGGCACAGATCGGGTCAGCAAGCACCTGAAAAGGGGACATATCCACAAGACAAGGCAGGGTAGGAGGACACAGAGAGAGCACCCTTTAGACCATTCCTGGTTCTGAGAATAACCGTCTCCTGTGTTGTGTCTAGACTCAATCAGAGTGAGTGCCTGACTCTGGGCGATGTCATCACTGTCAACCTGACCTCCTTGAAAGGAGGCGTGGCATACAACGTTATCCCTGATGAGTTAATGGCAGGCTTTGATATCCGGATTCCTCCAGCTGCGGACCTCAAGGTTAGTCATGATGTGTTACGTGATGAATGATGGCAAAGAGAGAGGTAGGAGGGATTCCTGTGGTACTTCAACAGAAGGGAGTGAGTGGGACTCTTGAATGTCTATCGATGGAGACCACTGTGACTTTCTGTCTTTCAGGCATTTGAGGAACAAATGAAGCAGTGGTGTCAGAAAGCAGGGGAAGGAGTTGTCTGTGAATTTTTGCAGGTATTAATATGACGGGTGCTATTTGTATTACAAGAACTTGCAGTCATCATTACTTTGACAGCATTGGAGGGATCCAACTCCCTGGAACAATCTGGCAGGTTTTGCAGAAATGGTCTTCCAACTCAGACCTGGTAACTCTGCCTTCACCCACAGCGATGTGAGGCTAGACTGCTCGTCTGCATATATGCAGACAACGTGTCTGGACTGATCTCATGCTGTCGGGGTGATGGGACTCCCAGAACACGTGCAGTTTCCCCAGGCAAGTCTCTCCCATTCTGTGGTAAGCCCAGAACCAGCTCCTCTCACATTGATATCCTCTGTCCAGCCTGGACTCCCTCTTGTCTAGACTGTTGTTGACTGGAGTTCATCCAGACTGACTCTTACCCTGTCCCCACATCGGGACACCATACTTAACTCTTGCCCTGTGTGAGGGAATGAAACCTCCCTATGTTGACAGCTCCCACAACCTGAGGAGAAGCTCTGGCAGCAGAGAGACGGCCGCAGACTACCCTCTAATCTGTAACCAGCTGCCCTCCCACAACTGTGTTAGCTCGAAGTAGGTGAATCAAACCTGGATCCAGTGTCCACACAAGGGCTTTGAAATGAGCCTCCTTGAATAGATCAACCTGTATATGGGTCACTGATGAAGATTGAGTAACAGCGTTAGTGATGGGTCTATCTACCACGCCTGCGTGTCAGGGTCAGTGACTAGGATCGTGTACTGGGTCTGCGCATGGAGGTGACTTCTCGTCTTCTTCTCCTTCTCAGAAAAGCACATGTGATAAGCTGACGTCGATTGATCCGTCAGATCCCTGGTGGAGTGCTTTCAGCAACGCCTGTCGACAGAGGTGAGTGGGTGCAGGACACTGGGGCTCTTGCCTCACACCACCCCGCCACACACCCACTCCATCACTGTACCCCTTCCCCATCACTCACTCCCTCCCCATCACTCACACCCACTCTGCCACTCACACTCCCATCACCCACCCTTTCCCCGTCACTCGCCTCCCCCCAAAACTCACAGCCTTATCACCCAACTCCTACCCATCACTCACACCCCTGTCACACCCGTACCCCCTTACCCACACCCCCTTCGCTTGACTCCCCTTACTCACACACGCATCCTCCTGTGTTCCAGGGACATGACGGTGCAGTGTGAGATCTTCCCAGCCTCCACCGACAGTCGCTTCATCCGGCAGGTGAGAATAACCACAGCCTGGCCTCGGAACAGCTGGGGAACACCGACCCAGTGTAGCTCCGACTGGTGCTGGGGTCAACAGTGAGGGTGGGTGGGCGTCTGTCCGTCCGTCTGTCTGTCTGGCTGGCTGTCTGTCTGGCTGTCTGTCTGTCTGGGGTGTGAATAAGTGTATGGGTGTGACTGAGATGTGAGGTTTGTGGGGGTGGGGGTGTTTGTGGTGAGCGGGTGGGATGTGGCATGGGTATGTGGGGGTGGGGGTGTTTGTGGTGAGCGGGTGGGATGTGGCATGGGTATGTGGGGGTGGGGGTGTTTGTGGTGAGCGGGTGGGATGTGGCATGGGTATGTGGGGGTGGGGATGTTTGTGGTGAGCGGGTGGGATGTGGCATGGGTATGTGGGGGTGGGGGTGTTTGTGGTGGGCGGGTGAGATGTTGCATGGGTATGTGGGGGTGGGGGTGTTTGTGGTGGGCGGGTGAGATGTGGCATGGGTATGTGGGGGTGAGGGTGTGGGGCTGAAGGTTGTTTTGGTGGATGTATGTGAAGTGGGGGTGTGTGAGTGTGTTTGGGGTGTGGGATGGGAGTGGGGATGTGAGTGTGTGTGGGGTGGGAGTGGGGATGGGAGACTGGGGTTGTGGGTGAGAGGATGTGGGGGTGTTGAGGTGTGGGGGTAATGGTGAAGCTGCTCTTTGACCTTCCTTTCACTCTCACAGATTGGTTACCCAGCCATTGGATTCTCCCCGATGAACCACACGCCCATCCTGCTGCACGACCACAATGAGCACCTCAACCAGAAGGTCTTCCTGACTGGCATTGACATCTACACCCACCTCCTCCCGGCCCTCGCTTGTGTCCCACCCCTCGCTGGGGAAGCCTGAAGCAGCACACCTACTCTCCACCTCCTTGCCCCAACACCCGGGACCCCTCTCTCCCCCTCCCCTCCTTCCTTCCTCACTGTGATAGACGTCCTTTCTCTTCCTCCACCACACTGCCTCCAAACATTATAAAGATATTGCACTCCCCTTCTGACTCGCCCTCACTCTCCCACTCATCCATCCCCCCACTCACCCTCACTCACCGCCCCAGCCGTGCCTCAGCCCCTTCCTCACCCCTTATCTCCTCCTGACGCTGGAGTTCTGCGGTGTTACCTCACTTACTGAATATTGCGACTCTCTCAAGGCTCATATGATTGGCCTTTGTTTGGGCTTTTCACAGCCTCTTGATCGCCTTACGCTCTTCACAATGATTATTTGGCTGCTGTTATCGCGGGAAACCTCTCCACATGATGACTCTGACTCTTCCCTCCAGGCTCTACCCTCTATCTCTCTCTGTCTCCCTGGATCCCCCTCAGTCCTCCTCTGTCTCTCCCCATCTTCCTTTGTCCCCCTCCATTCCCCTCGATCTTCCTCGGTCTCCCTCCACCCTTCTCCAACTCCTTCTCCTCTCTCTGCCCTCCTCTGTCACCCACAGCCCCCCCTCAAACCACCTCCATCCCCTCCGCCTCTCAGTGAGAGCGGCTGGTGTCGGGACAGTGGGAGTGGTGCCCAGTGTTGGGCAAATGGACGTTAGCTCTGTCTTTTCACAGGAGCCACTGCTTCACAGAACAGCCCCTTTCCCACCTCCAACAAGAGCTCTGGGTCTGGGTCGAAGCCACTGGGGAAACCTAGTAGTTACATCATCACTGTGTGTCTCAAGCATTAACACCTGACACCCCGAGGCCCCCCCCCCCCCCCACCCATCTCAGGCACGTCACAGTTGGGGGACACTCTTCACCCCCACAGACAAGAAGCTCAGAGCCATCCAGGACAAAGCAGCTGCTCAATTAGCTCCCCGTCTACTCCTCCCCCACCCACCCACCCACCACAACACTTCCTCCCTCCACCACTAGTGCACAGTGACTGCTGTGTGTAGTGTCTGCAAACATGCTCATCCAGGCACCTCCCAAGCCTGTGTTTTGATTTTTTTTAAAGCCTGTGTCTACTACCAGCAGGCCGACGCAAACACCATCCGCCACCTACAGGTTCCTCTCCCAGATACGCCATCCACACCAGTCCTTCTTCACTGGAACCTCTCACAATAGTATTGTGAGCTCATCTGCACCATGAGGATGGCAACAATTCAAGATTGTGTCAGTATCTCTTTTGGACAGGTGGGGAGGGCGTGAAAATATGGCCTCAACCACTGTGCCTGTATGGTGCGACACGTACGCTGTGAAGGAACAGGAGCTTTCCACAATGGAAAAATCCGAGAATTCTGTGGGTAAATGTGTGTTCTGCAGATTATGGATATTATGACGATTTGATTCTAATTCAAACTTGATTTTATTCTTCCAAAATAAACCTCTGTGCAGTTCAAGCTGGCTGCTATATCTGGCCTTTTATTGTCTATCCTTACTGAAGAAATATAAATAATTTACAGCACTAAGCCTAAGCATAAAACCATGAGAAACAGGGGCAGGGAGAGTCCATTTGGTCCTTTGAGCCTGCTCTGCCATCCAATAAAATCGTAGCTAATCCACTCTCGGCCATAACAATACTTACCCACTACCCATGCCCTCAGCTCCCTTATAATATTAGTTAAGATGTGTTTCTTGTTACATGCGCAAGTACAGTGAGGTAGAAGAGTAATGAAAAACTTGCTTACAGCAACATCACAGGCATGTAGACTCAGCCAAACACATACAAAACCAAAAATTATAGATATGTTCAATAAACCAGTAAAAAGAAAAAGAGTGTGTAAAAAAAACAAGGCATAAGTGCAAACCAAAATTGGAAGACAAGTCCCTGGTAGTCCGTAGTGTTCCGTTGCTGAGGTAGAATTTGGGTTGTGCAGGTCGGTTCAAAAACCTGATAGTTGTTGGAAAGTAGCTATTCCTGATTCTAGAAGCATGGACTTCAGGTGCTGTGGCTACAGAAGTAGCTTACCACCACCGAGTGTGACTGAGGAGTGAATGAATAATGCGATGTAAAGCGCCTTGAGTATTAGAAAGGCGCTATATAAATCCCATCCATTATTATTATTATTATACTTAGTACTGAATGGTAGCAGCAAGAAGAGGGCATAGCCTGCATGGTGGAGGTCCTGATGAATCTGCTCATATCCCACCATTCCCTATATATATATTTTTATAGGCTTTTACCTATCTAAAAGCCTCTTAAATACCACTAACATACCTGGCATCTACTACTCTCTGTGAAAAACATTTGCCCCACACATTTCCTTTAAACTACCTTACTCTGACCTTAAACCCTCAAGTCTTTGATATTTTCATCCTGGATAAAAGGTTCTTACCGTCTAACCTCTATGCCTCTCATAATAGTATATTATTCTATCGGGTATCACATCAGCCTTCAATACTGCAGAGAAAATGATCCAAGTTTGTCCAACATTATCCTCATGGCTAATATCCTTGAATCTGAGCAGAATTATTCTGTAATGGGGCAACCAGAACTGCACTAAATTAATGAAGTGACCAGAACAACACCCAATTAATGGCTGACCAGAACCATACACAACCCCTTCCTATCCATACATCTCTCCGAGAAAACAATCCAAGTTTGTCCAATTTATCCTTATAGCTAATACCCTTGAATCCGAGCAGTCTTTCACACTTCAGATCTCTTGCAATAAAAACTTCTGAATTACTTGCTGTACTGACATGATAATGTTTTGTGCTTCATGCACTGTGGTGCCTGACCATTTTGTAATCCCAGGGCATTAGTTCAAGTTCAAGTGAGTTTATTGTCATGTGTCCCTGTATAGGACAATGAAATTCTTGCTTTGCTTAAGCACACAGAAAATAGTGGGCATTTACTACAAAACAGATAAATGTGTCCATATACCATGATATAAATATATACACACATGAATAAATAAACTGATAGTGCAAATAACAGAAAGTGGTTGGTAATAATCAGAGTTTTGTCCGAGCCAGGTTTAATAGCCTGATGGCTGAGGGGAAGTAACTATTCCTGAACCTGGTTGTTGCAGTCTTCAGGCTCCTGTACCTTCTACCTGAAGGTAGCAGGGAGATGAGTGTGTGGCCAGGATGGTGTGGGTCTTTGATGATACTGCCAGCCTTTTTGAGGCAGCGACTGCGATAAATCCCCTCGATGGAAGGAAGGTCAGAGCCGATGATGGACTGGGCAGTGTTTACTACTTTTTGTAGTCTTTTCCTTTCCAGGGCGCTCAAATTGCCGAACCAAGCCACGATGCAACCGGTCAGCATGCTCTCGACTGTGCACCTGTAGAAGTTAGAGAGAGTCTTCCTTGACAATCCGACTCTCCGTAATCTTCTCAGGAAGTAGAGGCGCTGATGTGCTTTTTTGATGATTGCATTAGTGTTCTCGGACCAGGAAAGATCTTCAGAGATGTGCACGCCCAGGAATTTGAAGCTCTTGACCCTTTCAACCATCGACCCGTTGATATAAATGGGGCTGTGGGTCCCCCTCCTACTCCTTCCAAAGTCCACAATCAGTTCCTTGGTTTTGCTGGTGTTGAGGGCCAGGTTATTGCGCTGGCACCATATGGACAGTTGCTCGATCTCTCTTCTGTACTCTGACTCATCCCCATCAGTGATACGCCCCACAATAGTGGTGTCGTCAGCGAACTTGATGATGGAGTTCGCACTGTGGTTCGCTACACAGTCATGGGTATAGAGTGAGTACAGCAGGGGGCTGAGCACGCAGCCTTAAGGTGCTCCCGTGCTGATTGTTATTGAGGCTGACACATTTCCACCAATACGAACAGACTGTGGTCTGTGGACGAGGAAGTCAAGGATCCAGTTGCAGAGGGATGCGCAGAGACCCAGTTCTGCGAGTTTGGTAACCAGTTTGGAGGGGATGATTGTGTTAAATGCCGAGCTGTAATCAATGAATAGCAGCCTGACATATGAGTTTTTGTTGTCCAAGTGGTCCAGTGCGGAGTGGAGGGCCAGCGAGATTGCATCCACCGTTGATCTGTTGTGGCGGTACGCGAACTGCAGTGGGTCCAGGTTTTTGTCGATGTAGGAGTTGATTTGCTCCATGATCAACCTCTCAAAGCACTTCATCACCACCGGCGTTAGTGCCACTGGTCGATAGTCATTGAGGCATGTCACCTTACTCTTCTTGGGCACCGGTATAATTGATGCCCTTTTAAAGCAGGTGGGGACCTCAGACCTCAGAAGTGAGAGGTTGAAAATGTCCGTAAAAACTCCCGCCAGTTGGTCCGCACAGGTTTTTAGAACACGACCGGGTATACCATTAACATTAACATTTCTTCATATCATAGAAACATAGAAAATAGGTGCAGGAGTAGGCCATTCGGCCCTTCGAGCCTGCACTGCCATTCAATATGATCATGGCTGATCATCCAACTCAGTATCCAGTACCTGCCTTCTCTCCATACCCCCTGATACCTTTAGCCACAAGGGCCACATCTAACTCCCTCTTAAATATAGCCAATGAACTGACCTCAACTACCTTCTGTGGCAGAGAATTCCAGAGATTCACCACTCTACAAATTAGGCTACAGTCCATAATCCCTCCATCTAAGTCATTGATTAAGGTAGCTCAGATGCTGCAGTGGGTGGTGCTGCTGCCTCATAGCTCCAGCGACCCGGATACAATCCCTCCCTCTGGTGCTGACTCTGTGTAATTAGCATGTTCTCCCTGTGACTGCAAGTGTTTCCTCCAAATGCTCCAGTTCCATAGACATGCGGGTC
Organism: Amblyraja radiata; assembly: GCF_010909765.2. Lineage (NCBI taxonomy): Eukaryota > Metazoa > Chordata > Chondrichthyes > Rajiformes > Rajidae > Amblyraja > Amblyraja radiata. Next base: position 24,251,485 of record NC_045973.1, read on the forward strand.
AGTGAGTAATTCATTCATGTAACTTGCCCACAATGTAGATGGGCAGTACAAGGATTGGGGACTTTGGTAGGGATGTGATTACAGCTAAATAAGTGAGGAAATGAAAATGATCTGCTTGTCTTAAAGTCATCTGCTTGCTCATATCCACTTGTCTATCTAAAAGGCTCTTAAACGCAACTATCGGAAGTCTACCTGAGGCAGTGACTTTATACTTTAGAGATACAAAGACAAAACAGGCCATACACTACCCTACCACAATCCCACACTACACTTACCCCATACACGACATTTTACAGAAGCTTATTAAACAACAAACCTGTACATTTGGAGTGGGGGAGGAAACCGGAGCACCTGGAGAAAACCCACCGCAGTCATAATAAACTCCGTAGATCCATAGTCAGGATCGTACCCGGGATTCTGGCGCTGTAAGGCAGCAACTCTACCGCTGAGCCATCGTGCTGCCTAGTGAGTCACGGTATATCTGGGACAGTGGGTCTTTGCCTACCTGGGGCAGTGGGTCACAGTCCATATGGGGCAGTGAGCCTCTGTCCACCCGAGTCTACTGTCTCTGTCTTTACACAAGCTCCATGTACAAAAGCTGCCAGATCAAGATGTCGTTCAGAATATGCAATATACGATGTCAACATCCCATTCCCCTGCGTAAGGCTGCCTCTGATTCGAAGGCTGCCTTGTTCTTGTCCCTGCAGTCGGGGAACAGGCTGGCTTGTGATGTCCTGAAAGCCACAGGAGATGGCAGTATTAGCTTAGTCTTTCACGCCCAGTAGAAATGAATGCCACATGTTCTTCATTTGCACGCAAACGTCAGTGTTGAGAGGACGGCTCTGGACAGTTTGAGTCCTAACAGTGAGTGAAGGGAGGTCGTATTTGGGGACCCCAAAACACCGGACAAATTTAATTCACCTGCAAAGTCCGTCCAGCCTGCACATCACTGAAAGGCCAGCAGGTGGCAGTCAGGTGCAGTGTTTCACACAAGCAGAGCCTCACCCGTGGACACAGAGCACACGGGCACGGCACCTGTAATGCGTCTTCCTTACTCTGTCAATGAGCGAGGGGGAGAGAGATAGAGAATGAAAGAGAGTAAGTAAGAAAGAAAGAGAGAGAGAGATAGGGACAGAGAGAAAACGCGAGAGAGAAAGAAAGAGAGCAGGAGAGAGGGACAGAAAGTGGAGGACAGTATAATGTAGCAATGTCACAATATTTTGAGATTTAAAAAATCAAATCTGCAATTTATCCCATCAGATAAAGCATAAAAAGAAGTTTAATTTGACACCTAATTCACTTTCACATCTTCAGTATTAAAAAAGTTATGGCCATTTTCATACTCTGAAATTAGCATCTTGTTCCCTATTGCTTTTCCATTGACTTAACACAAAAGCTGTGATCGAGAACAGTCAAAAGCCCATAACTTTCTTAAAAATTAAGAGAACTGAAAGAAATTTTCAGTTATTATAGATTGAAGCATTCTGAAACAAATATGAAACAATGTTACTTGGATGATCTGAAATTAAAGCATATAATTAGTTAGTTATCTAATTGTAGCTAATTACAAAATTCAATTACTAGATCTAAACATCTATCCATTTCTTAAGAAAAGGTTAACATTTTTAAATAGCCTAAGTGTCCAAATAACATTCACACAAGAATTCACAATATAACATGATTTTAAAATCTCATTGTCATGAATTTATAGGCCAAATGGAAGGAATTTAGTGTTTAATTCCCGTAAATTAATGGCCATTTTAATCATCTTGCGAGTGGGTTTTTGTGGAACGCTATCGATTGGAATGTTGCGGTTTGCGGTGAATTTAAACCCCATATCGGCAGGAAAAACCGGTTCGTATGGGGCCCAAATCACATTTTCGCAACGTGAAATTTTGATTAAAGTAATCCTAAGAAGCAAGTTTATATGTAAAATAAACGACTTACCTTATGTTTGTCCAGTACGTGAGATCCATTCCGTTGCCTGCGTTGATGGCATTAGAAGTTGCTTTTTATTTTACTCCAGCGCTGAAATTGTCCCGCGGTTTTAAAAAAAACATTCAGAGAACGGCCGTCGGAACGAATTTTCAGCATCAGGTAGAAGTCAAATGACAGAAAGCAAAGAGAAGGATTGGGAGGCTATGACCAGCAGCAGTCCAGGAGAAGTTGTGACATTTATACAGCATTACAATATTAAACACTCACTCCATTGGACATGTTCACACTGCTGACTACATATAGTTTTGTTTGTTTGTAGGGGATATGGTCTTTTTAATGTGGGGGGTAGGTGTAAACCTAATTTCTAGGTCCCTACCTGGTCGGTGTGGCAGCTTCTTCTCCGGGCTGCCCGTCGATCCGTCCTCGTGGCCTACCTGCGGGCTTGGAGCGCCGTTTCCTGGCGGGAACCGCCCAGCACCTCGGCCTCGGCGGCGGCACAGCATTGGAGCGCTGGAGCGGAGCGGAGCGGGCGATGCCTTGCCTGGGTCGCCGCGCTGGAGCGACGCGCTGGAGCTCTGGCGAGCTGGACCGCCGAGAGCAACAACTCCGGGCTGCGGGCTGCGGAGCGGGCGGCGCCGACTTTGTCATCTGGAGCCTGGGAGCTCCAAACCGGCGCGGCCTTGTCGGCTTCGGCAGCTGCGGGCTCCAACCAGAAAGCGGCCGTTCCAAGTGGCCCAGCCGCCGAAAGGACTCTCCCGACGCCGGGGCAAGACCACCCGGTGAGAACGGCCAGGGACATCGGGCCTCCGTAGAGGCAATTGCGGTGGCCTCAATAGGCCTGACTTTGGGGTGAACATGGGGTGGGGACTGGACATTGTGCCTTCCCCCATAGTGCTATCCACTGTGGGGGGATGATTTTTTTTGTCTAACTGTAGTCTTGTAGGTCTGTGTCCAAGATGGCTGCCGTGAAGGGAGAGTGGACGCTGGCACGAATTGGTTGCCGCTGCTCTCTCTTCACACTGTGTTTTTGATTTTCTGTTTTTGGATTGAATTCTGTTTTTAATTTGTGTCTCTGTGATGTCTTTATTATTTGTTATATTCCGATTATATGTTATTCCGATTAAATGTCTATTATTGTTATGTCTGTATTCTTTCTTTATGTGCTGCACGGAGAGGACGCTGGCGCTGTTTGTTCGCCGCTTCTCCGTTTGCTATTGTCTGTTACTATTGTAAAGCGACTTTGAGTCTTAGAAAAGCGCTATAAAAATAAAATTTATTATTATTATTATTATATACTGTGGTAGACACACTGGTGGATACACACAGCAGTGGATACACATACTGGTGTATACACACACTGGTGGATACACACAGCAGTGTATACACAGACTGGTAGACATACATACACCTGTGGATACACACACTGGCAGTCAAACACACCCGTGGATACACACACACACCAGTAGATACACGTATTGGTGGGGCACACACCAATGGATACTCACACCAGTGGATACACACACTGGTAGACACATACATTGGTGGATGCAACAGCAGTGAATACCAGACCAGTGGATACAATGCTAGTGGATATTCGCACCCGTGGATACACATAGAGGTAACAAAATGTACCAGTGAGGGTAGTGTGGTTGATGTGGTCTGCTGTACAGCTGTTGACAAGGTCACACCACAAGGTTAGAGCATATGGAATCTAAGGCAAATTGGCAAATTGTATCCAAAATTGGCAGATGGTGATGCAGGGCAGGTTTTCTGACCAGCGGTTTGTGACCAGCAGTGTACTACAAGGGTCAGTGATGGGACCCTGGTGCTTTGTGTTAGACATTAATGACCACAGCTGGAGTACTGTATACAGTTCTAGTTTCCATACCGTAGGAAGGATGTGATTACACCTGAGATGGCAACATACATCCATACGTGCGAAAATTATATTCCTGAGCTAGTAATCGAGCCTCCATAATCGGTAATTTTGGAGGCGTGGGTTTAAAGTGCCACCACAGTCGCCGACATTTGTGGTGGTGTGTAAATTCAGTACATTAAATGTCCATGATAAGAAATAAGTGATAATGACAGTGACTGACATTTCTGGCAATTGAGCAAACTGAAATGATTTTGCACTGAAACAAATGCTAACTCTGAGGAACAACACTTCATCCCTCAGGACTCAATCTTGTATTCAATCTCAGATCATCAGCCATTCCTCTGTGTAAAGAAAAGGTCAGTTCTGATGCAAGATTATCCACCAAAAACGTTAATTCTGTCTTTCTCCCTCCATGGATCCTGCTTGACTTACTGAGTGTTTTCAGCAGTGTATTTTGTTACAGATTTCCAGCACCTGCTATTTTCTGTATCTCAGTTCATTTATTTCTTTTCTCCAATGGCCAAGTGGTGACACAGGTAGACAGAATGGTGAAGAAGGCTTATTGCATGCTTGCCTTCATCGGTCAGTGCATTGACTACAAGAGTTGGGACATCATGATATGATTGTATAAAATATTGGTCAGGCCGCATTTGGAATATTAAGCTAGAGAACGTGAAGACAGCTAACACTATAAAGAGAGACTGAATAGGCCGGGTCTATTTTCCCTGGAGTGAAGGAGGCTGAGAGGTGACATGACTGAGATATATTCAATTATGAGAGGCATAATTAGGGAAGATAGCCAGAATCTGTTTACCATGGTAGGAATACCAAAATTTAGAGGTTATAGGTTTAAGCTGCGAAGTGGGTGGTTTAAAGAGGATCTGGGAGGTAAACAATTCATGCACACAATAGTTGGTATCTAGAATGAGCTGCCAGAGGAGGTGGTGGAAGGAGGACCAGTAACAACATTTAAAGGGCATCTTAAATAAACAGGGAATGGAGGGATATGGGATTAATGGAGGTAAGCAGGAATGGTATAGATAGGGATACTGATACAAAACGTAAAGTGCTGGAGGAACTCAATGAATTAAGAAGCACCTGTGGAGGAATGGACAGAGAACATTTCAGTTCAGGACCCTTCTTAAATCTGAAGAAGGGTCCCACCCTAAATGTTACCTGCCCATTCCCTCCACAGATGCTGCCTGACCGGTTGAGTTACTCCAGCTCTTCGTGTTTTGCCATAGATAGGGATGATGCTCAGCATAGGCACATAGGGCATGTTTCTATGGTGTACAACTCTGTGACCACAGCCATCATGAGGCAGCTCAATGCTATACTCTCTGGGCAGTGAGTGCGGGGCAATGGCTTAACCCACACACATCTGGGTCTCAGTCTGGATGGGTTTTTGGGGATTTAGGATGAAGAATTTGAAGGAAAGGGATGTATATGTGAATGGTTTAAAATTATTTTTGTATTACTTTAATAAGCTTAAAATATTTTTATTAACATTAATTTTAATTATTATTTATTATTAATTGTTTAATCATGTACTTCTGTTTTGTCATCAAAGATAGTTATAATCTGTGACAGCAAAGTCTGTCCCCATTCCAAGTGGATGCAACTATGGACCAGGCCCAGCAACATCTGGTGCACTCTCTGTCAACATGTTGACCTGCATGGAGCTTGCACTTGCTTCTTAACTTATGCCTGTGACTTTTTAAAATTCATTCTTTTGGGATGTGGGTGTTTCTGGTAAGGTTACCAGTTGATGTCCATTACTAATTGCCCCTCAGAAGATGGTGGTGTGATGCCTCTTTAACCACAGCAGTCCTGTAGTAAAGATGTTCTTAAATGCTGCTGGGAATGGCATTCCAGGATTTAGACTCAGAAAACAGGGAAATATTTCCAAGAATGCACTCTGGAAAAATACCTTCTTGGTTGTGAAGGGCATTGGTTCGAGCTGGTAGAGAAACCTTCTTCCTGCCCAGCTGCTTGTGGCAGACCTGTAGCAGAATTGGAGAATGTGCAGTGTAATTTAACAGACTGTGGCAGACTGCAGAGGAACTTCTACTCATTATGAACAGAAAGCAATTCATCACCATTTTGAATACGGTGACAAATCAAAGTTAAATGAGAAACTTGACCCATTTAGTGAGATAAAATCAAGGAGTTAATAGGTTTGCCAGACTGCCCTGCACCAAGGTTGGGAGATAACGAGATGCTTTTCACACTGAACTCATCCCTTGCGTTTGAACAAGATCTTCAATATGACAGTCTGCTAGATAAAAAGTGACTTTAATTAATTCTCTATATAAATATTATTATATTAACAAAGCAGAGTTTCCATTAGTGCAGCAAGCATCTCGTTCTCATTATGATTGCAAACTGACAGCCCATCCAGTTCCACAGAGAAGTCTATTCATACATGTGTAACTGAGGCTGTTTCACAGGCACAGCCACTCCAGCTCAGCGCCTGCACACTGAAACCCACTCATCATCCATTGGAAGCTGAATGGTGTATCTGCAGACATAATGTTGGTCTTAACTATTTGCTCCCCTTTAGCTGTTTTAGCAGCTGTGCCCTCCCCTATTAAAATGTTCTGCAAAATGTACTGGAAGCTTGGGTGTCTGCTAATGTTGAGAGATTTAAGTGCCTTGTTTGTTGGGATTTTAAACAAAGGGGTCTCGGCACTGTAATGAGAATGACTGGCAAAGGGGAAAAGTATTTTCAACTGTAAGTTTGGTGAGACTTCAAATCATAGAGACATACAGCACAGAAACACACCATTTGCGCATCGTATCTGCACCAATCATCAAGCACTTACAAACACTCATCCCATTTTATTTTCCCATCAATTCCCTTCAGATCCCATCACTCACTTACACAACCAGAGGCAATTTCCAGTGGCAATCAAACTGCTGGCGGAACTCAGCGGATCAGGCAGCATTTGTGAAAGGAAATGGACAAACGCCATTTTGGTTCAGGACCTTTCCTGTCTGCTTCACCTCGAGCCATCCCGCTGCTGATGCAGTCGTTACACTGCCCAGAGTGATGGGTTTGGCTGCTGGAGTCCACTGCTCACACCACTGCCTGGTTGTAGAGTCATGCAGCATGGGAACTCTGGCCCAACTTGTTCATGCCGACCAAGATACCCCAAGTACGCAAGATCCGTTTTCTACTAAACCTTTCCTATCCATGTTCTTGTCCAGTTATCTTTTAAATGTTGTTATTGTGTCTGTCTCAAACATTTCCTCTGGCAGCTCGTTCCATATACCCACCACCTGCTGTGTGAAAAAAACTGCCCCTCGGGTTCCCATTAAATCTTTCCTCTCTCAACTAAGTTCTCTACTGTCATAGAGTAATGGAAATAGGCCCTTTGGCCCAACTTGTCCATGACAACCTGTGCCCTCTGGAGGCAAAGATTCATACAGCATGGAAACAGGCTCTTTGGCCCAAATTGTCTATCCCCTCTCACCTTAAAACTATGTAGTCTGGTTCTTGATTCCCCTTCTCTGGGTAAATGGCTTTGTGCACTCATCCTATTTTTTCCCCTCATGATTTTATACACCTCAATAAGATCACCCTTCAGCATGCTGTGCTGAAGGAACAAAGTGTTAGCCTGCTAAACCTCTCCCTATACTGTAGCTCAGTCTATCGGGTCCTGGCAACATCCTTGTAAAGCTTTGCACTCATTCTAGCTTAATGACATATCTATATCTATATCACTAAAAGTCTGATCTTGACCACTTTTGGCCCACTGTGCTGCGATTTCCGAGAGAACGCCGCCACCTATGGCCGTCATTTTTGGCCACCTCGCTCAGAGCCCCCCTCCGCCTTCCTGGACTGGAGGATTTTTCACATGGATGAAATCAGAGAGATATTAATGTTTTTAAAAAATTCACCATTCTCTCTGCTGCCCCTGCTGGAGGGAGGGGGAGGGACTATAAAACCAGGAAGTGGTGTGCCTCACTCAGTGTCTGCAAGATGGATGAAGCCAAAGGGTCACGTATCTCTGAGCTCTGAATAACACTGAACACATGACTACTCAACTGTGAGTCCCCTTAATGTGGTTTGAAAATGAAAATATGGTTTGTTTGAAGTAAAAAGGCACTGCCTGCAAATGGTTGTTTGGGTGCTTTGGCTTGAAGTTAAAAGGCACTACTGAAAATGCACTTACTTCCTGTTGAGTGAGTGAGCTGCCAGCATATCATGCTTGAGGGACTGAGCTGCCACCCCAAGAACCCATACCAGCGCTCCAGAAAGCCCCCCCCACTGGCCACCAATATTGGAATTGGTGGAGAGGTGGAATATTGCGTCGGGGGACCAGCCCGCCCGTGTGAACATGGGACCCGTTCCACTTAGTCTAGTTTCCTATAATAGGATGACCAAAACTGAATGCAATACTCCAAATGTGGCCTCAACAAAGTCTTGTACAACTGTCATGATTTATTCCGAACATGTGATTTACGGACTGTTCCCAGGGACGCATTCAGAGTGACATCGAATGCTGCTAGATGGTCATCAACTCGGTGAAAGATGCTCTTTGGTCTGCCCAAGCATTGTTGACCTCCCAGCGTCCATGTCCATTGGGGAATGTTGCCGACTGGCCTGCTGCAGACTGCAGGAGTACGGGCTGAGGGACGCACTGAAGCATGGTGCAGCCAACGCCAAGGCTCAGTGGGGGAGGACCACAGTCTAGGGTCCTTCCGCTGCTGGACATGGGGGGCAGGGTGTGGTAGAAACGCCCCTCAAAATAAGGGAAGGGATTCCACGCCAGTGGGCCACATGAGTGGCAAGGGTGGGGGATAAATTTATTTCATCAGCTGTGGAAGTCTTCCTTTGCCTGCCAGTCCCTTTGCAATTAGTAAGCTCACCAGTGCTCTTTTTCTTCTTAATGATGTTCCAAACAGTTGATTTTGGTAAGCCTTATGGTTTGGCTGATGTCTCTAACAGGTTTATTCTTGTTTCTCAGTCTCATAATGGCTTCTTTGACTTTCATTGGCACAACTTTGGTCCTCATGTTGATAAACAGCAATAAAAGTTTCCAAAGGTGATAAAAAAGACTGGAGGAAAGACTAGGTGCTGAGAGCTCTCTTATACCTGCATTAAGGAGGCAAATAAACAGACCTGAGCAATTACAAACACCTGTGCAACCATGTGTCCCAAACATTATGGTGCCCTGAAATGGGGGGACTATGTCTAAAGACAGCTGTAATTTGTAATTAAAATATACTTTAATAAAATCTGACAATGTACACTTTAACCACATGTGATTTTTACTATTACAAATCTCAAATTGTGGAGTACAGAGGCAAATAAATAAATGATTGGTCTTTGTCCCAAACATTATGTAGGGCACTGTATAATTCAAATGTCTCCAATGAGGTAGATGGGAGGTCAGGACTGCACTCTAGTTGATGAGAGGGTTATTCCTGAATCTGGAGGTATGTATTTTCAAACATTTGTATCTCTTGCCTGATAGCATGGGGAGAAGAGGGATTATGTTGGCAGCCTTGCTAAGGCAGTGTGAGGTGTTGATGGAGTCAATGAAAGGGAGGCTGGTTTGGGCTATACCCACAACTCTGCAATGTCTTGCACTTAGATGGAGCTGTTCCCAAACCAGGCTGTGATGCATCCCGATTAAATGCTTTCTCTACTGCACATCTGTAGAAGTTGGTTAGGATTTTTGAATGCTGAGCTTTCTCGGCCTTCTAAGGAAGTAGAGGCATTGGTTTGCTTTCTTTGCCATGGCTTTGATGTGGCTGGTCTAGAACAAATTGCTGATGATATTTATTCCCAGAACTTGAAGCTTTCGACCATCTCTACATCAGTACCATCAATGTAGACTGGGGTGTGTGTACTGCGTTGCTTCCTGAAATCAATCACAATCTCCTTTTTCTTGCTGACATTCAGGGAGAGGTTGTTGTCTTAGCACTAAGGTACAAGGTTCTCAATTTCTTTTCTGTACTCCATCTCATCATTATTTGATGTTATGTTGTTGTTTGCAAACGTAGATTAAGTTGGACTGGTATTTGGCTGCAGGGTTGTGAGTGTATAAGGAGTACAGTCGGAGGCTGAGACCACATCTTTGCAGGGCACCTGTGTTGAGAATTATCGTAGAGGATGATTTGACACCTAAATTATCAATATGACTTCCACAACTTCTATGCTTAAGAATTCCACAAACTCATCACCCTCTGAATCAGGACACTTTTTCTTCGCCCCTACCCCGAGTTTGTGATCTTCTACACCCTGGTCAATAGAAATCATCTCCCTGTATCCAGACAGTTGAAGCCCATCAAAATTCTGTACGTTTCAACAAGATCTCCTTTCATTCTTCCAAACTATAGTGGTGACAAGGGTGATTGAGCAAATCTCTTCTTATCTGATTGTCCCACCATCTCAGAAGGCAATCTGGTGCAACTTCACTGTATTCTCTCTTATAGCAAAAGGCAAAAGTAAAAATGGATAAGAAATATTCATTTAATACCTCCCCCATCTCGTGCATTGGTTATTAAATGAATATTTCTCATCCATTTTTACTGAGAAGATCATGAAACTAAGTAACTGCGGCATGAGACACAATGTCTTAGATTAGATTAGATTAGATTTGATTTTACTTCATTAATCCCCTTATTCAGGGGAAATTCAGATGTCCTTGCAGCACACTAATAAAAATACAACATAGCATTCAAGAAGTTCAACACCGAAACACAAAAACATCCCCCCACAGTGGGAACCACTGTGGGGGAAGGCACAAAGTCCAGTCCCCATCCTCTTGTCCACCCAGAGTCGGGCCTATTGAGGCCTCCACAGTCGCCGCCACGGCGCCCGATGTTCTCGCCGGGTGATGGTGCTCCGGCGTCGGGGAGAACCCCCAGCAGCTTGGGGTGCCAGAAACGGCCGCCTTCCCACCGGAGACCACGGCTTCCAAGCCAACAGACCGCGCCGGACGGAGCTCCACACACTGGCGATCTCGGCGAGAGATCCCAGGCTCCGGGATGTAAAGTTCAGCGCCACAGCTGGCCGCTCCACAGAACCGCGGCTCCACAATGTTTTCATCGGCGGTCCCAGCATACTGGAGTTCCAGCGCGGCGACCCAAGAAAGGCATCGCCCGCTCCGCGACAGCGCTCCAGCGCTGCGCCGCCAAAGCCGAGGTTCTGGCCAGGTCCCCTCAGGGAAACGTCGCTCCAGGACCCGCTGGTAGGCCGCGAGGACAGGTCGATGACGCTGCTCGGAGGAAGGCAACCCCTCCGACCAGGTAGGGACTTGAAAAGCAATTTCCCCCTTCCCCCCCCACACATAAAAAGATTAGACCCCCTGACTACACACTTTTAACGTACTAAAAATAATAAAAAAGAAGTGAAAAAACAGCTGCAGGACAGGCCTCCTCCGGAATGATCATATATGAATGACCAAAGAGTAGGTATTGGTGATTTTAAAGCACATTAAAATGGATAAATCCTCAGGGCCTGACCAAGTGCATCCTTGGACCTTGTGGTAAGAAAGGGAAGAAATTGCAGAACCCTTGCAGAGATATTTGCATCATCTCTATCCACAGGCAAAGTTACGGAAGACTGGAGGTTAGTTTATGTTGTGCCATTATTTAAGAAGGGGAGCAAAGATGAGCCAGGGAACAACTTACGTCAGTGGCGAAAAAGTTATTATAGTGGACTTTGAAGTACAGTATTTACTACCATTCCGATAGGCATTGACAGATTAGGAATAGCCAGCAAGGCTTTGTGCATGGGAAATCATGTCACATATCTGATAGAGATTTTTAAGAGAACATCGGAGGATTGATGAGGGCTATTTGGATTTGAGCATGGCCTTGTAAGATAGGCTGGACTGGAAGGTTAGAACGCATGCAATCCCAGGTGAGCTAGCTAATTGGATTCAAAATTGGCTTGGAGGAAGGAGTTACCTTTCTGACGGAGGCCTCAGACCAATGGAGTTCCGCAGGACTTACTTGTGCTGGGTCCTCTGTTTGTTATCTACATTAATGATTTAAATGACAATGTCCTTCCTGTGATGGGATGACCAGAACTGTACATAATACTCCAAATGTGGCCCAACTAAAACTCTGTAAAACTGGAAAATGACTTCTTGATTCTTTTTGTCAAAGCCCTGATTGACTATACGACTTCTTTACCACCCTACTTGTGTTGCCACTTTTAGGGAGCTATGGACGCGAGCCTCAAGATCCCTCTGTTAAGGATCTTGCCATTAATTATATATTTTCCCCTTACCATCGACCTTTCAAAGAGCAACACCTCACACTCCATCAATTCTGGTATAGTCTGCAATATTCTAACCAACCCAACTACATTTACATCTCAGCTGCTTATGTACATGGATCTACATGGATTTCAGTAAGGCATTTGATGAAGTCCCCCATGATGGATGCATCCAGAAGATTAAGATATATTACGATACGATAGAACTTTCTTTATCCCAGGAGGGAAATTGAGCTGCCAACAGTCATAAAAACACAAAATACATGAAACATGAAATTAAAGTGACGAGGGGAATGGATTGGGGATGTGCAAAGATTGGGGGGGGGGGGGGGGGGGGGAGTCAGCCTACCCTACGACAGAAGGGGGAGGAGTTGTACAGTTTGATAGCCATAGGGAAGAAGGATCTCCTGTGTCATTCTGTACTGCATCTTGGTGGAACCAGTCTGTTGCTGAAAGTGCTCCTCAGGACCAATGTGTCAAAGGGGGGGGGGGGGGGGGGGGGGGGGGATGTGAGCTGTATTGTCCAAGATGCTACGCAGTTTGAGAAGCATCCTCCCCTTCAAGACCACCTCCCATAAACCCAACTCCACCCCCAGGACGGAGTCAGCCTTCTTGATGAGTTTGTTAATCCTATTGCCGTCTGCGGCCTTCGCCCTGCTGCCCCAGCTCACAACAGCGAAGATGGCACTGGCTATCATCGATTGGTAGAACATCTGCAGCATTTTACTGCAGATGTTGAAGGAGCGGACCCTTCTAAAAAAAGTACAGCCATCTCTATCCTTCTTGTACAGGGCCTCCGCTTTCCTGGATCAGTCCAGTTTACTGTCCAGGTACACTCCATGGTATCTGTACTCCCTGGTAAACTGCACGGGATTAATAGTGACTTGGTGATATGGATTCAGTTATGGTCGTCAAGCTATAGGAAGCGTGTCATTATGCTAGAAAGGGTGCAGAAAAGAATCACCAGGATGTTACCTGGACTTGCTGGTAATAGGGAGAGAATGGATAGGCTGGGACATTTTTCTTTGAGCATAGGAGGCTGAAGGGTGAACCTATTGAGGTGTAAAACATCAAGAGAAGTATAGATAAAGTGAATGCTCTCAGGGTAGAATATTCTAAAACTAGAGGAAGCTACAGAAGCAGATGTACTTTCAATTTGATCAGATACTCGCCCAGAATGCCAACTGGGTGGATTGAAGGGCTTGTTTCCATGCAGTATATCTCAGTTACTCTATGACTCTAACCCTCCCCACCTCCCATTCCCATCTGCTTTAACTGTGCACACTAATCTAGTCCACGCTTCATCTCGCCATTGTAAAGGAAACCGTACAACACTGTATTCAGTGCGAGAAGGTGTCCTTGGATGGTTTACAGGAGTGGTGGTACCCAATAAGCTGAAGCTGTGCTATCTGACGTTACCCACTGTTTCTTTGACCTGAAAAGATCTTTAACCTGAAAGGTTTCTCTCTTTGTGGGTGCTCTCGGACATATTAAGCATTCCTGGTATTTCTGTATTTTCTCCTTATCTCTGCTTCTGACCCATTTCCTTAAATCCAGATTCTAAACTATTAATTGCACTGGTAGTGGAAACAGTTCATCCATATTCGTTAACAAATCCTTTTATTGTTGTGAATGCCTCGAACAAAACTCCTATTCAGCATCAGGAGAATAATCCCAGTTTCCTACATCTTCCCACATAGCTGAGGTTCCATACCTGGCATATTCTGGTGGATGTTCTCTGCCCTGCACTAAAGGCAACTTCTTTCTGCACTAAATTAGAGTCCAATACTCCAGTGTGTCCAGCTGAGTACAGGGAACTTCGGGAATTATTCCACATACAAGTGCAGAAGCTGTTTTCAGAACTTCACCTCATTACTGCAGCTCCTGTATTTTACTGTTATACCTGTATCTCCTTGTACGAAACACTGAAGCACCCAAAGTTAACTACTTTAAAACACATTAATTCCACTTCTATTTGAATCAGAATTGCAATCCCACTTGATTTCCTTATCTCATGTTGAAATGCCAGCGTTTGGTGTGAAATAGAAGTCACCACTCTTATGGAATGTGTAATCTGTTCATTATCGCTCTTTATAGAGTTGTTGTTGGAAAGCGTGACACTGAGGTGCAAACCCTCGAGTGCCTTTTGCAGATTTTTGCACTCAATCTATTGCAGACAATAGAAGCAGCAGTGCTTTTGTGAAGCTGACATTTCTGTTGCTCAGGCTGGAGTCTGGAGGTGCAGGTACTTAGATTGAAATGATGTGGGTAATTAACTTTTTCAACCACAGCTTCTTGGTGCAGGGACACTGTGCGGGCAAACTGATAACCTGCCTTCAGTGGCAGGACGACACTGGATCTCTCGGGGTTGGCACTGACGTCTAGCTGTGCAGAACTTTGCGGAAGGTTGGAGATGATTCATTATTGAAGCACATTATAAAGTATCCCAGTGTAAAGCAGAACTCTTGACATCCACCACACTGTTCAAGAAGGAACTGCAGATGCTGGAAAATCGAAGGTACACAAAAAAGCTGGAGAAACTCAGCGGGTGCAGCAGCATCTATGGAGCGAAGGAAATAGGCAACGTTTCGGGCCGAAACCCTTCTTCAGACACTAAATTTACTTTTTATTTTGCTCTATCATAGTTAGTTAGCTTCGAATAGCTGATAATTTATTGTACATATATTTGTTTTGTTTGCCTGTAAAGATGAAAGAAATAAAGTGTAATTGTTCTGGCTCATATCTGGTGGATATTTCCTTGTTTGAATCAGTCATCTCAATATCCCAAACTCAGCGGGTGGCTTGTGACCTTTGCTGACCTTCGTCCAGTGGCCTCCTAGTTGGTGTGCGAGTGTGGGCAGGACTGAGCAGATCTGCTCCCTACCCCCACCCCCAGGTTGTGACTGTGGGGGCAAGACAATGTTAACCACACAATGTCCACCCCCGCCCCTCACCTTCCCCGTAACCACCAGCCTTCATCTTAGACAACTGCTACTGGCCACTTGTTTACACTAGTGATGACAATCCACTGTCTCAGTCTGGCCTTCAGAAGATGGCTGGCTCCACATACCCAATGTATTAGTGAGAGAAATATATAAAATCATGACAGGCATAGGTAAGAAAAACAGTCCAAACCTTTTTCCTAGGGTGGAAATCTCATAGCTTTAAGGTGAGAGGAGGAAAGTTTAAAGGTGATGTGCGGAACAAGTTTTATTACATGGAGAGCAGTGAGTGCCTGGAACGTGGTGGACTGTCCCACAGGTTAGTCTGATTTGAAAGAGCACACCTGTCCTATGAAAGGCAGGGGAAGACAAATTCCTGTGCTTCCTCAAATGTCCCTGCCTGCTGTGGGTTGTAACATTCCCAGGCTCAGTCTTTCCTTCAGCTACAACATATTACTGGCAGGCATTGGGATTGGGAGTGATGGTCCCAAGGTTGCCAGCCTACCTATACAGATTGCAGCAGTTCAAGGCAAACTTTTCCCTGCCACCTTCTCATAGCAGCACAACTGGTCTTCCTGCTGTGATACAAACCGCCACACGCAGGGAGACTTTGTCGTGGAGTGTGAGAAGGCAGTCGGTTGGAGCGTACAACTGATCTCCTTCATCAGAAACCTCCTGCTCACCTTGAATCATGCTGAGGACGAATTTCATGGAGTTTCCATCTGAAGGTGTGATGTGATTCCCAATAACTGGATCACCACTCGGCAAACGTACCCTCGACACAGACCACGGGCAGTTCCACTCCCACTACTGTGGGCTGCCTCTGGAGGGGCGAGGGGAGGAATGAGAGAGACAAAGGAAGGGAGGAGAGCCTGGGAAAAGCATGAACCGAATGTGTGTGTGTGTGTGAATATCACGCCAGGTCTGTATGTGTCTCTGGGTCAGTGTCTGGTTGTGTTATCCTGATTGTCACATGATATACGATGGGATCATTGTCTTCCAGTATGGAATCAGGCCCTTTGGCAGACCATGCCCATACCTACCATTAAGTACCTACGTATACTGATTCCATTTCCCAGCACTTAGCCTGAGTTGTCTGTCGGGCATCTGTCTGTGAGATGGGATTGGGGCCGGAGAATGTTGATTTATGATCAGGGTTAAGTGCTGAATCATCCTTGTCATTACCTTTCACTTCCTTGTCAGTGACACTAGATACAACACCTTGCTTTTATTGTAAAATAATAGAAGCACAATCTAATGGTCTGAAGAAAGGAATCGTTTTGCAGCCATTCTGCACAGAACAGAAAGCATTGCAGGCAGACAAGCATCAGCATGGAGAATGCACAAGCAGGACATCCACTGAGAACATGGCTGATGCGATTCTGTCGACTTGAAAACATGCTGACAGACCTGGCTCAAACCCAGCTCCTTTATAGCCCTGCTGCCGGTTTCCAAACGACTCCTACTTGTGTGATAATCAATGTGCTGCTTCTTTACAATCCACTCAGCATCACTTCAATTAGTTCACACTCATTCCCTGAAATTGGCTTTTCAAACTGCACTTAGCTCCAACTGAGATTTAAACCAAACTCGTGTGTGTGTGTGTGTGTGTGTGTGTGTGTGTGTGTGTGTGTGTGTGTGTGTGTGTGTGTGTGTGTGTGTGTGTGTGTGTGTGTGTGTGTGTGTGTGTGTGTGTGTGTGTGTGTGTGTGTGTGTGTGTGTGTGTGTGGTTTTGTATTTGTGTGCATGTGCGTGTGTCTATTTGATTTGATTCAACTTTATTGTCATTGTCCATAGTACAAGTACTGGGACAACAAAATGCTTTTTCCCATACAGCCATACGAATAAAACAAAATAAAAGCACAGAACACGATAGTCTATAACATAGACATCCCCACAGCGGTATCAAAGTTTCCCCCTGTAAGGGAAGGCACCAAAGTTCAGTCAACCTCCTTGTTGATGTTATCCTCAGCGGCTTGGACCTCCGAATCGGCCACTTCCTACCGGAGTCCACGGCTCCCGAAGTCCACAGGCCGAGCTGGGCAGAGATTCAACGCTGGCGGCTCTCGGCAAAGGGTCCCAGGACTCCGCGATGTTGGTCAGCGCCGCCTGTGCTGGAAGCTCTACAAACCACAGCTCCGCGATGTTGATGCTGCAGGCCCAACACTCCGGAGCTTCAAACGGCGATCCCAGGTGAGGCATCGCCCGCTCCGCGATGTATCCAGCGCTGTGCCGCCGCTGCTGAAGCTCTGGTCCGTTCCCCGGCAGGAAAGGCCGCGCCAACCCAATTGGTAGGCTGCGAGGAGGGGGGGCGAGGGTGCGACTCGGAGAATAGTCGCATCCTCGCCAGGAAGTGACTGAAAAACGGTTTCCCCTTTACACGACCCCCCTGCCCCACATAAAACACCGGAAAAAAAATCCGCCAAACATACTCCAAACAAAATAAAAATTAAAAAAGATTTAAAAAACAAACAGACTGTAGGCAGAGGCAGCCATCATGCAGTGCCCCCCAGATTGAAAATGCGTGTTTGTTTGCATGCATGAGTGTGTGTCCTTGTGTGTCTATTTGCATGTCTGTTTGTCTGTGATGTCGATTTGCATGTGTATACGTGTTTGATTGTATGTGTGATGTGTCCACTATGCTCCTGTCCCACTTAGGAAACCTGAACGGAAACCTCTGGAGACTTTGCGCCCCACCCAAGGATTCCGTGCGGTTCCCGGAGGTTGCAGGTGGTTGCCGGAGGTTGCAGGTAATGGAAGCAGGTAGGGAGACTGACAAAAACCTCCGGGAACCTCCGGGAACCGCACGGAAACCTTGGGTGGGGCGCAAAGTCTCCAGAGGTTTCCGTTCAGGTTTCCTAAGTGGGACAGGGGCACACTATTCAGTAAAAGACATCCGTTTCCATGCTCGGGCATGACAAAAGATTATCAGGTGGACAGAGGTAACAATTAAGTAACAAAATGGGACAGAATAACAATTACCCAAAGCCTCCTTAACGAAGTACATCTCCACAGACTCCTGACAGTGCTCAAAGTTGGGAAGGAGCATTCAGGATGGTACTGACACCTTGAGGCCCTGCATGGGGAGCACACAGACATGTGAGCACACCAGCTCACAACTATCTATTGCTCTCTCCCCCTCGGGCACCTCATGCTGCATCGGTGGAAGAATCCGCAGTCCCACAGTGAGCTCAGGACCCACAGTTTGTAACTGGAACTAAGTCATCCTCGATCCTGAGGGTTTGCCACAGGAGGAGAAAATGTTTGTGTTAGCACACGGGTTACTGCATGGGTTTGCTCATTTCTGTGAGCATGCTTCCATGTTTCCGGAATTGTGCTGCGCGTGCATGTTCTGTGCACTCAATACCGTGACGTCTCTATGTGTCTGTTTGTGTTTGTTTATATTATTTGCCTGTGTGGGGTCTGTTTGTATGCATGTATCAAAAAGACTTCTGTACTTACATGTAAGAGTCTGAATGTGTATAGTTGAGTATTTCTAATGTCCAACACTGTTTAATTGTCAGATGCACTGGAATAATGAAATTCCTACTTGCTGAAACTTTACAAGTACAGGCCAACAGTTACTGTGGCAGATGTAATGTTGGCCTTCCCGAGAGTGAATCAGTGCAAAACAAATGGCCTGGATGGAGACCCTAGCCACATCCTCATGACCTATGTGGACACTCCCAACAAGGTGAATATCCCCTTTTAATTTCTTAGCTCCACCCATACAGACTCACTGGATGAAATGGCAGTAATGTCGTCTCAGACAACTGCCATGACATTCTCCTTGATTAATAAGGTAACACCCCCTCTTCTTTTACACCCACCTCTTGCTCTCTTGAAGAACCTGTACCTTGGAACGTCCCTCTCTCAGCCAGGTTTCTGTAATGGCTACAACATCCCTGTCACACCTACTTATCCATGGCCTGAATTTAACTGCCTTACTCATCAGGCCTCTTGCATTAAAATAAGTGCAATTCAATCCAACAGTCATTCCTCACTCCCTGTCATGCCCATTCTGTCCACTTTACTTTCTTCCATCATGTTCTAAATTCTAGTAAACCAGACCATGATTGTGCAAGTAAAAGTACATAGTGCAACCTTAATAGTACAAAGTCCATGGTAGTTTGGAATTGTTCTTGAACCTGTCCAGTGAAATGTGCAGATGTAACTGGGTATGTGAGTAGATTCAGATATATGTGGAGTGTGTGAGTGGATGTACATGTGTGTGTGTGCATGTACATATGTGGGAGCACGTGTGCTTGTGTACGTGTGTGTGCATGTGTATGTGTGTTTGTTAACATGATTTGAAGAGCCAATGAGCAGGTTCCATGCAGCTGCCTCTTTGTTGTGGTTTGGCTGTGAGGGGAGTCTGCAATCGGACAGCTAGTACACGTTACAGCCCATATTACAATGATCTGTGGAAAGGTCAGAAGAGCATCCACAAAGGAACGGGCACTATGGCTGAGGGCAGTTTTCAACCATTGCTGGCTTATTCGTTGAGACGTGTGTGAACATTGACCCTTACTCACTCTGTCATTGAGCTGAAACAGCAGTCACACTTTGATGACTGTTCAACCTTCTCACCCAGACATATTTCACCATATAACTGGGCACCCACGAGTTGCAATTTTCAACACTTCATCATGCAAGAATGGTGGAGGACATAAAAAATCTGTTGGGAAATTGATTTTTATTTCCTTTCAGGTTGAGCTGAGGTATTCTATCATCGTTCGACAGGGTTAAATATCAGGGGCTCCGGCACGGGCACTCCATGGCTAAACTGAAGCACCCTTTGTTGGCCAAAGCTGCACCAATGTTGGAGGGAGAGGAGGGCAAGGGTGGAACTCAGTGGAGAGAAGAATGGAGGAAAGCTAAGTGAAGGGGAGTCTTACTTATTTATCTTAGCACAAAAGGCTTCAGTCCAGTGCTCTCTGCAGATCTCTCCCTCTGTCTCTTTTCCTACTTCCCTATCTATCCCACTTTCTCTCTCTCCCTTTCCTCTTTTTCCTAAACTATCTTTCTTTTGCTCCATCACTCTCCCTCTTTCCTTCTCTCCCACTCCCCCTTTCTCTTCTACTTTCTCTCTCTCCTCTCCAACTCTCTCCCGTTGGTTCTCTTTGGCCATCCCTCATATTCTCCAACTTTCTCTCCCTCCCACTCAACCTCTCCCTCTCCACCTCTCTCCCTCTCTTTCTCTCCACTCTGTCTCCCTCTCTCCCCTTATCTCTCTCCATTCACTTGCTCTCTCTCTATTTCTGTCTCCACCCTACCCTCTATTATCTTGCACCTTCCTTTGACCTCCTTTGAAACCTTGTGGGATCAGCTTTTGATCATCTGCCCTAATATCACATGTCCAAATCCCCTTTACTGTCCTGCAAAGCACTTGTCGCACTGTAAAAGCCTCAACTCGGTTTCCCATTGGGGAACTGGCACATAAGAGAAGTTGAGGCCAGCAGAGATCAGCCATGACTATATTCAATGGCGGAGCAGGCTTGAGAAATGTATACATTTCATTGAGTTTGACTCTCATTCTTCTAAACTCACACAACAACTCACTTATTCCAGAACTCTGTGAATCTACGCTGTTGATCCTTGCACACCCAGCAATGTGTCACACAGCCCAGCTGTTTCCTGTTCACTCCTGTTTCCTGTGGCATGGTGGCTCAGTGGTAGAGATGCTACCTGACAGAGCCAGAGACCCGGGTTTGATCCTGACTATGGGTGCTGTCTGTATGGAGTTTGAACGTTCTCCCTGTGACCTTGTTGGGTTTTCTCCGAGATCTCCGGTTTCCTCCCACACTCCAAAGATCTACAGATTTGTATGTGTAATTGTAAATGATCCCTAGTGTGTAGGCAGTGTTAATGTGCGGGAATCGATGGTCGGCGCAGACTCAGAAGGGCCTATTTCCACGCTGTATCTCGAAACTAAACTAAACTTAACTCAGTCTTCAGTTGATTCTTGTTGTCCAGTGAAAAAGGACACCAGCCTTTGCTGCTCACAAGCCATTTTCAATGATACTCACCTACACCATCCATTGAAGCAAGTCACTGTGCTCAGTGGGAAGGTAGCATGGAGTGGCTGCTCCTTCCCTCCTCCAGTCTTGATCTTGATTCCTGACGTTTGAAGAGAAAGGTGTTGTTGCCGTTATTAGAAACTCAGCGGGCATAACCCTTTCAATTTCTTTCTCTTTTTTTTTCTTCTCTCTTTTCTCTCTCCTATTCTTTTTCTTTTTCTTCTTGCTTAGTGCACATCACCTTTTTCTTTTCTTTCTCGAGCTATATAATATTCTCTCCCTCTATATTTCTTGCTTTTCATATCTTTTTTTCTCTACTATTAAATTTAAAATAAGAAGTTGTACATGAAATGGAATATGTTATTCATTTAGTATATTATTGTACATCACTTTTAATTAAATTTTTTTTTTTTTTAATTAAAAAAAAAAAACCTCAGCGAGTCAAGCAACATCAGAGGGGGAGAAGGAATGGTCAACATTTCGGGTCAAGATCCTGCATCAGGACTGAGTGGAGAGGGGAGATGCTGGAATAAAGAGGAGAGGGAGAGGGTGAGATTGGTGGACTGAGGAGTGCTGGAGTGTGATGGACAGCAGGAGCCAGATGGCGGAGGGAGAGAGAGGCATCCATCGTTCTCCAAAAAAAAAAGGAAAAAAGGAAAATGAGGAAGAAATAATAGGTGGTAGATGGTGCCTTGCAATGGGAGGAGAGGGTAAAGGTGGGCAGGTCTGCTGGAAAATGAGTTGTTGATAATGATATTTTAATGTATGTGAGGAAAGAAAGCAAAGTAAAACGAGGTGAGATCTGAACCGCAAAGCTCCAGAAAAATCGTTGTAGTGCCCGCTTGCTTTCAATTCCAGTGTAGGGTGAGAGGCAAGTGACTGTGTGGTGCCTGTACCTGTGCTGGACAAAGCAGAGGAGACGAGGCTAGTCTAGGAGCACAGATTTCTACAAGCTCCTCAACAGGAGTAATTATTATTCTGAAGGCAGCTTCTGACTGAATGATGACATTGCAAGCCAATTATTGGTTGAAATGGGAGACCAAACTCCTTCTGTCAGTGTATTATTGGAGTTAAATTTGTTTACAGTCACCGCAGCTCCTGGGAGCAGAGAAACAAAATACACATGATAAGCAGCAGGGAGACTGAGGGACACTGACTTTCATCTTCCCCGGCCACAGTGCTTTAAATGTCACGCTGCCTTTCACAATGTTCTACAACCGGGAATCCGTTTCAAAGGCAGCAATTCACTCAGCCCCTGATGCAGAGAGGGCAGCTGCTGTTTTCCAGGTGTTGCTTCACTCTCCCAGCCCTTCTCTATCACACGCTCCTTTTCCCAAAATGACCATCGCCAGGTGTTTTGACACCTTAATTTTTTCAAAAGGCCTTCACACTTGGCAGAATTACTGAGCTGAACTGTAACAGTTATGTCTCCATGGTGATACTTACAGAAACAAGTAATACTCCTCCCAAAGTAAGTGTGAGGAGCTGAGCTTTGGAAGGTTGAATATGAGGGGAAAATATACAGTCAAGCATGAAGTTCGACACCGACATTCCTGTGCTGTACACATCTGTGAACCGTCTCCCGGAAATTCAAGTCACATCACAGCACTGGCCTTTGTTTTCTCTGCCAATGCCCAGATGACCAAAATCTTTATCCAGGAGAAACAGCAATTATTTATTCTGCTCAAAATGTGCTTCCTTGTCCCTGTCAATCATGGTGCCTTCCCGAACTAGCTGTATTTGCTTGTGTTTGACCCAGATCCCTCTCGCCTTTTTTTTATCCATGTACCTGTCTAAATGCCTTTTAAACATTGTAATTCTGCCCTCCATTTCCACTTCCTCTGGCAGCTTGTTTCATATACTCACCACCCTCTGTGTGAAAAACATGCTACTTTCACCTTAAAACTATGCCCTCTCGTTTTAGACTCCCAAATCCTGGGAGAAATACTGTGACAATTCATCTCATCTATAACCCTCATCATTTTGTAAACCTCTACTAGGAAACACCTTAGCCTCCTACGCACCAGGGAAATTAGTCCCAGCCTATCCTGTCTCTCCAAATAAGTCAAGCCATCCGGACCCAGTAACATCCTTGTGAATCTTTTCTGCACCCTCTCTAACTTAATTACATTCTATAGTATGGCAACCAGAACTGCATACTTGTCTATGCTACAATGCAGAGAGCAGACATAGATCACCTGTGTTTACCCCACTGGTGTGAACCCAGGCTGTCAGGTATCAGTCACGTGCCCTGGGGGACAGGTTGGGGACATTAACGTAATTGCCCAACTGGCATAGCTGCTGTCTCACAATGACAGTGTGTAGGAAGTTTTCACTAAAGATTTTAGAGCAGAGCAAGATGGTTCACTCCGCGAGAAAGCCCTAGTAGCTGATGGGTAATCTTCAGCGACATTCCCGTAACCGGCTTCTGTCATAGCGGTGTCATCTACAAGCGGAGCGTACTGCTCCACTATAATTTGCTCGAATTGCCAATGTAGACGACCCGACTTGTCTGCAGGTTCCCCATGAAAAACGAAAGATGAGAAAAATGTATTTACTTTCTGTCGTATAGTGAAAATATTATTGCTCAGATAGTCGAGTCGTTGCCAGGACTCGACTAACTGAGCTATCAAGTGGGAGAGATCGGGCAGGCTAAATAATGTAATTTCTTTCAGCCTCTCATTCAGCTGAACATCTAGACCAAAGATCGTAGAAGGGACTATGATCTTTGATCTAGACTCTGTTGCACTTGTGCAGCTCCCACATCTAAGGGAACTACGACATGCCACGAGGAGCACACATTAAAGCCTTAATTTCCTTCCCAATGCATGATGACTGTAACGATATACATATAACATATAACCATATACAATTCTATTCTTATGATCCCAACAATGTATTATATTATATGACATCACTTTTTTACTTTTATATTAATGTCTTTGTTAATAGGTCCAGCATCCTACTTGCTTCATTAATCGCTCTGTCAACCTGCCCATCTCCTACAAGGATTTATGCACCTGCTGTACATTTTTGGTTTTGTTCTTGTATAAGGTATGCATAAGGTATGCATGCTAGTGTCAGAAGATTTTAATAAGCTCTTCTACATTTAAGATAAATTGACATATTAGAGGAAAAATGTGTTTTCAATATACATGTCTCTCCCCACCCCTGAATACAATTTTTGCATTTAAGTGACATATCATCCATTCTGCAGGTATGTAGTTATTATTAATTTGTTCTTATAAGTTAGTCCTATATGATATTTTCTGTAATTTCAGATGTCGACAATGGGTCCAGAATACTCATCGACAAGATCACCTACGCTGAACTATGGAGTACCTGTCAATACTTGTCACCAGAATACTCGTCGAAAAGATCTCCGACACCGAACTGCGGAGTACTTGTCAAAGAACTGCCGTCATTAGTTAGCTGATATTCGAAACACTGCAACCCAGTATATCACGCACACAAAACAATGTCAACTATGTAAATCTTACCATGAATGACAGAAATAAAAAGTGTTATCCTTGTTTATGAATTTCGATGTTGAATTATTTAAAATTGAGTGGGTTGGTGCATAATCCATAAATCACAATAAAAAGCCAAAATGTGCCTATGTTCCTTCCACAGCGAGTGGGGAATCTGGCCCGGGTTAGCACGGCTGGACTGCCAGGGATAAAGTTGCGGGGAGGGCAGGAGTGTTGAGAAGGACGGGGTCGGGTGCTCATGCCAGCAGCTCGCTCAGTAGCTCAGGTGAATAGAAACTAGAAAAATATATATGTGTGTGTGTTATATAATTATAGACAAGATAAGAGACAAGAGACATTTATTGTCACATGCACCAATTGGTACAGTGAAATTTGGGGTCACCATACAGCCATACGAAAAAAAAAGAACAAAACACGATAGTATTTTAACATAAATATCCCCGGAATCACAGTTTCCCACTGTGAGGGAAGGCCCAAAGTTCAGTCATCCTTCTCTTTGATGTTCTTTGATGTACACCCGTGGTTGGGGCCTCCCGAGCCCTCCGCAGCTCTCTGCAGTCGCAACTACGGGTGGCCCGATGCTCAGGCCCTCTCGCCGGGATGATGGAACCCCGTCGTCGGAACGGGAGAACAACCTCAGCGGCATGGATCTCCGAATCGGCCACTTCCTACCGGAGTCCGCGGCTCCCGAAGTCCACAGGCCGCACCGAACGGAAACCCACGCTGGCGGCCCTCAGCAAAGGGCCCCAGGCATCGCGATGTTGAAGCCAGCACCGCCCGCACTGGAAGCTCTTCAAACCATGGCCCCACAATGTTATTGCAGCAGGCCCAGCACTCCGGAGCTTCAAACGGCATCGCCCGCTCAGCGATGTATCCAGCACTGCGCCGCCGCTGCTGGAACTCTGGTCCGGTCCCGGCAGGAAAGGCCGCTCCAATCCAGGTGGTAGGCTGCAAGGAGGGGGGCGAGGACGCGACTCGGAGAATAGTCGCATCCTCGCCAGGAGGCGACTGGGAGACGGTTTCCCCCTTACCCTACCCCCCTTCCCCACATAGAAAAGCTAAAGAAACCTCCTCAACATACTTTTAAACAAAATTAAAAATTAAAAAACGGACTGACTGTAGGCAGAGGCTGCCTTCATGCGGCGCCCCATATGCATCTATAATCTCATTTATATATGTGTGTATCACACATGTATATATAACAAATATATATGTGTTTATATATATTATATATATAAATATAATTGCTTTTATTGGTGCATACAAGCATTTGTGAACAATGGGATTAGATGAATTACAGAGTGCAAGTTTAATACAAAAACCAATTCAAACACAGGATATGAGCCATTTAAAAAGAAATTAAAAAAAAACCATTTAAAACATTTAGAAACATGCAAACTGTTCCCCCCCAACGCTGATTACACTGCGACAGGCATAACTGAAGTCGGGTCGGGTTTACTGAAATGGCGGCAGTTACGCTCCGTTGCGTACTACACGTCAGTCCATTGGACTTTGCAGGAGTGGACCATCTTGCTCTGCCCTAAGATCTTTGTTTTCCACGTTCTCCCTGTGACTGGATGAGTTTTCTCCATATGCTCCTATTTTATCCCAGTACAGATGACGCTGTACAATGCCACCAATGTGTAGGTGAATGGTAGACTCTGGTGGACGCCAATAGGATCAACAAACTCATCAGGAAGGCTGGCTCCATCCTGGGGGTGGAGTTGGATTCATGGGAGGTGGTCTTGGAGGGGAGGTTACTCCTCAAACTGTGGAGCATCCTGGACAATACAGCTCACCCCCTCCATGACACACTGGTCAACCTGAGGAGTACCTTCAGCAACAGACTGAAGATGCACCAAGATGCAGGACAGGACACCGCAGGAGATCCTTCTTCCCTGTGGCTATCAAACTTTACAACTCCTCCCCCTTCGGTCATCGGGTAGAATGGGAATGACTCCCCCCTCTCACCCCCCCCCCCCCCCCCCCCCTCATCCCCCCTCCCCCCCCCCCCCCCCCCAACCCAATCTTTGCAAATACCCCAAGTCTTTCCACTCGTCACTTTAATTTGTTCCATGTATTTTCTGTTTTTATGACTGTTGGCAGATCAATTTCCCTCCTGGAATAAATAAAGTTCTATCGTATCATATCGTATTGAATGTGGGAAGAAGTCAACATCTTTCAAATTAAACAGCTGGCCAGGAACTGGCTATGGGGATAGATGTGAATAGAATTGGCTCATGATGGGATACAAGTGCTCATATGAGATCTACCAGGATGTTGCCTGGATTCAAGGATAGTTATAGGAGAGGCTGGATAGACTGGGCTTATTTTCTCTGAAGCAAAAGAGGCAGAGGGATCACTTGATAAAGGTTAATAAAATTATAAGAGGTAAAGATAAGGTAGATTATCAGAGTATTTTTCTCATGATAGAACTCATGTTCTCTAGCAAAAACACGAGGGCATAGGTGTATGGCGAGCTGAAGGAGTTATAAAGAAGATCTGGGTGGACAGTTCTTTGCACAGAGAGTGGTTGATATCTCAAACACATTGTCAGAGGAGACGGTGGAATCAGATACAACCATTATGTTTAAGGAGCATATGTATGGACACTTGGACAGATAAGTAAACAGATAACAGATAAGGATACAGACCTAATGTGGGCAAATGGGATTAGTGTGGATGGGCAAAAATGTTGGCAAGGACATGGTGGGCCGAATAGCCCGTTCCTGTGCTGAACGACTCTCTGACTTCATTTTTGGAGAGATCAAGAAGGTTAACATTGCATGTCAATGACTAATCTTCTTACTTGTTTGGAATGCCAAAAACAGGTGCTTTCTCTGTTGAGGTGTTGGGTATACCCCCTGATTGTGGGCACCCACAAGGCTGGACTGGGGTTTCTGGTGGAAAGAGGATGGTGGGGGTGATGGGAGGTACAAAGAGGATGCAGAAGAGATTTACCGGATGCTGTTTGGATTAGGATATTAGCTATTAAGAGAGGTTTGACAACAGATTATTTTCTCTTGAGCATCACAGGCTGAAGGAAGACCTATGTGAATTTTATAAAATTATGAAAGGCATAAATAGGGTAGACAGCTAGAATCCTTTTCCCAGGGTGGAAATGTCAAAGACTAGAGAACATAGCTTTAAGGTGGGAAGAGCAATGTTTAATGGAGATGTGCATGGCTGTTTTTTTACAGTGAGTGGTGGGAGCCTGGATCACGTTGCCAGGGGTAATGGTGGACAAGATATGATAGTGACATTTGAGGGTTTGAGATAGACACATGGATATGCAGGGAATGGAGGGATATTGATCATGTGCAGGCAGAGGACTTCAGTTTCATTTGACATCATATTTGTCAGGTGCCCTGGTGATGTTGAACAACTCTTGTTGCACCGATAAGCAAAATGTCGATTTGAATGAAAATGTAATAGTAAGAAAACTCACGGTGCTTCATACTATCCAGAAGGAGCTCCCTGACTCGACATGCAAAGTCGGCTTCACTTTAACAGCTGATGCTGAAGATGCCCACCACGGGATCACCCAGGAACAGGATGATCCATGGGGATCTGCCTCTTTCACCGACCGACAGTAAATCTCCGATGATCTGGCACCCTTGGTCAGTGGCGGACTGGGTCTAAAAATATTGGTTGCCAGGAGACAAAGGGGGCCCACCCACAACTACAATGCTATCATTTAACAGGGACCCACTTGCCATCACTTGCTATCACTTCATCAGGGGCCCACTTGCCATCGGGCAAGCTGACACCCTGGTCAGTCCGCCACTGCCCTTGGTACTTTGGCAGAGTTGAACTGACAGATATTCCAAGCAGGGCCTCAACTCGAAACGTCACCCATTCCTTCTATGCAGAGATGATGCCTGTCCCACTGAGTTACTCCAGCATTTTGTGTCTATATCTTCGGTGTAAACCAGCATCTGCAGTTCCTTCCTACCCAGATATCCCAGAGTACTGGATGCTGTTTTCATTAAAACTCCAAAACCCTTAAATTCACTTTTTTTTAGCAAGTATTACAATACGTTTTCCAGTTTATTGCCTGTGTAAGACCACAAGTGCTGACTACTCTCTTACCCACAGTCATCTCACGGAGCATCCAGAGGCACTCCAGGGAGACGTATGCTTTATTCCACTGTGGAGCAGTAGTAGTGAAGGATTAATTTGTGGGAATGGGTTGTAGTGACTGTGCTTTGATGGAGAGGTGAATGAATCAGGACACTCAGAGGGAGTAATCTCCTCATAGAGAAATGGGTGAAGGTCTGGAATCCTCTTTCCCAGATCCTGGAGGTTCATATACAACTTCAGAATTATGACTGCAACTGCAGCCTAAGGATCAGAGAACCACAGGGGGTAAATGGGGATAAGATACAAGTCAGGCTTGACAAGCAGCTCTGCTGGCGAGGTTAACTGTCCGGCACCCACTTACAGTACATGTTCATGAATACTCTGTGGTATAAGAGATGATCTAGGAGTGCATGGAGCTTTGTTTTTGATATCTGTGTTTGAGCTGGGCATTTAGGTGGGAAACATGCACAGTATGGGGGAGCTTTATTCTTTGTTCGACTGCAGCCCAATCTGCAGGGGAAAGGAGTGTGCGACAAAGTCACACACCCGTAAACGTCACTTCAAATTGGTGTCAGTGTTTTATTCTCTAACTCCACTGAGAGTACTCAAAGCAGTCCTGTGAAAGCGAGCCTCAGCAGGCTTCTGAGGTTTTAATCTCCTGCTCCCAGGGGAGGTGAGGGAGTGGGTGGTGAGGTGTTAAATCATGACCAATGTTTTTTAGTTAACTTTTCCAGAATTTACATTGTAAGCATGGCTTGGCAGGGATGAGAAGAGTGTCAGGAGAGGAAGACATTTTGGAAAAGAGCTAAAGCAGCTAAAATTTACAGCGATGGAATACTAATGGATCCCGGTAGTGATGAATAAAGAGAAATAAATGAGTTGTTTCGTGCATTTGGTCCTTGGCCTTTGGGCCTGAAGACCCCCAGGGCTGTCATTGCCAGTGGCTGTCTGTGCAACACCAGGAGCAGCTTGGCTCGCACGAGTATCATTACACCTCCTTCCTGTAGCTTGTGGGGGAAATCAATCTACTGGCGGATGTGAATCAATCAGCCGTCTTGTCCACCCTGAGTGCTAGCACAGCTTGACTTTCCATGGTTGAGTGGCCTTGATCTCCGATAGCTTACTTTCTCCCATCTGGCCGAGCTGTAACCTCAACACTCTGTCAAGATTCAGGCACCAGACTGGAAGTAGAGATTGTAGGCGGGGAGGGGGGAGGGGAAACCAGCCCTTCTCTCCCTCAGGACCTGGCTCCAGAGGGACTCCTTGAGTCTGGTGCACCAGAGTTCACACTGGGCCAAACTGGGGGAGGGATAGACGCTCCCACTGTCAATAGTCTTGACTCCCCGGGTACATCTGGGGAAGGCTCCTCTGCCACTGGCCCAGGGTTGGGACTGAGGTGGAGGAGAGACCAGCAGGTTGTGAAGAGGTAACCGCCGCACAGGGTGAGGGGGGGAGTGTCGAGCACTAAAGGTGTGTCCGGGGATGGGGGATGGTGTCTCCATCTGCAGTGAGCGAGTGGAGGGGGACTCCTCGGACAATGAGGCAATAGATGTTCTCGCCCCCCCCCCCCCCCCCCCACTGATTCCAGTGGAGGAAATCCGCGAGTTCATCAAGGCCACCGAAGGAGCCCAACATCAGTCCAGACTGGCCTCCCTCCGGTGGCCAAACTTACACAGGCTCACCTGCTCGCTGAACCTCATCCTCAAAAGGAGGGGGATGGGCAAGGAGGTGCAGGGGAACAACTGGTGTCAGCTCAGGTCCTTCTTGGCAGCCCTGGAGGACTCCAAGATCAAGTGCAGTGTCATTCCTGATGAGGGTAGAGGGACCTGTAGAGCGTTCCTTGTAGCCAAGGTCCGGAGGCCATCCACTGGCCATCCGCGTGTCATGGCGCCAGGCAGAAGAGGGCTTTGCCCGAGCCAGATGCTTGCCTTTTTACCAGGATTGTATAGTAGTTATTAGTATATTTGTAACATAGTTGTTTGGAATTCAGTGTCTGAATAATTTGGTGATTTTGTAATATGGTGGTGGGTATGTCACCACAGTTTTTTTGGGGGGTTTTTATATCGTGCTAAATTGATCATTAAATTAAATCAGATAAATTGCTTTTGATACAAAAAAAAGCTGGTTACCAAGCTGTTTCTCTGCGCATCCCTCTGCAATTGGATCCTTGACTTCCTCATCCACAGACCACAGTCTGTTTGAATTGGCAAAAATACTTGTTCCTCGTTAACAATCAGTACGGGAGCACCTCAAGGCTGCGTGCTCAGCCCCCTGCTCTACTCACTCCATATTCATGACTGTGTAGCCGGACACTGTACGAACTCCATCTTCAAGTTTGCCGACAACATCACCGTTGTTGGATAAATTACAGAAGGTGATGAGTCAGAGTATAGAAGTGAGATCGACCGATTGACTAAATGGTGCCAGCACAACATCCTGGCTCTCAATATCAGTAAAACCAACGAACTGACTGTGGACTTAGGATGAGGAAGGATGAGGACCCACAATCCTGTTTATATCAACGGGACGATGGTGCAGAGAGTCAAAAACTTTAAATTCATGGGCGTGCATATTTCAGAAGATCTTTCCTGGACCCAACACACTGATGCAATTATAAATAAAGCACATCAACGCCTCTACTTCCTGAGAAGATTACAGAGATTTGGTTTGTCAGAGAGGATTCTTTTGAACTTCTACAGGTGTACAGTAGAGACCATATTGACTGGTTGCATCAAGGCCTGGTTCAGCAACTTGAATGCCCAGGGGCGGAAAAGACTGCAAAAAGTTGTGAACACTGCCCAGTCCATCACCGGCTCTGACCTCCCCACCATCGAAGGGATTTATCGGAGTCGCTGCCTCAACAAGGCAGCCAGCATCATCAGAGACCCACACCATCCTAGCCACACACTCGTTTCACCACTGCCATCGGGAAGAATGGACAAGAGCCTGAAAACTGTAACGTCCAGGTTCAGGAACAGCTTATTCCCTACAGCCATCAGGCTATTAAGCACTACAACCTCAAATAAGCTCTGAACTACAAAAGACTATTATTATTATTATTATTATTATTATTATTATTATTATTATTATTATTATTATTATTGTTTTATTATTGCACTACTATTGTTTGTCTTTTGAATATGTGTGTGTATGTGTATATATATATATGTGTGTGTGTGTGTGTGTGTGTGTGTGTGTGTGTGTGTGCTTGTGAGAATGTGTATATATACATACTGAACTTTTTTTCTCTCTCTCGTTTATCATATTGTTTACAGTGTACTATGTTTACATATTCTGTTGTGCTGCAGCAAGTAAGAATTTCATTGTTATATCTGGGACATATGACAATAAAACACTCTTGGCTTGACTCTTGACTCTCAGTCAGTCCAACGGGATAATGAATGACTTGTTTCCACTCTGGTTTTGTAGGTTCAAACAAGATTATAGAGTCATACAACACGGAAACAGACCCTTTGGCCCAACTCATCCATGCCAACCAAGTGTCCAATTAAGCTAATCCCCTTTTCCCACTTTAGCCTGCCCAACCTCTTTGTATAACTCAGGTCACTTGGTTCTTGGCAGCATCTTCATAAATCTTTTCTGAACTGTTTCCCATTTAATGGCATATTTTCTCTTGCAGGATGACCAAAACTGAATACAATACCTCAAGTGCGGCCTCACCAACTTCTTGTACAGCTGTGACTGATGAGGCCAAAGTGTGAACTGCAGACTCTTCCACTGGTGGCTGATGGTGCCGGGTGGGTATGTAGTTTATGAGGTGTTGTACCTCTTCCACAAGATTTCTGTGTGCTCTTGATGCATGAACTTGAGGTTCTCAATACATTAGTCCTGGAGTGCAGTGACCATGGTTGAATACACCTTGCTCTACTCCACATGGGGAACATTGTGAGCTTACAATAGTTCTCCCTTACAGAATTTACAAATTATTAGCCAAAATTACTGGTGTGGAATAACATTCACTCCAATGTAATTTATGTAAAAACGTAAATAAATCGCCACAAATTTTATTTTTCAACTCATGTTTCTTGATACGTGCAGATGATGTGGCCTTATATTACAGATGGTCCGAGGTCATGTCATCTCCACATGTCAAGAACAACGAGTTAAATGACTGATTTCTGTGAGCAGCTGATTGATGGAGTCAGAGGCTTTGGAAGGTGGTGAATAGTGGAGGGTGCTGCTACCTGCATTTCTCTTGGAGTTGTCACACAGTGAAGATCACATCCATTATGCCCATGGGTGGATGGATTGGGGAACAATTCAGCCAAGGGTAGGTGGTAGAGGTGAACATTGGTGATGACCTTCCCTGCGGCGAGCCCTCTGGAGCTCCCACAGTCAGATATGTTGTTTTTCATAAATACAATCATGGATTCCTCCCACATGTTGATGGTGTGAATGTAGATTTGTGACTAGGGTTCTTCACCACCAATATTTAGGACTTGAGTGAGATGTCATTTATTCCCAAGAGTAACACACACACATACATGCGCACACACATGCACACATACATGCGTGCACGCACACACACAGAGACACATGCACACAGACACACGCAAGGACACATGCACACAGACACACACTGACACAAAACTACAGACGCGAACTCATACGCACAACCATATATACAATACACACACACTGCACATACACACACACCACACAGGCAGAAACACCACAACCACACATGCATATAACCCTCCACACCCGCCACACACACCAGGCAGTATACATACACATACATCACATATAGACTCACACACCACACACACCAGGCAGTATACATACACATACATCACATATAGACTCACACACCACACACACCAGGCAGTATACATACACATACACACACATCACATATAGACTCACACACCACACACATACACACAAAAACATAAACACGCTGAACACTAGAAAGCACACACAGATAACGTGCGATGTTCTCTGCATTTTAAATGACACGGTTCAGATCAGGTGCCTCATCAAAGAGCCGAGGAGGGTGTTGCCCGTTTATAGACTGTGTGGAGCATTGGTGCAATGTGATTGGCCGGAGTGGCGGAGATGCCGACAATCAGTGAAGGGCCAGTGTTGGTGAATCAGTTTTCTGCCGAATTTACAAATTATACACCATGGGTGAATGGGTGTAAACAAAATGATTGGCTGCTTATTATCTGCGAGTTTAGCTGCGGTACATTTGTGATTCAAGGACCTCTTGAGCTTTCACAGACACATTTCCCTGTAAGGCCACAATCATTAACATAAAACTCCATTTATATTAATATTCCTGCAGCTAAAATGAATAATCAGCTCCGCTAAAATGCACAAGGGCTTGTATCCATGTCAGGGCTTCTTCTGCACACCTCTTATTCTGGCAACCTCCTATTTCCTCTTCTACATTCATTTATCATGTGCTTTGTCTGCTGGTTAAATCAGTTCCATGCATTTGTTTGGAATGAGGGTCAGGTTGGAATCAAGACTTCATGTCAGTGCAGGAACAAATTGTAGCTACATTGTAAATTCAGCTTCGGTGATCAGGAGCTGTGGACACTCGGAGACATTGACTGATTCACCCGTCGTTCACTCACGCTGCACATCCCAGCCACACACAGGCAGCTCTCTCTTTCCAACAGTGATGC
Organism: Amblyraja radiata; assembly: GCF_010909765.2. Taxonomy (NCBI): domain Eukaryota; kingdom Metazoa; phylum Chordata; class Chondrichthyes; order Rajiformes; family Rajidae; genus Amblyraja; species Amblyraja radiata. The sequence goes on from NC_045973.1 coordinate 24,285,731, forward strand.
ATTCTGGAAATGCAATATCACAGGATGCACAGGGAAGGTGCAGCGCTGGATCCTGCGATGCTGGCGGCAGCGTTTTTTGTTTCTCTGCTCACTGTTTGAAACACGCGTGGGTGCACTATGTAAGCGCAGGCGATCAGTGATGGGCCAATGCCACTGAATCAGGATTCTATTCAGTCTACAAATTACTCACCGGGTAAATGGTTGGCAAATGTTTTCTTTTCAACAATTCATCCAATTTTCCTCTGGAAAATTACTATTGAATCTAGGTACTCTGTCCTTTTGCACTGTGGACTCTCAGGCATAACGACTCCTGTGTACAATTACTACTGTATATCTTCCTGCTTCACTGGATGTTATCTTAAAACACTAGTGAAGGATCTTTGGATTGAAATATTACCGATTTCTCTCTCCGTGAATGCTGCTTTTTCTGCTGAGTGTTTACAGCAGTTTCTGTTTTTATCTTCAATCTCAAATTCTTGGATTACCAGTTCTCCAGGCTTAGTACGTACAGATAATTAGTGTGTGTGTGTGTGTGTGTGTGTGTGTGTGTGTGTGTGTGTGTGTGTGTGTGTGTGTGTGTGTGTGTGTGTATACATTTGTGCGTCTGTGTGTCCAACATATGCCATACACAGGTGGACTCCATGTAACAGTGCAAAAACAGTTTAGAAAGAACAGAAATAAGCCCATACAATGAGGCCATTTGGCCCAATGTGTGCACTCCAGGGGCAATGGTCTTTAATACCATTCCCATTCTTTGTTTATGGTTCCATGGTTCACACCTCTATTGCCTACCCTTGCATGCTGAATGTGATGGCGATTTCTGCCACCAACACCCTCCCAGGCAGTAAGCCTCATCTCTCTTCTTACCATTCCACCAAACAAACTGCGTGTTACTGAGGGAAGACAAAAATTCTGGAGAAACTCAGCGGGTGAGGCAGCATCTATGGAGCGAAGGAATAGGTGACGTTTCGGGTCGAGGACCTTCTTCAGATTGAGGCCTTGGTGAGGGAACTGTCCTTACAGTTTATCCTGCTTAGCCTTCCCAGAATGTCATGCAGCTCAACCACTCTTCCTGCACTCTTCTCTCTCCTTAAGGACACATCTCAACGTCTCCTTGTGACCCCAGTTCTCCAGACAAATTTCTCTGCGCCTTCTCTGTACTTTCTCTGCAACCTCTCACATCCTTCCTCACCTTTTGTCCCACCCATCCTGGGTCCTTGGACATCAACCAGCCTCCTGCAGAGGATGGAAGAGAACCTTTACAAACAGCTCAGAGACACCAAGCACTCGTACTTATGGAGAGCCTTCAACATCATAGATTTGGACCATTTTGGAAATGCTGTTCCTGCCCATTTCAGGGGTGGAGTGTCTGGGTAACCCCAGAGTGTGTCACTGAGGACAATTCTGGAATGATTTCTGTCAGGCCAGGAGAATCAGTGGTCTTTCAGTATCCACCTGGCCTGGGGTGTGGTCTGCCTTTGCATTTGCCTCATTGCTGTCCAAGGTGGTCCCATCCTTGCTGAATCCATTGCTGGAAGTTCAAAAGCATGGCCCTATGTTGAGTCTCTCATGGGTAAGTTATTAAAAATCAAAACGTTCCAAAGTGAGGTACTGTGTAGGAAGGAACTGCAAATGCTGGTTTACACTGAAGATAGACACAAAATGCTGGAGTAACTCAGTGGGACAGGCAGCATCTCTGGGGAGAAGGAATGGATGATGTTTCGGAACTGTTCAGTTCAGAGAAATGCCTCGTCTGCATGGGATGTTGTTCTTAGTTCTGTATATTCCTGTGATGCGTCAACATCGGTACAGGCCTGTCATCTTCTGGCTGGCTGCATTGTGCTTGCGAGCCTGTGTCAGTGCAGCAACTGGCATTCAGCAAGCTCGTGCTGTGCCACTTCACGTAATCATCATCTTTATCAGGGAGCTCAGGGAGAGTGCGGGGGTTGACAGGTTTAATGTTGCGCGAGGAATCTGCCACCGACCTCTACTGCTTTCAGTCCAGCTGCTGTTCCTCTTGCAACACCGGGGCCAGGTTGGATACACCTCTCGCTGGACTGCGCTCGGTCCTGCACTCATTCCTGGAATCTCCTCTAATTCACAACAACACTGTGCACACTCTAGGACAATGCCATTCTTTGGATGTCCACCACCGCTCCACTGGGATAAAATGTCATAACTGAGGTGTCATCCTTCTCTCAAGAAGAATGGATGGGAAAAGGTTGTATATTGCATGGGTTAGAAGGAAACATGAGCTTTGGAGGAGTCACTTTGACAGTACCAGGGCACGCAGATTAAAGCGGTGAGGAGGAGTGCGGAGTACACCAAGTTTGTACTTCCTTGAATGAAATAATCTAATTGAAACTAAATTAAAGAATCATAGAGTCACAGAGCACAGAAGCAGGCCGTTTGACCCAAATAGTCCATGCTGACCAAGATTCCCATCTAGCCAGCTCCATTTGCACACATTGACCCATATTCCTCTAAACCTTTCCTTTCCATGGACCTGTCTAAATGTATTTTACATATTGCTATTGTACTTGCCTCAGCTACTATCTCTGGAAGCTTGTACCATATACATATGACCCTCTGTGTGAAATGGTTGTTGCTCACATTCCTATAAAATCTTTCCCCTCACACCTTAAACTTATGCCCTCTAGATCTTGATTCCCCAAACCTGGGAAAAAGACTCCATACACCTATCGTATTAATGCTTCTCTACAAGATCACCCATCAGACTCCTGTCCTCCATGGAATAAAGTTCTAGCCTGCCCATACCTCTCTCTATAACTCAGACTCCTAAGTCCTGGCGACATTTGTATAAATCTTCTCTGTGCTCTTTTTAGCTTAATGACATCTTTCCTACAGCAGGGTGACTAAAACTGAACACAATACTCCAAGTGTAGCCTCAGCAATGTCTTGTACAACTGTAACATAATATCCCTGCTTCTATGCTCAATCCTTTACTGATGAAGGCCAGCATGCCAAAGAATCTTCACCATTCTGTCCACCTGCGATGTTCTTTTCAAGGAACTATGTACCTGCACTCCTGGGTCCCTCTGCTCTACTGCACTCACCAAGACCTTTCACTGTGAAGATCCTGCCCAGGTTTGATGAATTATAAAGTTCTGGAGATAGGAGTGGGACGTCAAATGTGTCGGGAGAAGGAGATCATTTGGTTTTTCATTAGTATGTGAGATTCAGGTTCTTGACCTATTAATTCTCTTTTCTCTGCACAGATGCTGTTTGACCCACTGAGTAGCTGCAATGTTTTGACATTCAATATTGCGTTGAGATATTTCTCATGTTTTAAAGATTTGGCAGCAACGGATTCTGCTGGTGGAGGGCTACAGTTCAAGACAACTAGTTTTTAAATTACTGCCAGGCTGTTCCAAGATGTTATAGAACCAGAGAGATATACAACACTGAAATAGGTAATTCGGTCCTAACACATCCATGCCGATCAAGTTGCCCACCTAAGCCAGTCCCATTTGCCTGTGCTTGAAAGATATGCCTCTAAATCTTTCTTGCCCAGTATAGGAATCCAGGAAGGTCCTCCTCAAACAGAAGGAAGGGGGAAGCTGAAACTTACTGCCCAGACATAGCAAGGCTGGACCAGTGGAAACCAGAACTGAAGTTGATGGGTTTCGAGAGGCGGGAGGGCTAAGGAGCAGACCAACTATGGCCTTACTGAATGGATGGACCAAGTTCTCTCCCTATTCCTCAGAGGGACCATTGTAGGAAAAATTAAAAAGAGGAGGGGCCAAAGCTCTGTGCCACACTAGTGGTTGGAGCACAGTAGCACGTGAGGCCTCTGCAAGGCCTGTAAGACCCTATGGAGCAAAGATTATAGAGCAGAGCAAGATGCGCCACTCTGCGAAAAAAGCGTAATATGACATGGGCCATTTTATTGAGCAGCAATTTACAATAATATTAATAAAATTTACAATAATATTAACTAAATATGTGGTGATCGATTATATATAACACACTTTTCCCTACAACACTGATTACACCAAAGTATTAGAACGGATCAATCTTTGGAATGGATTACACCAAAGATACTAGAGGAGCATTGCCCACTGCCTCGGGAGTGCCGATCGCGGGCAGACGCTTGAGGCTCTCCCACCGGCCGCCTTCCTTCATCTGGTATCGGGGGGGACCGAGAATCAGTCCTGGATCAACTCAGGAGTGGAGGAAACGTCCTCTTCCCCCAAAGATACTAGAGGAGCCTCTAGTATCTTTGCTTTTCCCTTCGACCTGATGTAAGAGCAGATTGTATAACTGGAGTCCGTCCCCGCTACCAAAGATGTCGCGTTTGGCATAAACAAATGGTGGCCGTGACGTTCCGTTACGTACTACACGTCAGCCCATTGGATTTCGGAGGAGTGGTCTCTCTTGCTCTGCTCTATAATTTTTGCTATGGAGATTCTGGGCCTTACAAAACATGAAGCAGTGGGATTGTGTGAAGGGGTGGCCAAGTCTGCCACCCTTCCCTGGCCACCAGCGGGACTGTTTATTGACTCCGACCATGACTCTGTCAGAATGGGTGTGTGCATTTTACTATGATGGGGACTGGCGAGGTGACAAATGAGGATGGTTGATGTGAAAAGGAGTTTCTGCAGCAGAACCTGGTGGAATCCCTGGCCCTGTGTTCACTAGGCCCTGAATGTAACGTTGGTCAGTTCGTACCATCGAGTGGGTCGAGGATCATCAGCTGCGATCACAAACTAGCATCTGTGAGGTTGAAAGGCAAGAAGTTTCAGGTCTGAAAGAAATCTGGAAATCTGAAAATAACTCAGGAAATGCTGGAAACGCTTAGCAGGCCAGGCAGCTTCCGTGGAGAGGGAAGCAGAGGTGACATTTCAGGTGGATGGCTCTTCATCAGGCATGAGAGCTTAGTGCGCTGCCGTTACCAGAGGCAGGACCAAGCTCCAGTAATTGAAGTTTGTTGTGAGATATGTCAGAAGCCTGCAATTGTGTTTGTATTGACACTAATGCCAGCCCCATAGTTCATATTCTGCTTGATTGTCTCCAGAGAGAACACATATAGCTCCAGGCTCCTCAGCCAATCCCCTGCACCAAGGGCACACTTGACAATCCCCAACATCACTCTCAATTAAAATCCGCATCCCCTTCTTTGATTTGAAAATTTTTCTATTAGAAATAGTTTTTATAACACAGCCAGACAGGGCCTGGTGCTTAACTGTTTGTATATCGTGCTGTTTTACTTGTGGTGAGATGCTACACACAGCATCAGCTGCAAAGCAGCCCTCTTCCTGGTTTCAGTTTCAATCATCACATTGATCAGCAGAGAGACCATGGGCCCCAAGAACATCATTCTCCAAAAGTGGCAACACAGATCGATAAGATGGTGAAGAAGATAAATGGCATTCTTCCTTCATAGTTTGGGGCATAAATATTGGAATGTTATGGTCATGTGTATCAAGATGCATTGAAAAACATTGTTTGCATGTTATCTAGTCAAAATGATACCATACATGAGTACAATGCAACCGTATATATGTATAACGGGTCATGCAAAGAGAAAAATAAACAGTGCAGCCAATAGTATTATAACTACAGAGAAAGTGCAGATAAATAAAACGTATAAGGGGTGCATCAAGGTAGATGGGGAATTCACCCCAAGCATATGGGAGGTCCATTCAAGAGTCTGATCACACAGCGGGGAAAAAGCAGTTCTTGAATCTTGAAATAGGCATGGCCCAGAGGGTACGATCCTAATGTGGGCAAATAGGATTAGAGTAAATGGGCAAAAAGGTCAACGTGACAACGATGGGCTGAAAGGCCTGACTGTGCTGCATGACTCTGTGACTAAATCCACTGCAGCTATTGGACTTTAATACACACTGAGAGAGGATGCTGCTCAGTTGATTTATGAGCGGGCCATGCTCAATAAGCCAGTTCTGCCCTTGATCCTTTGACAAGACACATGGACATGCTAAACTGGAGCTCCGCATTCAACATAATCATCTCCCAACTCCTCCCTCTGCCACCTGATCCTCAACTTCCTGACCCACAGACCTCAATCAGTGAGGATAGGTGACGACACCTTCTCCACAATAATTCTCAACACCAGTGCCCCATCCTCTAATATACTCTCTATACACTCATTACTGTGGGGCCAAATACACCTCAAGTCCATCTCCAGGTTTGTAGATGGCCCACTACTGTGATGGTCTGGATTATGAACAATAATGAGAGAGAGCACCGGAAGGAGATAGAACTTAGTCATATGGTGTCAGGACAACAATCTCTCCCTCAATGTCAGCAAGATGAAGAAGCTAGTTATACACTTCAGGAAGCATGGTGGAGTACATGCCTCAATCAGCATCAATGGTGCTGAAGTGGAAATGGTTGAGAGTTTCAAGTTTCTTGGAATCAATATTACAAACAATGTGTTGTGACCAACCACGTTGAAGCGACAGCCAAGAAGCCACACCAATGCCTCTAGTTCCTCAGAAGACTGAGGAAATTCATTATGTCTCCAGTTATTTCTGCAGTTGCACCATAGGAAGCATACTGTTGGGTTGCATTACATCATGGTTTGGAAACAGTTCTACTTGAGACTGGAAGAAATTGCAGAGACTTGTGGAAGTAACCCAGTCCATCACACAGACCAGCCTCCCCACCATTTTATTAATCTTCACTTCCTGCTGCCTCGAGAAGGCAGCTAACATAATCAAAGACGTTCCACCCCAGTTGTTGCTTCTTCTCCCCATTCCCATCGGGCAGAAGATGCAGAAGCTTGAAAGCTGCAGCACCAGACACATGAACACATTCGTCTCCTCTGTTATCAGACTTCTGAAATATCCTTCCATAAGCTAGGGCTGCTGTTCAATTTTCCTCTATCCCATTGCAGACATTGGGCTTTTACAGAACTGATGTGCTACAATGCTGAGAACTATATTCTGCACTCTATAGATTTCACTTTGCTCTATCTATTGCATTTGAGTTTAACTTGATTGTATTTATGAATAGTAATAGTATAGATTTGATTGGATAGCAGGCCAAACAAAGCTTTTCACTGTACCTGGATACACATAACAATAATAAACCTAAACCTCTGTCTGGACTGATTAATGTTCTAGGATTATCCTTTCCAGCTGGTTTTCTTTGTTGGTACCTGACCTTTTGAAACTGTCCCCTGCATCTCCTGGAGCCTCACCTTAATAAAAAGTGTAAGATCTCAGGGATTTTGTCATCAAGCTTCACTTTATCAGCAGCTTTGCTGCATTAAAGTGCCATGCAAGTGCATACCCCCATGTGTTATATAGCCAAATAGAACAGTTTGATGGACCTGTCACTGATGGCAGGGTGTACCAAACAATCAATAAACAATGGTATCATCACTTTGCGTGGTCATCGGGCTGTCTAGGCACGGCAAAATCATTTGAAAGCTCATTGCGTCTCTGGTTCTTTGATACTCAGAATATGAAGAATGGGAAAATCAAGCCTCAGGCTTTAGTGCTAGCTTGGCCTTGGAGCATGTATCAGGTATCAGTACAATATTAAACCATATGTAGTATTGTGTAAAGAATAAATTGCCTTCTGAGTAAGACATTGTATATCCTGTAAGGAAAGCCAATTACCCACAAACCACATGACCAGAACCTGATGTTGCCGGGACTCAACAGAGCTCGAGGGAGGGTTTGCGCAGGCTTGGACTGTATTCCTTGGAGCGCAGGAGACTGAGGGGTGATCCTACAGAAGTGTATAAATTCATGAGGGGAATAGATTGGGTCTTTTCCCCCCATGGTTGGGGAATCAAGAATTTGTGAGGAACAGGTTTAAGGTGAGAAAGAAACAATTTTATAGTAACCTGAAGAGTCGTTTGTTTACACAGGGAGTTGAACAAAGATGTAACGAGCTGCGAGAGGAAGTAATTGAAACAGATACGGTAGCAACATTGAAAAGACATTTGGACAGGTACATGAATCATGGATAGGAAAGGTTAGAGGGATTTGGGTCAAATGCAGCTTAGATGGGTTCTTGATTGGCATGAATAATTTGGGTCATAGGGCCTGTTTCCATGCTGAATGACCTTACGACTTTATGACTAATATGCAAGATGTGTTTCCGTGCTATATGTCTATGACTAATTCAGCAGTAATTGTTCTTTACAGGGGCACATTAAAAACAGGAGCTGGAGGCTCCTCAAGCAGCTCTGCCATTTAATGTTCATGGATGATCTGATCTTGGCCTCAGCTTTACTTTCCTTCACTTTCTCCATGCCCCTCATGGTTCGAGCCCCCTTGTAATTAGGAGGAACTCTACTCTTCTCCCTGTGCTGACTGCAAAGCTTCAGCTTGGACATATTTTTCTTTGAAGCAATCTTTTGTAAGTTGTTTGTCATGGAAATCTGTGCAGTTTAGGCCAAACTTGCAAACAAAATCACCTTAATTATAGAAACAGGTTCAAGAACAGCTTCTTCACTTCAACCATCTATCCCAAAAAACCCTAATCACAACCCTCCCTCAGCACTGAACTACTATGGACTTCAAGGCAGGCAGAAGATGGTCTGTTGATATGTATGAGTGATGTATAAAGGTTGTACGACGTATTTTAACTTGCACAAATATGGTTTGGTTATTTAGTATAACTGATGATTTATTGCTTTATTGTTTAGTGTATATTTATTTGTTGTAGGCGAACACAAAATGTTGGAGTAACTCAACGGGACAGGCAGCATCTTGCGTTGTTGTGTTACTGCCTGTAAATTTGCAGCAAGGAAGAATTTAAATATTCCAGTCCCAGTGAATGTGACAATGAAACACTCTTGACTCTTGACTCTTGAAGAGATTCACCGATTTCCCCATTATCACCGAAGAGTGCGAATGTATCTCAGTATTGAATTGACAAAGCTTCACTGAACCTCCTTGTTGCGTTCACACAGATATATAGTAAACCTTCGGTCACTGACAATTTTCTCAATAGCCTCTACTCTACCTCCTTCTGATGAGTCTGTCTACCAACAAAGGTTTTTTTAACATTGGCCATTTCTCACAGCCCTGCAGAACTCTATAAACCTTCATCCACCACTAGTCCATGAGTCAGGAAGCAAGTGCTGCAGTGCAGTATTCTGAAATCTTTCAGTCCCTCTGCACAGATAGCGTGCATGTGGAAATATTTATCGAATCTCATAGCAAAGCCCTTCAAGGCGGGCCCAGAAGATGGTCTGTTGACACGTATGAGTGATGTGAGCACCAATTTGACATCTTGCGTATATCTCTTCCCTTCAACTGGCCTACAATCTTCACCGTGCAATGTTTCTTCCAGCTTGTTTAACACCTCCAATGTACAGTATGTGTCGGTGCCATCTGTGCAAATTCCAACAAGCATTTCACTGGAAGGATTTTTCGCAGCCAGTTGAGGGAGAAATTCACATTGCGAGTCAGATGCTTCCCTGGCAGAGAAACAAACTGTGACTTTTTTTGCTCTTTTCATGCGAGTCATTGGACTACAGGTGTTGTCTTTGGGAGCTTAACGCCTACGGTGGGGCTGGCTTTCGGTAAGAATTAAAGTGGATCCACGTTGGCCTGAAGAAGGGTCTTGACCCGAAACTTCACCCATTCATTCTCTCCAGGAATGCTGCCTGTCCTGCTGAGTTACCCCAGATTTTTGTGTCAATTTCAAGTCAAGTCAAGTCAAGTTTATTCGTCACATACACATACGAGATGTGCAGTGAAAAGAAAGTGGCAATGCTCGCGGACTTTGTGCAAAAAGACAAACAAACAAACAACCAAACAAACTATAAACACAATCATAAACACACACATATTCTTTTACATATTAAATATTGGAAGGAAAAGCGTTCAGTAAAGTTAGTCCCTGGTGAGATAGGTGTTTACAGTCCGAATGGCCTCTGGGAAGAAACTCCTTCTCAACCTCTCCGTTCTAACAGCATGGCAACGGAGGCGTTTGCCTGACCGTAGCAGCTGGAACAGTCCGTTGCAGGGGTGGAAGGGGTCTCCCATGATTTTATTGGCTCTGGAGTTGCATCTCCTGATGTATAGTTCCTGCAGGGGGGCGAGTGAAGTTCCCATAGTGCGTTCGGCCGAACGCACTACTCTCTGCAGAGCCTTCTTGTCCTGGGCAGCGCAATTCCCAAACCAGATGGTAATATTTCCGGACAAGATGCTTTCCACAGCCGCTGCGTAGAAGCACTGGAGGATCCTCGGAGACACTCTGAATTTCCTCAATTGCCCGAGGTGGTAAAGGCGCTGCCTTGCCTTACTCACGAGTGCTGAGACGTGTGATGTCCATGTCATATCCTCAGTGATGTGGACTCCCAGATATTTAAAACAGCTCACCCTATCCACAGGATCCCCATTTATCCCCATTTACTATAGTATAGTAGACCTGAGTGATCTCCTGGACAAGTGTCGATCGCCTGGATTGGGGTCGGAGAGGAATTTCCCGGATTTTTTTCCCGAATTGGACCTGGGTTTTTATCCGGTTTTTTGCCTCCCCCAGGAGATCACGCGGTTCTTGGGGTGGAGAGGGGTGATAGCGGTATAAAGGGGAGGGTAGTGTCTTGTGTTCTGTGTCTTGTGTCTACTGTTTGTGGGTAAGTGTGTCTGTTTAGTGTTCAGCCATGAGTGAATGGCGGTGCGGGCTCGACGGACCTGGTGGTCTACTCTCGCACCTACTTTCTATGATTCTATGATTCTATGATCCTCAATGGAGTGTACGTCCTCGGATGATGTGCCCTCCTAAAGTCCACGATCAGCTCCTTAGTTTTTTTGATGTTCAAGAGGAGGCTGTTGTCCTGGCACCAGAGTGCTAGATCAGCCACCTCCTCCCGGTAGGCCTTCTCATCGTTGTCTGAGATCAGGCCCACCACCACAGTGTCATCAGCAAACTTAATTATTGAGTTGGAGCTGAACCTAGCCACACAGTCATGTGTGTACAGGGAGTACAATAGGGGGCTGAGGACGCAACCCTGGGGCGATCCTGTGCTCAGGGTGAGGGACTTCGATGTATTCCCTCCCATCTTGACTACCTGGGGCCTGGCGGTGAGAAAGTCCAGGACCCAGGCACACAGGGAGGTGTTGAGCCCCCATTCCAGTAGCTTCCCGGCTAGTCTGGTGGGGACTATCGTGTTGAAGGCTGAACTGAAGTCTATGAACAGCATCCTCACGTAACCCCCCTTCTGGCTGTCAAGATGAGAGAGAGCGGTGTGCAAAACCTGGGAGACCGCATCGTCCGTGGATCTGTTCGGACGGTATGCGAACTGCAACGGGTCCATGTTCCGAGGGAGGAAGGCGCAGATGTGTTTCTTCACCAGCCTCTCAAAGCATTTCATGACTACCGAGGTAAGGGCCACCGGACGGTAGTCATTCAGACAGGCTGGGGAGGCATTTTTTGGTACCGGTACAATGGTGGACTTTTTGAAGCAGGCAGGGACTACGGACTTGTCCAGGGAGAGGTTGAATATTGTAGTGAGCACTGGAGCTAGCTGCGTAACACGGGACTTGAGTACTCGCCCCGAGATGCCATCGGGGCCTGCAGCTTTCCTCGTGTTCACCCGTGTCAGAGCCCTCCTCACGTCATGCTCGGACAGCGAGAATGTGTGCACATTCCTCCCCTCAGCTTCGGTAGCCAGCCCGCTGGCGGTATTGTCGATAGTCGGCAGACCTGGGGTGGTGTTGCCCATCTCGAAACAAGTGTAAAAGGAGTTCAGGTCATCAGCTAGGGAGGTGCCGGCACTTGCGGATGAGGGTGGGGTGCTCCGGTAGTTGGTTACAGTCCGTAGCCCCTGCCACAGGCGTCTGGTGTCCTGCTGCTCCATCCGTGACTCCATCTTGTCCCTGTACCTCCTTTTTGCGTCCTTCACCGGCCTTCGCAGTCGGTAGGTCCTTGTGTGCTAGTCCTTGTGTGTAGACAAGGACTGCATCATCTGTCCATTGGTGCTTTTATTGTCACATGTGTGAAGTGCTAACACGGTGAAATTATTTTTCTTTCAAACAATCCAGTAGAGTATTGCCATAACCGCTACCCTCGATTAGCAAGTGTATAGTGTATAGTCTACTGTGCCCGCATGCAAGGGGAGCCATGTATTGGTGCCATTATCAAAGACCATGCTCCAGTTCTTATGAGCGGTGCCTGTTCCAGGCAAGTCCCAGACTGTTACAGGCCTCCAGCCATCACCTCGTTTATCCACCTTTGATCCCCGGGGGTGCCTCCCGCAGCTGACCACGAGTAGGCCAGAGCCCGGTTCCCTCTCCTCCCGGCCTCACTCTTTACCCATCGTTGTCATCACCAGCTCCATCCTCCTAGTCTCTTGTCTTCGTGGACAAGCAGGGGTCTGGCTCGGCGGGCACCCCCTGAAGCCGTGATACGCCAAGTCTTCCGTATGGATGTGGGGAATGGGCACGGCGGGTTCCCCCTTCCACTGGGTCTATTGAGCATGGCTTAGTGGGCTCCTTCTGAAGCTGTGATCCTTCAGGTGTTCTGTTCGGCCACAAGGACCCGGCTCGGCAGGCGCCCCCTTAAGCCGCGATCCGTCCAGGTCTTGAGTTTGGCCATGCAAGGGCTGTGGCCTGCTGGGAACCTTCAGCCGTGCATGTCAGGTTGTGGATAAATGGACCACCTCTTGCCCTCGACCTCAATTCTCTGTCAGCCTGACTGATGTCCTCGCTTGTCGGGAACTCTCTTCACCTGCCCGACATTCCAGTGGGACCCGCTCCCCATCTTGGGAGTATGTGGGATGTGCTGGGGACTCTGGCTTGTGTTCAGTTGGTTCGGAACACCCATTGAACGCTGCAGGAGTTGGCCCTTTTCCACACTTTGCTGGGTAGTTTAGATGAAACATAGAGACAGAGGAGTAGGAAGCAGGTGATAACTATGTGACCCTGGTGTGGGTCTCTTGAGATTCGTCAATCCCTTCAGCTCCCATGGGCCAGGAGTTGGGAACCAGCCACCTCACCCACTTCCTGCAGCCCTGCAACCTCAGTGACCCCAGAGTCAGCAAGGTCCGTGGAATTACCTCCAGAATCTTTGGGCACTGCTCAGAATAAATGATGCGATGTCAGACTGGGTCAGTGCAGGCAGGATTGGTAGATGATGCTGATTTGTAAATAAGGACGAGATGAAATTGTTGGTTGGAGCTTTATATCGCTGTGTAATGGCTGGAAATTCTTACAATCCTTCTAAGGCAAAGATAAATGTTCATGTTTGGAAGGGTTCTTTGGGGAATAAATGTCTGTGTCTGTGATACAAACTGTGCATGAGGAAGCAGCCCTGTGGGATACGGCACTGGGTCAGGAGAATGGAAAAATGCTGCACGGTAGAGTGTTATCAGTAAATGAAAACAGTCACTATAGCAACAGACCAACCTTTACAAACCTCCGCTGCTGATTATTAAATTAAATGAGACTTAAATGAAAAATGAAATGAATTTGCCCGTGCAGTGTATGATACAATGGTGGGATTCAGGCTGGACTGGAACCAACAGTGAATTTCCAGTGGTGCAAGGGTTTACTGGAGGGAACCTTCTCACTTCATCAAAAGGACACAAAGTGCTGGAGTAACTCAGCCGGTCAGGCAGCATCTCTAGGGAACATGGATGGGTGACGTTGACGTTTTGGGTCGAGACCCTTGCTCAGACACACTTCATCCCTGGGCTGGCTCTACACAATATAAAGAGAATACTTGCTGTGTTAGTCAACGGCTCTAGTATCACTGGATCATGTGCCTGCTAAGATGGTAGGGATGAAGTTTATGGTGTCGACAGCCATCCATTCCTACTCTATCTGGGAACTCTTCAACAGACACACTGCAAAGTGTTCAGGCTGCAGTGAGAGCCTTAGCACCAAACACAGGGCGCGTGCGCACCAGGGGGCTTCTGCAGTCTATATAACCCGATATCGATGTGTATGCCCATCCGTACACATACAGGGCTAGCGTACCAGTATGGATGCAGACCCAGGTACCAATACACGTGTGTGGGGCCAAGATCGATGCACACATGTGAGGCCACGCATCCATGCACATGTGTGTGGCCATACATTGATGCACATGTGTGGGGCCAAGCATCAATCAAAATTTGTGGGGCCAATGGGAGCATGTGCTTGGCAAGGGGCACAAGCATGCAGGTGCAGCCCTAAGATCTGATGAATGAGTACAAACACACAATCCCAATGCATAAATTTGGCAGCACTGGGTCTCTGGTCATGCATGGGCCGTGAGTGCTGTAGTTCTGGGGCACATGAGTGGGCCTGGTGCTGTGGGCACAGGTGTAACTCAAGCACAGAGTTCTAGTATGCCCGTGTGTGTCTCATGACACCATACGCATGACCTATAAATGCAACTTAATGCTTGCATTAGGTTACTGAAAATAACATAAGAACTTTGTGCTTCTACCGAGCATTCTGTATGGTTGCCATATATCTCTGAGGTCTAGAGTGCATGCAATTCCAGAGTATGGATGTCATCTGAAACACCATGCAAGGATTGGTCTCCCTATCTAAGGATCTTATTACTTTGGAAGTGGTTCCCCGGAGTTTGGAAGAGGAGATGTATTGGTATTGATTTATTATTGTCACGTGTACTGAGATACAGTGTAAAACTTTGTATTGCATACTATTCAGGCAGATCATATCATACATGAATACGTCATGTTGTGCAAAAGAGAAAATAAACAGTGCTGAATATAGTGTTACAGTTTTTTTTTAAAAGCAAAGGCCATAACCAGGTAGATTGGAAGAGTGGAAATACATTTATAATGGAGACCTTTAGAGGGGACTTGATCAAAACATGATTTCCTGTGAGATATGACAGATTAGATATGGAGAGCATACATTCTATTGAGGGAGAATCTAGAATGAGGACCCATGAGCCAAGAGGAGCCCAAATAATGGGTGGCCCATTCAAGGAAGAAGTGAGAGAATATTCTTCTTAATCATGTAGTCTACTTTAGTGGCTAGAGGGAGTAATCTCTTGAACAATATAAAAATCTGCCACTACAGTAGGCCATTCGCCCCTTCAAGCCAGCACCGCCACTCAATGTGATCATGGCATCCCCAATCATTCCACACAATGAAAACCAGATCAGTAAACTTTAAGTTGACATTGTGATCCTATGTATTTCACAAGTTTCAGGAAGCTATTTGCATGATGTGACTCCAAATGCATCAGGTCACTTGAGCCATGTGGTCCAATGGAGCCCAGCTGATGCCTTCTGCCCTGGAGCAATGAACTCCACACAACTAATTTCTTGGCCAATTCCATCAGGCATTCTCCACCATAATTTTAGTCCCAGGGTCCTTGGATGGGATTTGCACAATAATAAGGCAAACTGTACATTAGCAAAAGTTCCTTTCCGATATGATCACAAACTTGCGATGAAGATTTGCCGGTCTATCAATGTTATTCCCCCTGCTTGCAATTTCATTTCAAGCCAAACAAATCACAAAGTTTTATTGGAAGGCTGCCACAGGACGAGCCTACAGTAACACTGGTCTTTCACCAAATCCAGAGTCCACAAGCTTGGTTCTGACAAACGGCACAGTAGTGTCTGCAGACATCAGGAAAATCCATTTCTTTTTTCCGACAGTGCAACCAATAACCATGAGACTAGTCCCAGTCGTTTTCCGTGGTATTGGAGAGCTGTCAGTAACTATTTTAACTCGCTCCATCACTAATACAAATTACACATCAATTTAATCTCTTTAGTTTAGCTCAATCCATCACAGAAAAAAAACTCAGACAGTGATGTAAATCATTCCATCACTAAATCGGTTCTGAACGCAACTGATTCCGTATCTCTTTGAAATTCTCCCTGTCAGAGATTCAAATTAGGAAGCACTTCATGTTATCAATCCATCAATGACATGAACATACATCAGGATATAGGAAACAGGCGAAGGAGACTCTCAGCAACTCAAACCTTTTTCTGCCAATCAATATTGCGCTAACTGTGGCCTCAGCTCTTTTTTCCATTCTGTTTCACATAATCACCGATCCGTTTTAATAACAAAATCTACCTTGAAAATACTCAGCGATCTCCTTCGGGGTGGGGGTGGGGGTGGGGTGGGGACGGGGGCGGGGGAGAGGGGGGTGATGGGCGGAGAGAGTTCCAAAGTATCATAACCCTCTGGGGGTGGGAGATTGAAACCTTCCCTGTTTTGACGAATGCAATCAACCTGGCGTGCACAATAAAGTAAGATCAAATAGAACAAGTTGTCCTACAACTTTAGGCTGTGCACGCCATACGCAAGAAGAAGATAACCCTCTGGAAGATTAAATATTTAGCTCAACAAGTAAACTGTACACATTTCCCCACAAAAGGCTCAGTAATGCTCCATACTATTGCAGCAAGATTTCCTGATTTTAGTTTCCCTTGCATACTGAATACTGACATTCCAGTTTTCTAGAACAAAGATCCCCCAGATCCCTCTGTTCAAGTATTCTTTGTATGTCCTTGGAAACTCATCTATCATTTGAATTATCAGCATATTCCACTTGCTTTTCCCACTTCTCAGACTTTCACTGCTCCATCCCTGAAGCTTAAATTCACAATCAGCTCCAGAACTTCCTCCCGACCTTTGGCTTACTGTCGCTCTGTCCTAATTAAAGACATCCTAACATCAATTACCAGCCAAATATTTGGTCATCTGTCCAAATAAATTCAGAGTGATACAACACAGAAACAGGCCCTTTGGCAGAACCCATCCATGCTGAGCATCAGCTAGTCTCAATTGCTCACATTTGGCCTGTATGCCTATAAACCTTTCCTATCCATGAATCTATTCAAATATCTTTTAAATGTTATTGTACCTGCCTCAACTACTTTCTCTGACAGTTCGTTCCATATACCCACCACCCTTTGTGTAAAAATGTTGTCCCTCAGGTTCCTATTAAATATTTCCCCTTTCAGCTTAAACCTATGCTCTTGATTCCCAACCCTGGGGTAAAGACTGTGCATTCTTCTTTGAATGGGAGTCATTTTTTAAATATTTATCTAAGCTTCCATGTATAACCATTCTTCATTAATAGTGCTACGGAAACATATTTATGGTTGTTATCCTCTCTCAGCCCTACTGACACTACTGCCAGACTATGACACGTGTGTGCATTCACATTATGATCATAACTACCACCCTACCCCACCCTTGAAGTGTATTCAACTGTTTAGTAAGATTACAGCAGAACTGATTGTAAACTCAATCCTGCGTCACTGTCTACAATAACCTCGCACCATATTGCTTTACCAAGAATCTCTCCACCAAAGGTAGAATAAATATGGCTTTCTTTATGATGGGCCCCAAGATAGATCTTTAAAGATATGCACAACCAGAAACATGAAGTTGTTGACTTTCTCCACCACCAACAAATGATGAAGACAGGTTTGTGGATCCTCGGCTTTCCCCTTTTAAAAGGATCAATCAGCACCTTATGTTGAGAGAATCATCATCACCAGTGAAAACATCAACGAGCACGGTGCCTTACAATGCTATGTACCACAGTGATCGCAACTTCTACTGACATGTGGATGGCTGTTGGCTCGCTAGGAGCTCATCTGCCCTTTGACAGGTCTTGTTTTTAGTCCTGCTGGAGGTCCACAACCCCCTCCTCACCTGGAAAACCAGGTGGGGGAGACGGTTTAGTCGCCGACTATCCGACCATGGAGCGGGTAGCACGGGATTACATGGTACCCGTGGCGGGGGGGTACTCCCCCTGCCTGACCTGACATAATATTGTCAACAGCAATGTTGAGAGAAAATTGGCACAAAATGCTGGTGTAATTCAACGGGTCAGGCAGCATCTCTGGAGAAAAGGAGTCGGTGACATTTCAGGTCGGAACCCTTCTTCTCACTGAAAGTAGAGGTGGGTGTGTGGTGTGGAGGTGAAATAAGGCCAAAACAGATGACTTCTGGAAGGGTGGAGCCCATAATGGGCTATCATTGGCTGGGGAAGGTGTGATAACAAGAAGGATACATGGATGTGACCAGTGGAACAGGTAGGACAACTAGGATGGGGGAGGTGGAGAGAGAGGGAATGCAGGAGTTACTTGAAATTAGATCAATTAAAGTTCATACTGATGGGTTGTAAGCTACCCAAATGCAATACAAGAGTAAGATTGTTGCTCAGGCACCATTTTCAATCTCCCTCCAGTACTCCGACTCAATTTCTATTTCCTCCGCTCTATTTCCTTTGCTCCATAGATGCTGCCTCACCCGCTGAGTTTCTCCAGCATTTTTGTCTACCTCCGACTCAATATTGCTGTTATTCCTCCAACAATGGTGGTATCATCGGCAAATTTACTGTTGCACACGTGTCTGGCGACACAGTTGGATATAGAATGAGTAGAGCAGTGAGTCCCGTGGTGCTCCTATGCTGATGGAGGAGGAAGGTATTGATTGTGATTTGTCGATGAGGAAGTCCAGGATCTAGCTGCATAGGAATGAGCAGAGACCCAGCTCCATGCATTTAATAACAAGTTTGGTGGGGATGTTGATATTGAACGGTGAGCTATAGCCGATGAACAATAGCCAGATGTAAGTGTTCTTATCAGCAATCTCTTATGTGCCAGCATTTCAAATTCATTCTCTGAGTTTCTTGCATTCGAATCTACCAGATAAATGTATTTTCCCCCCCAAGTGAAAAGAGTTGCTTGACATCATTCCAAAAGATAATGCCTCTATCCCAAGGAGAGACCGGTGAATATATACTTCCTCAGAACTTGTTAATTACACACACCGACTTCTGCCATTTAACAGTGTCTTTTCAAAGTAGTTATTCGTTAAGCTTTCTAAGGAACCACAGTTAAAGTAATCTGACCAATTTGTAACTTCAGACTCTGGTCCCTGTCGTAGTTAATAACCACGTCCATTAGCACCGAGTTACAATGACACACTGAAATATCCGTGCAACCTTTGTAGAGTGTGACTCAAGGGAGATTAGATTTATACATGTCCATGTGTACAGTGTTAAATCTGGTTGTGATTTATAATTAATGAAATATGCTTCTTGCAGCCGTGTGGCTGGGTTTTGCCCTGATGAAGTGGACTAATGTTTTTCGAGCTGAATTGGGAAGGACAACTTCATTCATTCTCTCAGCATTTTGAAGCTAATCTCATCAGGCACCAGTAACTGCACTTCTATCGGTACTGATTAGTGTGAGATGGCGAGGAGCTGAGGTAGGCATTGTTCATCCTTGGACTTATGCTGGCAAGTGAAAAACCAGACAGTTCCTTAGTGGGAGGTTGAAGCCGACAGTTAAGGATCTATTTTGTTCCATGTATTACCAAAATACCAAAATAATCAGAATACCGAAGATCAGCTCACAAAACTGCATGTGTATCCCAGGCTGAAGTGCATGTATGTATGTGCTCACATGTCATCCTCTGCAAAAGCAGAAGGAAAAACCATTACCCCCAATTTCCTTCCATGATTTCATATTTCTTTACAATGGAGAAGGAGGTAATTCAACCCACCAAGTCTATGCCAGGTGTTAGAGCATTCCCATCAAGCTCATTGCCCCTCTATACCCCCTTAACCTATTTGGTCTCACATGGACATCAACTCTCCTACGACTACAGGAATAATTTACACTGGCCAATTAATGAACGTGCATGTTTACGGGTGGAAACCAGAGTGCCCTGGGGAACCCCACCAACCTCCACATCCAACACATCATTCTCTTACATTTCTGCCACCTTCATCATCACCTCACCATTAGTCACATTTTCCAGTCCCTAACATATTCTGCTTTCCATAGAGATCACTCCTCCACAACTCTCGGTTCACTCATCCCTCCCCACCCAACCCGAAGCAACCCAGGAACTTTCCACTGCAACTATGTAAGATGTAACACCTGTCCCCGACTTCTGTGAGTGCACCTCCTCCTTTATCTCGATCCAGGGACTTCAGCAGCCCTTCTAGGTGAGACAGAGGTTCATGTGTCCTTTTCAAACCTCATCTACTGCATTCAGTGTTCCCAATGCAGCCTCCTATCCATCGGCGAGACCAAGCATAGACTACGCAACCATTTTGCCGGACACGTACTTGGTTCACCAAGTCCTGCTGGAGGTCCCGTTAGCGAACCATTCCCATTCCCATACTGACCTTTCTTCATTCACGGGGTGGTGAAAATGTATAATTCTTGACCTCAAAGATTGGAGGTTCAGTCACTAAGTTCATTCAAAATTGAGATATTGGGAGAATTGAGGGATATGGGGATAGGGTAGGGAAGTGGAACCGAGGTGGAAGATCAGCCACGATCTTAAATTCAGAGCAGGGTTGAAGGCCAAATGGTGTATCCTTGCTCTTATGTTCTTTAGAGGCCTACAGAGAATGGGGAGCAGTGAAGCTTCACTGGATTTGCCTTGGGAGAAAGGCAGAATAGAAATTGCCAATTGGTATTGGTAATTGATTTTTTATTGCCTCATGTACTGAGATAAAGTGATAACATTATTTGTGTACTATCCAATCCTGGCAGATTATACCATACATGAATACATCAGGTAGTGCAAAAGAGAAAATCTACAGAGTGCAGAATGTTACAGCTAAAGGGAGTGTGTTAATAAAATAAAGTGCGAGAGTTGATGTCCATGTGAGAGCAGCAATGAGGTAGATTAGAACATGAATTCATCACTAGCATGTTGCAGATCTGTTCCAGAGTCTGATAACAGCAGTGAAGAAAATTCTTGAATTTGATGGTACATGCTTTCAAGCCTTTGTATTGTTTGGCTGACTGGAGTGGGGGTGTAAATGGTCCTCGATTATGTTGCCTGCTTTCCCAAGGCCGCATGAAGCATAAATGGAGTTGATTAGGGGAAGTCTGAAGAAGGGTCTCGACCCGAAACATCACCCATTCCTTCTTTCCAGAGACGCTGCCTGTCACGCTGAGTTACTCCAGCATTTTGTGTCTACCTTTGATTGTGGGGAAGTTAGTTTGTGTGATGGTCTGAATTGTGTCCACAACTATTTGCAGGTTCTTGCCGTCTTGGTCAGAGCAGTTGCCAAACCAAGCTGATAGGATGCTTTCTATGTTGCATCTGTAGAAATTGGTGAGAGTAAATACCATGTGGAATTTGGAAGAATGAGAAAGGTTCTTATTGAAACATTTAGATTCCGATTGGTCCTGGCGCAAAGTCATCATGCTGGAACATTGTTTCTCTCTTAATAGGCGCTGCCTGACCTGCTGGATATTTTCAGCACGTTCTGTCTTTGTTTGCTTCTTGCTGGGAGTGATACATTGGACATCAGCAGGTTGCTTTCCCTGGTGAGAGTCCTGAAATAGTAGGCAAACTCTCAGGATCGGGATAGACCACAGGAGAGTCGTGAGTCTTTAGAATTCCAGGTGTGTGGGGGTGGGATCATTACATTTTGTCCTTTCTCGAGGACTTGGGACGGGGTTGGGTCCTTGCTGCTTGTGCCTGTGCTGACCAGACAGTAATGACTTGGAGACACCAGTGTCATGTGAGTGGCCCCCTCTGTTGGGCTAGAAAGGTGTGTTCTCACCCCAGCGTATGCCTTCCACTGGGGTCCGGGTGTCTGAGATCTGATGGGCAGAAGGAGGGAGTGAGGACTGAGGATAACTAATGGCAAATGTTAAGTATACAAAGGAGGAAGTGCTAGCTTGTGTGCGTGTAGCAGTGAAAAAAAAGTTACAGTTATTCATCCGAGGGAAACAATTGTAAAATATCCTGTTATTAATTCTGCTGCAATTTAATGTTCTATGATGTCCTGGAGGTTTTGCAATGATACATGGCTGTTTGCTTTTCCATAGTTTCAGTGACTGGCTATTGGCTATATTTTACCTACATCCCTGTCTCACCGCATTCATGTTGTATGAGTACATCTGAGCCCCTGCACCTGATATAGCATCTTTTAAAAATCCAATAAACATTTTTCTCCACAAAGGTTGCAGAGTTGACTCTGTTTTCTAAACACAGAAACAACATTACTTTGATAAATTTCTCCTGAAGATGCATGAATTGATTTTGTTGGCGGAGAAAGCATATTGCACATCTTGATGGATTCCCCAGCTTCAGTGCTGCTCTCTCTCGCAGCTGTCAAAATGAACTGATCTCACACAACATCTTCTCAAATGAATTTACCACCTCATTTACGAAAATCCGTACACAGGGGATGGAGCCGAACTTGGCTTGTTGCGCTTCAAACTCCTTTGCTGATTTCTGATAAGTTCCCGCTGTTTTTCTTTCTATTACAGTTCGTGCTTTGCAAACATATTGCTATTGCTGATATCAAGTATGATTCTATACAGTGTCTTTATGTCCTCTGCAAGCTAGCTAGTATCCCTCCTTCAACAACAACTTGCATTTCATGTGGGGTAAATCACTGCAATGTTCCTTGCGGGAGGTGGGGAGGCTCAGGTAAGTGACCAAAGGCCAGGTCAAATTAAGGAACATTGTAAAGAACAGAGATCCAAGGAGCGAATTCCAGAGTTCAGGGTCTGGCTGGATGGAGGTATTGCTAACCAGGGGCGGAAATCCCGGGGGGGCCAGGTGGGACACACCCCCCCCCCCCCATTTTGAAAGGTGGGGGACAATCCCACCCCCCCCCCCCCCTTTTTTGTAATCCGGATTTTAAAAACCGGTGAAATCTCCGCTTTCCGCAAGACAGTGGCGGTGGGACTGCTGATCAAGGGCGCTGATTGGACGAGAGAGACATCGGTCAGCAGGCAATGGGGGAGGGACATGATAATTCAGCGCGGTGATTGGATGAGGGAGACGTGCCAAAGCACTCTCGGCACAGACCTGCGCCTCATCCGCAGCCAGGATCGATCCCGGCTCTCCAGTGCTGTCCCGTCTCCACCCGAGTGCCCCCTCCCCCACGCCCAGGGATGGCCAGAGACGTCAGGAGTCAGACGGGCGCGGTGCCCCCAGGCCCATAACCAGCGCAGAGAAGCAGCGCTAAATCCAGCTCAACTCTGCCTGTCCCGCCAGGTTAACCTACAGCCCTGCCTGGACTTGCGGGAAATATGGCCCAGGCTTACGGCCAGCGTGGAGAAGCAGCGCTGGTGTCCCATCAGTCCAGGCAGGTCTGTAGGTTAACCCAGCAAGACAGGCATAGTTGAGCTGCATTTAGCGCTGGATTGAGCCTCTGAAGCCTTGTGTGTGTGTGTGTGTGTGTGTGTGTGTGTGTGTGTGTGTGTGTGTGTGTGTGTGCATGTGCGCGCGGCCGCCAAGAAATTGTGTCCCCCTTGTCCCCTCCATATTTTGATAGCGATTTCCGTGCCTGTTGCTAACAATGACAGGAGCAGAGTTACCTGAGTGGGTTCAAGCACTGGAGGAGATAGGGATGTACCAAGCAATGGAAGCATTCAAAAATACAGACATACAGTACATTTTAAAATCTGGGTATTGCCTAACTGAGGCAACACAGGTCATCGTGAGGTTAGGCAATACCTTGACCACGGCAGCACCGAGACTTGATACAAGCTAGGGTGCAGAATGTTCTTTGGTCAACAAAGGGTAGGACATGGGAGACTGTTCTGGTACATACTGGTCAGAGGGGGTGATAGAGGTCAGGAGGGAGTTTTGGCATTGATGTCTGAGCTGAGGTGTTTACCAGGAGGACTTTGTAATAGCTGTTTCTCTCCTGAAAAATATCCAAAGTCCTGGTCGATAATCAGAGACAGGAGATGGGGAATTTAAATTCAATTCACAGTGTCAGTGATGGTTCCTGTGAAGCCTCTATTGTTGTCTACATCCCTCTGATGTCTTTAAGGGAAGGGAATTCACTGCCTTTTTTTGGCCTAGCTTGTCCTCGACTCTGACCTACATAACACAACTAATCTTTCCTGGTCAGCTGACCCAAGGGGAAATTCTGGACAGGGGATAAATGTTGAAGTACAAACAGAGAGCTCTGGAAACACTCAAGGGCCTGCCCCACTTTCCAGAGTTATTCACGCATTTTCCCGAGTTTTCCCCTTGATTCAAACTCGCAGAATGTTCGTAACGGGTCCATAGGAGGCCGTAGGAGTCCGTAGATATATCGTAGCGGCTCGTTATGCCAGCTGTAGGTACTCGGGGCATCCTCCCGACTAGTTTTTTACTCGTGGACATTTTTTATCAGGCTGGAAAAAACTTGCCACAATCAGCACCTGAGGTCAAATTGAAGCAGGATCACTGGAGTTACAAGGCAACAGCACTGACCACTGCACCACCACGCACCCTTACAGTCACTTTCAACACACATTGATGACACTGTTAGTGACTATTGTTTTCTGCAGAGACACCAAACAGACTGATGAATAGTCAAGACCTGAAGCATCATCTGCCCATTCCATTCCACCTGCTAAGTTCTTTCAGCTGGTACACAAAATTGCTGGGGAAACTCAGCGGGTGCAGCAGCATCTATGGAGCGAAGGAAATAGGCGATGTTTCGGGCCGAAACCCTTCTTCAAACCCTTCTGAGTCTGAATAAGGGTTTCGGCCCGAAACATCGCCTATTTCCTTCGCTCCATAGATGCTGCTGCACCCTCTGAGTTTCCCCAGCAATTTTGTGTACCTTCGATATTCCAGCATCTGCAGTTCCCTTTTGAACAAGTTCTTTCAGCTGTTTGTTTTTTTTAATCAAATGTCCTTTGGTCACTACTACACTGATCATTGGAGGCAAGTTACTGATGCCGCCTGCAATGCAACACACCTGCTGATGGGAGTACAGATGGCATTACATTCGTCAGTGACCATGCACAACACAGCATATTCACTGATATCAAAAAAAATGGGCTAATTGAAACTGGAATGCGCAGTTTAACTTCTTCATGCCTGGAAACCAGGGGGTGGTCTGAAAGAGGTTTATAAAATCATGAGGGGGGCAGAGATAAGGTGGAGAGTGTAAAACTAGATGGGCTTAGGTTTGAGGAGAGAGGGGAAAGATTTAAAGGGGTCCTGATGGGAAACTTTTTCACATAGAAGGTGGTAAGTATGTGAAATGCGCAGCAAAGGAGGTTGAAGAGGCAGGTACAACAACAATATTTAAAAGACACTTGGACAACTACATGGATGTGAAGGTTTAGAAGGATTTGGGCCAAATGCAGCTAAATGTTAGATGGGACATTAATCTGCATGGATGAGTTGGGCTAAAGGGCCTGGTTTCATGCTGCATGAAGATTCTATGACTCTTTACAAGCGTGTGTTTTTTTAATGCCTTTTGATGTACCAAATACCTAGAGTGCACACAGTAGTTAGTACAATTCAAGAACTGCAGTTGCTGGAGATCGGAGGCAAAAACAGGAAATGTTGGAAACAACTCAGGTCAGGCAGCAGCTGCGGTAACAGAAACCGAGCTAACATTTCAGATGAGAGACCCTTACTCAGAACCCTGAGAATAGGTCTTTGACTTGAAACAATGACCATTCTTCCCTTCATAGTTGCTGTCTGACCTGCTGAGCGTTTCCAGCAGATCCTGTATTTACTTCAGTCACAACAGTGGGTGTGAGCCAGGAATTGGTGTTGCCTAAGTTTTAAAACTGACTTCAGACACATTAGTACCCAAATTATTTAGGTCACAGTGTCGGCAGAATGGGGAGATGGTGTTGGACTTGTCCAAGGCCTGGTCTGGCTGCCCATTTGACAGAAAGGTGTCCTAGACCTGTTGTTAGAATATTTCTGTTCCTATTGACACCCAAGAGATTAATTATTGAGTCCTTATGTCATCTGTGACCGTGGAAGCTCATGCCTACACCTCATTGTTCCTGGCACAGTTAGTGTGCTGCAGGAGTATGCCATCGGCTATGAGGCACTTAGGGATATCCTGACACTGTGAAAGTCTCCGGATTGAAACAGACCTTCCTCTCCACACACGTCCCCTTTCTTCCTTCTTCTTCACTTAGACTTAAACAACACAAAAACAGGCCCCGTGGCAAAACTTGGCTATGCCAATCAAAATGCCACCTGACTTACTCACTGCAACTCACGATTGCATTCAGCTATTGTGTTCATGCTGACTCCTGACACAGCAATAGGTTCCATTTCCCATCCTTATACATTTATGCTTCCACCAACTCCACTCATGATACCCTTGCCACCTACCAACAGCGGGGGTAATTTACAGTGGCCAATGTGCTCCATTAGTACATCTGCTCAACACAGCATAATATCAATTTTGTAGGCTTGATGGGTCAGCATACTTGAGGTGGGTTGAATTGTACTGGTACGCAGCTCTGAGTGCAGGATATTTCACTATTCTAAGCTGACTGCTGTTAATTTTGCCAGCAGAGCAAGTAGAAGCTGACATTGCTAAACACCCCACAGACTGAGGCGAGCTTTCCACTGGGGAAAGAAAAATGGCGTGCAAAGTTACCATATGCCCGTTACAGTGTTTTTCTGGTCACAGGCACACTTGATCTGTGCCCAGGATAACTGCCAACAGCAAGGATGAGGGGACACAAAGTTGACAGGAAGTCCCATCACAGGAAGTGATGCATGAGATGTGCTGCTGAGCAGAGATGGTCATTAATGTCAAGAGCCCAAAACTAAGGTCTTCAGCATGAAGCATAGAGCAGACAGGCCCAACTGCAACACACTAGTCTGCTTCATGATTTCAGAAGAACATGCCTCTTCATGAAAGATAGAAATTATTGCAGAGTGGTGCACATTGAAAAATATCTAATTCCACTGAAAATCTAGTCCTATCTTGAAAAACATAACAAAGTTTGCCAGCCCTGAGCGCAGATCCACTGAACTCACGGGAAGGTACTGATAGCCATCCTTGACGCGATGCATGAATAAGGAGACCCTTATTAAAACCCTATGCACTTTCTCAAATTGCAGAGCCAGAAACTAAATTGCAACCAGCATCTAACACGAGGATCGGCCACCCGATCTGCAGGAAGAGATATTGTTGACATATTGATAAAGGGTTATCACATCAACTCCTAAGGCTGCACACAAGAGGAATCTCACAGACCACTCATCACAATGAGAGAGCTAGGTTCAGATTGGCTTCATCTTACACTACGTTTCCTCATGAAGATCTAGGCTGAGGAGAGGTCACTGGGCAGAATGATGTGTGGGATGTAGATATTTCTTCAAATCTAAAGCCTCGGGGCACTGATTTATGACGTGGTTCTTATTCAAATCTAAGTCCTGGCTCCCATTAAGATAGTTAACATATTCAGATCAAATTATCCAAATGTCGTTACACATATGGCTTTCATTACAAAATTGTTACTATGCTTGTGAAAACTGGAGGTGTTATTGCTGCAAACCATATTTGACACTGCTAATTAATTACAAGTGTTATGCATTAGTACAAACTTAGCAAAATAGCAATTAGAATCAGACAGTCGCAGAATCGCACAGCACAGAAATGTGCTCTATGCCCAACACGTTTAAGTCAACCTTTATTCCCATCTAATCCAATTTGCCTGCTCTAGGTCGGCATCTTTCAATACCTTGCTTACCATGTCTAAATTGTAATGATTGTATCTGATTCCACCACCTCCTCTGCAATATATTCTAGATATCAACCACTCTGCGTCCACGTCGAAGATCCCTTTTAAAATTTCTTCCTCTCACATTAAACATATGAGCTCTTGGCTTTGCTGCCCCTACCATGAGAAAAAGATTCCTACTCTACCCTACCTACAGTTCTTATAATTGTATACCCCTCTATCAGCCTCCTTTGTTGCAGAGAAAACAAGCCCAGTCAATCTCGTCTCTCCGCATAACTAAAGTCCTCCAATCCAGCCAACATCGTCTGAGAGTGATTCTCCTCTACACTTTCTCCAACACAATCACGTTCTTCCTTCAGTCTGGTGACCAGAAGTGTTATAGCCTGATCAGTGTTTGGTAAAGCTGTAACATAACATCCCAACTCTTATATTCTATGCCCTAACCAATGAAGGCTTCACCATCCTATTTACTGATGTTACCACTTTCAGGGAGCTACGGCTTTGAACCGCTAAGTCTCCCTGTTCATTGACATTCCTTACTGCCCTACCATTGTTCTAACCCTATTTGACTTCTCAAAATGCATCACCTCGCACTTGCCATGCTTTTTAAATTCCATCTGGCAATGCTCACTCACTGGTGGGCTGGCAGTTGACTCATGGCTATTCCTTGAAATTCCATTTCAATCAGGGTGCAAGGCCACCAAATTCAAGTGCAGTTTCTTACCATTTCAAGCAGGGTGCAAAGCCATTAAATTCAAGTGCAGTTTCATACCATTTCAAGCAGGGTGCAAGGCCATTAAAGACAGCGAGTCGTGACCTCTCCTTCCTCCATCTTGCAGAGACTGAGCCACACCCACACTTCTGGGTTTTATAGTCCCTACCCCCCTCCCAACAGAAGGGGCGTGGCCTTCATGGCGTGATCAACAGGAGAGAGAATCTCAACATTTTTTAAACACTAATAACGCTTTTATTTTTCATCGATGGGAAAAATCCTCGGCACCCAATGAGCAGAGGGGGACTCTGAGTAAGATGGCCAAATATCACAGCTGTACGTGGTAGCGTATTTTCTAATATCAATATAAAGAGCAAACAGAAGTGGTCAAGATTAGACTTTTAATTATATAGAAGGCAAGGCAACTTTAATTGGGCAAGGCAACATTAATTAGGCAAGGCAACTTTAATTAGGCAAGGCATCTTTAATTAGCAAGACAACTTTAATTCAGCAAGGCAACTTTAATTAGGTAACACAGCTTTAGCATTTCCAAACCAAAGACAACACAACTTTAGCATTTCCAAACTATATTTTCAAACCACATTAAGGGCACTGACAGGTCAGTAAAACCACTCACAGTTTAGTAAACATGTGTTCAGTGTTATTCACAGCTCAGACTGAGAGATGTGACCCTCTCGCTCCCCCATCTTGCAGAGACTGACTGAGGCACTCAACACTTCCGGGTTTTATAGTCCCTCCGGGAGGGGCGCGATCTTCAGGAGAGAGAATCTCAACATTTTGTAAACACTAATAACTCTTTTATTTTTCATCGATGGGAAAAACCCTCTTGTCCTGCGCAATGGAGGGGGACTCTGAGTAAGATGGCCAAAAATCACAGCCATAAGTGGCAGCGTTTTCTTTTAAAACAATAAACAGAACAACAGGAAGTGGTCAAGATCAGACTTTTAGAAATTATAGATAGATACATAAACAATGAGGATCCCAGCACTGATCTCTGCGGTACACCACTGGTCACAGAATTTCAATCATAAAAGTATCCTTCCATTACCACCCTCGGCCTCCCATCAGCAAAACAATTTTTTGGCCAGCTCACCTTGGATCCCTTGTGCTTTAACCTTCAGGACCAGCCTACTATATGGCTTTGATACTTTGGTACATGCCTTAAAGTACACAGACAATGTCTACCACCAGTCCTTAATCAATCTTCTTCATTAACTCCTCAAATAAATGTAACAGGATTTCCTGTACACAGTCGTGCTGAAATACACTGATAATTCCATGCTTTTCAAAATGTCCATAAATCCCGTCCCTTAAAACTTTCTCCAGTAATTTTGCTACCACTAATTGGCCTGCCAGTTCATTGGCCTGTGTACACCTATCGTATCTCTGCTGCCTTTCTTAAATGATAGCTAACCTCCAGTCTTCTAGTACATTATCTATGTCCAGCAAAATGTAAAAAGCCTTGTCAGGGCCCCAACTATCTCCCCCATTGCTTCCCTTAGGATCGTGGGATAGATCTCATCTAGCCCCGAGGATTTACCTATCCTTATGCACTCCATAACATCTGACACCTCTACCTTTTTAATACAGACGTGCTGCTGATGTTCCTTCCTGAACTCACTATCTTCTATATTCTTCCGCTGGTGAATGCAGACAAGAAGCATTTATTTAAGACCTTGTCAACATTCCCTACCTCCACACATAGATTATCAACCTTTCCTCAGCTACCAACCTGTTCCTGATATACCATCTTAGAGATTCTATGCCTTGGGATTCTCATTAATCTTACTTGCCAAGGATATTTCATGGCCCCTTATTGCCCTCTAATTCCTTTCTTAAGTCCTCCCCAATCCATCTATATTCCTTAAGAGACTCCAGCTGTCTATATCTGTCAGATGCTTCCTTTTTAATTAAACCTTCAATATCCTTTATCATCCAAAGTTCTCAAATCTTGACACCTTGAACATGCTGGTCCTGAATTCTTACTAACTCTCTTTTATGAGACTCTCACTTGCCATTTTACCCACAAGCATCTACTTTCACCAGACCTTCACTAACACTGTTGAAATCAGCTTCCCCCAGTTTAGAACCTTAACTTGAGGACCACCCGTATCCTTTTCCATATCTACCTTGAAACTTACATAATTATGATAACTTTTGCCATAGTGACACTTCTACCACCTGCCCAGTTTCATTTCTTAAGATAAGGTTGAGTACAGCACCTAAATATTGTTATCTAAATATTGTTTCAAAAAACTTTCTTGGGCGCTCTTAATGAATTTCATCCCATCTATGCCCCTTGTACTAATGCAATTCTAGTAAATATTGGGAAAGTTAAAATCCCCAATACTTTAACTCTATTATCGGTTTCTCTAGATCCTCTGGGGGAGGTGGGGGGGGGGGGGGGGGGGGGGGGGGAGGCTTGAGTATAACCACAGCAAAGTGATCATCTTTCTCTTATTCCTAAATGCTACCCATGTAGCCTAATTGGAGGATCCCTCCTGGAAATGCTCTAATTTTTGCCAGGATATTCTCCGTAATCAATAGTGCAACTCCCCCTTCACTTCACTTCTTCTGTCATGTCTAAAATTCTAAACGTTGCCTGTAATGTCACACTCCCACACTCACTCATTAACTCACTCACTCACCATAGAGACACATACATGCACATTCACTTTCAAACTCTCACACTTTCAAACACTCACTCACTGACACACACACTTATTCACCCACTCACTCGCGCACACATTTACTCGCACTGGCTGGCACATATACACACTCGTACTCACTCACACGATGGCAGACTCAGTCGGTTAGAATTGGTCATAATTCACAGACACAACCTCGCAAACACAATCAATCATTCATGTGCACGTTCACACACACGTGCATGCACACCCGCATACATATACACGCACACACATTATTCTTGTAACTATGTATCCTTATTCAAGTTTTCTTCACTGGGTAGAAACGTCTTACCTTCTACCCTATCGTGCCCCTCAGGATCTGATATGTTTCAATAAGTTCAATCAAATTGTGTTGCTAAGTGTTATGTCCATCACTGTTTAAGTGGTGGAGCTGGTGCAGCTCTGAGACAGGCCCCTGTTCTGGCTTCAGCGAGCAGTGATTGACATTGCTGGTCACAAGGACACAGTGTAATGCCTTGGGCTTCTTCACCACTGGCCTCTATTCGCAGGCAAGTTAACAGAACAGAGAGCACACTGTGACCAGTCTCTTGCCCAAAAGCATCCTCGTCACTCATTAGCTTAAAACAAGAGGTGTGCAAGATCGTCCAAGGTGACTTCTTGCACTACACTAGAGATATGCGAGATGGATTTAAAAAATAATAGTATTCTGAGACACTGACTGAGTTTACTTGAAGCCGAAAAAACTTACATGTACAGCATTCATTTTTGTATCTCTGCAATAGAAATACAATGTTTAAGATCTAAAAGCTTAGATTGATAGAACTTAAAACGTACAGGATCCTGAGGGACATGAGAGGGTAGGTGTTGAGATGTCAGGTGTTTCGATTAATCCACGTGGAGAACTGTGAATAAAGGGACATGCAGTTTACCCCCGGGTTCTGTCCTGAGAACTGTTCATAACTAGATCTTTTCACAAAGGTGGCACAGTGTCACAACTGGTAGAGCCACTGTCCCAGAGTGCCACAGACCCGAGTTTAATCCTAACCTCGGCTGCTGTCTGTGTGGGGTGTGCACGTTATTACGTGCGATCGCGTGGATTTCCTCCGTGTGCTTTTATATTTTCAAACATCCCAAAGATGTGCAGGTTTGTAAGTTCATTGGCCTCTGTAAATTTCCCCCAGTGTGTAGGGAGTGGATGAGAAAGTGGGATAACGTAGAACTAATATGAATGGGTGATCGATGGTTGGCAAGGACTCTACCTTATTTCAATCAATCAATTTAGAGATATGGCTGTGAGCCGAGTTCCTTCCAGCCATAGATGCCAGCGGCTCCGTAGTAGCTGGCAAATCCACCCCGTCGTACTCTCAAGTGCCTGTTCGTATGTAAACACTGTACATATGTTGGGCATTTGTAAGCTGAGGAGGTACTAAAGTTATAAAACCAGGGGGCGGTCATGTAACACAAAGTTTAATTTAAAAATAAATCTGTAGTAAGGTAGGCAATGCAATGTTCGCATTCATTTTGAGAGGACTAGAATGTAAAAGCAGGAATGTAACGCTAAGGCTTTATAAGGCACTGGTCAGGCCGCATTTGGAATATCGTGAGCCAAGGGCCCCCATATCTGGGGAAGGATATGCTGGAGTGGAGTGGGTCCAGAGGAGGTTTGCGAGAATGATCCCAGGGATGATTGGATTAACACATGATGAGCGTTTGATGCCTCTAGACTTGTACTCGCTGGAGTTTAGAAGAATGGGGTGGGGGGTGGGGGGGGGGGGGGGGGGGGGGGGAAATCGCATGGAAACTTACCAAATATTGAAAGGCCTGGATAGAGTGAATGTGAAGAGGGTGTTTCCACCAGTTGGAGAGTCTCAGATTAGTAGGCACAGCCTCAGAATAAAACAACATACATTTAGAAAGATGATGAGGAATTTCTTTCACCAGAGGGTTGTGAATCTGTGGAATTCATTGCCACAGACAGCTGTGGAGGCCAAGTCTCTGGGCATCTTTAAAGCGATTGACAGGTTCTTGATTAATAAGGTTATGGAGAGAAGGTAGGAGAATGGGGTTGAGTGGGAAAAATAGATCAGCCATGATTGAATGGCAGAGTAGAGTAGACTCAATGGACTGAATGGCCTAATTCTGCTCCAATGACTTATGAACATAAAGCTGAGGTGTGCAGAGACTGGTGAATCCCTGGAATCCTTTAACCAGAGGATTGTGGAAGCTGGTTCACTGGGTGTACTTAAAGAGGAGGTAGATATATTTCTGGAAGATCAGGGGATTGAGGGCTTTTGGGAATGGGCACAGAGAGATGAGGCCCAGGACAGGTCAGCCATGATCATATTACATGGCGGGGCAGACTGAAGGGCCGAGTGGCCTCTTCTGATTTTTTATTATGTCCTTATCAGTCTTGCTTAAGACATAACGGAGAGCACTGCTATATACTTGTGTGCCCGAGGAAGACAGTTTGGAGACAGTGATGCCCAGACAGTAACTGCCCTCCGACAGAGAGACAGAGGATAGTTACTGTCCTGGCCCGTCTCCCACATGGACCACCACCGTCCCAAGGGGGGCTGAGCTGAGGGTTCAGAAAATCTCAAAAAATTGTCTAAACACTTCAATGTGCAAATTGGTAGGTGTGGGTCGACCTACTGTGCTGAAGTCACGGGATGACATGGTTAGATGACCCCCTCACCACACAGTCACCTGTTGCAGCAGGGGCAAGGATCAGATGTCAGGTGGTCATTTGAAACGAGCAGCGACTGCGAGAAAAAGATTACAAAAAGTAGTAAACACTGCCCAGTCCATCATCGGCTCTGACCTTCCTTCCATCGAGGGGATTTATCGCAGTCGCTGCCTCAAAAAGGCTGGCAGTATCATCAAAGACCCACAACATCCTGGCCACACACTGATCTCCCTGCTACCTTCAGGTAGAAGGTACAGGAGCCTGAAGACTGCAACAACCAGGTTCAAGAATAGCTACTTCCCCACAGCCATCAGGCTATTAAACCTGGCTCGGACAAACTTTGATTATTAATAACCAATTATCTGTTATTTGCACTTTATCATTTTATTTATTCATTTGTATATATTTATATTATAGTATATGGACACATTGATCTGTTGTAGTAAATGCCTACTATGTTCTGTGTGCTGAAGCAAAGCAAGAATTTCATTGTCCTATCAGGGACACATGACAATAAACTTACTTGAACACTTGAACTTGAACTTGGACTGGACACTCTGATCAGTGAATAGTTGTGGATGGAATGACCATCAAGCTGCACTCATCCAAACAAGCAGGGAATCTTCTATCATACTCCCGAGTTGAATTTTGCAGATCGTGGTCAGGTTTTTGTGGCAAGAGGCAGGTGACTCATTGCAGGGTTCCTAGCCTCTGACCTGCTCTTTAGCTGCGTTTTATATGTGGCTACTCCAGTTCCAAGTCATCAGCATTATTTCCAGAGTAGTACTTGTATCTGCTACAGTGAATCTTCCTCCTTATCCATTACTAATTCCACATCATGTTGTCCTGTGTTAGTCAGGGGTTCCCCGATTACCTCTCAGGTGAAGGCTGCGCTCTGGAAAAGCTAGCTAGTTGCTCACAATACCAACCCCTCCTTGCCAGAGGTAAGGTGGAGACGTTTGCTTCTCCTTGAGCGTAGAGCAGGGGATGGAGTGAGGCAGGGCAGATGTCAGCTGTGGTTGTTGAAGGCTCTGGAAACAGGGGAGGTTGGGAGTGATATACTGCAGAGACACACTCTGGGTCGCATGTTTAGTTTAGTTTAATTTAGAGATACAGCGTGGAAATAGACCCTTCGATCCACCAAGTCTATGCCGACCAGCAATCACCCATACACGAGTTTTATGCCACACATTAGTGGCAACTTACAGAAGCCAAATAACCTACAAACCTGTATGTCTTTGGGATGTGGAGGAAACCGGATTACCCAGAGAAAAGCCACGTGGTCACAGGGAGAACAAACAAACTCCAAACAGATAGCACCCGTGCTCAGGATTGAACCCAGGTTTCTGCCCCTGCGAGGCAGCAACTACTGCTGCTGCGCCACTGTCTTTGAATATTCTATCATAGTTCCACAGATGTACAGTGGAGACCATATTGATTGGTTGCATCACAGCTGGTTCGATAAGAATGAAGGAAGCTGCAAAAAGTGATAGACTGTGTTGTGAGCCCAGTCGATCATGAGCACTGATCTCCCCATCATCAAAGTATCTGTAGGAAGCACTACCTGAAGGCACCTATTATCAAAGACCCACCACACCACCCTGGCCACGATCTCATCTCGCTGCTGCCGTTGGGAAGAAACTATATGAGCCTGAGAACTGTGACCTCCAGATTCAAGAACTGCTTCTTCCCATCAGCTTTCAGGCACTTGAATCATCCCATACAATCCTAACCATAACTCTACCTCAGCAGCAAACAACTAATTTGTATGGATTGCTCTACGTACTTCAGCTTGCACTATAATGGTCTGGTATAACTGATGATTTATTGTATATTAATATGTTGTGACTTCACTCTGGCTATGGAGGAGGCCC
This sequence comes from Amblyraja radiata, assembly GCF_010909765.2. Taxonomy (NCBI): domain Eukaryota; kingdom Metazoa; phylum Chordata; class Chondrichthyes; order Rajiformes; family Rajidae; genus Amblyraja; species Amblyraja radiata. The sequence continues at coordinate 24,321,072 of NC_045973.1, forward strand.
AGAATAGAAAGGCCAGTATGGGAATGTGAATGTGAAGGGCAGTTAAAATGGTTAATAACCAGTCGATCCTGCAGGCTTTGGCAGACCAAGTGCAAGTGTTCATTGAAACGGTGGCTGCGTCTGCACTTGGTCTCGCCAATGTATAAGAGGCCACATTGGAAACAGTGGATGCAGCAGAGAAGGCGAGAGGAAGTGCACGTCTCATCTGTTTGGTTTAGTTTTTGTCATGTGGAGCGAGGAAGTTAAAAACTTTTGTTGTGTGCTAACCAGTCAGCAGAAAGACAATACATGATTAATGATCTGGATATGATCATTATATGTGATCTGGAAGGACTGCTGGGGTCCCTGGATGGAGGCATGGGAGGAGGTGTAGGGACAGGTGTTACATATCCTGCAGTTGCAGGAGAAAGTACCTGGGGAGGGAATGGGTGAACCAAGGATTTGTGGATGTAGTGGTCTCTGCGGAAGGTGGAAAAGGATTGAAACCAACTGTGAGGACAGTTAAAGTCTGGTCAGAGGAAGCGGACTTCACACTTCAGCAGTGTTTTGGAAACTGACTGGAAGGCGTTTGCAGCCCAGGCCACCCTTGACTCCCACACGGACATTGATTCCTACACATCCTCTGTTCTGGACTTTATAAACTCCACCATCAATAGTGTCACCTCCCTCAAACAGGTGACCATATTCCCGAATCAGAAGCCATGGATGAACAGCGAGGTCAGGCTACTGCTGAAAGCACGGGACACCGCTTTCAGGTCAGGCGATGCTCGAGCCTACAGTTCAGCCAGGGCTAACCTGAAGAGCAGCATCAAGAAGGCCAAGCACTGCCATAAGCTCAGGATTGAGGAGCACTTCAACAACAACTCCGACCCCCGACGCATGTGGCAAGGCATCCAGGCCATCACGGACTACAGACCCTCCAACACCACCCCCACATCCACATCCTTGAGGAGCTTAATCACTTCTATGGCCGCTTCGACAGGGACAATCTAGAGACAGCCATCAAGGCTGTGCTACCTGCCGATCACCAACCCCTCACACTCACCCCCTACGACGTATACGTGGCACTGAGTAGGACTAATGCACGTAAAGCTGCTGGCCCTGACGGCATCCCCGGGCGCGTGCTCAGGGCTTGTGCTGCGCAGCTGACAGACGTCTGGACTGACATCTTCAACCTGTCACTTGCCCAAGCAGTTGTCCCCACGTGCCTTAAAGCCACCTCCATCGAGCCAGTGCCAAAACACTCCACTGCGGCAAGCCTCAACGACTTCCGCCCAGTTGCACTTACCCCCATCATCACCAAGTGCTTCGAGAGGCTGGTCCTGGCACACCTCAAAGGCTGCCTACCCCCCACACTGGATCCCTATCAGTTTGCCTACCGCAAGAACAGGAGTACGGAGGATGCCATCTCAACGGCACTTCACTCCGCCCTCTCCCACCTCGACAACAGAGACACTTACGTAAGAATGCTGTTCATCGATTACAGCTCAGCATTCAACACCATTATACCATCAAAACTGATCACCAAACTCGGTAACCTGGGCATCGACCCCTCCCTCTGCAACTGGATACTGGACTTTCTAACCAACAGAACCCAGTCTGTTAGGTTAGACAAGCACACCTCTTCAACCCTCACCCTGAACACCGGCGTTCCACAGGGCTGTGTGCTGAGCCCCCTCCTCTACTCCCTCTTCACCTATGACTGCACACCTGTACATGGTACTAACACCATCATCAAGTATGCAGATGATACAACGGTGATTGGCCTCATCAGCAACAACAATGAGTCGGCCTACAGGGAGGAGGTCCAGCACTTAGCAGCATGGTGCGCTGACAACAACCTGTCCCTTAACTCCAAGAAGACCAAGGAGCTCATTGTAGACTTCAGGAAGTCCAGGGGCGGCACGCACACCCCCATCCACATTAACGGGACGGAGGTGGAACGTGTTTCTAGCTTCAGGTTCCTGGGAGTCAACATCTCCGATGACCTCTCTTGGACCCACAATACCTCAACTCTGATCAAGAAGGCTCACCAGCGTCTCTTCTTCCTGAGGAGTCTGAAGAAGGTCCATCTGTCTCCTCAGATCCTGGTGAACTTCTACCGCTGCACCATCGAGAGCATCCTTACCAACTGCATCACAGTATGGTATGGCAACTGCTCTGTCTCCGACCGGAAGGCATTGCAGAGGGTGGTGAAAATTGCCCAACGCATCACCGGTTCCTCGCTCCCCTCCATTGAGTCTGTCCAAAGCAAGCGTTGTCTGCGGAGGGCGCTCAGCATCGCCAAGGACTGCTCTCACCCCAACCATGGACTGTTTACCCTCCTACCATCCGGGAGGCGCTACAGGTCTCTCCGTTGCCGAACCAGCAGGTCCAGGAACAGCTTCTTCCCGGCGGCAGTCACTCTACTCAACAACGTACCTCGGTGACTGCCAATCACCCCCCCCCACCCCGGACACTTATTATTATTTATTCAAATCATTTGCTATGTCGCTCTTCCAGGGAGATGCTAAATGCATTTCGTTGTCTCTGTACTGTACATTGACAATGACAATTAAAATTGAATCTGAATCTGAATCTGAATCTGAAATGGGAAGGGTGGTGAGATCACATTGGAACTGATGGAAATGTTGGATGTCAAGGCTGGTGGGACAAAAGGAGAATGTATCCTTGTTCCATCTGGGGAGAGGGGGAGCAAGAACAGAAATACGGGACACAGAGGAGACACCAATGTGGGATCCATCTGTGACTCTGGGGGAAGCCATGTCCAAGAATGGAAATCCTCATCTTGGGAGAAGATGCGGCTGAGATTAAGGAACTGGGAACTGAGATGAAGTACGTAATAGCATTTTAGCAAGAAGCAAGGTGGGAAGAAATGTAATCCAGAAAACTGTGGGTGTCGGTAAGTTTGTAGTTGACCCTGGTCGACAGTCTGTCCCCGAGATGGAGACAGTGATCAAGAGAGGGGAGAGAGATGTCAGAGATGACACCTATCCTTACTTAGGAACACGAGTTGATATGAAGGCTGTAACTATACTGGTGCACAGGTAGAGCACTGCCTCACAGCTTCAACAACCTGATTTGATCTTGACCTTGGAAGCTGTCCGTGTGGAGTCTGCATGTTCTCCTTGTGACTCTCCATCACACCCTTTCCCAGGTGCTTAGGATTTCACGCACAATCCAGAGAGTTGTTTAGAGGTCAGTTTGTTGATTAACTTGTTGATTCTGTTGATTATTGGAGTCAAAGGGTCTGTGAGAGAGAATTTTCCCAGATAAGATGATAAGCATAGCAGTTCTGTGGTATAATTATTGAGGTTTAATTATGATGGGATCTAATCCCAAACACCTATTTTGTTGTGTTGTAACTTTACACCAGCTGCGAATTCTGACTGACCTCAATAAAACCCTTCCTCTGACACTGTAAGCACACAAGAGTTATTTCCGATCTGGGTAATACAGTACAGAAACTGGTCTTTGTGGCAGCAAATACATGCCAAGAATCAAATACCCATCCATAGCCTACTATGCCTTGGTTCTTGGTCCTCCAAAATATTCCAAATGGAATTTAAACTGGAGGTGGTACAAGTACTCATCTGGATACTTATTAGATGCTGTGAGTGTTCTGCCTCCCCCACCCTTCTCTCCCCTGTGTTTCTCCTGCAGAGCACCTCCTTCACTAGAATCTCCAGATGGAGTATCTGAGGCCCTCAACCTCACTCTTCATTGTGAGCCAGCACATTCCATTCCTTCAAAAGGGGTGGTCACATGGCAGCAGATCTCACTTCAAGATAATAGCATCTACCAAGCACTTCAGTGCAAGACACTGTCCCAAAACCCCCCCAAGAATAACCCCATGGTTATCTCCTGACAGGTAACAATTAGTTCTACAACTATTGCTAAAAACGAGTGCCTGCATAGCAAATCACCCTTTTTTTTATGCTTACCTAATATTACTCGCTGAAAGACAGGATATGTTTGAGAAACAGTAATGGAGTTATCCTAATATCTGAGTATTTTGTTGTCCTCCAGATAAAGTCAAGGGCAAAGAAATTACTGAGATGTATGAACTAGAATGCAGTGATAGTAGATTAAATTCCCTGGTATTTACAGGGCAGTGATTGCATTGAGGCCAGAGAAGAAAATAAACCTCTTAGGAATGATCAGGAGATTATTTTTGCTTATCATGATATCTGCTTAATGAGACAGTGAGACGAACGGGGCACCTAATGGAGACACTCGCTAATGGGGAGCAAGTTGAGAATAGTGATCAACGCATTATGAATTCTGAATTTATTCTGGAGGGTAAAGGAAAACTCAAATAAAAATATTTAACTGGAGCTGTGTTGATATCAGTAGGTTGTCAAGGAGGTAGGTTGGCCTTTAATGAGATGGTCTGAACAGTGAGGATATTTCCCACATGGTGAAAGGAAGGGAACCATGCAGAGGGCAGCTGTGGAAAAGGATAGATTGCAGCAGAAAAAGTGGGTGGATGACAGGTGTCAGAAAAATACAAGAATCAGGCTAAATATAAAATGTTTAAGTAACATTCTGAAAAAAGAAATAATGAGGGGAATTAGACAGTGCAAGAATAGATTGACATAAAGTCAAATTCAAAGTTCTTCCATTGACGTTAACAATAATAGAATTGTCAAAGGCAGGGTGGTGTCAATTTATGACCAGGATTGAAATATTTTGGCGGGACTCAAGGCTTGTTCACTTAGCAATGGTGTTTCTGATAAATGGTGACTTTTAAAATACTTTATTAGATGAAAATTCCTGGGAATTAGACCATTTGCCCAACATCTATTAGAGAAATTACTGTTCTGTAATGGATACATTGACTGAGCCCCATGATATCTTTCAGTTGGTCGTAGAAAGTCGGAACGGATCCTATTCCATGGCCAATGAAACAGACTGAAGTTTGTGTAGGGCGAACATGGGATTATTTACATTGCAGCTTGGGAAGGCAGGTGATTAAATCCCTCACACACGACTTGGTGCAAAGGTGAAGTCAATGAACTGAATGCAAATTTACTGACCTGCCTGGGAAATGACACAGAGCTGGATCTCAAACTGATATGAAGTTAATATTTAGGAGCAGGAATAGGCTATTTGGTGCTTTAAGCATTCTCTGTTGTTTAGAGAGATCATGACTGACCTTTCTCACTTCCCATTGTCACTCATGAAGTGGTATTAATGTTGAGAAATTAATCTACATCCTTAAAATGATTCACCAACTTGTCATCTGTGGCAGAAAACTCCAGTGGGCACTGCCATCCCTTCTTCTCCCTCAGTGATGCGCTCCATATCCTGAGACTGCAAGCCCTGGTGGTGGGCACTCTAGCGCGAGGAAACATCTTCCCTGCATATATCCTGGAAAGCTCTGCAAGAATTATGTAGTGCAAACTCCAGTGAATATTGGCCCAGTCAACCCAGTCTAAGACATTCCCAGTATTCCAGTAATCAGTCTGGTGAATATTCATTGACAAGTACATCTGTTTTTTTAGCTAAGGGTTTAACTAGAGACATTCCACAAAGTCCTCATGTTTATAAATGGCTAAGATGTGGAACCTTGTCAAATGGCTTGCTGAAATTCATATATTCAACGTCTGTGGCTCGGCCCTCATCAACCTATTTGTCACATCTTCAAAAAAACTAAATGAGATTCGTGAGACATCATCTCCCATGTGCAAAACCATGCAGACTATCCCTAATCTGCCCTGTCCATCCAAATACATGTGTATCTTATCTAAATGCATGTATTACCCAAAGACTTACTTGTAAGTGGATGATTGATTACACCGAAATACTCTGAGTGTAGATGGGTAGGAGTTTCAGATTCAGATCAGATTAGTTTAGTCATATACACCAGTATGCAATGAAATTCCTCATTCACATAAAGCTCATCAGGTAAACAGGACATAGATAGATAGATACTCATGATGATACTCATAGATAGATCTTTATGATAGATACAACAATAAATACACTGACAAGTGCAAAACAGCAGAATAGTGCAAGAATGTAGTGCAATCCAAAGTAGTGCAAAAAAAATTAAAGCAGTTCAATAACCGAGAATTTGGAATATTGTGTACAGTTCTGATCATCCCATCAGTTCATCCCATTACCCCGAAACCTTGAGCCTACGATGGAGTTCTCCACCCCTCATCTCCATCCGAAATGTGTGACCCTATATCCTCAGATCACGACTCAAGTTCCAATCCCATCATGTGGGGAAACAGCCCCACAACATCCTCCAGCAGAGCTGACTGCCTCCCTATCCTTGACAAGTTCTTCTCCATTCTTGCAACCCCTTAGATGTTTGGACTGTAGGCATCCCTGACAACAGAAAGGAATCGGTACATGTCAGGATTATCTATGAATCACTGAGCACCTCTATGCCACCATATATCTATTCCTCCATCCACCATCTATTCCCAAGGTTTCTGTTGGACTTCTTCCTTCAGGTACTTGGAGAGCTGTTTCTTTTCTCTGGAGTAAAGGTCACACTTCCATTCCAGGAGTACAAACCTTATGTTTGTAGTTGATTAATTCCTTGGCCTCCTGGTCATTCACATCAATCCAGTCCTGGTGGTTTTTGGTGGAGACGGCAAGAGTCTCTTCACAGGTGCATTCACAGCCCCTTACTACACTCCCTGCACACACAACATTGTGGTCAAGCTCTGCTCTAATTCAATTTACCATAGTGGGCTGGAGCTCAAACAATGATGAGATGGAGTACATGAGGAGATAGATACCTTAGTAACATGGTATCAAACCAGCAACCTCTTCCTCTATGTCAGCAAAATAAAGGAGCTAGTCATCGACCTCAGGACGTTTGATGGAGCACATGTCCCCGTTTGTATCAGTGGTGCTGATGTGCAAGCGCTTTAAGCTCCTAGCTACAAATATCATGAGCATTTGTCCTGGTCCAACCACATTTTTGCTATGGCCAAGAAAACACCCACCAACCTCCTCCCTTTGTCTCTCAGTCTCCCCCCGACTCCCATCCTTTCTCTCTGGTACCCCTGCCACATGATCCCTCATGCCTTCCCATACCCTGCCACCAGATTATGGGCTTCCCGCTTGAATTATTTTGCCTTAAGCTGAAAACAGAATGATGACTAAGATACTGTTGGGTTGCATCACATATTAGGAAAAGCTCTGTCCAAGATTGCAAGAAATTGCAGATAGCTGTAGATGAAATCCAGTTCATCACATGGATCAGCCTCCCCATCATCGACTCCATTACTTCATGCTGCCTCGGGAAAGCAGAAAACATAATCATGGACCTTTTTCGCCTGGTCATTCCACCTTTTCCTCTCTCGCATTGAGCAGAACATACAGAAGCTTGAAAGAATGTACCACCTGACTGGAACAGCTTTTACTCACTGTTATCTATGACTGATCTTTCTATGAGTTAGGGAGTCGTTCTGATCTTCCCACCCATCATATTGTGGTTATTTTTCTGTGGAACTGCACCACTACTTTGCTGTAAACTATATTCTGCACTCTGGTATTTTTCTCTTTACACCATCTATTAAACTTGTGATAGACACAAACCGTTGCAGTATCACTGGAGAGAAGGAATGGGTGACGTTTCGGGTGGAGACCCTTCTTCAGAGACATGCAAATACAAGCTTTATACTGTATCTCAGTACACATGACAATAATAAACCAATAACAATAGCTGGGTGCAGACATACAGGAGAAAGGGCCAGGAACAGGAGACTTTAAATATTGAGTGCTTAGCGTGCATGTCAGCAGCTAATGCTCTAGCCGGTAGTTTGACTTGTCAGTGCTATTTCTAAGGTTGGCAGTTTATGTTGGGTCTATGACAGGACTTCCGAATGACTGCCCCAGCACCTTTGCATCAGATCATGAGGGGATTAGATAGGGTAAACGCAGTCTTTTAAGAACCAGAGGACATAGGTTTAAGGTGAGGCACATGCACACACATCTGGAGAAGCTGCCAGAGGATATAGTTGAGGCAGGTACTTTCACAACGTTATCAGGTACATGGATAGGAGAGGTTTAGAAAGGTATGGATCAAATGCAGGCAGGTGGGAGTAGTGTTGATGGTGCATGTTGGTCAGCGTGGGTAAGTTGGGTCGAAGGGCCAGTTTCCACACTGTGTGACTCCATGCCTCTCTGAATACAGACCCAAACTGTCCAGCCTCTCTGGACAGGATAACCTTCTCAACTCAGGAAACTTGACTGGTGAATCTTGTTTGTCCATTCCCCCCAGAGATGTTGAGTGACTTACTGATTTTCTCCAGCACTGTGTGTTTTTTTTACCATATCTTTTCCTTGATTAAACCTGTGCATAGTACACCAGGTTGTTACAATAATACTGTGTATTATTGTAACAAAGCTTTGCATTTCTTGAACTCCAACCTCTGCAGTAAAGTCAACATGCCATTTGCCTTCTTAATTACTTGTTGACCCTGCCTGCTAACTTTTGTGACTAGAACTTTCTGAAATTTATTTTTTTATTGTCTTTCACCATTTAGATAACAATCTGCCTTTTGATTCTTCTTATCAAGTTGCCCACATTGAATTCTATTTGCCAGATTTACCCCAATCACATGATCTAGGGCCTGAGCTATAGGGATAAGTTGGGCAGCTACAATGTTATTGCTTGGAGCACGAGACTGAGGAGTGATCTTATAGGGGTGTTTAAAATCATGAGGGGCATAGATAGGGTGAATGCACACAATTGTTACCAAGAAATAGAGGGCATAGGTGGGAGGGGGAATAATTTAAAAGGGACTTCAGGGGCCAACGTTTCCACGCACAACTTGATACATATATGAGACAAGGTGCCAGAGAAAGTGGGGCTGTGGGCTGGTTTGATAACCCAATCTGGGTTTTTGTGGAGTGATTCAATGGCAGTGCGTTCAGGGGGGGGAGAGATTGGAGTGAGACAGGGGAGTGGAGAAGTTGAGGCAGTTGACGTCGCGGCGGCAGTTCTGGATAAAGAGTTCCAGAGCCGGGACTTTACGAGAGGGGTTCCACGAGGAGGGGGTGCGTTGGAGACGGGAAAAAACGGTCATCATTGGGGGGCGAGGACTCCTTCCCATGGAAGTGCGCTGTGAGGCGGAGGCGACGGTAGAAGCGCTCCAAGTCATGGTGGGCGCGGAACTCATTGAGATGGGGACGGAGGGGGACAAAGGTAAGACCTCTGCTGAGGACAGACCGTTCGGTGTGGGAGAGGGGTTGGTCGGGGGGGATGGTGAACACCCGGCAGGGATGGGAGTTGGGGCCAGAGGAAGGCAGGTGGGTGGACTGGGGACAGGGCGATGTGTGGGGGGGGGGGGGGGGGGTTGTGGGTGTTGGAGGGGTGGTGGGTGGTCAGGGGGTGGGGGGGTGAGAGGGCTGTAATGTTGGTGGGGAAGAGCGGGGGTGACATAGTTGGAGGGGGATGGGCAGAGAAAGTGTTTGAGGTAGGTTCTATAATAACATTTAAAAGACATATGGACGAGTATGAGGACAGGAAAAGTTTAGAGGGATATGGGCCAAATGAGGGCAATGGGACGAGCTACGTGGGGGCATCTTGATCAGCATGGAAATGTGCCGAAAGGACTGTTTCCAAACCTTATGACACTATGACCCTATATTCCATTGCAGTCATAAACTCGTCACGACATGCTCTTCCACCTATCTTCATATGATCAGTAAATTTGGAAACCTTACATTTTGTTCTTTCCTCAATGTTGTTAATTTAAATAGGAAATAAATTGAAGCCCAAGAACTGATCTCAGAACTATTCTACTGGGTAAATTGTATTGTATTCAAATTTATTGTCATTGTCTCAGTTAGAGACAACAAAATGAATTTCCCTTACAGGCAGTATCATAAAAATAAAAATAAATAAATAATAATAAATAATAAAACATATTAAAAATAAAATAGAATTTTTAAAAAACCTTCCAACATGAAGGAAAACTACTATTCCAACTGTTTTCCCTGTTAATCAATTTACAATCCATGTTGACCATCCATGTCAATATCATGAATTCTGTATAGCAGTCTCGTACGTGGCACCTTGCCAAATGCCATTTGGAAGTTTAAATACACCACCCTAGCCTGCTCTGCCGCAACATCCTCAAAGACCTGAGCTCATCTCTCATACATAATTTGCCTTTCAAGAAACTAAGGGCAAACAGGCAGTTAACAGATGGGATAATGTTGAAGGGGAGGAAGAGGAGGAGGTATGGGAATGGAAGAGAGGGGGAAGGAATAGGAGGGGCATGAGAAGCAGGATGAGCATGGGAGGGGGATGAGGAGGAGATGGGGAAAATAAATGTGATTGGTGTAATGGTGTGGCTGAAAGTGGAGTACTTCTGTGTGAATTACTTTATTTCTCTATTAATCTGCCTCCGCAGATGCCGCCTCTCTATTTTATTTCAAATTTCCAGCCTTTGCTACTTTAGTCTTTGGTAAACTTTATGAATCGGCAGTGTTGTTGGAAACCAATAACTTCAGCCTCAAGACTTTGCTGCACGACTCCCTCATAGCAGGGCATTCCCATGAGCTGCCTTTGTCATAAATGGGGATGTTCACTGATGACTGTATAATCTTCAATTTCTTTGAAACTATTCAGATGATATACAGCCCATGCCTGCCTGCAGCTAGATTTCAACAATATTCAGGCATGGGCAAGTGCCATTCACAGCACATATCATAAAGTCCTAAAGTTATATAGCGTGTATCACTTCGGCCCAACTCTTCAGCCCAAGCCTTTCACTGCACCTCGGTACACGTGACAGTAAACTAAACTTTAAAAAACTCATCCATGCCAATCAAGATCTCTATCAAAGCTAGTCACATTTGCTTGCATTTGACTCATATCGCTTTCTTATCCATGTACATGTCAAAATGGGGTTTAATCATTGTAAGTGTACCCGTCTCTACCACTTCCCCTGGCAGCTCATTCTACACACCCACCAACCTTTGTAGAAATTGACATTCATGTCCCTTTCAAATTTTGGACCAGTCCAGAATATCCATTTTGTAATCCAATTTGCTAACTCACTGTAGATTCAATGTGTTCTAATCACTTGGACCAGTCTATCACATGGGACATGGTCAAAGACTTTGGTAAAGTCTACATAGGCAACATCCATTGGCCTCTTATTAATCCACTTGCTCACCTCTTCAAAAGACTCAGTAAAATTCAAGAGACACAATTTCCCACGCATAAAGCCAAGATGACCATTCCTAATTAGGCTCCATTTTTCCAAATGCAAATAAATCCTGTACCTCAGAATCTCTCCCAATAGCTTTCCCACCACCAATGCAAGGCTCACCAGTTTGTAGTTGCCCATGTGTCCCTACTTCCTGTAGATTGGTTATTTCCAACTAACCAATTGTAGTGCTTGTTAGTAGTTGCTCCGCGTAATATGCGATTTATTTTACCAAGATCTTGCTCACGTAATTCAGTCTGAGTAGCTGCTACTTACTGTAATGTCCTGCAGACATTAAGTGGACTTTAATAAATATGTGTTGTATCTTGATGTGTGTGCGACTCGATTCATTACATGGTGTCAGAAGTGGGATTCGAACCCACGCCTCCAATTAGAGACCAGTAATTTAAGAAGGTCACCAATTGGAGACCTTCTTAAATAAAGCGTGCCATCAGTTAACCTCCAGTCCTTTGCTACCTCATCTGTAGCTAATGAAGGTATAACAATCTCTGCCATGGTGCTAGCAATATCCTATCTAGCTTCCCATATCATCCTAGAGTACACCTGGTCCAGTTCCAGGGATTTATACACTGTGCATTGCAATACTGTCCGCACTTCATTTTTAACATTGACCTACCCAGGGGTATTACTGTTCTCTTCCCAGGATTCACTAGCCTCAATGTCCTTCTCCACATGAAACACAAACAGGATGTATTCAATTAAGATCTTGCCTATTTCCTGTTTCCCCCACACATAGTCAACCACACTAATCCTTAAGTCAGTCTATTCTTTCTCAAGCTACCCTCTGCTTTTATATACATATAATTTTAAGATTCTCCTTTATTGTATCTTCCAAAGATATCTCATATCTCTTCTTTACCCACCTTGTTTCGTTGTAAATGTATTCATACATCCCCTTGAGGGGTTATTTTGATTCCAGCTGTCTATACTTGATACAAGCCTCTTTTCTCCTGACCAGAGCCTCAATATCCATCATCAGCTCATGTTCGCTAACCCTGCCAGTCTTGTCATTCGAAGTAGAACAAATTGGCCCTGATCTTTTCTTTTGCCATTTTGAAAACATCCGGCCTGCCAGACATGATGGCCTTTCCAGTCACATCCCCAATTCATTAAAAAAAATGCAAAGAAGCAATGCAAAGAACAAGGTCCATCACCGCATAAGTAATAACATTAAACACAATTGTGAACAGCTTCACATTTTGTAAGTTCTTTTGTTGCATCATTTTCCAGTAAAGACAGATGATGATTCTCTGCTGATGGTGTAATTGACTGCACCATTATTATGCTGATGACAAGGGAAGATGAATACATGCTAACTGGTAAGCTTGATGGTTAAGAGAGTCTGTCATCCCTTCGTCACCTGGTGGCAAGCACTTTGACCTGGTTTGCTTCCCTTGATGTTCCTCCTCCTTCTGTTCCAAGGTGGGTCCAGATTTTGTCCTTCTAATATAATTGCTGGTGACAAGGGCCAGTCACTTGGTGGGGTCAGGTCACCACATATCACCCCATTTACTAGGGAACTCTCTGAACCATGAAAGCACCAGGCAATCATCATCCTAGATGTTTTCACAATGGTATTGATGTTGGTGGGGTGACTTTTCCTGTCTGAGTGCTTGGCCAATGTCTGACACTTTCTCCACGAAGCAGGTACATGGATAGGAAAGGTTTAGAGGGATGTGGGCCAAATGTAGGCAAATTAGACCAGGTCAGATGGGCATCTTTCTCAGCATGGACGGGTTGGGCTGAAGGGCATTTTTCCTTTAGGACTTTGGCATTGCCAAGTATTGCATAACCAACGCCCATCCTCTACAAAGGGATTTGGGTTTGTGAGATACGATTGGTGACTTCCTGCAGCGAGGAGTATATCTTTAGTGCTATAGTTAATAGTAACAGTGACCTTGACTGCAAAACGGTCTTGGCTATGCTGCAAGGGTGAAGTCATGATTCCAATAGGTTCTAGATCTCTGTGATCTAGGACCTATTGGTAACATCAAACATTTATTGCACTAAAGTACAGGTTAATGGAAGCAGAGGTGTTATAAACTCAAAATTAATAGCTCCATACCTAAATGCATACTGCATCTGAAAAAAGAAAAATCGATAAAGTAACAGCTCAAATGGAGATAAACGGGTCTGATTTGATAGCCATTAAGGAGAGACGGTTATCAGCAGATCAAAGCTGGGAACTCAATAATCAGGGACACTTCTTTTAGAAAGGACAGACAGAAAGCGAAAAGGTGACGTGGTAGCTCTGTTAATGATCGGTGGGCGGCGCGACTCACGTAGCAGCGGCCTCTGCAGTCCGTCTGTCTTTTTATTATTTTTTGTCTCGTTTGAATGTAGTTTTTATAATTTTTTTTTTTTGTGTGTATGTGTGTGGGTATGTGTGTGGGGGGCGGGGGGTGGGGGAAACTTTAAAAATCTATCCCCTGCATGGAGAACCCGACCTTTTCTCTGTCGGGTCTCCGTTGTCGTTGGGGCCTAGCACCGTGGAGCGTCCTCCAGCAGGAACGACCTGGGGCTCCAGTCGCGGAGCCTGCGGACCTACGCACCATCACGGAGCTGGCCGAGTTCGGAGCGGGAGGAGCGATGGTGGCGCACTGCTGCGACCTGACCCCGGGGATTCGGAGGCTCCAACCGCAGGTCTGGCAGACAGGAACACCGAGAGCCCGCGGGTCCCTGCTGGGAGACCGCTTTTCGGGGCTTACGCAACGGCGACTTCACCCGCCCGAGTTGCGGGGTTGAAGATTATCTGGAGCGGGGCCTTACATCATCGCCCTACGCGGCTTGGAATGGCTGTGGGACTTTGCTAGCACCCACCGGGGGCTCCAACAACAACCATATAACATATAACCATATAACAATTACAGCACGGAAACAGGCCATCTCGACCCTTCTAGTCCGTGCCGAACACATAATCTCCCCTAGTCCCATATACCTGCGCTCAGACCATAACCCTCCATTCCTTTCCCATCCATATAACTATCCAATTTATTATTTTTTTTTTTTGCCTTGCATCACCCGGCGCGGCGTAAATGGTCGCGGGACAATTACCATCGCCCGCCGGGGGCTTTGACTAACATCGGGAGGGGACTGGGGAGTGCAGGGGAGAGATAAGTCTTTGCCTTCCATCACAGCGAGGAGGAGATGTGCTGTGATGGATGTTTGTGTAAATTGTGTTGTGTCTTGGTTCTTTCTTGGGTGTATGACTGCAGAAACAACATTTCGTTTGAACCTCAATGGGGTTCAAATGACAAATAAATTGTATTGTATTGTATGAAATAAGCAGTGGTGAGAAATGATCTGGCTCAAAGATGCCAGGTCCACTGGGATTGGAGGTAATAAAGAGCAAGAGAAATAGGTACTCACGTGATTTTTAAAAAGTGTTTAGATGAGGCGGCTGGCCAAGCAGAGAATACTAGAGACCAAGTACAGCTACTTGGAATTAGTAACAGTGGGTTAGCATGGATACGGTGGGTCGAAGGGTATGTTTCCGTGCTGTTGGACTCCATAATTGTACAAATCTAGGCCTCAGGTGAGTAGGTTTCGTTGTGCAATCTTACAGTGGGATCAGAATGAATTCTTGGGCAGCTGAATGTATTTTAGAAACCTGGCATCTTTTACAAGGGAAAAGCCTTAAAAGCACAGTGTTGTCAGCTCCTATGCAGGAATCACTGGCATCATCTCCACTGGAGCTGTGAAATTGTCCACTTAGCAAACGCTGATGCATCACACTCTCAGCAGCCTAAGTGATGGCAACCTTGTGAGCAAGTCAATATACAGCCAAGTAAAACTAAAGCAATACTCTTCAGATGATTTATCCAGCATATGTTAGTGCCAGGAACATAGCACCGATTAGGGTCATAGAGTTAGAGCACGACTTTCGGTCCAACTTGTTCATGCCGACCGAGTAATCAAACCGAGTTAGTTCCATTTGCCTACTCCTGGCCTATATCCTCTCCAAATCTTTTCCACCCATGTACGTGGCAAAATGTCTTTTAAATATTATAATTGCATCCGCCTCCACCACTTCCTCTGGCAAGGTCGCATGTGATAGACTGCTCCAATGATTAGAACACATTGAATCTAGTGTTAGCAAATTGGGATACAAAATGGTAATCAATAACCCCACTCTCACCATCGACGGCACCACTGTCTCCCCATCTCCCCAGGCCCGCAACCTTGGCGTGATCTTTGATTCCACCCTCTCCCTTGAGCCTCACATCCGCCACGTCATTAAAACCTCCTTCTTTCATCTCCGCAACATCGCCAAACTCAGACCCTCTCTCACACCGCCTGCTGCTGAAAGACTCATCCATGCCTTCATCTCCTCCCGACTGGACTATTGCAACTCACTTCTCCTTGGCATCAGCTCCACCTACATCAACCGACTCCAACTGGTCCAGAACGCAGCCGCCCGACTCATCACCCATACCAAATCCTGGCATCACATCACTCCAGTCCTCAAACAACTTCACTGGCTTCCCATCTCCCACCGGATCACCTACAAAATCCTGATCCTCACCTACAAAGCCCTCCACCATCTGGCCCCCCCATATCTCATTGACCTCCTCTCCCCCTACCAACCCTCACGGTCCCTCAGATCCACATCAGCCAGTCTCCTCTCCATCCACAAGTCCAACCTCCGCAGTTTTGGGGACAGAGCCTTCTCCAGGGCAGCTCCCAGGCTCTGGAACTCCCTCCCCCAACTGATCCGCAATTCCGTGTCCCTCACCATCTTCCAGTCCCGCCTCAAGACCCATCTCTTCATCTCTGCCTATCCTTAGCCCCACGTCCCCGTCCCTTTTCATCTGTGCATTAATTGCCTCATACTGTGTTTTGTATTGAATTCTGTCTTTACTTTGTGTACTAGTCATGTCTCTACTATTTATTTCATTCCCCTTACATGTTTTTCCTCTACATGCTCAATTTTTGTAAGGTGTCCTTGAGACTCTTGAAAGGCGCCCATAAATAAAATGTATTATTATTATTATTAAAATGGGCTTTCTGGTAGGAGTCAGTGGAGGGTTGTTTTTCCAATTGGAGTCCTGTAACCAATGGTGTTCTGTAGGGATTGGTGCTGGGTCCTCTTATTTGTCATGTATTTTAATGATTTGGATGAGAATGGAGGTGCATAATCAATAAGTTTTCCAATGACAGCAAATACAATAGACAGTGAAAAAGGTTGTCTAAAGTTACAGCAGACAGATCAACTGGGAAAATATACAAAGAAAATGGAAGGCAACTTGGACAAGTGTGAAATTATACACTTTGTGAAGTTAAACTAGGGCAGGAAATGCAGTGAGTTATAAGATTCTGCGGAGTATTGTTGAGCAAAGAGAACTTGTGTACATTGTTTCCTAAAGAAATGGAAGACAGGTAATTAGGGTGGTGAGGAAGACTATATGGCACATCAAACTTGCCTTCATCAAGGTGTGGATGGGGAGCCAATCATGTAGACTGCTTTGCCCTTGATCGTGATGAGCTTGAGAGTTATTGGAGCTGCACTCACCCAAGCATGTGGAGATATTCCATCACACAATCGTTCCTTCGAGATGGTGGAAAGGCCTTGGGATGTTCGGAGGAGAGCCATTTCATCGCAGAATTCCCAATTGGAACAATCCCCAAGTTGTTCTTGAAGTCATAGGATCGAGTAGAATCCTGGTTGGTTCATTCCATGTATGCACTGCTCTCCGTGTGTAGATGTTGCCTCTTAGATTCATGTTAAATCTTTCCACTCTCACCTAAACCATGTCCTCTAGTTTTTGACACCTCTACTGTGGGAAAATGACTGGTTACTCCTTATCTATGCCTCTCATGATTTTATATGCCTCTGTATGGCCATCCCTCTGCCTCCTGCACTCCAGGGAGAAAACAGTCCCAGCTTATCCATCCTTATAACTCAGACTCTCCAGACATAGTAACATTTTTGTCACTGTTTTTGCACCCTTTCCAGTTTAATAGTTGTTGTTGGAATGGCTTAACTCATGTACTGTGATTAAGATCCAAAGACTTTTATTAGCAATAGAGCAATAGGTAACTTCATCTTAACACATAACTCTAGACTGGGGAAGAAAGGGAAAGAAGGCTTTCTATTAAACCAGTGGGCGGAGCCACAGTATGACTCATAGTGATATATAGAGTTAGATAGAGCTCTGGGGGCTAGTGGAATCAAGGCATATTGGGAGAAGGCAGGCACAGGTTATTGATTGGGGACGATCAGACATGATCACAATGAATGGCGATGCAGGCTCGAAGGTCCAAATGGCATCCCCCTGCATGGTGGCGGTATAATGTAGTCATAGAGTGATACAGTGTGAAAACAGGCCCTTCGGTGCAACATGCCCACACCCGCCAACATGTCCCTGCTACGCCACCTGCTTTTGGTCCATACCTCCAAACCTGTCCTATCCATGTATCAGTCTAACTTTTTCTTAAATGTTGGGATGGTCCCTGCCTCAACTACCTCCTCTGGCAGCTTGTTCCATACACCCATCACCCTTTGTGTGGATAAAGTTACCCCTTAAAAAGTTACCTCTTAAAAATACTTCATACAAAAAACATTGAAATCATACTTCTACAGTGCACTAAAACATGATTTTAATACATCAAATTTCAAAAAGTTCCTACCCTGGGAGGGGGAGACACCCTTCTTCCACACCCACTCCCCACTCGGTTGCTCCACTCCCTCACCGGGTACCCCCAAGGTCAGTGATCAGTGATCGCACAGCCTCCCCCCTTTCAAAAACGCTCCAATCCAATTTAAAGCATATATATTGCATTCAAGTGTAAGTTAAAAGACTCGCTACAGTATGCACCATATTGCACAATTTCAAGCTGAAAAATGCAAATGTTCCGTAGCAATGGGAGGGGGACACCCTCCTCTCCCCCCCCCCCCCCCCACCCCGGTCGCTATACTCCCTCGGGCTTGGTCTCTCGCAATTTCTCACTCCTAACTCTCACCCAATGTTGGCAGCCCTGCCTTAACAAACAACCTTCTGCAGCCTAAAGAAACCAGTTGTTCGGCCACTTTAAGAGCTTTTTTCTCTCAATGTTTTTCCACTTTGTAAAGCAATTTCCCATGTGAGATTATATAAAAGGCCTTGTGTATATTAAAGGTAGTGCAATCCCTTCAACAATGTACTGTGACAGTATATCTTCTGGTAGTTTTCCGAAGCAAGATGTGCCATCTTTAAACTCATGTTAATTATTTCTTGCTTGGCTGCTTTCGAATAGAACTCACCATTAGAAAGCAAAACATTTGGTTTGTCAAGGTCATGAAAGGCATTGCTGTCTTTTCCTGCTAAGTCCCTCTGGCAAGTCATAACTGTCAGCCCTGTTGTATTAGGCTTTGGTCCAATAGCCGACTTTGAACTTATAACCCACTCAAATTCTGTCTCATTTGTTTTCAAGGCTTTTTGTCTGCAGACAGATTGAGGCACCCAGAGTTTTTATCTGATCCTTTCCAAGCCAAGGCAACTCCCTCTGATGACACTGGCCCTCTATCAGTGGATCTTCCTTGCTTCAGCATTTTGTCCAACATCCAGAGTACACTTCTACTCTCATGACTCTGTGGCTGACTGCTCTTCCTACCACAGTTTTACTAGTACAATGGCCATTTCCAATTATATTCGTTTTAAAATAGCAAAATATTCCCACTGATGTAGAGACAAGGAACTGCAGATACTGGTTCCCGGTTCCAGCATCTGCAATCCAATCTATTTCTCTCGACATACCAGTTGTGGCACTGGAGATCCACACTGCAGACTCTCACCAGTAAAGATAAAACACTGGCATCTCCCCAAAGTTACAGTGGTTGGAGTCAGACCACATACTAAATAAGATGGTTGTGGGTGGTTGGAAGTTAATCATCCCAACCGTAAGATATTACTGCAGAAATTCTTCTGGTCAGAATCTTGAGCCCAGCCATCTTCAGCTGCTTCATCAATTACCTTCCTTTCATATTAAGGACAGAGTGAGGTAAGAGTGATAGTCCTCAACATCGGCAGTTCTCACTGGGGGTGGCATCAGGGGGTCCTTGTGAACAAAATTCAAGGGCCAATGAGCAGAAACATCCCGATGGTTAGTCAGATTTCACGCAAATGAAGATGGCTTTGGGTTGTTGGGAGTTCAATTTTTCCAATCCAGGACCACTGCAGGTGTTCCTCATGGCAAGTTTCTGGCCCAAAACATCTTCATTAGTTTCTCAAGTCCTCCCCACAGCCTTGAAATCAGAAATGGCAATATTCAGTTTTATTTATGACTCTCCTCAGCAGATGAAACAGTCCAGCATGTTGCAAGATGCAGACACAATTCAATTCTGGCTGACAAATGACAAGTAACATTCACACCACAAAAGTACCAGACAATGGCCATCTCTTACAGGAGAAAACCTAACCATAAATTTTCCTCCAAACGAGTGCATAATAGAATAGATACCTTAAATTCCAAAGCAGATGCAAACACAAGATCTATTTATTCAATGTTATGCAGACAAGTGAGCAGAGTTTAATGCAAAAAGAAAATTTCAGGAACCATCCGAGTACAGAGGAATTTCTTCTGTGTTATCCCACAACATAAGATTGATTCTGAAGGCAAGATCACTCACTTCTATCATGAATAGCTCCATATCCCAGTTGGGAAATGAAAACTGACTGGCATAATCAGCCTTAACAACAACATTCAATGCTAAATGAATCAACAGACATTGGAACTACATT
The DNA here is from genome assembly GCF_010909765.2 of Amblyraja radiata. Classification (NCBI taxonomy): domain Eukaryota; kingdom Metazoa; phylum Chordata; class Chondrichthyes; order Rajiformes; family Rajidae; genus Amblyraja; species Amblyraja radiata. Next base: position 24,341,002 of record NC_045973.1, read on the forward strand.
TCATTGCACAACACTGAATTACAGAAATCTATATGGAGTTTGATATCTGCTTTCGTGTTGAGGCTAATTGACAGCAGTAATATGTCCACATGATCTAGTTTCCACGTGACCCGTATTGATATTGACAGGTTATTGTTATTTATGCAGCGTGGAAGGCTCAGAGAAGAGGGAACAGTGCCAAGACTCTGGTGAGAGAAGCAACAGAGTTTCTGTGTAAGGGACACACTACAGTTGCTGGCAGTAAAAACTGGGTTATGGGTTGAGTGGGATTGATAGGCAAAATCAATAAGCAAAGTGCCCAGACTGAGACAGTAACACCCTTTCTTGGGGAAATACTTATGTAAAATCATCAGCAGACTTGAGAATCTTCACAATGCATCTAGGCAGACTGGTCAGACTCAAACTCTTCTTTCATATTTAATAGTGCTTATAACTTTCTAGCTTCCCAAACGTAGTGTATGACCTTGTCTGATTTTCCAGGCTCTCTCTATTCAGTGCACTACCTTTATGTGCATGACTTTACTTCTCTATCCATATGCAAGCCGATCAGAATTCAATATGTTGCAGCTCAGTGTCGGGGGAAATTGGATATCGGTGTCTAATTAATAAACTCTCTACTTGTCACTTCTCTCCTGTTCATCAATACCCATTATTTTCCTCAGATGAGACCAATACAGATTTATCTGTGAATGTCCCCTTCAAAAACATTAATTGTGGGAAGAGCTGAATCAGTCAGACTTTCGATGTTTACTCCACTCCTTCCATTATTTTGTGCATAGTGCACAGCACTGTCATGTTCTGTTTAACTTGGATTTGGTAGATAGGTAATGATGGTGCAGATTATCACTTCTGCCATTGTCAATAAATCACACACTCACAAAATCCAATCTAATAACATTCATTGTCAACAGACGAGATGAACCAACAGCACGGGCATATTTTCCTATGTATAATACTTGACAAAGAATTTTCCCCAGTACTACAGCCTTGATAAAGCTTTCAAGATGGCAAAGATACGGCCGTCAGGTTTCTTGTCTGATGTAAAAGTACTGTTACGTATGGCTCCAATTAAATTCTTGCCTGTAACAGCTTTGCAGGCACAAAAAAAAACTCTGCCTCTCTTGGAATATGTGGATATTATAGGGAGTTTGGCCAAACCAATATCAGCTAATTGGATCCAGTTGGTACCAATGATGCTGGGGTTTGCTCTCTCCTGGCCTGTCAGCCAGTGATAGGGATCGGAGCAGCATCCATGGGGATGGGGGGCCTGCTGTCCCCCCTCCCCCACAACGATCCCTGTGGACTTGTGAAAACATTTCAGTACTAGGGATTTTGTCCTGTTAGTACCTGACCATTTTCTGTTCACATTTCCTGCAGCAATTGCCCAGTCAGTTAATTAAATATCTCTAAAAGCAAAAAATGTATTAAATTCTCCATTTAAATGTCTTCGTCCATAGCATGAGCAACCAGTGTGGTCTAATCCGCATTCTCCACTGGTGTGGCATCAGGGATGACACTAGGTTCAGCATTGACCACACTGACACATGTAATTGGGTGAAGCCACATGATATAGTTTACTTACAGTGGTAAGGAAATCCAGGACCACATGGGGACACTGCCCCTCGCTGTCAGGGCTCATGTCAAGTGGCGCTGGCCGTCTCAGGCTTGTCCCAGCAGCTCAGTCCCGGTCTTCGAAGGAAGTGGCATGGTGATCTGAGGCTTTTCCCCTACAGTTCACCCTTGCCTTGATAGGAAGTGCTGGCTGTCTCAGGGTTCCCCTGGCAGCTCAGCTTTTAGCTTTAAAAGGCAGAGCTGGCAGACTCCGAGGTATCCTGGCAGCTCAGTCTTTGCCTCTGGGTGTGGGCACAGTCCTTCATTATCCACAGGCACGAAGAGGCATTGGCATCTCAGGCTTGCCCTAATCTTAGCTTCAGTAGTAGTGGCCCTGCCTGTCTTAGGCTTCTTCCCAGCAGCTCAGACAGGACCACACAGTTTGACCCAGTGGCTCAGTCTTCCTCAAACCTGCAACAGGGGAACACAGCTAAGCATGGAGGTGTCCCCACTTTCTCTCCCTGTGTTTTTCCTACCTCTCTTTCTCTTCTACTTCTTCTCTCATCCTTTCCCTTCTGGCAGGAATGCCTGGGTTTTATATGAAGCCGGCTGACGAGGTTCAGGTGGTCAATCCAATATCAACTAATTGGTTACCCCCAGCTGTTACCAATGGTGCTGGGGATTGGCTTCTCTCGGCCAGTCGGTCAGTGACAGGGATCAGCATCTGAGAGAGAGGGCACTGTCATAATATGCCGATCCCTTTACTCTTCCACCAAATCAGAATTGACTACTTAGTCTACATTGTCTCTTTCCATTGTTATGCCAAGCTGTGCCTGCATTACAATCCGTCTGTCTCATGTCTGCTCCTTCCACCGGCTTGCACACTCGAGGCCTACTACAGCAAATGTTCAAATTGCTCTCAGCCCAAACCTATCATTGAGAACAGGGCCGGCCTAAAGCCGATTGGACCAATTGCTCCCAATTGGGTCCCGCGCCTAAGGGGGCCCCGCGCCAGAGTAACCTACTCTCGACTCGGGTAGATCTACCCCGGGTGGAGGGTGGAGAGAGGGGTGGAGAGAGAGTAGAGGGATGGAGGGGGAATAAAGGGATAGACGGGGAGGGGGGTGTGAGAGGGAATGGAGAGGGGGAGGTGGGTTGTTCCCTCACAGTCCCGGGGCGGCGCTCCCGGCCCTCCAGTCGCCGTGCTTCATGCACACAGCCCCTGCTCCACCCCTCTCCATGGGGAGATGCGGGGAACAATACAGGGGGGGTTGCAGCAACGTTTGCAAACCTCAGTCTCAGCTCACACCCGTTCACCCGGACCCCGGCATCCGCTCCCGCTGCCAGCCCTCTCCCTCCCTTCTCTCCTTCCCTTCCCTCCCTCCCTTCCATTCTTCTCTCCCTCCCTTCTCTCCTTCCATCCCTCCTTCCTCTCTTTTTCTCTTCTCTCCTTCCTTCCCTCCCTCCCTTCTTTCTCTCCTTCCCTCCCTCCCTTCTTTCTCTACTTCCCTCACTCCCTTCTTTCTCTACTTCCCTCACTCCCTTCTCTCCTTCCTCCCTTCTCTCCCACATGCACACACATGACGCACAGACAACACACACGCACACTCACACACATGTTAGAATGGGGTAGAAGACCAAAGGGTAGGATGGGGCTGAAGCCCAAATTGTAATGCCTGGACTGGTTTTTCGCCAATAGTTATTTGTTTGATCTAGTTCATTTTTATTTTTTTTTCATTTCACAGTCACTAAAACAAGTGGTGATGTAACTATGTACTTTTCAGAGGTGATCTACACATTTTGTTTGTTACTTGTAAGCTAACATGTATGCAATTTTATATTAAAATGTAGCTTAGATCTGTTTGGTCCATTAACTCGCAGGTACTTATTAAGCGCACATTTTAATTACATTCCATTCTACCATAGAAATATAAAGTCTATAATAGACTTTATTTGTATTTCTATGATTCTACAGACCCTGACTGGGAACCTGGGGCTCACCCAATTTTTTTGTTCTCAATTGGGCCCCGCACCTCCTAAGGCCGGCCCTGATTGAGAAGGATTCCCCGCACCATTCTCTGAAAGCATCACTCTCTACCTCTCTATTCTGAAAAACAATTAGATCACAAACCTGCTTACCGATTTTCAGAAGCCGATTTCTTACCCTTGCTGCTTCTGACCATTTTATTTCACTGCCTTCAGTTTCCTAACCAGCCTTTTCTGTGAGATTTGAAGATACTTCCTGAAAATGCCATGCCTGTGAGATTTATTGTTCTAATCTCAAAAGAAAAAGACCAGGCTAGTTCATGAAATACCACTTGCCTTTAATGCCTCTGCCAGTTCAGTTCTCCTATCAAATTGAAAAGCAATGATTATTTTTTCCCCAGATTAAATGTATTTTTACATTGCACTGAGTTTGAACAGACCAGTCTGTGCTTGCTGTGTGCATTGTTCCTCTTCTTTTTCAGCAGGGTGTCTCTAACCATTCACCAGTCCTCTGGCTTCCTATCTAGTGGCTATTTGGATTTGAGAAGCAGAGGACATAGGTTTAAGATGAGTTGGGCAAGATTTAATAGGAACCTGAGGGGTACCTTTTTTACATAAAGGATAGTGGGTGTATGGAAGGAGCTACCGGAAGTAGCTGAGGCAGGTACTATCGCAACATTAAAGAAACATTTAGATGGGTACATGGATTGGATAGGTTTAGAGGTACACTAGACGACCCGTGGACCCATTGGGTTGTGACGCCAGTCGAGTACAACCCGCTCAGTTATTTCAAATTCCGTCAACTGCGAATGCGCGGATACCAGGCCCGGCAACCCTCCCCCAACTGTGCAGGTGCGGCTGATGGGTCCGGCAAGTGGGAGCGCATTGCGCAGGCGCGCCGCCGCCAGACCCGGCAACCCTCCCCCAACGACCCGTGGACCGGTTGGGTCCCCGTGATGATGACAGTCAAGTACACTGCACACGTGCGGACACGGGCAACCCTCCCCAACTGCGCACGCACAGATACCAGGCCCGGCAATGACTCTATGACATAGGGTGATTGTAGCTGGTCTTCTGCTATTTTTATTGCACCTTCTTGCAGCAAACCACAATCTATCCAACAGGATCACATAATGAACCAATATTAATCACAGGTCTTTCTATCCCTCCTACATCTTGAATACTCCAACACTTTGTGTCTTTTACTGTAAACCAGCATCTGCAGTTCCTTGTTTCTACATTGGTAGATTCACTCTTGCTCTTACGCACCACCACCTTGGACTCTAATCAGCATCAGTTCTCCTCATATTGCCTGCTTCCCGTTTCCTTGCCTATATTCATCCTTTTCTGTTAGCCTTTGGTTTCAGATCTGGGTGTTGGTGGCAAGGCCATTACTTTTTGCACAATGTTAGTTGCCTTTGTGAAGATAGTGGTGAACTGCCTTCTTGAACCACTGGTCCTACTGGTGAAGATGTTCTCATAGTGCCATTAGGGGAAGGAGTTCCATTTTCAGAACAAGTGATGATGAAGGACCTCCTGCTACTGTCTTGCTGAATGTCGTTAGTTCTTGCTGCCATCAAGCATGGGTTCCATTTAGCTCTGGAAGTAGCTTTGGGGTCTGTGGGCATTCCTCAAAGATGATTAGAAGTTATTTCAAACTTGGCTGATGAATAATAACCTTAAAGTGAACACCAAGTCACCAACAGACGTTTGGTGGAGCAAGTCATTACCGAACTAAAGGCATGCTTAAGCATTCCTGGGGATGTTTTTACACTTACAGACTGGGATGGCTGAAGGGCTCCTGATCCTTGTTTAGTACTGCCGCAGTGAAGTTTGGGTTAGCCAGGAAACAAAATGAAAATCTCGGATCTCTTGGAGTTAGGGAATGTATGGATAGGGAAAAGAGAGGCAGATGTTCCAGCTGTTCAATGTGCTGCCAGAGCTGGATGCGAGCCTTCAAGGAATGTAACACCCTGACTCCCACATGATCTCTTCCCCTACCAACTACGGACCTGCTGATATAAAGGCATCCTGCAAACATCAAGCTGAAGAAGGGTCTCGACCCGAAACGTCACCCATTCCTTCTCTCCAGAAATGCTGCCTGTCCCGCTGAGTTACTCCAACATTTTGTGTCAACATCCTGCAAACAACATTGAACATGAGTCTCCATCAACTCACAGCTTCCTATTTGTCACCGTGAATTAGGAACTCCTGAAGTAGACTTGCTCTTCTGTCTTGGACAAGACCGGGGAAGTTTCCACATAAAGTTTCTGAGTAGGTATGACTAATAGAATTGCTAATTCAGGACTTCTGGCTATGTCTTTAATGCCTTTAATGGTATAATTTGGGATCATATAGCTTTTGCTGCATGCAGGGCTGCCAGAGATTTTTCATATCACCAATTGGGAGCCAATTCGTCTGAAAATGTTTTTAAATCCACCCGCAGGGACTGAGTAACTGGGAATTACGACCTTTGTGTTAAAATTTCTTAACTGATTTCTTGACATTGCAAATATCAAATTTAATTAATGAAAGCTAATAAAAATCACACAAAGAGACTTACCGGTATCTTTATTAGACAGGATAATATCCCTGGTAGCTCAAAGACAGCTATTTTAAGGATCCTGTCAGCAATGTCACATTTTCTTATGTTAACTACATAGGAAATAGATAAATATTGTGAATATCTGCAATCAATTACAAAATGTGATTTCTATATAAAATGTAATTGAAAATGCAAGGACCTACTAATGTATTTGCAATCACCATTCCAGAAATGTGCTCCCGCACCCAGATTTTATATCAGGATGCAGTTCCAAGTCAAGAACATTTGGATGGAATACTTGCTGGATCCCTGGAAAGGCTTCCTCTAGAAATGGGAGCAAGAGACCACTGTTACTTTTCAAAAGATTCTAGTATTTTATAAGATCTGGCTTTTGAATGTACTTGTGAGATTCTGGATTATGTTCATGCATAAGGTGGCTCTTTGGGAATGGGAAATTAGCTTTGAATCAATATTTTGAGCCCTCATCCTTGCTGCCTGATTCATAAAATGTGCATTCAATTCCTACCACAGAGGGTTGAGTGAAGAGCTCGGTTGAATCCTTGGTGCATTCCTGAATCAATGTTTCGTGCTTGGATTTCAGGTTTCAGAAGAGTTGTTAAATTAGGGCTCTATCTGTCCACTCAGTTATTTCACCATCCAAAAGGCGCACAATGAAGGCAATCACTCAAACCTCCTGTACAGTAGTTAACACTGTAACTACTTATTCCCCACAGTGACCCTTGCCATTATCTGTCACCAGATGTGACTTTCAATCACACTGCAATATGCGGCTGAGACCCTGATACTTTCAATTATTAGATTTATCACACAAAATTGCTAAGGAAATCTGAAATAAAAGCAGAAAATGCTGAAGTACAGGACAAGGACATACTAATATTTCAGGTGGAAACACCACATAGAATCAATTGCCCTGGATTAGAACATTCAGAAACACACAAGCAGTTTAAGATATTTCCGCAAATAAGATTAGCATAGATAAGTGGCATAGATAACATAAGCACAAATTTCATTTTCCTGTGTGGGACACATGACAATAAAAACTCTCTAGACTTAACACTTGACTTGAATTATAGTTGATAGGCTTCACAATTGGCATGGCCTATTGGAGAGTGGCCATTCCTATACTGTAAGATTCTGATATCCTCTGGGCCATAGACAGGGAGAACTTTGGGCAGGTAACAATTTCTGAAAATATTTGAATCCAAAAAATGCTTCTGTGGAAATTCTTGAATTTTTTTCATAAATCATGATTCTTGAATAAATATTTTTGCATAAATCATTTCGCACAAATTAATTAAATTCCGATGCTTTAATTCCTCTAAATCTTTCCGATCCATGTACCTGTCCATTTGTCTCTTAAATGTTGTTATTGTACCTACATCTACCACTTTCTGGCAAGTTATTCCATATACGTATCTCCCCCTTTGTGAAAACGTTGTCTCAGGTTCCTAGTCTTTCCCTTTTCACCTTAAACCTACAGTATGCCTTTTGGTTCTTGATTTCCCAACCTGGGAAAAGACTGTGTGCATCACCCAATCTATGTCCTTCTTGATTTTACACACTGCTATAAGATCTCCCCTCAGTCTCCTATGCACCAAGGAATAAAGTCCTGCCCTGGTTTGACTGAGGAGTGATCCAATAACAACCGCATCATGATAATGTGCAATAAATATTAATTGGTGGGGCAATCAATGGTGTAAAATAGGGGAACTATGAGCAGTGTGGCAGCAGACACACGTTGCCTTGGGCAGGATCAAGGCACGAAGAGCAATGTGAAAGGACTCTAAAGATGCAAAGTTCTTGTTGTTTTGTCTTCATAGTGCATGAGATGAGCAATAGTGATTTGGAGCTACTTTCTCAAAACCACGGAGCCACTATTGATCCTGCATGGCCAATGTATTTTGGAGGGTGGCTGTGGATTGCCCGTGGAAAGATGGATTGCAGATCTTCCCAGATGCATATGCCATCACTCCTGAAACACCAGCTGCCAAGCTGCCAAGCATTCTCAAAATGCCTACTGCTCCATCAGAACCTTGGCACCACCTGCAATTGTTGAGGAAGTGGCTTTACATTTTTAGCTTGTGGAAAAAAGCCTCTGGAGCAAAAGATTTAGTGGTCAGTTTTTCTTTGTATTTAATTAGGTGAGAGACTGTGCCCGCTCTCTTGTGGCACATCACCTCATACTGGCACTGCCAGATTATCTGTCCTGGGCCCAGCATATAAATATATTCACGAAGAAGGCGTACCAGAACTTCTACTTTCCTGAAGACTTTTGACGTGTAACCAAATACCCTAACAATCTTCGATAGATGCATTGTAGAAAGTATCCTCACTGGTTGCATCATGGCCTGGAATGCCAATTCCAATGCACAGGAATGCAAGAGGCTGCGGAAAGTGTGTGCTCAGCCTGGTCCATCACGGGAACAGTCCTCCCCACCATTGAATCCATCTACATGAGGCGCTGCCTCAAAAAGGCGGCATCTATCATTAGCTTCCAGGCCATCCCTTCTTCTCGCTGTCACTGTTGGGCAGGAGGTACGGAGACCATCAGGTTCAGGAACAGAAGCTTTTACGCAATGGTCAGGTTTATAAATTGACCTGCACAACTCTAAACCTACCTCCGGCCAATCTTGCACCACCATGGATTTGTTTTCCAATTGTGTTTGGCCCTAATGTCATGTTTTTTTGTGATCTTTTTCTTTTCACTGTCTAGTATTTAATGTCATTATATATGTAATTCATGTATAATTTATATTTTTGATTGTTGTCTATGACCCTGTGATGCTGCTGCAAACAAGATGTTCATTGTACCTGTACATCACCATACTTGTGTATGTATATGTCAATAATTCTGACTTGACGATGGCAGTCACAGCTGCCACCTGCCATGGACCTCGGGAGCTGGCCTCGACAGAGGAGCTGAGTTCCATGGGAATGACAGCAATGGCTGTCATAACTGCCAGCAAAAGGGAAGGGCACTGGCCCTGTCACCTCCTGCTGGAAACAAGTAGTCTTAGCAGTTTCGAAGAGCATGGGCCCTTTGTATTGCAAGATGGGTTAACATCCCTTGGGGCTTTGGGAATGCAGGCAGGAACCAGCAGATTGTTACCCGAGCGGTGACAATGACACTAACTTGGCACCCAGCTCAGTGTCCTAGGGTGGATTGTTAACCAATGCGTTTGCACTGATGCAGAGGTGACACTTTTGTGCTGCAGGCAGTCTCACTGCAGACCAGAGGACCTGATAGGAGCTGTGCCCACAGACCTGTAACCAAGCCATGGGGAATGTTTCAAAATCATTTGGTGGACTTAGTTGTGTTGCCCAGAGAGGGCAGCCCTTCCCCAGCCAGAGCCCTTCTGCACGTTCTCTTCTGGCATCCTCTGTGAAGGAGCACCAGCTGACTTTGAAGACGTAAAAGACTGCAGATGATGGAATCTGGAACAAAAAAAACAGAAAGCTGGAAGATCTGCTCATCATCGCATCTCCATCTGGTTCCACCTATCACCTACCAGCCTCTGTCCCAACCCCATCCCCCACTCCCCCTCCCCCTTGTACTGCTGTGTACAGGTCATATTTTCTCTTCTCTCTCAGCCTTGATGCAGGGTCTCAACCTGAGACGTCAACAACTCGTGTGCCCCTCATCCTCACCCAATAAGCATGGCAACTACAGCTTTTTCCCAGGCTTCATGGAAACGTGACAGGGTTCCCTGCTCAGGCCCTGCAGAGTGAGCTCACCTCATTTAAAGGAAATGATTACGGACTCCTTTCATTAAAACCTGTTAGGATTTGGAAGGGGCAGTAGTTGGTGCTCTCCTCCTCTTCAGATGAGTTTTTTTGTGTGTTTGCAGATTATGCAGGGTGCCCAGCGTGAAGTGAAAATTAACATCACCGATACCCACTTTGGATCCCAGCGTTACTCCTCTCCAACGAGTGGTGCAATGTCCATCGGGTTAGGAGTAACATCACGTTCTCAGGGACTAGGGAAGCTGCTTGATTAGGATCCAGAGGTTGGCTGACTGTTTTTTCTCTCTGCAAACCAATCTTATCCACAGTATTCGGTGCTCCCAATATGGCCCCCTCTACATCGACAGGACCAAGTGTAGACTAGGCGACTACTTATGCTCTGCCACCAAAGGGCTGCTGGAGCATTGGTTAGCTTACGACTTAATGGAATGCACATTGAATTCTCCAATTTCAAGTAACTCACCACTTTTTCTCACCTTCCCACATTCCCCTCATCCTGTGCACACCTTTCTTTCCACTACTCCCACAACCCTTATCCCTCCTCCACCTTTTCCATCCACACCTCTCCTACACTGCCGTACCCTGCATCCCCATTTCCCTTCCCCCTACCCGTGTTGCGTTCTATCCATCAGTCCTTCCTCTGGTTCCACATTTCACATCTCTGACCTTCCTTTCTTATCAGGTTAAACCATCTGCACCCTTTTGTCTTCCCCACTCATCACCTCCAGCCTTGATTCCTATCCTCATAATATAGGTATGTTACAAAACTTACCTTCAGCGGCACTGCAGTTCTACCACTGCCCGTGTGCGCGACTTTGGCGCCTTTGAGAGGGGGAGCGGGTTTAAAATGCCGTTTTCTCCAGGCTGTTTAAATCGATGTTGTTCAGCCTGTTTAGTTGCTAAAGAAAAATCGCTCCGACATTCGTTCTCTGCAGTTATTTTTAAACATCGCTTGATAATTTAATTGTGTGTGTGGAGTAAATTAAAAATCATCTTCTAAGGCCGTAAACGCCAACAACGGGACGGATCTCACGTAGGGGACAAGGCAAAGTACGCCGTTTATTTTTACATAAAAAAGTGCTTCTTAAGATGCCTTTAATCAAAATTTTAGTTGCGAGAGGGTGACTTGGCGCCCATCGGAACTGGCAGTATATTTCCTGCCGAAATGGGGTTCAAATTCACCGCAACCGCAACGTTCCAAACGATCGCGTTCCACAAAATCCCACTCGCAAGATGATTTAAATGGCCATTAATTTACAGGAATTAAACACTAAATTCCTTCCATTTGGCCTATAAATTAATGACAATGAGATTTAAAAATCATGTTATATTGTGAATTCGTGTGTGAATGTTATTTGGACACTTAGGCTATTTAAAAACGTTAATTTTTTCTTAAAAAATGGATAGATGTTTTGAGCTAGTAATTGAATTTTGTAATTAGCTACAATTGGGTAACTAACTAATTATATGCTTTAACTTCAGGTCATCCAAGTAAGATTGTTTAATATTTGTTTCAGAATGCTTTAATCTATAATAACTGAACATTTCTTTCAGTTCTCTTAATTTTTAAGAAAGTTGTGGGCTTTTGACTGTCCTTGATCACAGCTTTTGTGTTAAGTCAATGGAAAAGCAATAGGGAACAAGATGCTAATTTCCGATTATGAAAATGGCCATAACGTTTTTAATACTGAAGATATGAAAGTGAATTAGGTGTCAAATTAGACTCCCTTTTATGCTTTATCTGATGGGATAAATTGCAGACTTGATTTTTAAAATCTCAAAATGTTGTAACATTGCTACATTATACTGTCCTCCACTTTTGTCAATTAACCTCTCCTTCCCTAGATCCACCTGTAACTTGCTATTTCTTGCCCCACTCCTTCCCCTCACTTCTCTCCACCAGCTATCTCCCCTCTATTCTATTAGTCTGAAGAAGGGACCTGTCCTGAAATGTCATTTGTCCATTTCCCTCACAGATGCCGCCTGGCCCGCTGAGTTCCTCTAGCAGTTTGCTTTTTGCTCATTCTTCCATCGCTTCAGGTGATGAGCAGCCTGAGCTCTCACTGCTGTATTTACCCAACACACATACACACATCTGGCTTGGCTGATGTAAACAAAGGAGGCATTGTTTTCACAAGCTTATTATGGGATCAAGTTGCGAGATGCACCCTGGCAACAGGATGAAGCAGTTTAATTGATTTTAACCGCAATAGCGTTGCAGTTAAATAGTGCTAAATACAATAGGTTTTGATTTGCTCTTGCCATGCATCTCCAGCCTGAACCAACACTTTAATGGTTTAAAGCTTTCTATCGATAAAACAAATCAATACGCTCTTGATCGTACTTAGTATTCCCAGTACAAACCCTTCAGATGAAATGCTGGGCCTGACTGGGCACTGTAATTATATAGCAGCGTTTGCAATAAATTGTACCTGAGAACCTAAAATCAAATCCCGCACACAAAGAATATTATCTAACACCTCACTTTGAGAGGAAAAGCAAGAGGCTGTGTGTGTTGATTTGATGAGGGATACTGCACATTTCAATGGAGCTATCCTCGCAGCTCAGATATCAAAGAAGTCAAGTTATGTTAAATAAAACTCTTACAAGGGAAAACTCCCAAGGCCAGCTAGTTATTCCCCTCCAGCACTCCAGAATGGCACCAATTCGTCCTGTTCTGCATGGCCTGGGGTGCACACACAATTACTGTCTGGCATTTCACAGGTCCTGCACTCATTAAGCTGCCACAACTGCAGAGCTGCTGAACTCAAACCCAAAGAGCAGCCTGCATGGATTGCAAACTAATATGGTCAACTAATACACTCCCAGTTGATGTTGAATTGCCACTGCGCTCCCACAACCAGTTCCAGGCCCACATTCTCTGGTACTGTCCAATCCAATCCTACCAATATGCAGGAACCAACCTCCTAATGTGGTTTAGTAATTCTGAAATAAACTTTTCTCTGTCAGTCATGTGAAGGCTGCCTGTGATATTAAGAACAGAGTAACTGAGGAGCTTCAGTTTAGGAAGTCTGTTCTTGATTGCCCCTTTTCAAACTAATTTTAAATCTGCAATACTTAAAAAACGGGGCATGTAGGGAACTAAAGAGACTTTATATCTCATACAATCACAAATGATCTCCATAGTACAGAGTTAACTGCAACAAAATGAATGGCACTAAGATGTTTAATCCGGCTGTTAAATCCATTGGATAGCAAGATAAATAGAACAATGAGCCAGTCCTCAGGAAGGTAATCTGATTCAGAAATATCTGAATGTCTTTCTCTTCTAGTATTCCCTGCTGGATCAGTGTTTCTGGACAGATAAAAGATAGCCATGGCTGAGAAACAAGATTAGGAATGTTTCAGAAAACTAAACCGCTGGAGGAGGTCAGCGGGACAATCGTCTGTGGAGGGAAAGGAACTGTTGACGATTTGGGTGGAAACACTGCATCAGAACAGGGAGTGGAGAGAGGAGATAGTCAGTTATAAAGAGGTGAGAGGCAGGGTGAGGCAGTACAGTAGGTAACGCCTGGGTCACGGGATGAGGGGCAGATTAAACCAGATGAGGAAGGGGGGAGTTTAGAAATAGAGGCTGGCAGGTAGGAGTGGAGCCTGGTGGGGGAGGTTATGGAAAAAGTGAACCAAGGGAGACCTTAGTAGATAGGTGTGGGTGGTGGGCAGATGGAACCAGGTTTCGACAACAAGATGGGGGTGGAGAAGATGCATAGAAGGAGAGGGACATTGGTTGGACTACTTAGTATAGGAAAGGAATACAAGGAGAGAGAATCACCTGCAATTGGAAAATCCAGTGTTCATACAATTGTACCTAAGTGGTCTAGGCTGAGGAGGGGCATGTAAGCGTGGGAACGGGAAGGAGAGTTGAAATGAAACAGGCAGGTACAATAACAATGTTTAAAACACATTGAGACAGATTCTTGTCCAGGAAAGGTTTTGAGAGATATCGGCCAAACATAGGCAAATGGGATTACCATAGATAGATACCTTGGTTGGATGAGTTGCTGGAAAATAGGAAAGGAAGCAAGTCATCCTCAATCCCAAAAAGCTGCCAGAGAAGTTTGAGGCAGACTGGGAGTAATTAACAGAGGATCACCTCGTTAAATAGTCAGCAGAGTTTATTTACAATTGTTATCAATTATCTGGTAAAATATTTAGAAATGTAGTTAATAATCTTATATTTATTCTCCTGTAATAAATAAGTAATTTATTTTTGTAATAATGATAGGGTCAATTGATATTTTCCAGGACCTGGGACTACAACAGACCAAAATAAAGACAACATTTTTGTGAATATGCAAGCAAAGATAAATCTGGAATATATCCCAATGAGGTTCCTTTATGCACAGTTATTTGAGGCATGCTGGAACTCAAAGACCCCGGAGAGTAATTAAATGTAGTCTACTCCAACAACATTGAAACAACTTAATTATTCAGCACGGCAACACTTGCCATTTCTGTCCCCCCAGGTATGGTATTCCATTGCAATCCAATAGCTAGAGGTAGTTCATACATCTTCAGCAGGTACTGTAGATTGGAAATTGAATAGGAAAACAAGAAAGGCAGAAGATGCTGAAATCAATAGCTTCAGATGGAATTTTCCAACAGAATAATTTACAGAGTTTTATAAAAGAAGAACAGAATCATGGATTCATACAGCACCAGATCGGGCTCTTTCTGCCCATCTCGTCCATGTTGACTGCAATGCCAATTGGCGCATATTCATGATGATCACAGTTTGAGAAATGCCCTGGGTACTGCCTTGCCCGCAAAACCTTGCATCTGTTGATCCCTGATTTAATATTGTTGCAAGAATCTAACTACTACTGGCCAAATGCTAAAGACCAATTGGCTGAAGTATTCAAGAACATATTCAATCTCTTGCTTCTGCAGTCTGAGGTTTCTACGTGCTTCAAAAGGACATCTATCTTTCCTGTGCTCAGGAAGAACATGGTGTCCTGCCTCAATGACTATCATCCGGTAGCACTTACATCCACCTTAATGAAATCCTTCAAAAGGTTGATTATGGCATGAATCAACTCCTGCCTTAGACATGACCTGTATTAATGTATCTGTTACAATAACAGGTCAACAGCAGATGCTATCTCACTGGCTCTCCCCTTTGCCCTGGACTATTTGGATAACATGAACACATGCATCAAGGTGCTGTTCATTGACTGCAGCTTAGCCTACACAATCATAATCTTGAGTGGTATAAGAAAGCTCGTTATGATCTTTGCAAAGCCAACAAGAATGCCAAGAGACAATACTGGGACAAACTTGAGTCCCAGTATAATCAGCTGGATACCCTCAGAAAGTGGCAAGGTCTGAATACTATAACTGGCTATAAAGCGAAGTCAAGCAACATTGCTGGTGATAGTGCGGCCCTTCCTGATGAACAATGCATTCTATGCTCACTTTGAGCAGAAGGCCAATGGGGTGATGACATCCATCCCATCGGGCTCATGTGCCTCTTTCCAGGGTCACTATTGCAGATGTTAGATTTCTGAGGATGAACCCATGGAACCCAATTGGCCAAGATGGCGTCCCTGGCCGTGTCCTTTAGAAACTGCATGGACCAACGTGGGAGTTTTCACGAGCATCTTTAACCTCTCCCTACGCCATTCAGAGGTACCCACCTGCTTTAAGAAGAACATTAGCATCCTGATGCCAAAGAAAAGCAAGCTCTCATGCCTTAATGACTACCATCCAGTGGCCTTGACATCCAACATAATGAAGGGCTTTGAGAGGTTGGTTATGGAACACATTAAATCCAGTCTAACAAGCAGCCTTGACCCACGGGATTATGCTTACCGCCACAACATGTCCACAGCTGATACCATCTCCCTAGCCCTACACGCATCCTTGGTACACCTGGATAAGAGAGACGGTAAAAGTTAAAAACACCAGGGAAAAGATTTGTAACAGGGACAAGGTACGTTACAGAGGCATGGTAAAGGATAGTGCAAGGTATGTCACCGGGACAAGGTACAGCATAGGGACAAGGTACAAGATACGTCACAGAGACACGGTACGTCACAGAGAAAGTACATTACAGAAGAAGGGTCTCGACCTAAAACGTCACCTATTCCTTCGCTCCATAGATGCTGCCTCACCCGCTGAGTTTCATCAGCATTTTTGTCTACTTTACAGAAACAAGGGATATCAGAGCAGATGCAGCACTGAGACAAGGTTTGTCACAGAGACAAGATACAGGACAGAGACAAGGAAAAAAACAGAAAAGTATCCTGTCGATGAAGACAGGTTCATGAATCCTCAGCTTTCTCTGGGTCTTCCTAATGGCACCATTCAATCAGATTTTCGATCTTCTTCCTGTAATCTGACACAGCGTTATCCGTTAATCGGTCAATAATGGTGGTATGGTGTGAAAATTTAAAGATGGCATTGGAGCTATGACTGGCTACACAGAGAGAATAGAGCAGGGGAATGAACACACAGTCTATGGAGGTGTCCCTGCGCTGAGGGTTATCCAAGAGGAAGTATTGTTTCTATTTTGTACAGATCGTGGTCTGCCAATGAGAAAGTCGATGATCCAATTACATAGGGATCAGCAGAGACCCAGTTCACTGAGTTCGATAATGTTTGAAGGGGATGATGGAGTTGAACGCTGAGCTGTAGTCGATGAACAACAGCCTGATGTACATGTTCTTGTTTTCCGTGTGATCCAGTGCAGAGTGTGGAACTGGTGAGACACAGGGACAAGGGGTACAGCACAGGGACAAGGCACATCACAGACAAGGCACGTCACATAAACAATGCGCAGACCCGGGGCAACGTAGATCACAGGGACAAGATATGTACAGAGACAAGGTACATCACAGAGCCAAGACACAGCCCCAGGGCAAAGTACAGGTCAGGGGCAAGGTACAGTACAGGGACAACGTACATCACAGAGACAAGGTAGATATGGATGTCCCACAGAGAGAAGGGACATCACAGAGACAGGATACAATCCAGTCTTTTACAAAAGCAAGTTAATGACAAGCGCAACGGTGGGAGCCAGAGTACAAGGTCAGCAAATGGAAGGACTGATAGGAAGGTAGAGGTTTGGGCCAGTAAGTTACAAAGGAAAGACAGGCAGGGAGAGGTTAAGGAATATGATGGGCTGAAGTGTGTTTATTTCATTGCAAGGACTATTGTGGGTAAAGCAGAACATAGAGCCAGGATCAGTGCTTGCAACTTTTTCTATAAGGACCCTAACCCTAACACAA
Organism: Amblyraja radiata; assembly: GCF_010909765.2. Taxonomy (NCBI): domain Eukaryota; kingdom Metazoa; phylum Chordata; class Chondrichthyes; order Rajiformes; family Rajidae; genus Amblyraja; species Amblyraja radiata. The sequence continues at coordinate 24,358,099 of NC_045973.1, forward strand.
ACCTTAATGTATTATGTAGACTTGTTTGTGAGATGGACACATCTGGCAGATCATTGTACTGAGGTTTCGATGCGTTGGAATATTGCGTGCAGTTCTGGTCACCTCATTGTAGGAAGAATGTGGGTGTTTTGGAAAATGTACAAAAGAGGTTTCCCAGCATAATACTTGCATTCAAGGGCATTAGCTGTAGAAAGAGGTTGGACCATCTACGATGGATTTCTCTGGAATACAGAGATTGAGGAGAGTAGTAGTATATTAAGTTATGAGAGGCAGATATAGGGTGGACAATCAGAACCTTTTCCCATAGTGTTATTATCAAAGACCAGAGGGTATAGCTTTAAGATGTGAGAAGCAAAGTTTAAAAATGTATGGGGCAAGCTTTGTACACAGAGAGTGGTGGGTGCTTGTAATGCACTGTCAGAGGTGGTGATGTATGCAGTGGCATTTAAGAGGCTTTTAGATCGGCACATGGATCTGCAAGGAATGGAGGGATATGGATCACCTGCAGGCAGATAAGATTAGCTTATTTAGTTTAGTTACAGCATGGAGACAGGCCCTTTGGCCCACCGAGTCCATGCTGACCACCGTACATTAATTCTATCCCACACACCAAGAACAATTTACAGAAGCCAATTCACCAAATATACTCCACGTCGTTGGAATGTGGGAGAATATCAGAGCACCCGGAGAAAACCCATGCAGTCACAGGCAGAACGTACAAACTCCATACAGACAGCACCCCTAGTCAGGATCGAACCCAGGACTCTGGCAATGTAAGGCACCGTGCCGCCCCAAGCTTATCTTAGCATCATTTTCAGCACAGACCTTGTGGCTCAAAGGGCCTGTTCTTCCTGTGTAGTACTGCTGTAACGTTCTAATTCACAGTCATGCCCTTGCAGTGCCCAATGGCCCCAGAAAGCATCTGTTACACATGGAAACTGTGTGCTTCCTCTACAGGGATACCTGAGCACGTATGTAAGCTGTGGCCTGTGTCAAGCTATTGTGTGCCAGTCACCATTATCCAGGAATGGCTAGCTTGGTCAGGCCCAGGGGGTAACTCATCAGGAGATCCTCCCACTGATTCATTCCCATCACAACCAGGTGCCCAAATATCAGAAGACTGGGGCTGAAGTGCAGCCAGAACTTGAGGAACAGCCCCTTCAAATAGAGAGATCTGTGGGGAACCCCTGGCTGTCAGATGGCAATGCAGATCTTTAGGATGGGAGATGAGTACGAAGAAATGGAAAGCACGCAGTAGTCTGCACATAAAATACTTCCCTATATCATCGAAGGACACAGACGCCAGGGCCGAGAGACAAGGTATGTCGGAAAGACAAGCTATGAGACAGAGACAAGGTATGTCGGAAAGACAAGCTATGAGACAGAGACAAGGTACGTCTGAGAGATAAGGTACTGCACAAAGACTGGATTTAGCACAGACATCTGCTCTGTCACCGAGACAATGCATGTCACAGACACAAAGTGCAATCCAGAGACAAGGTACAGCACAGAGACAAGATACAGCACAAAGACAAGGTACTGTATATCACAAAGACCAGGTATGTTACAGCAACAAGGTTTGGCACAGAGTTCAACTCCTGGAGGTTAGATCGAGAAAGTGTTCACCCAGCTTCAACGACTCCATCATTCCTATCAAAGAGAAGCCCAAGCAACTGCTGCAGTGTTTCCTGGGCAGAGAGTAATGGTGCAGTTGGACAATTCGGGAGCATGGGTAACAGGCCCAGATCAACAACCCCCCCCCCCCCCCCCGCATTGCTCTGTAAGTTCAGAAGCTCATGTCAGAGGAGCAGAGTTAGGTCATTCAGCCGATCGAGTCTACTCCGCCATTCAATCATGGCTGATCTATCTTTCCCTCTCAACTCCATTCTCCTGCCTTCTCCCCCTGACATTTGACACCCTGATCAATCAAGAACCTATCAATCTCCATTTAAAAAATCCCCAAAGACTTGGCCTCCACAGCTGTATGGGGCAATGACTTCCACAGATTCACCACATCTGGCTAAAGAAATTCCTCCTCATCTCTTTTCTAAAGGTGCGTCCTGTTATTCCAGCCTGTGTTGCTCCCCAACAAGCGGCAAGTGGTGCTTCCTAAACATCACAAACCCCCACTCACCCCCAGCAGCAGAGATTCTCAGAGATGAAAATTCACTGAGTGTACGTGGTGCAAGGGTGCTGATCTATTTAGTGCATACGCATGAAGTCCAGGGTAGGTCCACTGCCTCACAGCTCCAGTGATTTTGACCTCAGGTGCAGCCAGTGTGAATTTGCACGTTCTCACTGTGATACCGTGGGTTTCCTGTGGATGCTCCAGTTTCCTCCACATCCAAAATATGTTGTGGTCAGTAGCTTAACTGTCTCCTGTAAGTGACCTCTAGTGTTGCAGGATGACAGGACCATCAGAGGGAAGAGGGATCGGCAAGTGTGAGAAAAAATATGTTGCAAAGATTACATTATCGTGAGAAAGCAAAACAAAATAGCATACTTTGATGACCACTTTCCACTGGCTCTGTCATCCATCCACCATCATGAAGTGCTTCCAGAGATTGGTCATGGCACTCATCAGCTCCAGACTGTCACACGGATGCCTAGAACAACTGGATATCAAGGACACTAATGCCAGACTCCTATTTATAGACAACAGCTCTGCAGTCAACACCATAATCCCAACCAAATTAATCTCCAAACTCCGGAACAGCATGCTCCTCCACAACTGGATCCTCGACCTCCTGACCCAGACTCCACAACAGTCACAACAAGATTAGGTGATGAAACATCCTCCACAATAATTCTCATCACGGATGACCCATAAGCTGCATATTCAGCCCCTTACGATACTCACTATACGCTCAATCCTGTGCAACCCAAAACATCCTCACATGAGGTCAAAACTTGCAGAGTGTGTGCAAGGAACTTGAGCCTGTGTGCAGTGCTACTGGAACTATGGGAGAAGCAGCAGTGGCCACGGGAGCTCAGAAGCCTCAGTAACTACAGAAGAAGCTTCTATGTCACCAAGCAGAAAGTGCATGAAAATAAAGCTAGGTGGCAAGAAGGGCACTTTGTGCTGTGTGAGAAGTTGAGTGAATGTGGGAGATCAGAGATAGACCACACTGGGACAGACATGGCAGCTGTTGAGGACATTTGATCAAGCCAAGAAAAGCAGGTGAGAGTAAATAATTGAAAAGGATTTTCTGGAATTAGCAAGGAACACTTGGAGGTCATGGCAAGAGAGGAGCTGAATTAAAGGGATTTGGTCTAAAAATTGTTTGGAGAGAGAGAGGTGGGCAATGGTGGGAAATAAGGATTTAAACAGGCAGCTGCTATGTTTCTGAAATCAAAAGCTTGTCACAATGTCAAATCCTCTGTGATATCTGTACTAATTATTTGAGTACGTTTAACTGTCTCTGCAGCATTTTGCCATGAGTTTCCTTCCAGCACTAGAGTGCAGTGTATAATGAGCAATCTCCCTGAATCCTTCTGCTGGGAAGAGACACATCATTTCCTCCCTCACATCATAGAACAAAGCTGATAAAGACACAAAATGCTGCAGTAATTGAACGGATCAGGCAGCATCTCCGGAGGTCACGGTGATTTTTCAGGCCAGGTCCCTTCTTTAAGACTGATTGTGGTGGTGGTGGGGAGATGGTGGTGGTGGGAGGGGGGGGAGAAAGAAAGCTGGAAGAGAGATGCAGCAGGACAAATCAGGGTGAGCCTGCTTGATCAATTGACTTGATCAGAGGTTGGCAGCGGAGGGTTGTTTTTCAGATTGACCAGTGTTGCAGGGACAATGTTGGGTCCATTGTTGTTTGACATTTATAAAATGATTTAGAAGAGGATGTTGGTTTGCAGATGACACCAACATTGGTGGTGTGGTGGAGAGTGAAGAAGATTGTTGAAGATCACAACAGAATATAGATTAACTGGGAATGGGGCAAAGGAAGGTCAGATGGAATTTTACTCAGGCAAGTGTGAAGTGATGCATATTTGGAAGTTAAATCAGGGAAGGATATTAACAGTAAATAGCAGGGTTTTAGAGGCCAAGGCCTACAAGTACATTGTTCCCTGAAAGTGATGACACAGATAGACAAGGTAGTGAAGGAGTTCAGAGGGCATAGAAACATAGAAAATAGGTGCAGGAGTAGGCCATTCGGCCCTTCGAGTCTGCACTGCCATTCAATATGATCATGGCAGTATCCTGTACCTGCTTTCTCTCCATACCCCCTGATCCCTTTAGCCACAAGGGCCACATCTAACTCCCTCTTAAATATAGCCAATGAACTGGCCTCAACTACATTCTGTGGCAGAGAATTCCAGAAATTCACCACTCTCTGTGTAAAAAATGTTTTTCTCATCTCAGTCCTAAAAGATTTCCCCTTTATCCTTAAACTGTGACCCCTTGTTCAGGACTTCCCCATTTGGAACAATCTTCCTGCATCTAGCCCCTTAAGAATTTTGTAAGTTTCTATAAGATCCCCCCTCAATTCTAGCGAGTACAAGCCGAGTCTATCCAGTCTTTCTTCATATGAAAGTCCTGACATCCCAGGAATCAGTCTGGTGAACCTTCCCTGTGGCAAGAATGTCCTTCCTCAGATTAGGAGACCAAAACTGTACGCAATACTCCAGGTGTGGTCTCACCAAGACCCTGTACAACTGCAGTAGAACCTCCCTGCTCCTATACTCAAATCATTTTGCTATGAATGCTAACATACCATTCGCTTTCTTCACTGCCTGCTGCACCTGCATGCCTACTTTCAATGACTGGTGTACCATGACACCCAGGTCCCGTTGCATCTCCCCTTTTCCTAATCGGCCACCATTCAGGTAATTGTCTACTTTCCTGTTTTTGCCACCAAAGTGGATAACCTCACATTTATCCACATTATACTGCATCTGCCATGCATTTACCCACTCACCCAGCCTATCCAAGTCATCTTGCAGCCTCCTAACATCCTCCTCACAGCTAGCACTGCCCCCCAGCTTCGTGTCATCTGCAAACTTGGAGATGTTGCATTCAATTCCCTCGTCCAAATCATTAATCTATATTACTAAAACTCTGTTCTTGACCGGTTTTGGCGATCTGTGCTGCGATTTCCGAGATAACGCCGCTACCTACGGCCGTCATTTTTGGCCACCTCGCTCAGAGCCCCCCTCCGCCGCATGTGTGCCGAGGATTTTTCCCGTCGATGAAATATGACAGAGATATTAATGTTTTTATAAAATTCCCCATTCTCTCTGCTGCCTCTGCTGGAGGGAGGGGGAGGGACTATAAAACCAGGAAGTGGTGTGCCTCAATCAGTCTCTGCAAGTGGTGTGCCTCAATCAGAGCTGTGAATGACATGGAACAAATGTCTCCACAGCTGTGAGTACCCATAATGTGGTTTGAAAATGAAAATATGGTTAGTTTGAGGTAAAAAAGCACTGCCTGCAAATGGTTGTTTGGGTTTGGGTTGAAGTAAAAAGGCATTCTCTCTCTCTCTCTCTCTCTCCCCTCCTCTCTCTCTCTCCCCCTATCCCTCTCACTTTCTCTCTCTCCCCCCTCTCCTCTCTCCCCCCTCTCCTCTCCCCCACCCTCTCCTCTCCTCCCCCTCCTCTCCCCCCGCTCTCCTCTCCCCCCCTTCCTCTCCCCCCACCTCTCTCCCCCCCTCTCCTCTCCCCCACTCCCCCCTCCCCTCTTTCTTCCCCTCCATCCCCATCCCCCACCGTCCCTCCCCTAAACCCCCCTCCCCTCCACACACCCCTACCCCCTTCACTTCACCCTCCCCTTCCCCTCATCTCACCCCCCTCTCAGCACACCCTCTCTCTCACCCCCCCCCCTCCCCCCGTCCCCCCTCTCTCCCCCCCCCCTCCCCCCTCCCCCCTCGCCCCTCTCCCCCCTCTCTCTCTCCTCGGTGGGGATATTAGTGTGTGTGACGCTGCATGCCGCCTCCTCCCCACAACCGCACGTCGGGGGAACAGACCCAACGGGTCTGCACTTGGTCTAGTATATATTGTAAATAGTTGGTGTCCCAGCACTGAGCCTTGCGGTACCCCACTAGTCACTGCCTGCCATTCTGAAAAGGACCCGTTAACTCCTACTCTTTGCTTCCTGTCTGCCAGCCAGTTCTCTATCCACATCAATACTGAACCCCCAATACCGTGTGCTTTAAGTTTGTATACTAATCTCTTATGTGGGACCTTGTCGAAAGCCTTCTGAAAGTCCAGATATAACACATCCACTGGTTCTCCACTCTACTAGTTACATCCTCGAAAAATTCTATAAGATTCGTCAGACATGATTTACCTTTCATAAATCCATGCTGACTTTGTCCAATGATTTCACCACTTTCCAAATATGCTGCTATCCCATCTTTAATAACTGACTCTAGCAGTTTCCCCACTACCGATGTTAGACTAACTGGTCTGCAATTCCCCATTTTCTCTCTCCCTCCCTTTTTAAAAAGTGGGGTTACATTAGCTACCCTCCAATCCTCAGGAACTACTCCACAATCTAAAGAGTTTTGAAAAATTATCACTAATGCATCTACTATTTCTGGGGCTACTCCCTTAAGTACTCTGGGATGCAGCCTACCTGGCCCTGGGGATTTATTGGCCTTTAATCCATTCAATTTACCTAACACCACTTCCCGGCTAACCTGGATTTCACTCAGTTCCTCCATCTCATTTCACCCCCGGTCCCCTGCTATTTCCGGCAGATTAATTAAGTCTTCCTTAGTGAAGACAGAACCAAAGTAGTTATTCAATTGGTCTGCCATGTCCTTGTACCCCATGATCAATTCACCTGCAAGGGACCTACATTTGTTTTAACTAATCTTTTTCTCTTCACATGTCTAAAAAAACATTTACAGTCAGTTTTTATGTTCCCTGCCAGTTTTCTTTCATAATCTATTTTCCCTTTCCTAATTAAGCCCTTTGTCCTCCTCTGCTGGACTCTGAATTTCTCCCAGTCCTCTGGTAGGCTACTTTTTCTGGCTAATTTGTATGCTTCATGTTTTGTTTTGATACTATCCCTGATTTCCCTTGTGATCCTCGGATCCACTACCTTCCCAGATTTATTCTTTTGCCAAACTGGGATGAACAATTGTTGTAGTTCATCCATGCAGCCTTTAAATGCCTTCCATTGCATATCCACCGTCAACCCTTTAAGAATCAATTGCCAGTCTATCTTGGCCAATTCACGTCTCATACCCTCAGTTACCTTTCTTTAAGTTCAGAACCCTTGTTTCTGAATTAATTATGTCACTCTCCATCCTAATGACGAACTCAACCATATTATGGTCACTCTTGCACAAGGGGCCACGCACAACAAGACTGCTAACTAACCCTTCCTCATTACTCAATACCCAGTCTAGAATAGCCTGCTCTCTCGTTGGTTCCTCTACATGTTGGTTTAGAAAACTATCCCGCATACATTCCAAGAAATCCTCTTCCTCAGCACCCCAGCCAATTTGATTCACCCAATCTATATGTAGATTGAAGTCACCCGTTATAACTGTTTTACCTTTGTTGCACGCATTTCTAATTTCCTGTTTGATGCCATCCCTCCCTTTGACGTCGTCTCCTCCCCTTCTCAGCTCTCCCTCAGCCCTCGGGGTCCTCCTCTTCCTTTTTCCTTTCTTCTCCCCCCCCCCCCCCCACCCTACATCAATCTGAAGAAGGATTTTGGCCCGAAACATTGCCTATTTCCTTCGTTCACTAGATGCTGCTGCACCCGCTGAGTTTCTCCAGCACTTTTGTCTACCTTCGATTTTCCAGCATCTGCAGTTCCTTCTTAAACACCGACCTGACATATTTCCCTCCAGTCTCCCTATTCCCGTTCCTTAATTAATTTTATATCCACTCTGCCCTGTCCCTTTAATCCTACTGTGTATTTTTCTCCAGTAAGTCTTTTATATATCACTTTGTGAAACAACTTTGGAAAGTCAATACACATCACATTATCTACCCGACTCTCAGCAACCTTTTGTTACTGCTATGCACTTCATCAAATCCTTTAATCACCTTAAGCACTTCAATTAGAGCAGCCCTCAATCTGCAGCATGCAAGGGATTGCATTGCCAGACTATGCAGCCGCGTAATTTAATCCTGTTTAGCATCGTATCAATTTGGTCATCACAGAGAACTACATGGCACATCATCCGAGGACGTACACACCATTGAAGATAAATGGGGATACTGTGGATAGGGTGAGCAGTTTTAAATACCTGGGAGTCCACATCTGAGGATATGACATGGACATCACACGCTGCAGCACTCGTTAGTAAGGCAAACAGCGCCTTTACCACCTCAGGCAATTGAGGAAATTCCGAGTGTCTCCGAGGATCCTCCAGTGCTTCTACTCAGCGGCTGTGGAAAGCATCTTGTCTGGAAATATCACAATTTGGTTTGGGAATTGCTCTGCCCAGGACAAGAAGGCTCTGCAGAGAGTAGGTCGTTCGGCCGAATGCACTATGAGAACTACACTCACCCCCCTGCAGGAACTATACATCAGGAGGTGCAACTCCAGGGCCAACAAGATCATGGGAGACTCCTTCCACCCCAGCAATGGATTGTTCCAGCTGCTACAGTCAGGCAAACACCTCCGTTGTCATGCTGTGAGAACGGAGAGGATGAGAAGGAGTTTCTTCCCAGAGGTCATTAGGACTATAAACTCCTATTTCTCCAGGGACTAACTTTACTGAACCACTCTGCTGTTGTGAGGTGTCTTTTTTAAATTGCTGTTTTTTTTCCTTTTTCTTCCCTCCCACAAATATGTAATATGTGAATATGTAATATGTGAAATAATATGTGATTCTGTTCCATTCTGTTTGTAGTTTGTTTGATTGTTTTTTTGCACAATACGCGAGCATTGCCACTTTTCATTTCACTGCACATCTCGTATGTGTATGTGACGAGTAAACTTGACTTGACTTGAAATACTGTCAATATCTCATCGGGTGATATTTACACCAGTCTGAGTTTCTGGTGCTCCTGTAAGGAAGAAGTTATTTTTTAACTGCTAGTATTCTGGACAGTAGTTCAGCAGATGCCCAGATTCATTACATCTAGACCTGCTTTAATACTCAGATGTGGAATCAAGAGCAAAAGGACAAACTGTTGGAGGACAATTGAGCCACAGTGGGAGGTCCAGATGGAGCACATTCCTGACAGTCATGATAGGGGTTCTTGATCAGAAATATTGACAATAGATTTTCATCAACAGTTGCTGCTCAACCCACTGAGATCCTCCAGCAGTTTTATTTTGCTTTAATACTTAACGCCTGGGATGGAGTGTTTCAGTTACGAGGAGAGGCCAGCGATACTGGGTCCGTTTTCCCTGGAGTGAAGGGGATTAAGAAACCTCCATAGGAACTTCCACAGCAGTAGTCTTATCTTACCCTGTCCTGTACACTCGCCACTGCTTCCACACTACGATGCCTCTCTGGCCAGGGCCCAAGCATCAATGGCTGCACTGTTACCCCCAAGGTCAGCAGCTGGCTGAGCAACACCCCATCGAATGCCACGTCCCTGGCGCAAGAACCTACCGTCCCTCTGGACAGCACTCACACTCTCCTAAACCTGGCACTGTGGCCACACTCCCTCTGTTGCCCTCACTCAGCACGACTGCACATCTACTCCACTCCCTCCCACCATTGGCAGCTGGTTGCAGCTGTTCCTCTACTGGGAGGAAGCCTTGCAGAGACTTGGCTCCAGCATGGGGAAGCAACATAATGTCATTGGCTAACAAAGGCACTGGGAAGTCTAGCATGAAGGGGAAGCACAGGGGTGAATAGTTAATACTCTTCAATAATCCTTCTTGCAGTGAACGTCTTCAGATATGATCTTCCTGACAAAGATTTAGAGTTTAGAAATTTAGAGATACAGCTTCGGTCCACTGAGTCCACGCTATCCATCAATTACCCATACACTAGTTTTATGTTATCCCGCTTTTGCATCCGACACACTAGTGTAAACTTACAGAAGCAAATATACCTATAAACCTTTGGAATGTGGGAAGAAACCAGATGACCCGGAGAAAACCCATGCAGTCACAGCGAGAATGTACAAACTGCACAGATAGCACCGTAGTCAGGATTAAACCCAAGCAGCAGCTTTACCATTGCATCAATGTGCCGCCAATAATTTATTCTCTGTTTCTGCTTTCAGAGGTCCTGGGATAGTTTCTGGTTGGGTTAGGCCATGGCTGGAAGTGTGTGTGGATTGTAATACGTCTTTGTTGATATTGGAATTGGTATTGGTTTATTTTTGTCACATGTACCGAGATCCAATGAAAAACGTTGTTTGCATGCTGTCTAGTTAAATCAACAGATAGTGTTAAGAGAAAAATAACCAGAGTGCGGAATATAGCATTACAGTTACGGAGAAAGTACAGATAAAAAAAGTACAAGTGTGATGAGATAGATTGGGAGATCAGGCTATATTTAGCTTATGAGAAGTTCATTCAGTAGTCTCTTAACAGCCGGGAAGAAGCTGTTCCTGCTCTGGTGGGACGTGCTTTCAAGCTTTTGTATCTTATGGGAGACGGGAGAAGAGGGATTGACAGCGGTGAAAATGGTTCTTGATTATGTTGGCTGATTTCGCGTAAGGAATGATTTGGATCACATGCAGGCAGACAGGATTAGTTTAAATTGGCATCCAGTTCAGCATAGACATTTTGAGCCGAAGGCCATTTACTGTTCCATGATCTGTGTAATTACAACACATAACTTGAAGCAATAGGCAATAGAACCATAGGTGAGTGTGAAAAAACAAAGGACTTCAGGGACATAATTTGTTACCTAAGAGGACAATGGAAGCAGATGCCTTTGTAATTTTCAACAGGGTGTTTCTGGAGGGAGAGAAATTCAGAGCGTGGCAGGGAAAGAGCAGAAGGTGTTCTTGTGCATGGGCTGAATCACTGGGCTCTGTGTTGTAACTCTGTGACTTGATATGTTCAGCACTGACCCAGTGAATAGGTTAGTCATGGTGCAGCACTATATGCTAACCGTAACCCTCCACCCGATCAGTGTCGCCCTGTTATCCTGTGACTTGTTGTGAGCACTATTTAGATGTGTCCTGACTTCTGATTAACTCCCCACTAATAGGAGAAACAAATGAAAAGGCTCTGTTTCTGTGTGAACAGGTCACATTGTTTATTCTGATCATCATTCAATTACCACATGGGTGTGTTCCAGTGAAGAGTTTTAATGAATTTGAGAAGATTAGTTGCAACAGCTAAGTGAATAAATTTCACACATAAAGTGACTGATTAAGAGATAAAATTCCAATATAATTCTAAAAGGGAGATGATAACAGAGTGAGAGATGGGGTGAGTGGAGTAAAACATCACCAGTAGGTCAATAAAGGGGGTTAAAAAGAGGTACGGCATGCTTTCCATTATCAGCTGAGGCAGAGAGTACGAATAGGACCAGTTGTATCACAGCTTTAGTTGTGTGTACAGTTGTGGTCACTGTGTCACAGGAAGGATGTGATTGTACTGGAGAGGATACGGGGAGACTCATGAGAGTGTCACCAGGAATGGGACACTGCAGCCACGGGGAACAATTGGAGAGACTGAGGTTTTTTTTGGGGGGGGGGGATGGGACAGAGGAGGCAGATGGAGGGATTGATTGAGATGCATACATTTATCAGTGGCCTCGGTAAAGGGAATAGCAAAGGCCCTTTCCCATTAGCAGAGAGGCCAAAAACCTGGAGCATAGAATTAAACTAGTTGTGCCAGGATTAGAGGGAAAATCGAACATCGAACATAGAATCTAGAACAGTACAACGCAGAAACGGGTCCTTTGGCTCGCAATGTCTGTGCCAAACATGATGACCAGTTAAACTATGCCCACATGTAATCCATATCCCTCCATTCCCTACATATTTTATGTGACTATTAAAACTTCTTGAATGCCACTATTGCATCTGGTTCCACCACCTCTCCTGGCAATACGCGCCAGACACCACAATCCTCAAAGCCAAAACCTTGCACGGCACGTCTCCTTTAAACCCCTCTGACCTTAAAGCTATGCCCTCCAGTCTTTGAAATTTCCACCCTGAGGAAAAGGTTCTGACTATCTACCCTATCGATGGCTCTCATAATGTTGTAAGCATGAATCAGGTCTCCCCTCAATCTCTAATGCTCCTGAGAAAACAAGCCAAGTTTGTCCTACCTCTTCTCCCAGCTAGTTTCCTCTAATCAAAGCAGCATTCTGTAAATCGCTTCTGCACTCTCTCCAATTCATCCACATCCTATTTGTCGTTAAGATGTATCACGAACAATGGGGGTCCTAGCACAGATCCCTGCAGAATATCACTGGTCATAGACCTCCAGGCTGAATATTGTCTTTCCATCAGTAAGCCAATTCTGAATCTAAACTACCATCACCGTGGAACCCATGCATTGTAATCTTCTGCATCAGGCTAGCATCAGTGACTTTATCAAATGGCTTACTAAAATCAAGATCCTCCAAATGCACTGGCAGGATACGTGAACTAACATCAGTGTCCTCTCCTGGGTCCACACTGAGGCCCAAATCCATTCATATAGCATAGATTACAGAATTGAAGGGGAGCTACTGAATTCAAAGCAAGCAGTAACCCCTGTTGCCTGTGTATGACAAATGAACGCAACGATCAATCAGGGCTGGTCTTTGTTGATCCCTCCTGATGAGTCTGCAATCTGTTATATTAAACAATATTGTAAGTACTAATTAATGCATTGCAACCTGTGATAAATGGAAAATCTGTTCCAGTTCAAGTGCCATCTGCGTTTACTGCTCCCTTGAGTATGTGTACCCTTTTATGCTGTTTGTCAATGTTAAAGAAAAGATACAGTTTGCAACACTCCTTTTAAGCATTCAAGCCCCTGTGGAGACTCCAGCAGACCTGCCAACACGGGAACATGCAAAGAGGGGGAACATGCAAACATTTCTAAGACATGGCCAGTGATTGAGTTGGACCCAAGTAACCTCGGATGACAGAGGAAGTCTTCCTTTGTAGAAGGAGTCAGAAAAACTGGACCCATGAGGTCAATGGTAGACGGATCAAAAGGTGTAAAAGGACATGAGGGCAATCAGAATAGCAGGGAGTGGAGGTACTGTCCTGCAGCTGTCCGTTTTTTCCCCTTCTTTTTTATTATTTTTAGTACGTTAAATGTACAGTCAGGGGGTCTAAATCTTTTATGTGTGGGGGGTGGTGGGGGGGAAGGGGGAAACTGCTTTTCTATGTCCCTACCTGGTCGGAGGGGTTGCCTTCCTCCGAGCAGCGTCTTCGACCTGTCCTCGCGGCCTACCAGCGGGTCCTGGAGCGACGTTTCCCTGAGGGGACCTGGCCAGAACATCAGCGTTGGCGGTGGCGCAGAACATCGGCGTTGGCGGCGCAGAACATCGGCTTTGGCGGCAGTGCAGCGCTGGAGCGCTATTGCGGAGCGGGCGATGCCTTTCCTGGGTCGCCGCGCTGGGACTCCAGTATGCTGGGACCGCCGAGAAAAAAACATCGTGGAGCCGCCAGCTGCGGAGCGGCCGGCTGCGACGTTTGAACTTTTTTGAACTTACATCTCGCCGAGATCACCAGTGTGCGGAGCTCCGTCTGGCGTGGTCTGTTGGCTTGGAAGCCGCAGGCTCCGGTGGGAAGGCGGTCGTTCCTGGCACCCCAAGCTGCTGGGGGTTCTCCCGACGCCGGCGTACCATCACCCGGCGAGAACATCGGGCGCCGTGGCGGCGACTGTGGAGGCCTCAATAGGCCCAAGGTGGACAAGAGGATGGGGACTGGACTTTGTGCCTTCCCCCACAGTGGGAATCACTGTGGGGGGATGTTTTGGTGTTGAATTCTTTTGTGAATACTGTGTTGTATTTTTTATTGGTGTGCTGCATGGACATCAGAATTTCCCCTGAATAGGGGGATTAATAAAGTATTTATCTATCTATCTTATCTATCTACTGGGGGGCAGTGTGTTGTGCTGGGGGGGGGGTTGGGATGGGTGGGGGAACCTGGAACTGCTGCTAATAATTTGGCCAATGTGGACCCGAGGGGACATGCTGTGCGAAGATGCTCAGAACTCATTCCTTTAACCAGAGACTGAGATGTATCCATGGCAACCCACATTTGACATTCAATGTACAAGCATGCAAATTTTTCTTGAATGCATCATTAATCAATCCATTACTACTTTTCAAACTAAATAGAAGCACAATTTACAAAATGCTACAACCATGCAGAGAGATATTTATCTGTCTACTTGGAATACATTATCCTGTCTCCCTTGTGTAACAGCTATAGGGACCTTTGACAAGGTATTTCCAATGAAGTTGTAAATATTTGTAGTTACCTATCTTAGAGTGAGACAGCAAGCACAGAGTTCATGTCTATCCCAACCTCGGGAGCTCTCTGTCAAGTCTGTACGTTCTCTCTGTGACCAAGTGGGTCCACCCCCCTCACCCTCACACCCCCCCCCCCCCCACCTCTATCGTGGATGCTCAGTTTCCTCCCACTTCCCCAAAATGGATGAGAAAATAGGCTGCTGCAAGCTACTGCTAATTTAAATGAAAGAATCAAATGGGAGTTAGTTATTGGGAGTTAGTTTCCTGAGAGATATGGAGATGGTGAATGGGGCTGATGGGATTGCTCCCTCTGAGACAGCATATGCATGATGGGCTGAACGATCTCCCTCTGTGTAAAGTAAGATCACATAAATGAGAGTATTGACGCATGTGATGGCACTCTGCAGACATATTGTCACAAAAGTAAAGCATCTGGGAAAAGCTATCGGGGGAAATCGGAGGGCAAGGGGGTAAATGGGTTCAGCTGATTATTTTGCAGCATGGTAAAGAGATTGAGAGTGTCCTGCCTGAAAGAGGGACCTGGTGTCAGGGAAGGTAATCGTGCTCCATCCAGTGGCGCATAAGGGCCATGCGTGGGAGCTCGGACTGCTGACCCCGAGCTCAGTGTGCTGTAGGCCCAGGTGTAGATCCCACAAGACCTCCCACTGTTCCCTGGCTTTTGACTCCGGTGAGCAGTCTAGACTGCCAATGCTCTGGTAGTCCAGGGTTCGGCTGTGCCCAAGCCTCCTGCAAGCTCCAACAACATTGCGAGGAGTAGCTGGTGCTGTGAAATAGTAGCACAGTGTTCCACAGTGTGGATTTGGGGCCATGAACTGTGCCTGAATATCTCAGTGGTTGATCTTTGGTATGTTATGTGCTCAAGTCCGGACAGTACAGTAGACTGGTGCAAGATAAAGACATCATGACTGCTGCCAAGACAGATATATTGGTGGTGGAATTGATTTATTTTTGTGACGTGTACTGAGATATAGTAAAAAAACTGTTAATGTGCTATCCAGCCTAATCATATTCAACATGAGTACAATCAAGTCACGCACAAGTAGAACAGGTAGCAAAGGACGAACAAAGAGAAAAATACCAATGTCCAGAATATGGTGTTGCAGAATTTCCTAGAGAAATTTCCAGAGAAAGTGCAGATTAAAATGTGCAAGAGCCTCAATGGGGTTGGTTGAGAGATCTACCTCATTAAACCTATGAGAGGACCGATAAGTGTAGTCTGATAACAGCAGGGAAGAAGCTGTTTCTGAATCTGGTGGTGCGTTCTTAGAAGCTTTTGTAATTTCTGCCAATTGGAGAGGGAAGAAGAGGGAATCACCAGGGTGATGCAGAGTTTAGCATCAACAGGTAATGCGGTCCCCACCTCCTCCAACATGGCAGCTGTGACATTGGAGGCTGGCAGAGTTCAGTGAACACATCACATGCATCGTGTGACCCCTCCCTCTTATTATTCACCACAGATCTGACTTATGGAAAATATCCTTTCATATACTTCTCCTACAATTCCTCTCCATTCAATGAGACTGACTTCTGACTGGTTCCACCATGGCCTGGTACCATGTATAGGAATGCAAGAGGGTGCATTGAGTTAGTGACTCTGACCAGTCCCTCATTGGCACAGCCTCCCCATCATCAAAAACATCTCCATGAGGTGGTGCCTCAAGAAGGCGGAATCTATCATCTAGGATCCGCATTAACCAGGCCATGCCCTCTTCTCACTACTACATCAAGCAGGAGATCCAGAAACCTGATGTCCCAAACCACCACGTGTCCACCTGAAGTCCCAAACCACCACGTGTCCACCTGAAGTCCCAAACCACCAACAGCTACCTTCCCACAACCATCAGGTTCTTGAATGGACCTGCATAATCCTAATCCCACCTCATCAACAGAACACCACAGTACACCTCTTGCACTACCATGAACTTGGTTTCTAACTGTTTTACACTAATTTCTTGTTTTTCCTTTCTTTTCACTATCTTGTAAATGTATGTGTATTTTGTGGATTGGTATTAGTTTATTATTGTCATGTGTATTGAAATACAGTAAAACAAACATTGCATGCTATCCAGCTAAACGTAAACGGGGCAATCGTTTCGCTGAACACGTTCGCTCAGTCCGCCTGAACCTATCTGATCTCCCGGTTGCCAAACACTTTAATTCCCGTTCCCATTCCCACACTGACCTTCCTGTCCTAGGCCTCCTCCATTGTCATAGTGACGCTAAATGCAAATTGGAGGAACAGCATCTCATATTTTGCTTGGACAGCTTACAACACAGTGGTATGAATATTGATTTATCTAACTTCAAGTAACCCCTGCATTCCCTCTCTCTCCATCCCTCTCCCCCCCCCCCCCCGCAAGTCGCACCAGCTTCTTGTTCTCACCTAGCAAACAATTAACAATGGTTTGTTTCCTTTATCATCGTTACTTTTTTGCATTGTTTCATTCCTTTGTTCTATATCTCTCTACATCACCATATATATCTCTCATTTCTCTTTCCCCCCCACTCTAGTCTGAAGAAAGGTCTCGACCTGAAACATCACCCATTCCTTCTCTCCAGAGATGCTGCCTGTCCCACTGAGTTGCTACAGTATTTTGCATCTGTTTCACTGAGGTATAATCTATACATAACTAATCTTTTTGTGTGATGTCTGAGTCTATGTACCTGTGATATTTCTGCAAACAACAATTTTCCTGTATCTGTATCACACTGTATTTGTGAATGTTACAATGAACGCAACTTCACTGAACTCCCTACACTTTACTTCGATCTGTGGAAAATGTTAATCATGTATCTTCTTTTTTTCAACATCATTACATTCTTATTGATTAACATGAGAATCCCACCACTGCTTCCTCTTTCCTCTGTTTTGAATCATAATTAGTGGCTGCCCCCTTAATTTATCTCTGTTCATTGCCCTAGTTGACATTATTCATCCAATTCAATCATATTTTTGTGTAGGATGGAACTGCAGATGCTGGTTTACATCGTAGATAGACACAAAAGGCTGGAGTATCTCAGCGGGACAGGCAGCATTTCTAGAGGGAAGGAATGGGTGATGTTTCAGGTCGAGACCCTTCTTGAGAAGAAGGAACTCGACCCGAAACGTCACCCATTCTTTCTCTCCAGAGATGCTGCCTGTCCCGCTGAGTTACTCCAGCTTTTTGTGTCTATCTTCAACCATATTGTTCCTGATATACAGCACTTTCCTGTGCAAGAAAACAATACCTAGATTGCAAGTGCCTGATTTACAGACACGTCGAACAAGCTCTAATAGTGTTATTACATTCAAAAGTATTATACGTACTTACGTATATACTTTGCATCATATACGTATGTATTATGTGCTTACATTCGTCATACATCATTCCTAAAAACAACTGAAGTAGTTTCCTCTCTCTCCACTTTCAGTAATTGTTCTTTTTTATCTGTCTGACATCCCTTTGATGTCATCCCTTACAACACATGGAGGTATGGTTACCATATCAAGTGATTTTTGTGTATTTTCTAACTCGTGGATAAAATTGACTTATTGATATCTGTTAGAACGGAAGCCATTCATTTCCCATACACTCTTATTTTTCATCCTCATAATATTTATGGAAGGCATTTATATATGACATTCTTAAAGGTTATTCACCTAAAATATTAACCTGTTTCTCTGTCTACAGTTGCTGTCACACCATTTTGAATACTATTTTACAGAGTATTTTTCCGAAATTCCAGCATCCTTTAGGTTTATATTATTGCCATCTTGCTACATTTGCAACTTGGCTCTCAACCATTTTTCTCCCAAAATATACGTTACTGTTGCAGCAACAGAACTAAATTAAACAAAGCAATTTAAAACAGTTGAATAAACAAAAATATTATTTTCATTTTAATTGAAGAGAAGGATCAATACTCAGTGCCAATAAACCTCACTACAAGTTACTTTCTCTTCTGATGAAAAATTACATAAAATAATGAAACCTGTCCATGATGTCCACTGTTCCCTGTTCAGATGCATTCCCAAACGATTACTGACCCTATTGTGTCTCCCACATTCTAATCCTCTGCCAACTGTTTGGAGTTCAGACCAAACGGATATCGTTCTTGGAAAAATCATGTTCAAAGATTCTTCCAGATACTCACTCCAATATCAACCTGAGTCAACAATGCAGCCATTACGCCCTGCCCTGCCACACACTGGGATACATCGTACAATAGTTAGGATCTTCACACATTTGGAATGGACAGTTTTTGCACTGTAAATTAATTTATTGTAATTGCCATTTTTATACATAATTATAAAACCTGAATGCAATGCAGCTGGAAATTGTAGCGCACTTTAAATGGTCTGAATGGTTTATTTACCTCAGTGATAAATGAAGGATTCAATGTTTGCACAACACTGTTCATAAAACGTGTCTGCATTGCAAAGATATCCTGTTACAAGCAGAATGAGACAGAGATTAATTTCAGGACAGCAGTATATTTGTTATCATTTTAAAACAATAAAAGCGTGTAAAACGGTGTTTACCGTTCCTATTCCTGCCGCAACTTCCCGAGGATGGCCCTGAACACAGGGGTTCCTTTGCTTATCAATCACCGTATAATTACACAGTGAACATACCGGGGGCTGTTTAGATATTGCAGCTCCCGTGTTCCAAGCAGCTTGCATTGAACACATTTATATCTGCAAACTGTAAAATGTTATTTCTAACAAATTCATTTCACAGTGTTGAGTGCAAGAATATGGCATGAAGCAATGCCAGCAACCTTACAGCACAGCATCTACTGAGCAATAAATCACAAAATGCCAGCACAGTGAGAACCTATGGTTCTAACTGGTCAGTAGAAACCTGCCGTTAGAAGTAAAGGAATGCTCACTATGTTCCTTCACTTCCTCTGTCACCCAGATCCTCTGGCCACTACTAGATCAGGAAGATTGTTTGTGTCTTCCTTAGTGAAGACAGATCCAAAGTACCTGTTCAACTCATCTGCCATTTCCTTGTTCCCCGTAATAAATTCACCGTTTTCAGTCTTCAAGGGTCCAACTTTGGTCTTAACTAATTTTTTCCTCATCACATACGTAAAGAAGCTTTTACTATCCTGCTTTATATTCTTGGCTAGCTCACCTTCGTACCTCATCTTTTCTCCCCGTCTTGTCTTTTTAGTTATCTTCTGTTGTTCTTTAAACATTACCCAATCCTCTTTCTACCCGCTCATCCTTGCTACATTGTACTTCTTCGCTTTAAGCAGCAGGGGGATCTAGGAGTACAAGTGCATAGTTCTCTGAAAGAGGTATCGCTGGTAGATAGGATGGTAAAGAAGGCTTTTGGTGCACTGGCCTTCCACAATCCGGGAATTGAGTATAAAAGTTGGAATATTATGTTACTTGTACAAGGCACTGGTGAGGCTGCACTTGGAGTATACCATCATCTGTTATTCTCTCCTTCTATAGACACAAAAAGCTGGAGTAACTCAGCGAGACAGGCAGCATCTCTGTAGAGAAGGAATGGGTGATATTTTGGGTCGAGAGCCTTCTTCAGACTGAAGTAGGGTCTGAAGAAGGGTCGCGAATCAGAAATGTCACAGCTTCCTTCTCTCCAGAGATCCTGCCTGTCCCGCTGAGTTACTCCAGCTTTTTAGGTCTATCTTTGGTTTAAACCAGCATCTGCAGTTCCTTCCTACACATTCTCTCCTTCTATGTTCACTTCGAGTATTGTGTTCAATTTTGGTCACATCACTATGTGAAAGGTGCCATTAAATTGAAAAGGATGCAGAGCAGAGTTATGTAGATGTTGCCTGGACTGAAGAGCCTTAATTATAGTGTGAGATTGGGCATGTTTCCGTGCTGTATGACTTTATGGCTCTATGCCCTTACTGACACCACTTGGCCATCACTGACATCAGGTGTCCATCGCTGACACAGACTCTCGGTAACCACCTATTACTGACACCAGGTGATTGCCCCTCAGCGACATCAGAAGGCCAGCCCTCACAGGAATGACGTGACCATCACTGACACAAGGTGACCCACCCTCATTCAGGGGACCACCCCTCTGGCATCAAATGACCATCACTGCGACCATCACTGCGACCTGCATTACTCACGCTAGATGACCATCACGGACACCCCCCTCACTTCACCAGTTGACCAATTCTCTCTGACATGATTTGACCATCACTGACACCAGGTGACCATCTCTCTTGGGCTAACAATGGAAATTCACAGCTTAATAGGGATATACATCGTAAATGGGTCCTTTGTCCCATCAACCATTCATTTCCACTGATCCCATTTTAATTCTCCCCACATACCCATCAATTCTCCTCAAATTCCACTACTCACTTGCACACTCATATACAGAGACCAATTAAGCTACAAACATCTTAGGTTCACCTCTGGGATGTGGGAGGAACCAGAGAACCCAAAAGAAACGTATGTGTTCGCACGAAGAACATGGAAACTCCACACAGACAGCACTGGAGGTCAGGATTGAACCCAGGTTGCTGGAGCTATGAGGCAGCAGCTCTACTTGCTGCACCACAGTGCCACCCACGGAGGACACTATGTGCCATTTAGAATCAGTTTTTTTACCTATCCTTCCACTTTTTCCATTTGTTTGTGTAACGTCCAAGGTCCTTTTGTTGTTCCACAGTATCCTGCCATTCAATTATATTTTCTAGATTTGCAACACCTCCCAAATGCATTACCTCACACCTCACTGGATTAAATTTGATTTATGATTTTCTGTCCAGCTGACCAGACAATCGATATCTTCCTTCAATCTGAAGCTTTCCATCTCAATGTTGATCAAGTGGACAATTATTTTGTCAGTTCCACTTTTTATCATTCCTCTACCTTCATGTCTAATCACTGACTTAAGGCACAACTGTGGTAACTATCTTCCTTCATGAAATTCCCATAAACCATTGTCCTCTGCTTCCCACCACTTGGATAATCTTGCATCCAATTTTCCACTCTCCCTTGGATTCCAAGAGTATTTAGTTTTTGACCAGTCTGCTACTGTTTGTAGGACCTTGTCGGGAGCCTTGATGTACATATTGAGACGATCTTGTTAGTGATTTAGAAAATTAAATCAACTTTGTTAAACAGGACATCCCTTAACACATCGATAGCGATTTCCCTTGATAAATCTGTGTCTAAATCAAGATTCATATTATACATTACATTTTTTCTAATAATTTGTCCATCACCAAAGTTAAACTACCTGGTCTGAATTTTAAAAAAGCAAAAAGAGAAGTATATCAGTATTGGTTTATTATTGTCATGTGTATCAAATTACAGTGAAAAACTGATTTGCTTGTTATCCAAACAAATCATATGGGTCATGAGCCCATCAAGTTTTGCAGCAGTGTTAGAGCTACAGATCTAATGTGCAGGCAAAACGTGTGGAAGGGCTGCAT
This sequence comes from Amblyraja radiata, assembly GCF_010909765.2. Lineage (NCBI taxonomy): Eukaryota > Metazoa > Chordata > Chondrichthyes > Rajiformes > Rajidae > Amblyraja > Amblyraja radiata. The sequence goes on from NC_045973.1 coordinate 24,379,854, forward strand.
CAAGGTAGATTGGAAGATCAGGAATTCATTTCTCGCAAATGTGAGGTCTGTTCAAGAGTCTGATATCAGGGGAGAAGAAACTGTTCTTGAATCTGGTTGTATGTCTTTTCAAGCTATGATGCATCTGGATAGTGAGAGAGAATAGATGCTCCATAGATGCTCCCTCACCGGCTGAGTTTTTCCAGCATTTTTGTCCACCGTGCATCTGGATAGGATGCTTTCAATGGGGCACCTGGAGACATTGGGGAAATGTCTTTGGTGACAATAATCCAACTCTGTCCAAAGATAGACACAAAGTGCTGGATTAACTCAGTGGGCCAGGCAGCATCTCTGGAGAAAACGAATAGGTGATGTTTCGGGTCGGAACCCTTTAACCGACTGATTAAAGTAAAGGAGGGGACTGGAAGCAAGAAAAGACCAGGACAAATCAGAGTCGGCTGGCCGACCAGATATGTCCTGGTCTCTTCCTGCTTCCAGTCCTGCTGAGTTACTCAGCATTTTGTGTCTATCTTTGGTATAAACCATCATCTGCAGTCCCTTTTATTACACCTAGTCTAACTAACTATTTAGCTTATAGCTAATACATCTAATACAGGCAAAATTCTGGTAAACCTTTTCTGTAACCCCTCTGAAGCCTTCACATTCTCTCTGCAATGGGGTGACCAGAACTGTTCACAGTACTCCAAATACAGTCTCATCAAAGTCCTATAGAATTGCAATATGACTTCTTGACTTTTATCCTCTATTTTCTAAGTCATACTCATGTATGCTATGATTTGATTTGACTGGATAGCACACAAAGGTTTTCACTGTATCCGTACATATGACAATAATAAACCAATACCAAAATCTTCATCCTGCAGCCGGAGATTTTTGAAAAATAATAATCAGAGCAATTACCCCTCTCATTTCATGTAACTGCCTGGGATATATTTCATCCAGACATGGAAATTTATCAACTTTTAAGGATGCTAATCCCCTTTCACAATTTTACCCCATTCAATATTTCATACTTAACTGCAATATCAACATCACCTGCCTTTTTTGTGAAGAACCTTAACCGTTCCATTTTCCCCTGCACACCGGTATTTGGTTTGATATACAAGGCCCTTGTCTTTCCTTCGATTTTTGCTTGTTCTTTAGACACATAATAAATAGCTTTGATTTTACTTGTCAATATTCTTTCTCGTTCTCTATTTGCTTTCCAGCTTTCTCCTCCTACACTTTTCTGTATGCTTCAGGGTTTCTGCCACTCTAAACTCTCGATGTTTGGACAGAGCTTCCCTCTTTTGTCTTCACTTACTTTTATGCTCCTTGTTATGAGTCAATGATTCAGTTAAAGTCAATGATTCAATTATGCTTTATATCAATATATTCATATGATATCATTATATTCATGATATTATCCAGGGATTGGATTTGAGAGTACAATCTTTCTCTTTGTGGGGAAAAAGTTTACAATGCTTTCCTTGAATCTCCTATTTAAATGTTTGTTACTGCTTGGTGACTGATTTACCTTGCCGGAGTCTGCTTCCAAACCATTTTTACACAATAGCGCCTTAATTCTGTCAAATTTGCCTTATCCCATTTCGACCTACAGCACAGAAACAGGTTATTTGGCCCATCACATCCATGCCAACCCTTTTGACTATCTACACTATTCCCATTTGCCCACATTAGGTCCACATACTTCTGTCTTGCTATTCACGTGTCTGTATGAATGTCTCTTAAACATGATGATTGTGTCTGATTCCACATTATCCTCTGACAGCACATTCCATTTTCTGTTTAAAAAAAACTTTCCTCTCATTTAAAACTTCTTCCTCTTACCTTAGAGTTGTGCCTTCTTGTTTTTACACGTTCTTCCCTTTGGTGAATACAGACAAGAACTATTCAAGACCTCACCCACATCCCTTGGTTCCACACATTGATTACCTCTATGTTTGCCACTCTTTCTCCAGCTACCCTCTTTCTCCTGCTATACTTATAGAAGGATAAGTATATTGTGATTCTCCTTCATTTTATTTTCCAATGATATTCCATGGCCCTCCATTTGGCCACCGACAGTAATTTTTTTCCTAAGTTTCTCATAATATCCAAATTTCTCGAGAGAACTAGTTATATGTTTCCTTTTTATTCCTGATCAAACCTTCAATGACAGTTTATCATCCAAAGTTTCCTAGTCTTTTCATCTTTGCGTATCTCTCCATCAAAATGTGTTAGCACTGAACTATTTCTAACTCCCTTTTAAAATATCCCCCACATCAGTTGTTGCTTCACCCAGAACCATCTGCTCCCACTCTACTTTTGCCCGGTTCTCTCTAAAACTATTGAAGTCAACCATCTCCCAAATTAGAACATTGTTAAGGACCGTCCTCATCTCCTTCCATAACTACCTCCAAATCTGAAGAATTCTGGTCACTGTTGCCAAAATATTCTCCCACTGACACTTCGACCACCTGCCCGAAGATAAAGTCAAGCAGTGCCACTCTCAAGTACGACTATCTGCAAATTGTTTCAAAAACTCTTTTGAACATACGTAACAAATTCCGCCCCATCTAAGACCCTTGTTGTAAGGCAATCCCAGTCAATGTTAGAAAGACAAAATCCCCCACTACTATAACCCTTTTGCTCTGACGACTTTCTGCGATTTTATGATATATCTAATAATAATAATAATGGATGGGATTTATATAGCGCCTTTCTAATACTCAAGGCGCTTTACATCGCATTATTCATTCACTCCTCAGTCACACTCGGTGGTGGTAAGCTACTTCTGTAGCCACAGCTGCCCTGGGGCAGACTGACGGAAGCGTGGCTGCCAATCTGCGCCTACGGCCCCTCCGACCACCACCAATCACTCACACACATTCACACACAGGCAAAGGTGGGTGAAGTGTCTTTCCCAAGGACACAACGACAGTATGCACTCCAAGCGGGATTCGAACCGGCTACCTTCCGGTTGCCAGCCGAACACTTAGCCCATTGTGCCATCTGTCGTCCCTTTGCGCCATCTGTCGTCCCTGCTACTCTTCTAGTTCCCACTAACTATTGGGAGGCCTATAGAATAACCCCAGCAAAGTGAATGCCCTTCTCGTATCCCTAGGTTCTTCCCATGTGGCCTCACTGGATGATCCCTCCAGGGTATCTCCTCTAATACTGCTGCAATGTTCTCCCTAATCATTCATTCAAATCCCCTCCTTTATTGCATTCCTCTCAGTCATGTCTGAAACCTCTACACCCTGCAATAAAATTGTAATTCCACCTGCTGATCCGTGCTTGAAGCTCTCCTGATTTACCCGAGGCTCCTTGCATTAAAGCAAAGTAGTTAAACCTGCCAGTTCTCCCACCATCCCGAACCTGCCTCTGTCTGCACTACCTACTGCTTGATTTACCCTCTAAATTTGGAACCTTCTCTCAACTTGCTGCACTGCAACTCTGCTTCCCATTCCAGCTGTCAAATTAGTTTAAATCCTCCCGTGTGGCCTCCCTGCAAGGATATTTGTCCCTTTCCAGTTTAGGTGCAATCCATCATCCTTGCACCGTTCCCACCTGCCCCAGATCCAATGATCTGAGCGGATCTCTTTTGGGACAGGTGGAATATGTGCAAGAAAGCGGACTGACAGGAGGCGCAGGTGGACACAATTCCTACAGGTGTAGTCACAGGGGACATTGGAAATTACATGGATCTCTCACTCTCTGCAGAAAGGGCAGGCCACTACTCTCACTTTCATATCCTTTAGTTTAGTTTAGTTTATTGTCACGTATCGTTACGGTAGAGTGAAAATCTTTTTTGTTGCGTGCTATCCAGTCAGCAGAAAGACTATACATAATTACAATCAAACCGTCCTCAGTGTACAGTAACAGGATAAAGGGAATATGTTTAATGCAAGATAAAGTCCAGTAAAGTGCGATTAAAGATATCCGAGCGTCTCCAAAGAGGTAGATGGTAGGTCAGGTTCGCTCTCTAGTTAGTGATGGGATGCTCAGTTACATAACGTCTGGGAAGTTGTAGTGTGGTACAACTTTTCAAACTTCTGTAGCACTTACCTGATGGGAGAGGGAAGAATAGGGAGTGTCCGGGGAGAGACACGTTCTTGTTTATGCTTGTTTAGGCAGTGTGAAGTGTGGATGGAGTGAATGGAAGGGAGGTTGGTTTGTGTGATGGTTTGGGGTACGTCCACAATTCTTTACACTTTCTTGTGGTCTTAGATGGAGCTATTCCCAAACCATGCTGTGATGCATCTCGATAAAATGCTTTCTACGGCGTGTCTGTAGAAGTGCCCAGTCCATTCCAAGAGACATTAAACTTTACCTGACCACTACCCCGCACCAAAACGAGACACTTGCCACAGCCTGCACTTTGACCACTTGCCTATTGACCTTGCAGCTCTCACAAAATGGCCACTCTCACTAGAGCTGACTCTTTTCATATATCTCGCTCATTGCCAATCATGCATCTAACAATAGACAATAGGTGTAGGAGTAGGCCATTCGGCCTTTCGAGCCAGCACCGCCATTCGCTGTGATCATGGCTGATCATCCACAATCAGTACCCCATTCCTGCCTTCTCCTCATATCCCCTGACTCCGCTATCTTTAAGAGCTCTATCTAGTAACTCTCTCTTGAAAGCATCCAGTGAATTGGCCTCCACTGCTTTCTGAGGCAGAGAATTCCACAGATTCACAACTCTGTGTGAAAAAGTTTTTTCTCATCTCCGTTCTAAATAGCTTCCCACTTACTCTTAAACTGTGGCCCCTGGTTCAGTCCATACAGTTTATCTTGATATCTCATCCATTCTCAGGACTGATATTTGTTCTTCCAGTCCTTTTACATCCCCTCTTTATCCCATCTAAAAACTTTGTATCCAGGAGTCTTAAACTGACAGTCCTGCCCCTCTTTAAGCCCCATTTCAATAATAGCTAAAATATCATATGTCCACTTTACCTAACTGTGCCTTATTCACTTTGCTCCTTGCATTTAGCATTAAATCATTTGATACAACCAGATTCCATTTTTTCTATAATCAGCTTTTATGTTAAGCGGCACCCAACTATTACTCCATGGGCATGATGACATTTAGTTATATTCAATGCAACATTACTTTGGTCTGAAGGCAAAGTATTGCAAATGCTGAAAAATCCGAAATCAAAGATAAAATGATGGAAGCACTTATTCTACAGAGAGAAATAGGTGAGGAAGTCTCGCTGAGTTTGTGTCAGGCATTGGAGAGAATTAATCTGTGGAGCTTTGCCTGTGCTCATTTGCCATACATTAAGGGGAAATGAAAACAGAGAATACTCTGCAACTGATCTACATCTGCAGAGAGAAAAACACAGGTAATATTTTAGGTCAAAGTATTTCTGAGAAAGACTGAGAATACTGAGAAACTGAAACCTGACAAATGAAGAAAGTGCTAAATTAATGCCACGAAGGAAGGAAGGAGAGGCAGGGAGAACAAACTGAAGATCTATGATTGGGGGTGAGCAGGAAAGACTGTACATTTACTAACAAGGTATTCATGGCAAACTTGACAACCATAAAACTGCCTTGACTCTAAATTTACAACTGCTCATTATGTTAACTTGATGAAATGTTACAACATATTCTCCTCATACATTGAGTCTGTGAAGATCGGTTCACATAGAGTGAGACAGGGAAGGTTAGTTCTTCCTGCATTTGGTTTTGGAGTGGTGAACATGGCTGACACTGGTGCTCATCACTGCCTCTGTTATTGTGGGAAGTTTGATTCAGTATTGTGGTGCTATATCTGCAGCCCAGTTCTTCCAACCAGAACACTAGTTGTTTCTGTGTTCTACTTAACTGCTCACAGACTCTACCACCCTCAGAACTTCAAATCTTTCCCATCTAACTTGTTGCAGATGTGAAACTATTTGATGGTGTTCACAATTTTTGTCCAGGTTCCTATTTCTTATGAATTCTTAGAACAGTTTTATACATTTTAATCCCTTTTACTATTATGTTCGTGTCACAGAAGAAAATATCTCATGAAAATCATTAAATATTAAACTACCTCATGGATGCTTTGAAAATTATTAAACACATACAATATATTCTCAAAAAAAATCATTATAAAATGAAGCATTCGAAAAGTACATATCAAATGCCACAACTGTTCCTCTCTCAAGATATTTGACAATATATTGATATTAAAACAGCAGCACAAAATCTGTTGGTGTTAGAAAATGAATAGGATTTTTGTAATCATGACCTTTCCACTTTAAATGGCTTTAAAGTGACTTGAGAGGTGACATTTAGAAAGATGGGAAAATGTATTTTATTTTTATTATTTATTTATACAGATTCTGTTAAATCACAGTGAGACAGTAAATTTCCCCACAAAGTCGTGTTGCATCAGCTAACCTTTTTTGGTACTAACTTAGATGATGTGGGCATCAGCAGTTTTGCCTGAACTTACTGCTACCTCTCAGAGGCTCTTATCTCTGGCCTTTGTTTGCAACCATCTTCCTCTAAAAAAAAACCCTCTCACCTGTGTTGACCTATTGGCTGCCACGCTTTCTCCTGCCTCTTCCCTTACCAGCGTTCTTCTCCCCCCTCCCCCACAATTAGTCTGAAGATAGGTCTCGACTCGAAACGTCACCTCTCTGGATAGAGTGGATGTGGAGAGGATGTTTCCACTGGTGGGCGAGTCTAGGACCAGAGGTCATGGCCTCAGAATTAAAGGATGTACCTTTAGGAAGGAGATGAGGAGGAATATCTTTAGTCAGAAGGTGGTGCATCTGTGGAATTCATTGCCACAGAAGGTTGTGGAGGCCAAGTCAATGGATATTTTTAAGGCAAAGATAGGTAGATTCTTGATTAGTGAGGGTGGCATGGGAGAGGGCATGATAATGGGGTTAGGAGAGATAGATCAGCCATGATTGAATGGCGGAGCAGACTTGATGGGCCGAATGGCCTAATTCTGCTCCTATCACATAACTTATGAACCTCTCCAAGTTCTCCAGGGATGCTGCCTGACCTGCTGAATTACCCGAGCACTTTGTGTCCTTTTGTGTATTAACAAGCATCTGCAGTTCTTTGTTTCTCCAGAATGGTGGTTATAGACAGGTTGAACCAAAGGGTCTGTTTCCATGCTGTATGGCACTATGACTGTTTGACATTTATAGCAGAAACGTATTTGCTGAAAATGTGATATATACAACTGAGTAGCTAAAACCATTTAATTCAGTAATGTCCTGAGGGTGCAATGTGCCCCCCTACATTGTGGTGATGTTATGACCAACAGGAAGGACCAGAGGAGTTGGAGAGGGCATAGAAAAGGTTTTTCAGAATGCTGCCTGTGTTCGAGGGTATGAGAGGTTGGACAAACTTGGATTGTTTTCTCTAGAGTGTTGGAGACTGAGGGGAGACCTGATGGAAGTATATGTAAGGATGAGAAGCATAGAGAGTGTGGACAGTCAGAACCTTCTTCCCCACGTGGAAAAGTCAAAGACTAGGAAGTGTAGCTTTAGGTTGAGAGGGGAGAAGTTTGAAGGAGGTGTGCGGGATACGATTTTTATGCAGAGGCTGGTGAGTCCCTGGCAGGGCTGGCCTTTGGAGGTGCGGGGCCCAATTGGGAAAAATCTCCGTTGAAATATAAATAAATAATTATAAATGAGTCACGTGTCGTGAGTAACATGACAATTCGGGGGAGAGTTCCTTTCACAGCGTGTGGGGAGTCTAGCCAGGGGTAAAGTTGCGAGGAGGGAATGAGCGTTGAGAAGGAGGGGGTCGGGTTCATGCCAGTAACTCTCACTCACCGCTGCGGGTGCCACCGCATTGTGGCCGCTTCCCATCAGCTGCTAGCAATGAGGGATAGACTTGGCTATACCTCAGTACAGCAACATCAAGAACGCTGTACTGAGGGATAACAAAGTCTATCCTTCTTGGCTAACAACCTAACCTTCGGCCTCCAAGATGCAGGTACATTTTCCAGCAATGTTACAAAATTTTGAGATTTAAAAAATCAAGTCTGCAATTTTATCTAACTCGGAAATTGAAGATAGACAAAAGCTGGAGTAGCTCAGCAGGACAGGCAGCGCAGCGACTCTGGAGAGAAGACCCTTCTTCAGACTGAACTGAACTCTCGTCGGTGAGAGTACTTGCGATTGTTTGAAGAAGGGTCTCGACCAGAAACGCAACCCTCTCCCCAGAACCCCTGCCCGTCCCGCTGAGCCACCACAGACAGGGAGTTGAAGGTAGACACAGGGGGGTCCACCTTCAACTTCAGAGCCAAACAAAAAACGCAGAGCGTTGTAGGAACTCAGCGGGCAAGGCAGCGCCCACGGAGGGAACATATCACTTATCAGGAGCCGCCACGGACCAGGACTCTCTCCCCCCCCCCCCCCAACAGAAAGGAACCGCAGATGCAGTCATCACCGCAAAACGTCGAAGAAAGAACTGTAGATGCTGGAAAATCGAAGGTAGACAAAAATGCTGGAGAAACTCAGCGGGTGTAAGGCAGCATCTATGGAGCGAAGGAAATAGCCGGGTCTGAAGAAGGGTTTCGACCCGAATCGTTGCATATTTGCTTCGCTACATAGATGCTGCCTCGCCCGCTAAGTTTCTCCAGCATTTTTGTCTACCGCAAAACATCAATGATCCCGGGAATGCCGAGAGAGCAAGAGAGAGAGGTGGGGAATGGGAGAGATAGAGAGAGCGCACGGGAGAGATAGAGCGCACGGGAGAGAGAGGGAGGGAGAGAGCGAAAGACAGAGAGACACAACGTGGGTCGGTAGGTAAATTGAATGACTAACCTGCTGCAGACCAAGAAGAAGTTCTCACTCATGATCAAAGGTCCTATAGCGGAGCTATAAGATCTTTGCTCATGATGGTGAGTTTTAAGAAATTCAATGTGTCATTAATGCATCAATCTACATTCCTCAGTAAAATGTAATTATGTTTTGAAGAAGTGTTAATGACGCCGCGTGAATTGTATTCAAAGGAACGCAGCGTCATTAATACTTCTTCTAAAACACAATTACACATTTACTGAGGAATGCGGATCCATGCATTGATGACGCATTGGATAACGAATTGTTAACACAAGTCTAACACATCGTTTGTGTCTGATAGCCGTACAGCGTCTGTATTCCATGTACAAAACCATGTAAGTTTTGTAAAAAAATCCGTATGGCGAAATTTTTTTTCTCATCTTTATATAACAAAGCGAATTTGTATTTCCATATGAAATACGGAAAATTAACGCGGGGCCCTCCTTGGGCGCGGGGCCCAATTTGGAAAAATCGGTCCAATCGGCCTAGGGCCGGCCCTGGTCCATGGAACATGCTGCCAGGTATGGTGGTGGAGGCAGATGGTGGTGTTTATGGGACGTAGATAGGCACATGGATAAGGTGGGAATGGAGGGATATGGATCACATGCAGACAGAGGAAATTAACAATATCATGTTCGGCACAGACATTGTGTGTTGAGTTGCTTTTGGATTGGCTGTGGCCATTTCAGTCTGGTTCAGATTGGCCATTGAGTCCAGTTGCATTCAGATTGGGCATGGTTAAATTGTCTTGGATTTGGATTGGGTGTGATCAGGTATGGTTAGGTTTTGATTGGCCATTGTTGAATCTGGTTTAGATTGGCCACAGCCAAATCGGGTTCTTATTGGCTGTGATTGGATTGGGTTTTGATTGGCCATGATTTCATAAGATCATAAGATCAAAAGTGATAGGAGTAGAATTATGCCATTCAGCCCATCAAGTCTATTCCGCCATTCAATCATGGCTGATCTATCTGTTCCTCCTAACCCTATTCACCTGCCTTCTCCCCATAACCTCTGGCACCTGTAATAATCAAGAATCTATCTCTGCCTTAAATATATTCACTGCCTTTGCCTCCACAGTCTTCTGTTTTGGTCTGGTTTTAATTGGCTGTGGCAGGGTTGGATTTTGATTAACTGAGGATCGGCTGGGTTTTGATGAGATTTCTAAACAGAATTCTGTGGAGTTTGAGTGTGCAGCCTGAACCCCAGGCCCTGAAACTTCCCTGCAGCCCGTTCAGCATCCAAACTCAGGTCGGTTCTAGAGCAACCTGCTTCCCATGCAGCGGAGCAGACAAACAAGACCCTCTTAGATGCTGGAATCTTGAGCAAAAAACTAACAGCTTGAGAAACTCAGCAGTCCAGACAGTATCTGTGGAGGGAAATGGACAGACAACATTTTGGGTCAGGATCTTTCTTCTGATTAATGGAGAAGGGAGATAACTGGTAGAGACTGAGATGAGGGGAAGAGGTGGGCAAGAACTGACAAGGCAGAACATGGGCACAGAGCAGCAGGAATCGCAGATTTCATAAGTTTATGTTATAGGAGCAGAATTGGGTCATTCTGCCCATCCACGGCTTATGCCATCTCCCTGGTCCTACCCTCATCCCTGGAACATCTGGATAAGAGGGACACCTAGGTCAGACAAGAAGGGTCTCGACCCGAAAAGTCACCCATTCCTTCTCTCCAGAGATGCTGCCTGTCCCGCTGAGTTACACCAGCTTTTTGTGTCCAAATTCATAGACTACTGCTCTGCTTTCAGTACCATTATCCCAGCCAAGCTCATCACCAAACACGTGGAACTTGGAATCAGCACTCACCTCTGCAACTGAATCCTTGACTTCCTGACTAACAGACCACAACCAATGGGGCAGACAATAAATGCTGGCTTTGCCATTGATGCAAAGATCCCAAACAGCAATATTTTAGGATATTAACCATTGGCAGTTGGTCAGTTACTGGCTCTTCATAAGTAGCAGTCCATGCATGAACAGAGGGAGCCTCTCTATAGAGGTCTCAGTCGCTGCTGTGTCGTGACTCCTTTGGTCCTGAGCTCCAATTCTGATCTTTGTGCAATCAGGTTTTCTGTCAAGATCCCTTCTCACCCTCGTCCTTTTAGGTTGTCTGACTCATTTTCCACCTTTTCCTGGCTTTTCTTCAGCCCTCGTGAATCCACCAGTGAGACACCGATGGCAGAGGGTGTTAATTCTTGCTCAGCACCTCCCAGACTGAACAACTATCACTGCCACACTCAATACCTCTGAAGTAATCTCCATTCACTCCCACAACGCTGATGTAACAGCAGTGCCAGTAAATTGTTTCCACAATGCTTGCTGTTTTACCGCACTCACAAACCACAACCTCTATTTTTCTCTTGCCTAGTATTTACAAAGCAAATACCGCAGGATAGAATTTGTAGCCTGTCCTTTAAGGCTTTCTTATCATCAGCACCAGACTGGTCTCCCTTACTCTTTTAATCTGACAGCCCATTTAAAGGTTACACTCATAAACTTTACTTCTAAAGTCAGTTTAATATATGTATTAAAAATATCCATCATGGGCCGTGTAGACTCTTAATGAAAACTAGATTATCTATTGATTATTTTAAAGTGTGAGAATTACCGATGGGAATTGGGTTGTGTCAGTAACAGTACTATTAGTTTTGTTGGGAATGTCAGCTAGATAGATTACACTGATGGTGAGTTCCTGCTTTTGTATGATCTGACACGTCGAGATAGTCTTATTTTTTAATTCATTAAATATCTGGTAGATCTTTGTCGCAAACTGGTTACAAATTGATATATTGTCGGCCTCTGATTTCCCTCAGAGAAAATTTCAGGTCCAATTGGATGTGCTATAACTTCTTAAATAATGGGAAGAATTTAGTCAATTGTATTTTAAATTTGACTAAAATATTGCATGGAATGGAAACAGTGATGCTTGAAATGGAGATCTGGCTGGTTGATAAGTAATGCATCTATCTCTCGGGTACTAATTAATATCATTATTAATTAATACCAATGTCTAGGTACTAATCAGACCATGTGGTCCCACTGGTCTGTACCTGCCTGGATAAGCTGTGGATATCCAATTGCACTGGGCATCCACATCCAACCACAACGGGCAGCAGCCGGGAATGAGTTGGGTAGTGAGCGTGGATCAATAACTAGCTTCAAACGGCAGTTCGTCGCTCTGCCACTGGATATTGCCAGTGGACAGAATAGGGTGGTCTCCCATCAGTAATTTTAATCTGTCTTAAATACCTCCCACTTCGTTCAGAGATATTTAAAAGCCATTCAAATTGAAATAATTGATTGACACAAACACTAACAGCATTGTTTTTAAAATGAGATAATTAAAATCACATAAAAACACTCAGAAATAATCGAAAGTATTGAAGTGAAACAATCTAGATAGTAAACTTACCTTCCCTCTACCTCCTGATCTGTGGGCGTGGCATTCCTAGCAGCAGCAGGGGATCCGAACCTACACCAGGCCCCAGTGTTGGAAAGCCCACGCAGACAGCCCTGTGCTTGGACACTGTGTGAAGTCACAGCAAGTGTGCAGAACCTCTCCCCTCCTCCACCCCCACCCACCAGATACAGAAAGCAATTGATAAGGTTCCACATAGGAGATTAGTGGGCAATATTAGGGCACATGGTACTGGGGGTAGAGTGCTGACATGGATAGAAAATTGATTGGCAGACACAAAACAGATGGCACAATGGGCTAAGTGTTCGGCTGGCAACCGGAAGGTAGCCGGTTCGAATCCCGCTTGGAGTGCATACTGTCCTTGGGCAAGACACTTCACCCACCTTTGCCTGTGTGTGAATGTGTGTGAGTGATTGGTGGTGGTCGGAGGGGCCGTAGGCGCAGATTGGCAGCCACGCTTCTGTCAGTCTGCCCCAGGGCAGCTGTGGCTACAGAAGTAGCTTACCACCACCGAGTGTGACTGAGGAGTGAATGAATAATGCGATGTAAAGCGCCTTGAGTATTAGAAAGGCGCTATATAAATCCCATCCATTATTATTAAAACAAAGAGTAGGGATTAACGGGTCCCTTTCAGAATGGCAGGCAGTGACTAGTGGGGTACCACAAGGCTCGGTGCTGGGATTGAAGCCATTTACAATATGCATCAATGATTTAGATGAAGGGATTCAAAGTAACATTAGCAAATTTGCAGATGACACAAAGCTGGGTGGCAGTGTGAACTGTGAGGGGGATGCTATGAGAATGCAGGGTGACTTGGACAGGTTGGATCAGTGGGCAGATGCATGGACCTCTCCATCATAACCTCACCACTTGGGCTTCGTCATCAATACCTCACCAATGGGACAACTCTACTGTTGCTCCAGCACCAGGTCCTCTCCATCAATACCACAAAACTGGGACCTCTTCATCAATACTCCACTACTGAGATCTTTCCATGATTACCTCACCACTGGGACAATTCTACTGATGCTCCACTGCCAGGACCTCTCCATCGATGCCTCACCACTCGCACCTCTCCATTGATACCCAGCCACCAGGACCTCTCCTCCGTGACCCTTCACCTAAGCTATATCAATACATCTACATTATGGCTGTCACCTTGTGTTCTCTGGGCAACAGATAGTGGGTGTTTGGGAGAATGTGAAAGGCTGCTGCAAAGAGGCAGCCTGTGGACCATTTGTCCCGCACCAATGCTGTTTGGAACAATTATTCAATTTGGAGATACACCAGGCAACTGTTGCCAAATTTGTGTCTGTAAAAGAGTGTTATTTGCCCTTAGGTACGAGGGATATAGATAGGGTAGACTGCAGAAATCTTGTCCCCATACCAGATGTAGATAAAGTTTGCAGGACATAGATTTCGAGGGTATCTGAGGGGGATCTTTTTGACTCGGAGAGTGGTGAGCGCACTGCCTGAGGGAGTGGTGGAAGCATAGTCGGTGACAGACTTTAAAGAGTGTCTAAGTGAGCACTTGAATTTCCCTGGCACAGACGGCCAGAGCCAACCGCTGGAAGCTGGGATTAATATGGATGGGTACACGGTGATCAGTGTAGATGTGGTTCTGAATGGCCTGTTTCCATGACTCAGTGATACTGTGACTACCACTATGGCTACTGTGTCAGAGGCCATGTTTAGACCTGCCTCTGTGATGCAGTACTGAGGGACAGATATCTCCCCCTCACCACGACAATCAAAGTACAGTTGTCCCCTTCCCACTCACTACAACACTCAAGGTACAGTCGTTTTTGTCCCCTCACTACAGCACTCAAGGTACTGCCTTCATACTCTTGTTTACTCTGGAATTTAGGATGAGAGGGGATCTTATTGAAACATATAAGATTATTAAGGGTTTGGACACGCTAGAGGCAGGAAACATGTTCCCGATGTTGGGGGAGTCCAGAACTAGGGGGCTACAGTTTAAGAATAAGGGGTAAGCCATGTAGAACGGAGATGAGGAAAAACTTGTTCACAAAGAGAGTTGTGAGTCTGTGTAATTCTCTGCCTCAGAGGGCAGTGGAGGCCGGTTCTCTGGATGCTTTCAAGATAGAGCTGGATAGGGCTCTTAAAGATAGCGGAGTCAGGGGATATGGGGAGAAGGCAGGAAAGGGGTACTGATTGTGGATGATCACCCATGATCACATTGAATGGCGGTGCTGGCCTGAAGGGCCGAATGGCCTACTCCTGCACCCATTGTCTATTGTCACTGTCCCTACTCTACATTGCTCAAAATACAGCGTCTCTGTCCCCTCATTACAAGGTACAGCTCTGGAGTCAGGTAGCACAGAAGCAGATGTTGTTGGCTCACCATATCCACATCGACCATAATTCATATGTATACTACGCCCATTTATCAGCATTTGGCTTGTAGCCTACCATGCTTTGGTGATTCATGCTTGATCAAATTAATTGGTCAAACATTGTGAGCATCACCTCTGGGTGAAAAAAACACCATCAGATCTGCTTCAAAATTCTAATTCCTCAAATCTATGCTCTCTGCCATAAAAAAATAATTCCTACCTACCTTCTCTATGCCTCTCTTCATAGAAACATAGAAAATAGGTGCAGGAGTAGGCCATTCGGCCCTTCGAGCCTGCACCGCCATTCAATATGATCATGGCTGATCATCCAACTCAGTATCCTGTACCTGCCTTCTCTCCATACCCCCTGATCCCTTTAGCCACAAGGGCCACATCTAACTCCCTCTTAAATATAGCCGATGAACTGGCCTCAACTACTTTCTGTGGTAGAGAATTCCACAGATTCACCACTCTCTGTGTGAATTTTTTTTTTCTCATCTCGGTCCTAAAAGACTTCCTCCTTATCCTTAAACTGTGACCCCTTGTTCTGGACTTCCCCAACATCGGGAACAATCTTCTTGCATCTAGCCTACCCAACCGCTTAAGAATTTTGTAAGTTTATATAAGATCCCCCCTCAATCTTCTAAATTCCAGCGAGTACAAGCCGAGTCTATCCAGTCTTTCTTCATATAAAAGTCCTGCCATCCCAGGAATCAGTCTGGTGAACCTTCTCTGTACTGCCTCTATGGCAAGAATGTCTTTCCTCAGATTAGGAGACCAAAATTGTACGCAATACTCCAGGTGTGGTCTCACCAAGGCCCTGTACAACTGCAGTAGAACCTCCCTGCTCCTTTACTCAAATCCTTTTGCTATGAATGCTAACATACCATTCGCTTTCTTTACTGCCTGCTGCACCTGCATGCCTACTTTCAATGACTGGTGTACCATGACACCCAGGTCTCGTTGCATCTCCCCTTTTCCTAATCGGCCGCCATTCAGATAATAGTCTACTTTCCTGTTCTTGCCACCAAAGTGGATAACCTCACATTTATGCACATTATACTGCATCTGCCATGCATTTGCCCACTCACCCAATCTATCCAAGTCACCTTGCAGCTTCCTAGCATCCTCCTCACAGCTAACACTGCCCCCCAGCTTTGTGTCATCCGCAAACTTGGAGATGTTTCATTCATTTCCCTCGTCCAAATCATTAATATATATTGTAAATAGCTGGGCTCCCAGCACTGAGCCTTGCGGTACCCCACTAGTCACTGCCTGCCATTCTGAAAAAGACCCGTTTACTCCTACTCTTTGCTTCCTGTCTGCCAGCCAGTTCTCTATCCACATCAATACTGAACCCCCAATAACTTGTGCTTTACGTTTGCATACTAATCTCTTATGTGGGACCTTGTTGAAAGCCTTCTGAAAGTCCAGATATAACACATCCACTGGTTCTCCCTTATCCACTCTACTAGTTACATCCTTAAAACATTCTATAAGATTCGTCAGACATGATTTACCTTTCATAAATCCATGCTGACTTTGTCCAATGATTTCACCACTTTCCAAATGTGCTGCTATCCCATCTTTAATAACTGACTCTAGCATTTTACCGATGTTCGACTAACTGGTCTGTAATTCCCCATTTTCTCTCTCCCTCCCTTTTTAAAAAGTGGGGTTACATTAGCTACCCTCCAATCCTCAGGAACTACTCCAGAATCTAAAGAGTTTTGAAAAATTATCACTAATGCATCCACTATTTCCGGGGCTACTTCCTTAAGCACTCTGAGATGCAGCCTATCTAGCCCTGGGGATTTATCGGCCTTTAATCCATTCAATTTACCTATCACCACTTCCCGACTAACCTGGATTTCACTCAGTTCCTCCATCTCATTTGACCCCCAGTCCCCTGCTATTTCCAGCAGATTATTTATGTTTGTACACATCTACCAGATCCTCCCTTCACCTCCTCTATTCCAAACCCAGCCTGTCCAGTTTCTCCTCATAACTAAAATACTCCATCCCAGTCAATATCGTGATAAATCTCCCCTGCATGTTTCCAGTACAAACGGATTTGCACAAATACCCCAGCTGTAGCTAAACCAATGTTTCAGAAAACTTATCCAAGATTCCATATGCCTTCTTCACCACCCTATCTACCTGTGCCACTATCTTTGAAGAGATCTTTGCAGCTATACACCTGGGTCCCCCTGTCCCTTGATACTCCCCAGGGCCCTAGCGTTCATTGTGTACAAACACTTTTGAGGATTAAGTTCCATCTGCCTTTGCACTCTCCAATGTACCAACTAATCAATATCATTCTGTAGGAAAGAACCGCAGATGTTGGTATAAATCGGAGGTAGACACAAAATGCTGGAGTAACTCAGCGGGACAGGCAGCATCTCTGGAGAGAGGGAATGGGTGACGTTTCGGGTCGAGACGTTCAGGCCATTTAGAACGGAGATGAGGAAAAACTTTTTCACACTGAGAGTTGTGAGTCTGTGGAATTCTCTGCCTCAGGTGGGGGCTGGTTCTCTGGATGCTTTCAAGAGAGAGCTCGACAGAGCTCCTAAAGATAGCAGAGTCAAGGGTTATGGGGAGAAGGCAGGAACGTGGATGATCAGCCATGATCACATTGAATGGCGGTGCTGGCTCGAGGGTTTGAATATTGTCTATTGATGTCAGGGGAGTGGGCAGTACAGAGATAAAATATAGTTGGAGACAGTAAGACTGATGGGAGAAGGGGGAAGGGATGGAGAGAGAGGGAAAGCAAGGGCTACTTAAAGTTAGAGAAGTCAATGTTCATACCGCAGGGGTGTAACCTACCCAAGTGAAACATGAGGTGATGTCCTCCAATTTGCGCTGGGCCTCACTCTGACAATGGAGGAGGCCCAGGATAGAAAGGTCAGGTTGAGAATGGGAGATCATGTTCAGCACTTTAATTCTCCTTCCCAATGTATATAACAAACAACAAGGGTCCATGCATCATGGTCACTTGCTTCCAATCAAAATAGGATCCCTTCATCACCCACTATCTCCTATAACCAGACCAGTTTGGTTATAATCTATTGGGCCAGTCTTCCTTGTCAAAGGCCTCACTGAAGTCGATGTAGACCACATCTACTGTACTGACCTCTTCCACACACTTTAGATACCTATTCAAAAAAGCTCAATTAAATTACTCAGTCGGGATATCCCACCAACATGACTGCTCTGGCTACCCGATTGAGTTTTTTGAGTGAGAGACCACAGGTTTGAGGACATAGGTTTAAAATGAGAGGAAAACGGGGCCTGAGGTTATTTTTTTCACATAGTGGGTATTTGGAATGATATATCCACAGACATCTCTTAATGTCCTCTTCTGAACTACTCCTTCTTCAGAAGTGGGAAATTGAGACCTGTGAACCCTGCAATGTGCTATGAAACATGCCTTTGATGAACAATGCTAAAGGCACGGGAGAATATTGCCAGAATTAAATGTCGCAAGGTTGGTACCACCAGCGGATGATGTTCTTGAACGTTTAGAACTGGTGTGCAAAGACAAATATCTCAACAAATCTGGAAGCACTTGTTCACTAGCTGGAGAGGAGCAATATCTTGAAGAAGCTGTCATGAAGACTACAACTAATTGTAACAAGCTTCTAAAACCAATGTAAGACAGAGACAAAGTCATTGCTTGTCTTTTCATTAAATTTCCCACATCACCTGAAAGGCTCAACACTACTTGTTGGCACCATGCCCATCAAACAGACCTCCTATCTTGCAACTTCGGAATTAAATTGAGTTGTAGATTGTGATGCATGTGTTTTTAATGCCCCACAAGGGTGATGCAATAGATACAGAGGCAGACCAAGTGCTCTGTGTGAGTTACCACAAAACTGCAGTCCACACACAATAATTTTGGACATTGTCTTGTACATTCTAGTTGTTATTGTGTATGCTTTAGTGAAGAAAAACATGTGGGCCTGGAATTTCTATTATGTACTGCAGTATCAGTCTGCCCAGTGCAATAGAATTTAATTAGAAAACTGATTACACGAGTACGCACTGTGACTTTTTGCAATTGCACCAGATTTCCAGGTCTGACAGGCACAGAAATAGCCTGCCATAGGCAATGCTCTCTCCGTGCCCTTAAACCACTACATCCCGGCTCAACTGTTATCCCAACCACATCCACCTCTGCTGGATAAAAACCTGATGCATCCACCTCACCTCCTAGCTCCTAAAGGTGATGTTGTCCCTCCCCCATTGTGGTCCGACCCTACCCAGCCCCCTATGGGACAACAAGTCTCCTCCTCCATTCCCTTGCGTTGCTGATTTACTCCTGACTGCATGGCCCTCTGCCCATGATCCCCCCCCCCCCCCCCCCCCTCCCCTGTCCCTGGATCTCTTAGCACCGGAGATGATATCCCCTTAATCGCTCAATGCCGCCCAGACCCTCCCCAAATTTCTCCACTTGCATTGCTGTCATGGACCAGAGGGAAGAGATCCTGTGCAAGTTAACCTGGTAAACTCTTTTCTATTGCACATGACTCTCTGGACAATGGGATCTTGCTGTGGAGGGTCACAGACAAAACACTTGATGTTCCTGCATTCATGGTCAACGGAACACATCAACGAAACACATTAGGGGCGGCTCAGTGGTCCAGCAGGGAGTGCAGCTGCCTCGCCTCTCGCCACATGGAATTTGCATGCTCTCTGAAGGATAGTGGCCTGCTGTCAATTACTACTGGTGTATGTGTGGCAAAAGAATCAAAGTGGAATCACTGGGCATATTTAGACTTTACTTTAGACTTTAGAGATACAGTGTGGAAACAGGCCATTCGGCCCACTGGTCCCACGGCAACCAATGATCACCCCATACACTAGCACTACCTTACACACTAGGAACAATTTGCAGAAGCCAATTAATCTACAAACATGTATGGCTTTGGTGTGTGGGAGGAAACTGGTGCATCCTTAGAAAACCCATGCAGTCACATGGAGAACGTACAAATTCCGTGCAGAGAGCACCCGTAGTCAGGATCGAAGCCGGGTTTCTGTCAGTGTAATGCAGCTATTCCACCGCTGTGCCACCACATCTATCATATGTTGATGAAAAAGCTGCAAGAGAACAGAGTTGTGCCTCCGCTGGTTTTAGGTTTTGGTTTACAAGAACACTGCCGTGCATTTACTGAACCATTATTAGCCAGTGCAGCTAAGCACACGGCCTTTTGAAAGCTCCTACACAGTGGCTGTTGATAAAGATAAAATACCATTGGAATGAGGTCAAGAAAACCAGGAGATTCAACCCTCTATCCACATGCAGGTCAAAGGGTTTATACATGGAGAGCCATATGTACATCATTAACTACTGGATAAAAGACAGCAGGGAACAAATAATGTGCCAGGCAATTGTTTTCATCAGTGATTTCATCCGGTAACTCTTCAAGTTTGTTAAATTTATTTAAAAACATTTTTAAAGTCAATGCCCAACTTTTCCAACTGAAGCCAATCGGGAAAGTTACCACCTGCTTCAATAAGACCACCATCATTCTGGTGTCAAAGAAAGGCAAGATCTCATGCCTTAATGACTACCGTCCAGTGGCCTTGACATCGACCATCTATATTACTAAAAGTCTGTTCTTGACCGGTTTTGGCGATCTGTGCTGCGATTTCCGAGAGAACGCCGCCACCTACGGCCATCATCTTTGGCCACCTCGCTCAGAGTCCCCCTCCGACACATGTGTGCTGAGGATTTTTCCAGTCGATGTAAAATGACAGAGATATTAATGATTTTACAAAATTCCCCATTCTCTCTGCTGCCCCCGCTGGCAGCAGGGAGGATGGACTATAAAACCAGGAAGTGGTGTGCCTCAATTAGTCTGCAAGCTGGAGGAAGGCAGAGGGTCACGTTTCTCTGAGCTGTGAATAACACTGAACACATGTCCACACAACTGTGAGTAAGTACCCGTAATGTGGTTTGAAAATGAAAATATGGTTAAAGTAAAAAAGCACTGCCTGGCATCTCCCCCCCTCTCCTCCCCTCTCCTTCTCCCCCCCTCTCCTCTCCCCCCCCTCTCTTCTCCCACCCCTCCTCTCCTCTCCCCCCCTCTCTCCCCTCTTTTTCTCCCCCTCCTCCCCTCCATCCCCTCCCCCACCGTCCCTCCCCTAAACCCCCCCTCCCCTCCACACACCCCTACCCCATTCTCTCCACCCCCTCTCCCTCTTGCCCCTCTCTCTGTGTCTCTGCCCCTTCTCTCTCTGCCCTCACTCTCTACCCCCCCCCCCCTCTCTAGATGCGACTGCAAGTTGGGGGCTATGCGTCAGTAGATAGGGTGGTTATGGGGTAAAAGGAGCAAATTAATAATATTAATATAATATCAAGGGGGGTAATTAGCGTGAGTGCGGGGGGGGGGGATAGTTAGTGTGTGTGACGCTGCATGCCGCCTCCCCCCCCACAACCGCACGTTGGGGGAACAGACCCAACGGGTCTGCACTTGGTCTAGTCATGAAATAAAACACATTTTATCCACCATCATGAAGTGCTTTGAGATAGCTCTGCTTTCAATATCATTGTCCCAACCAAGCTCATCTCCAAACTCATGGAACCTGGAGCCAACACTCCCCTCTGCAACTGGATCCTCGACATTCTGACCAACAGACCACAATCAGTGAGGATAGGGACAAATCATTCCCTGTGATAATTCTCAACACTGGTGCCCTGCAAGGATGCATTCACAGAAAGCACACCAACAGGCTTAAGAAATTCGGCAGTCCCCAACAACCCTCACCAACTTCTACAGATGTGCCATAGAAAGCATTTTATCGGGATGTATCACAGCATGGCATGGCATGGGAACAGCTCCAAGACCGCAATAAATTGCAGAGAATTGTGGCCGCAGCCCAGACCATCACGCAAACCAACCTCACTTCTATTAACTCCAACTACACTTCACGCTCCTTCGACAAGACCACCAGCATAATATCACCCTGGTCACTCCCTCTTCTCACCTTTCTCATCAAGCAAGAGATGCAGGTTTGAAAACACATACCACCAGATTCAGGGACCGTTTCTTCCCAGCTGTTATCAGGCAACTAATCAGCTTAGCAGGCAACTCTCATCGGCTAGAGCGCAGTCCTGACCTCCCATCTATCTCATTGGAGATCTTTAAGCTATCTTTAATCGGACTTTATCTCGCACCAAATGTTGTACCCTTTCTCCTTTATCAGTGCATTGTGGACGGCTTGATTGTAATCATGTATAGTCATTTATTTGACTGGATGGCACACAATTAAAACCTTTCACTCTACCTCGGCACACGTGACAATAATAAACAAAACTAACTTGGAGTAAGGAAGATCCCTATGAGCTGCAAAGTTTGATTTTCCAGTCAACAGGTGGGAACAAAACTCCACTGTGATCTATTCACTTCTAATTCAGCTGGAAGGGAAAACAAAACAAGTTATTTATTATTGAATGCTTGCAAATATTGCCTGATTGAAATATTTGCCATGCAGTGGAGACCCACAAGCACTTCCTGTGGCAGGAGGGATCTGGCACAGTGTTGCTTTCCTGGTGACTTAAGTGGATGGGGAACAACTGCCAGGAACATAGGCAACAATTATTTAATTAAGATATAGTTTTCATTGTCTGAATGTATATA
Source organism: Amblyraja radiata (assembly GCF_010909765.2). Taxonomy (NCBI): domain Eukaryota; kingdom Metazoa; phylum Chordata; class Chondrichthyes; order Rajiformes; family Rajidae; genus Amblyraja; species Amblyraja radiata. Next base: position 24,402,082 of record NC_045973.1, read on the forward strand.
GATGATTAGTATCTTTCTCATTTTGAAAGATATTTATATTTTCAATGGATTGTGAATGTTTGGAATTCCAGAAGAATTGAGAGTGTTTGACAACTTTGACACCTGCCATGAGCTTCTGGGGACTGAGAGAGGGCAGGTTGTTGGTCAGATTTGATTGGACCTTCCCTAGTAGTTTTCCCACATGGCTGGGTAGATGGAGCCCATTGTTCAAGCTGTGCTGGAACAACTTGCACAGAGACACCATTCATTCTGGGACATGTCTTCGGCACAGTAACCCAGACCCTGCTTTGTCTAGCGCATTCACTTCCTTCTCCATATCATAGGATGAATCCAGTGAAAGTGGGTTTCTTTGTAGCAGGCACTGTGGAAGGGCAACTAAATAGATCATCCCAGTCACAACCTTCAGCTGAGGCAGGCAGTGAAAACATAAACCCTGTCATTTGCACTTGTGTACTGTGCTTAAGTATACAGATTGTGGTGCTATACATTTCTGCTGATGGTAACGGTTCACAGGGCCACATGGTCACCCAGCCTGGAGCTGATGGATCTGTTCCATGTCTGTTCCCCCAGAGATGGCGGAATACAACGCAACGGGGAGTTATCCTCTATTTAATTGTCACGTAGCAATCCTCTTATGAACCATGAGTGCACCAACAAGAGGTCGTTTGGCGAGGGAGGGGTCAGGTCAATTCTTACTGCGCGTTGGGTACCTCACCACCTGCCACAGCACGAACCGGCTGTTACATGCTTCAGGGCTTGGGCAGCTTGCTCCTTGCTGGTACAGTATGTACAAAGCACAGCCAATATCGGGCACTGAAGCCTCTCATCCACATCATGTTCTGACCCCTCACTGCCTTCGGTACTCGCTGCTATGTCTGTTTGATGCTGGGTTACCAGCTTGGCCATTTCAAAGTGACAGAGAGATCCAGTTCCTCGCCCCCTCAAGAGGCACTCACGTTCTGAGCTACTGCAGCGACACCTACCCCAGGCAGCCAGCTCAGATGTCTGATCATTTGTCTCCGACTACAGGCAGCATCGGCTTTAATTTCATCAAAATCCAATTGTCGATGGTTTGCTTGGGAAATTTACATCCTGCTGATTGGAAAGAAGACACCAGTTTTTCAAGTGCTCTGAGGGATGTGCGAGTCTTGCTGGTCCATTCAGGACTTCAACAGATGCACTTCCCCATATCTTTGTGACCTAGTTTATTAGATTCACACCTAAGATGCTTTATCCTACTCTTATGATTGATGCTGTTATAGCTGGGGTATGAGAAATTGCTTCTTTGCCTAAAATTGTAAGGATTGTTCTACCTTTTTAATCCTCATTTCCAAAAAATGCTAAACAATCTTTACCTCCTGCTGCCTTAACATTGGAGCCAAAACAAATCACCATGTGGAGGTTAACCTCAGGTGAAGCTCCTCTCCTTCTGATTGAACTATGTCGTTTCATGCTACCCCCCCCCCCCCCCCCCCCCCCATTCAGTTCTTTTCCTCTCCTCTACTCTACTTCTTTCTCCTGCTCATTATCTATAATCTACCCCTATCTGGGCCCCTATATCCTCCACTACCCCAGCCCCACTTCCTGTTACCATCTACCTACTGACCCTCCCTCCAGTTTGACATTTCATTTGTCACCTTCCTTTCTTATCAGTTTCCACCATTTGCAACCCTTTGTCTTCTCCGTTTATCCCTTCCACGTTCGATTACTCTCTCCATCCTTTTCTCTCTCAAATGACTCATCTGTCAATCAACTCTTCTTTCATTAACATTAGCCCGTTCTTGCCACCACCCTTCCCCTCACCTCTTTAGTTTCGTTTAGAAGTACAGTGTGGAAAAAGGCCCTTCAGCCCATCAAATCCATGCCGACCATCGATCACCCATGCATTAGTTCTATGTTCGACTGCTTTCTCATCCTATACACTATGGGGAATTTACAGAAGTCAATTAACCTACTGACGCGTACGTCTTTCAATATTCCAGAATCTGCAGTCTCTTGTGTCCCCATGATGAAGAATTGCAAGTTCTGTATGTGGTGTTGATTGTTGAGCTTGCAAAAGTAGAGTTTCAAAGCAGTCACTCCAGTTTAGAATAGCTTGCCTGTGTTCCTTCAACCTGCATTAAAGAATAGGAGAAGCAAGCAAATATTTATAGACAGCTTAAGAAGTAACCAGGCTCACTATGTGGTAAATGTTTCTCTTCATGATATTCTTAATGTGAAAATCAACAAAAGCCATGCCACTGCCTCCTCAATTATTAACACTCGTTGCTGAGATATTATCTGGTTATTCATTCCATACAGGTTATTATGACATTGTTTAACTCTCCAATGACCTCACAATAAAGAAAACAAATGAAGTAATCAGCAATGCCGTCACAATAATTGTAGGTCATTAATAATAATTATTGTGGGGCTCTTAAAGAAGGAAAATATAATTTTCTGATTAGAATTCCTGACTGGTGCTGTGCCTGTTAGTTCCATCCTGCACACTGGGCGCCAATGAGCATTTGTAATGTTCAATAAACTTCCCCCAGTGCCGTGCAAGTTAAAGTGGAAAACTGACGGATCACGGGGTAGCACTAATGACAATCATTTCATATTACTGAACCACCTAAATTCCTATTTCAGTCATGAATATTTTGTTCATGATAAGGATTTAACATGATTGTGAAAAACAAAATGACTGCCCAGATTCCTAATTTTGCAAATGGTTAGGGTTGTGATATTGCTGGTGTTTTGTCAGACTTCAGGAATGGTGCAAAATCAACCTGGTGTAAAATAATCAGAAAATTCTCCTGGTCAACTCTATCCTGGTGGCTAGCTCTCCCTGGATCTCATTCCATCTATAATGGAAAGACATCATCAGCAGACCATAGGAAAGTACTCAAGGATGTGCTTGAAGCCTTCTTAAAAAGAATTCAACATCCCACCAATTGCTGGGAGTCTCTGACCTATGATTGCTCTAATTGGAGTAGGGGCATTTGGGATGGTGCTGAGGATCTTGAGTCCACTCACTGAAGGACACAGAGCCTTGTTAATATGCCGGAGGGTATGAACGACTTACAACCTGTACACACCCACCTGCGCAGTCAGCCACCCCATTTGTGGCATGGTCTGCGGTTCCCACATTGGTCTCACAAGTCACATCTCACAGTCTATAGACCTGGAGTGAAAGCAAATCATCCTCACTCCGAGGGACTGGGCTGAGAGTGAGTGGTTAATAGACATGGGCACCATCAGCTGAGTCATATTGGTTCATACAAAGGTAGATCTACAGTTAGATAAAATCCCTGTCAATTACAGGTCAGCTGGTTGGGTTTTTTCCTGGTATGCAGCATCACTGAATATTTATAATTCTTCATCCTCAACCCAGGCTTCAGATTGAGCCCCTGCTGACACTATTGAAGCAAACGTACACTTTGACAGGGCTACCTGGGGCATCGCTTGACCTTCTAACTTGTTAAAACGAGGTGGGAAAATGACAGACGTGTCATTGGGGATCAGTGACCACGATTCAATTATCAAAGATAGGACTGGTCCACAAATTCAAGTCCTTTATTGGGGCAAGTCTAATTTTAGCAGAGGGACTGCAGAGAATGGTTAATAAACAAAAGGACAGAAAGCCCCTGACAGGATGCTCTTTCTTCAGGCTGCTGCCAACAACAGGACCCGCTCGGTCACCGTGAGGCTCCCTCCCCTCTCACCTGCTGTTACTTCCAAGGTGGAGTATATCTGCAACACCGAGGGAGAATAAGGAGACATTGGTGGCGGTGGTGGTGGTGGGGAGTGGGAATAGGCCAACTGGACTGGGAGGAGGCGGCAGCGGTGGAGCAGGGAGCAGGCAAAGTCACTGCCGACAGCAAGAAGCACCAGGTAAGAGGGGAGGGAGCCTCATGGCGACCAAACACATTCTGTCAGGGCGGCATCCCAAAGAAAGTGCTTTCCCCAGTGGCTACAACGTGAGCCACAACAACAGCCGTGTCAGTGCATCTTGCGAGTCGGGAGTGGGGTTGCAAACTGGGGTTCTAAGCAGCCGGGGAGATGGTGGGAGCCAGGAATGGGTTGGCAGGGGAGATGGTGGGAGCCAGGAATGGGTTGGCAGGTCCGACCACTGTATCCGTTATAAGAGGGTCATTAAAATGAAGGTTTACTGTATTTTCTTTGCAAAACAGTTAGGAGAGAAGATTGAGAGCACAGTTGAGAAGGTATTTTGGTAAGAAGCCCTTTTAAGGTGCCCAATAAATTAGAGAAGGCTTGATAGATGTTCAGAGTTCCAGAGGGTAAGAGGAAAATTGAACAGAATGGTGTGATGAGGGGATGTGGGGTGGTGCGTGGGAGCCAGGCGGAGTTGAAACATGAAAACCTAAACATTGTGCCAGCAGAGATAAAATTAGACAAATCTGAAGATGGGTTTCGGCCCGAAACGTTGCCTATTTCCTTCGCTCCATAGATGCTGCTGCACCCGCTGAGTTTCTCCAGATTTTTTGTGTACCTAAAATTAGACAAGGTCAAGGAGGGATATCAATGTTCAGATGTAAACAAATATCTCTTTCACAATGGATGGACACGACTGGAAAGAGCGCTCACCACTTGAAATGCCATCTGTGGCCACTCAGGGAATTTGAATTGACCTCTCATAATTTTGTCCAGATTATAGGGATGGGCAGACCATCCGTTGCCGGAATATCGATGGGTAACCTATATCTCTGAACTAAACTAAGGTTACCACAAGATATCGATCAACTAGGAAAGTGGGGGAAGGAAGGGCAGATGGAATTTAACTTAGCCAAGTGCAAAGTGATGCATTTTGGGTAGTTAAACATGGGCAGGACTTACACGGTAATTGACAGACCCTGGGGACTATTGTAGAATAGGAAGAGCAAGAGGGCCAATTAATTAGTTACCAACAAGTGGCAATGCGGGTAAACAAGGCAGGGAAGAAAGCATATAGCAAACTTACCTTTATTTGTCAGAGTACCAAAGTTGCAACGTCACGTTACGGGTGTACAAGACAAGCAAGGAAGGATGCAGAACATTTTCACAAAAAAATTGCCAGTGCTTAAGCTGGAGGACTTAATTTATAAGATAAGACTGGACAGGCTGTGACAATTTCCCCTGGAGTAAAAGAGATTGGTGGGTGACCTTATAGTGCTTGATATAATCACAAGGGGCATAGAATATGTGGATGGTCATAGTCTATTCCCCATGGTCAGGGTGTCTAAAATGAGTGAGCATAGGTTTAAGGTGAGATGGGAAAGATTTAAAGGGTAGACAAAAATGCTGGAGAAACTCAGCGGGTGCAGCAGCACCTATGGAGCGAAGGAGATAGATAACGTTTCGGGCCGAAACCCTTCTTCAGACAGGGTTTCGGCCCGAAATGTTACCTATCTCCTTCGCTCCATAGATGCTGCTGCACCCGCTGAGTTTTTCCAGCATTTTTGTGTACCTTCGATTTTCCAGCATCTGCAGTTCCTTCTTGAAGATTTAAAGGGTGCCTGAGGGACAGGTTTTTCACACAGAGGATGGTGGGTATATGGAACAAGCTGCCTGAGGAAGTGGTAGATGTTTTATATATACTTGGAGAGGTGTTTATGTAGGAAATATTTATAATTTAGTGTAGTTTATTATTGTTACATCAATCAACAGTAAAAAGCTTTTGTTTACCTACTATTCAGTCAAAAAATAGACCATGCATAAATACAATCAAGTCTACAGTGCAAATATAAAGAATAAAGGGTACACCATTTAGTACAAAGATGTAACATTGAAATCCGATAAAGTCCTATTAAAGAAAGTCAAAGGTTTCCAGTGAGGTAGATGGGAGGTCAGGACCACACTCTACCCAATAAGAGGACTGTTCAGTTGCCCGATAACAGCTGGGAAGAAACTATTCCTGAATCTGGATGTAAGTCTTTAGAGGGATATTGGGCAAACAAAGACAAATGGGACTAGCTCAGAAAGGCATGCATGAATTGGGCCAAAGGGTATGTTACCATCTATCTATGGGGAGGGGGAGGAGAGAGGGGAGGAGAGAGAGAGAGGGGAGGAGAGAGAGAGATGAGGGGGGGAGAGAGAGAGGAGGGGGAGAGAGAGGGGAGGGGGGGAGAGAGAGAGGAGGGGGAGGAGAGAAGAGAGGAGGGGGGGGGAGAGAGAGAGGAGGGGGGAGAGAGAGAGAGGAGGGGGGGAGAGAGAGAGAGAGGGGGGGGGAGAGAGAGAGGAGGGAGGGAGAGAGAGAGGGGGGGGGGAAGGGAGGGAGAGAGAGAGGAGGAGGGAAGGGGGGGGAGAGAGAGAGGGGGGAGGAGGGGGGGGAGAGAGAGAGGAGGGGGGAGAGAGAGAAGGGGGGGAGAGAGAGAGGAAGGGGGGGGAGATGAGAGAGGAGAGGGAGAGAGAGAGGAGGGGGGAGAGAGAGAGGAGAGGGGGAGAGAGAGGGGGAGAGAGAGAGAGAGAGAGGAATAGGGAGAGGGAGAGGGAGAGGGAGGGGGAGAGAGAGTGCCTTTTTACTTCAACCCAAACAACCATTTGCAGGCCGTGCTTTTTTACTTCCAACTAACCATATATTCATTTTCAAACCACATTATGGGTACTCACAGCTGTGGAGACATTTGTTCAGTGTCATTCAGAGCTCTGATTGAGGCACACCACTTGCAGAGACTGATTGAGGCACACCACTTGCAGAGACTGATTGAAGCACACCACTTCCTGGTTTTATAGTCCCTCCCCCTCCCTCCAGCAGGGGCAGCAGAGAGAATGGGGAATTTTGTAAAAGCATTAATATCTCTGTCATATTTCATCGATGGGAAATATCCTCGGCACACATGCGGCGGAGGGGGGCTCTGAGCGAGGTGGCCAAAAATGACGGCCGTAGGTGGCGGCGTTCTCTCGGAAATCGCAGCACAGATCGCCAAAACCGGTCAAGAACAGAGATTTTAGTAATATAGACTATTAAACATCCCATCTTGTATGTATGTATGTGTGTGTGTGTTTTTCTACCTTCGTCAGAATGCTATGCGGTAGCGCTTAAAATTTTACACATTCTGACTCACATTTTTCCCCTCCAGGCAGTAATTAGGTTCACTTAAGATTTCATGCTATATTTCGCAAGTTATTGACGATTCAAGTTTTAAAAACAGGCAAAAAACGGTTCTCACACACAGCCTTTTTCCAGGACTTTCCACTGATGATGTCACAATCCCACACACAGTGCACCAATCACAATGGGCTCTCAAGCTGCCGAGTGCCACAATGACATCACAATGGGACGTTGCCAACGGTAACCACAGCTTCTCACAGACAGCCTTTTTACCAGCGACTTCTAGTGATGATATTCACAACAAGCTCTCAAGCTGCCGAGAGAGCACACCCAGCGCCCCGTCCTCCCCCCCTCCTTCCTCCCCCCAGGTTATTCATACCCCCCACCCCCTCTTCCCCACAGGTTATTCACACTTCCTGCCCCCTTCCCGGGTTATTCACACCCCCGGGTTATTCATGATTAAAGTTTAAAAAAAAGCTTTTAAAACACTGTTTCATGATTAAAGTTTAAGCTTTTAAATCACAGTTTCCAGTGACGTCACAATGGCCCCCCACGGTACAGAGAACCAGAATATTCCACCACCTTCCAGTGACATCTGGGGGAAGGGCCTCATTTCAAAGACAGCTTCATCAGCTCACCAATGCACGCCATTGGGGGAGTCTGCACTTAGTCCAGTACCCTATAATTCTATGATTTATCCAAATATTCTAACTGACTGTTCCATTGGAGATCTCGTTGATGTTTTAATGTTCATCCGGTCTCGGATATTCTACATTGGAGTTACCAGCTAGAACTACAATAGGCATTCTTATACTGAAAAACAGCCTTCCAGTCTGCTTGCTCCTTTAAATAATGTCACTAAAATAAACACTCTGGCTGGAGCCCAAGCATTAAAGAGTAACAGGCAATATTTCCTTCCCATTAAAACAGAACATTAAATTGCACTAGATAGCCGCTGTGTGCAGTTAATGATGCTTTCCAGTTTACAAAACTGTAAACCCCTCTTCGGCTCTCCCCTCTTTCCCATCTGCTGCTTTTGCTGCTTATTAAGGAATTAGCATCATTGATTACTTTGGATCAAGCTGGCATTCTTAATCAATGATATCAAATGAATGAATGGGCCAGCTCAAACCATTTAAACAATTAACACATTAAACTCCCCACCATCCGAAGGAAACCAGTTATAAAATTGCCAAGAGGCTTCATGTTAACACATGACTAGATCGGTTTGTTTTATATCTGAGATTATAATGTTTACTGCTGTGTATTAATGCTGTATTAATCCATCAAGCTATTATTGGTGAACAAATCCAAAGTAAATGTGCTGTAAATGTACCTTTGTCATATTTCTCCTTTCTCTTATTGCTTCTTTATGATTTGTTTTTCTTTAATCATTTTCTGCAGCAGTATATTACTTGCTTCTGTACCATCAAGGAACTGAGACACTGGTTAACCAAGGAATGACACAAAATGCTGGAGTAACTCAGCTTCGAGCTTGACAACTTCTTTCTGAATAACATGGTGCCCAAAACTGAACACAATATTCTAAATGTGGCCTCACCAATGTCTTTAATAACTGCAACATGATCTCCCAACTTCTTATTCAATACTCTGATATGCAGCAGGTGAATATTACAGTAAAAAAAAAACAACCTTCCACCACTGCTTCCTTTCATAAAGCTGATTCTTTATCCAATCAGCTAACTCTCCCTGAATCCCATGCAATCTAACCTTCCAGAGCATCCGACCATGTGGAACGTTATCAAATGCCATGCTGAAGACCATACAGTTGATAGCGCTGCCCTTATTAACCTTTTAAATGACTTCCTCAAAAAACTCTGAGGATCCCATCCTTATGTGAGGATCACAGAAACAGCTGCGATGGAAGAGCAAGCGGGCAATAGACAGGCAGCCGCCAACTGCCCAACTGACTTGGTGAGTGTCTGCTCAACGCTCCCAACTCTGTTCAACTCAAACCAATCTGTGATTGTTGCAGCTCAGACGTGGGGGTAGGGGAGAGGGGTGGGGGAAGGGGATGTTGGGAGAGTGGGAGTGGAGTGGATGGATGGGGGCTGGGGGTGTGGGGAGCTGGAGGAGTGCAGGGAGGGGGGGGGGGCTGGGAAGATAGGGAGAGAAGGCATCCATTCCCACCTAGAAGAAGATACCTTCATCTCTGCAACAGCTGGCAATTCCATCTCCATCCATCCGGCTAGTCTCCCAAATGCTCATTCTTATGTATGAGTAGTCCATAAGTCGGGCGCTCATGTCCCACAAAGGACCTGGAGAGAAAACTAATGTATTTCAATGAGAAGAAACATTCTGTAGGTTGGTCCCTCTCTCGGTAGCTGAGTAATAATTTTAAAGGTAACATCAAACTTAAAGAAAAAGCATACAATTGTACAAAGATGGTTAGATGGTCAGAAGATTACGTGCCTTATAAAAAATATATACAAAAATTATTGAAACAGTACAAGATAAAACCAACCAGAATTGTGGAGACAGATATTAAGAGTTCCTTTGGATATGTAAGAGTTAACAAAGTGAGCATTGGTGCTACAGGATGTGAGTCTGGGGAATTGCTAGTGGAAAACATGGCGGTAGTATTAGAGAAAATAAACAGTTGTTTTTGCATTATACTTTACTTTAAAGAACACAAGTAACATTCCAAAAATGGGTGGGAATCAGAAACTGGAAGAGGCAGAGGAACTCAGGATAACTGAAATCACCAGAGCCATGATGCTAAGCCAATTGTTGGTCTGTCAACATCCTGAAGAACGTTATCCTGGTGACTGAAAAGAAGAAGCTGGTGAGACGATCTGATGGCAAATCAAAACCCGCAGACCTGGGAATTATGAAGTAAAAACAGAAAGTACAAGAAATAGGCAGCAGGTCAATGCAGTGGCTTTAATTCCCAAAGGTTGAGAAAGGTTCCATTAGATTGAAAAATAGAAAACGCTAACTCCTTTATGGAAATTACAGGCCAGCTCACTTAACTTTTGTCATGTGGAATTTTTGGACGCTATTATTAAAGTGATTTTTTAATTAAGTGATGTTCCTATCATTTAGTAGGGCACTTAAAGAAATTCCAAGTAATTAGGTGTGATTTTGTAAAAGGAGAATCATGCTTTATTGGAAATAACTCTTCATTGAAACAGAATTTCACTTTGATCATCTACCAGGGGTAAACATGTACATGGACAGGAAAGGTTTAGAGAAGAAATGGGTCAAACACTGACAAATGGGACCAGTTCAGTTATAAAACTTGGTCAGCATGGTCAAGTTGGGCTGATGGACCTATTTCCATTCTGTCTCACTCTAAGTAATGTGTGCTATGGATAAAGGAGAACTGATGTATGTACAATACTTTGACTTCTAGGAGGTACTTAATAAGGAATCATACCAGAGGCAGTTTGGTATAATAAATAGTTACATGTTGTGAAGTAACAGATCGGCATAGACAGAAGATTGGCTGGCAAACAAGAAACAGAATAGGCATAAACGATTTGTAAGATGCACCGAATGGTGAGTCATAGGACCATGCCAGAGCCTCAACTTTATATAAATGACGTGGGCAAAAGCACAGACGTAAGCTTGCAACATTTGCTGATGGCACAAAGATAGGTAAGACAGGAAGCTGTGATGAGGACATAAAGAGATCACAATGGGGTAGAGATAGGATAAGTGAATGGGCAAAAATCTGATCAAAAGAATGTAACGTGGGGAAATGTAGAATTGTCCATATCGACAGAAGAATGAAAATAAAAGATGCAAATTCTCTTAATGGAAACTGCAAAGCTTTAGGTGCAGAGGGATCTCGATGTCCTGGTGCATGATTCACAGAAGGCTGCTGCAATGAGTAATTAGGTGAGCAAGCAGTATAGTATTTATTGCAAGAGGAATTGAATACAGAAGTGGGGAATGCATATTTGTTACATAGAATTTCAGTTGTGCAGTATTTCAGTGAGGTCACATCTCGTGTGCTGTGTACAACACTGATCTCCTTATTTAAGAAAATGTTATTGTGGTAGAGCACCTCAGGGAAGGTTTACGAAACAAATACCTGGAATGGAGACAATGAAAAAAGATTGGACAGGGTTAGATTTTTATCCATTGGTGTTTTGAGGGGTTTAGATTGAGATGTCCAAGTATCTGAGAAGCATTGACATGGTGGATGTGTAGAGGATATTTCCTCTTGTGAGAGAACCCAGAGCAAGAGGGCACAGTTTAAAAGTAAGGTGTTGCCCATTAAAGACAGATGAGACAATATTTTTTCTCTCAAAGAGTCATGTGTCTTTAGGTCTATCACCTCAATAGAGTGTCTGAATATTGTTACTGCCAAGGTATCACTTGATAAGTGGAGCGCTACTTAACAGAAAAAAGCGAGTGGGAATACCTGAATCATTTTTGAGTCAGTGACAAATGATGTGCCACAGGGGCCATGGTACTTTTAATCTATGTTCATAACTTACATTGCATTCAAAAAGTATTCAGACTCCTTCACTTTTTCCACATTTTTTACGTTACAGCCTTATTTAAAAATTGATTTTTTTTTTTTATCATCAATCTACACAAAATACTCCAGAATGAAGCGAAAACAGGCGTTGAGAAATTTTTGCAAAGTAATTAAAAAGAAATAACTGAAATATCACATTTACACAAGTATTCAGGCGCTTTGCTATGACACTCAAAATGGAGCTTAGGTTCATCCTGTTTCCATTGATTATCCTTGAGATGTTTCTACAACTTGATTGGAGTCCACCAGTGGTAAATTAAATTGATTGGACATGGTTTGGAAAGGCACACACCCGTCTATATAAGGTCCCACAGTTGACAGTGCATGTCAGAGCAAAAACCAAGCCATGAAGAAATTGTCCGTAGAACTCAGAGACAGAATTGTGTCGAGACACAGATCTGGGGAATGGGTATAAAACAATTTCTGCAGCATTGCAGGTCCCGAAGAGCACAGTGGCCTCCGTCAATCTTAAATGGAAGAGCTTTGGAACCACCAGGACTCTTCATAGAGCTGGCTGCCTGGCCAAACTGAGCAATCGGGGGAGAAGGCCGTTGGTCAGGGTGGTGACCAAGAACGCGATGGTCACTCTGACAGAGATCCAGAGTTCCTCTGTGGAGATGGGAAAACCTTCCAGAAGGACAATTATATCTGCAGCACTCCACCAATCAGGCCTTTATGGTAGTGGCCAGACAGAAGCCACTCCTCAGTAAAAGGCACATGACAGCCCGCTTGGAGTTTGCCAAAATGCATGGGAAACAAGATTCTCTGGTCTGATGAAACCAAGATTGAACACTTTGGCTTGAATGCCAAGCGTCACGTCTGGGGGAAACCAGGCACCGCTCATCACCTGGCCAATACCATACCTACGGTGAAGCATGGTGGTGGCAGCATCATGCTGTGGGGATGTTTTTCAGAGGCAAGAACTGGGAGACTAGTCAGGATTGAGGGAAAGATGAACAGAGCAAAGTACAGAGAGATCCTTGATGAAAACCTGCTCCAGAGTGTTCTGGACCTCAGACTGGGGCGGAGGTTCTCCTTCCAACAGGACGACAACCCTAAGCACACGGCCAAGACAACGCAGGCGTGGCTTTGTGACAAGTCTGTGAATGTCCTTGAGTGGCCCAGCCAGAGCCCGGATTTGAAACCGATCAAACATCTCTTGGAGGGACCTGAAAATAGCTGTGCATTGACACGTCCCATCCAACCTGACAGAGCTTGAGAGGATCTGCAGAGAAGAATGGGAGACATTACCCAAATACAGGTGTGCCAAGCTTGTAGCGTCATAGCCAAGAAGACTTTGCGGTCAAAGGTGCCTCAACAAAGTACTGTAAAGGGTCTGAATACTTATGTAAATGTGATATTCCAGTTATTTCTTTTTAATTACTTTGCAAAAATTTCTAAACGCCTGTTTTTGCTTTTTTTTTAAATGGGGTATTGTGCATAGATTGATAATTTAAAAAATGAATTTAATCCATTTTAGAATATGGCTGTAATGTAACAAAATGTGGAAAAAGTGAAGGGGTCTGAATACTTTCAGAATGCACTGCACATAAAGGGACCAAGTGTAACATAGCCAAATTTGTTAATGATACAAAGATAGGTGGGAAAGCATATTCAGAGGAGCCTGCAAAGTGGTATGCATAGGTGAAGGGGGAAAAATAGCAGGTGGAGTATAACTGGGGAAATATGAGGCTGTCCACTTTAGGGTGAAGAACAGACAAGTAGAATATCGTTTAAATGGAGAAAAGCTGCAGATAGCTGCTATACAGAGAGATCTAGGGAATCGTCGTTCATGAAACATGAAATATCAGCATTAGTAAAGCAAATAAATTATTGATCTGTACTGCACTTTTATCGTGTGTCATGACATTTTACAAAATTCACCACTGCATCTGCGGTTCCTTTTCATTTACTCTGTTACATCGCCATGGACCTCCAATAAACATGAATTACCTTTCATAAACCAATGTTGATTCGGTTTGATTGCATATTAATGTAGATATCTTTCTAATACTTCCTCAATAATGGACTCTGTACTTATCCCACACATCTACGGTACCTGCTTTCTGCCTCCATCATTTCTTGAATGGGAGTGTTACACTTGCCCATTGAGTCCTTTCCAGAATTCAGCATCTTTGGTGCATCACAACTAATGCTCATTTGGATGTATGTCCAGAAAATGAACAGGCTTTTTGTCCTGTTCATCGCCCAGTACCTTTTCCCCTTGTGATAGTGTTTGTCATGTTTTCCACCTACTCTGGTGCCTTGTTCAGTGTCTCTCCCTCCCTTATTTCCCAATCCAATGTTTCATTCCTCTTATATACATGTCAAAGTTCTTACTATCAGTTTTTTTAATTTCCTGTTAGTTTTTATTTTCTACCTCTTATTTTCTCTCTCTCTCTCTCTTTTCTCATACTCCATGCCCATTTCATCAGATTCCTTCAATGACTTCCATTATTTGTCTTCCATCTTGAATTTTTATCTCCGTGCCTTTGCCTCTTTAACTTGATCGATCTCTGCTGCTTCCTTTCTGCATTCTGGCTGCCTGTCAATGGATCTATCTCTACATTCTTTCTCATTTCCTCGTCTCTGTTTTCCAATCTCACATTTCCTGTCCACTTTGGCCATTATCTCTCCTCTACTTTCTCATCCTCCTCTCTGATATTGGATCACTTTCCCAGTTTTCTTTTGCATTGTTCGGTTGCTGGTTCAGAATTCCAGAAATCAGCATCTTTGGTTCTTTTTCTCCCACCACTCTCCTCTCATTCTCCTTCTTGTTGGTGTTCCTCATCCTTCACATCTGTTCCTTTATTTCTCATGCTGATCCCAATTAATATCTCCCCCCCCCCCCCTTTCTCTACCGCTGTTTACTACTGTTTTCTTGCCCCTCTCTCCAGATATGTCTGCTGCTTTCTCATTTGCTTTCCCTTTTACTGATTGATTCAAGGTCATAGAGCTGCATAGCAGGGAGACAGGTCCTTCAACATACCTTGCACATGCATTCTGGGCTAGTCCCATTTGCCAGAATTTGGCACATATCATCCTATCCATATATCTGTCAAAATGTTCCTCCCCCCAATGTTTTCTCATTGTTCTTGCCTCTATCAATGATTATGCCTTCTATCTCAATGTCCTTGTTTTAATCACTGGTCCTCTCTCCCTCTCACCTATTTTATTTACATTGTCTCTGCTCTTCATGCTATTCCTCGAATTTCCTTACCTCATGTTTATTGTTTCACTATTTTGACTCTCTTTTCATTTCTCCAGCTTGATGTTCATCCTATCTTTCTCTGCCTCAATTCGTTAAACATGGAAATGTGTTTTCTGACATCCCTCGCCCTTTCCCGGATCTTGTATGTTCATTCACAACCTGACCCTACGTTTCTGTGTATTGACACTCCACCTTTCTCGTCTCCTCCGTGTCACTGTCTCACTTGCCCCCAATGCCTGCCTTTGCCACTGGTAATGTTTTCCCTTTCTTTTTCAAATTGCACCCGCGAACTGCACCTACAATCAAACCTCATCGTACCCCTTCCAATCAGACCTAACCTTCCTTGCAATCAAACCTCACCTCCTTCCAAACAAAATCCAACCCATACCCCTTCCAATCTGACCCCATCATATTCCTTCCAAACAAACACAACCCTCCATGCCGTCCAATCGAACCAGGCAGACCCTTCCTATCGCACCCGGCCCTCATCTCTCCTCAACCCCGTCTCACCCCTTTGGTCTCACCCTTGCCCTTGCCATCGATCCTGACCCATCACCCCCAAACCCCGTATCAATGCCACCTACTGCACTCCCCTTCAGCACGGACACACACCTTGCATTGCCCCTACCCCTTGCTATCAACTTCAACACAAACACCACCTCCACCCCATCAATGTAAACACACACACACTCCTGCCAAGCACCCCGTGCTCTCCCATCGACCTCCCCCCCATCATCCCATCCTCTGCATCATCCTGTTCTCATCCTCCCTCCGTCCCGCTCACTCGGCGGCGCGCATCCCCCTCGCTGGCCGTGCGGAGCGGGGTTGGCGCGGACTCGGGAGCGCGCTGCGCGGGAACGCCGCTCTCTTTCCCTCTCTGGTTGAATGGAGCGGTGTGCAGGTCCCGGCCGGGCTGTGGAAATGGCGGCTGCCGGCGGCGCGTTGTGTGTTACTCTGCTGGTGCTGACCGACCTGGCGGCGGGCTACAGCTTCCCGGCCAACTACACGTGAGTCCAGGCGGGGCACGGCCAGGGGCACCGGGGGCACCCACCGCCGGCTTGGGACCTTCCCGGGGAGGGGGTGAGATAAGCCGGGGGGGGGGGTCGGTCTGGGATGTTGTCTGGTGTTCGATTGGGATGGAGGAGATGCTCCCGCACGGATATTCCCCGTGGAGAGGCTGGGATCAGATGATCTCGGTGGGATACTGTGGTGGAGATGGGTGGGATATGATGCTCCCGGTGGTATATTCCCGCAGGAAAGGGGTGGGATAAGATGCTCTCGGTTGTCCGGGAGGGACGGGCGAGATTATCTCGGGGGGGGGGGGGGGGGCGGGAAAGAGTTGCTCTCGCAAGGATACTCCCGGTGGGATGAGCTGTTCCCGGTGGGATTCACGGCGCAGAGTCGCTGCTACCTGCGGGCGGGCGGGCGGACGCGACGATGCGCATTTCGCCGCGGTTTCCTTGGTGGGCTGGCGGGCCGGAGCGGAGGGATAGCGGCTGGGGTTGAATTCACCGGGATATAGGTGGATGGGGGGAGGGCCAGGGGACCGAGAGATGAGTAGGGAGGGGAGGAAGAGTCCCGGGACGGGAGACAGGAGAGAGTCGTGGGTCAGGACGGGAGGTGGGGAAAGAGCCCTGGGTCCGGGGATGGGGCAGGAGCCGGTGGTGACGGGGGGGCGGGGTCCAGTGCTGGGGAGTGTGGGTGAGGTTGGAGCCCGATGGCCGGGACTAGTGTGGGGTGGGGGGTGAGACAGTGGGGGTGAGGAGGTGGGAGAGCTCGGGGATTGTTGAGGGCTTGGGGAATGTACGTGGGGGTCTTTCCATAGTGCTATCACTTTCACAGTGGTGCCGCGCTCCGGGCAGCCGGTGACCTCGCCCAGAACAACAGGTGCACGTACGTATCTGCCTTGTCCTGGCCGCGGGGACGTCGCCGAGCTGTGGGTAATACCCTGCTCAGGGTATTTCTAAGAGTCTGCCCTCTGGGTGGGTAGGTGAGTGCAGCGTCCGGGGTGACCATTGTCGATGGTGCTTGCCGGTTTAACTGTGAATTCGCGGGTTCCAGCGGGGTACAGACCGGCTCTCTACCCTCGTCCCCCTAACTCCGCTGCCCTGCCGTTGCTGGAGCGTTGGCGCCGAGTGGACCGCCGCCAGCACCTACTCCGATTGACGGACGCCATGCCATGTTTTGTTACCATTCCATCAATTATTCACAATAAACAACTTTCCAGTGCTGAGAGTGAGTAAGGCAGCGTGTGACGCTGCGGCGAGGTGTGAGTAAGGCGAGGCCGGACAGCGTGGAGGGTTTGGTCACCGTGGATTTGGCCTGAGAGTTCAGCTGGCGCCGGGAGCTGATTCGGGGCCAGAGGTGTCTGGGGAGGCGGGAGGTGATGAAGAGGGAGCCGCCAACTCTGATAATCGCAACTGAAATTGGTGCAGATACCAGCTGCCTTGCCAAATTCCCGGCTAGGACCAGCACCCCGGCGTGGCGCATCTGCAGCGAACTTGCAGCATTTTTCGTGTTCCATCCACAAATGCTCAAGCAGGGTTTTACTGCATCCAGAAACCGCCTGGGGTTCTCTGTCTATGCCGGGTGTGGGCAGTTTTCTACCCGTGGCAGGAGTGGATACTAGCGCCTGGTCCCCAGATGCTGTTGTCCGCGCCTGGCTCTGACGGTCGAGGACACGGCGACTGCATCTCTGGGGTGCAGGTCCGTGTTGGCGCAGACGGGGGGCCGGGGTCACGGAGAGAGCTGACTGAACCGGAGCCAGCCTGCAGTGAACTGCGTGCACGGCGCCCTGGGGTGAACTATTACAGGGCTACCTCCTGCCCACTCCATCACCTTTAAATACCACTTCTTCATATTAAGCGTGCAGTTTGTTAAATAGCCGCCACTTCAATCGGCGCCTCCCTCTCATCGTCGATTTAGCACGAACGCCGTCTGAATACTTGCAACATGAGAACAGGAATAGGTTTCCTAGACCCCCGTTCAGTAAAACTCGAGGATCGCACACCTGGCACGTTAGCCGTTTCTCTTTCCACAGGTGCTACCTGACCTGCTGAGTGTTTTTCCAGTATTATTGATGCTTTCGGTTTACCGCTTTCCTCCCTCACCCCCCCATACCCTGCCTCCGTCAAACACCTATCGATCTGCCTGGAGACCCGGGCGCTTCTCCGGCTGCCGCGGGGAGCCCGTGACATGCATCCTTCCTAACTCACTCACACCACATCCCAACCTGTGCCTCGTGTAAAGGAGGTGACTTGTGCCCTAGGCTAACTTCACACTACAGGCGAGTGGATGTGCGGTGGGCGACCTGGTCTCTCAGTGTGTATCTGTGCGAGGTGTGTGTATGAAACCTGAAGCTACCGTGTGTACAGGTTGGGTGTAGCACAGATCTGCTGCAGCGCATTCTGACGCTAGTTTGCGGCTGCCTCAACTAGCTCCATTATTTCCCTCTTCTTCACATTATTCAGCTGTGTGATTTTTGTTTGAGTGTAGCTGTTATATTTAGAATTGCCCGTGCGGGAAATATGTTAGCCTTTAATGCCGCAATTCTGATAGTTTTTTTCAGAGCTGTCAAATGCCAGTGCAGGTTTGTCTATGAATAATATGAACATTGGATGGCCAGTGAATAACAGGGCCTTTCATCTAGCGGCACTGCGCTAGCTGTTTATTCACTCTGAATGGCGCCTGTTCCTCGACTTCACCACACCCAAATGAACAACTTCAAATGAGCTTCAAAGGTGCTCTTTCTGGCGTTTCATTTCGTCACGGTCCCCGACGTCTGACCCGTTATATTAAGGCTGTGATTCTTGTCAGCCTGGCCAGTGGAAACATTATCTCTACCCAAAGGGATGATAATTTCTTACTCTTGAAATTTGTCCAGAGTGTAGCCCCAGTCTGCACAGGGAACAATTTCTTATCGGAGAAATCAATCCGATGAATGACATGGACCCCAATAATTTCAGAAATATTACTTCACATGAACACACGTACCATTAGTCTGAAGAAGGGTCTCCACCTGAAACATCACCCATTCCTTCTTTCCAGAGATGCTGTCCCTCTGAGTTACTCCAGCATTTTGTGTCTATCTTCGGTGTAAGCCGGCATCTGCTGTTCCTTCCTACACATACCATTCGTTTTTCTAGGTGCTTCATATATATGAAGGCTAATGTCCACTGATTTGTATACAGGACATCTGGTTCCTCTAAATACCAGCATTTTTCATTTTTTACAAATACTTTGTTTTTCTAATTTCTCTACCTAATTCACATTTTCAGTAATATATTCCATCTGCTTACCCTTTCATGCAGCCTATCTATTTTTCCTCCTCTCAACTTTCACTGCCACCCAGTTTAGACTTGAAATATTGCAATTGGTCATCTCATCTCCTCAGTCTGAAGAAGTGTCACCTTTAAATATCACCTGTCCATTTCCCTCTGCAAATACTGCCTGGCCTGCTGAGCTCCCCAGGTGCCTTGCCCTTTGCTCAAGATACCAGCACCTGCAGTTTCTTGCGGTCATCTCATTGGGCTCTTAGAATCTCCAGAAAACCTGGATATATTGCAATTGGTCATCACATTGTGCTCTCTACCGATTCACGGTGTGGCACCTCACTAGTCACAACCTCTTAATGCCAAAATGAGCCTTTAATTTCTGCACTATCTATTAACCAATCATCAGTTAATGGCAGTATATTTCCCCTGTTATTCACTGGCCATCCAATGTTCATATTATTCATAGACAAACCTGCACTGGCATTTGACAGCTCTGAAAAAAACTATCAGAATTGCGGCATTAAAGGCTAACATATTTCCCGCACGGGCAATTCTAAATATAACAGCTACACTAATGTGCTCTAATATTGCTTAATAACTTCTTGTGCAACATCTTTTCAAAGACCTCAAAGTTCAAAGATATTATATCGGCTGATTTCACTTTATCTAATCTAACAGATTTGCCAATCGTACTATATCTTTCATTAAATTCATGCTAAATCTATAATTTCCTCAATGCCTTGTTATAACTTATTCATTGTTGATGCAAGCATTTTCTCAACAGTTGAAATCAGGGTAACTGTCTTGCTGTTCCCTGCATTTTTCCCTTCCTCTCTTAAATGGTGGGGCTGCATTTGGCATCTTCCAGTTTATGGGGTAATTCCAGAAACTGTGGAATTTTAAAAGATGACAACCAATGCAGTCAATATGCTACCTCCTTTGCAACACGAGGCTGCTGGCAACAGACATTACAGTCCCGACAATTTCTTCAATACGTTTTGTCACTGAAGCTGACTATTTAAAACACAGACCTGTCCCCTCCAGGAATTTTATTTGTGGCTTCTTCGATGAACATAGGCAAACATATTTGCATAACTTTCCTGCCATTCCCTTATTCCGTAACATAATTGATCTTGGCTCCACGCATAACTTTTTCTTTAGATAAAGTCACTGAGAGATACATCACGGAAACAGGCACTGCTTGCCAGCCATCAATAACCAATTTATACTAATTTTATATTAATTCAGTTTTTATTCTCAGCACATTTACTCCTAGATCTACTACTCATTTACACACTAGGGGCAATTTACCAACCAGCATTGGACGTGGGAGGAAACTTTTCCTTTTGGGAAGGTCTCTAGTTCTGCATCCTCACACCCATTCTCTCCCCCTGATATTACTGGAATTATTATAGTTGGAATGGAAGATCTGCATGCAATATTGACGCAGCAGTTCAGAGGTTGAAGGTTCAACTAATAAATCAAGAACATTTTCATGATGAATCGGGTGGCATAGAAATGAAAGTGATCATGAAAACTGACGGATTATTGTGAAAAGATTTAATGGTTCAGAATTATTCTTCAGAAGAAGGCAACTCAGCCTGGCCTACAGGCAACTCTAATCCCTTAGAATATAGTCCAGCATAGTGATCTGGCAAATTAGGTCAGGTATTTAAATTACCATCACCAAGAAATCAACCAAAGACCAACTCCTCTGAGCAGCTGGAGATTGGAAACCTGGCCTTGATAGTGTTGCCCAGTTCTGTAATTGTTACTTTTCCTCCATTAGTGTAATGAAAACCAGGAACCCAGGAAAAAATAAAGTCCAATCAAACTAATTTGCACTTTGCCAACACTTGCTTCTTCTAGTTTTGTGCCTCATTTGCTCACCTTTCTGTGTTCCTTATTCATCACACTTGTTTACTTATGATACAAGTCCTCCCCAGGTTCTAACAGGGTTCTGTTTTCAAGAACTATTTGTGATCTGATAGGTTCGCAATTCAGAAATGTAGCCGCCTGGCAATAAACTTAAATAAAAAGACCTGCCAAATATTTCCCGTGTTTTCTGTATTTGTTTTCAGCATCTGCAGATTTTGCACTTTTCAATCATAGAAACATAGAAACATAGAAATTAGGTGCAGGAGTAGGCCATTCGGCCCTTCGAGCCTGCACCGCCATTCAATATGATCATGGCTGATCATCCAACTCAGTATCCCGTACCTGCCTTCTCTCCATACCCTCTGATCCCCTTAGCCACAAGGGCCACATCTAACTCCCTCTTAAATATAGCCAATGAACTGGCCTCGACTACCCTCTGTGGCAGGGAGTTCCAGAGATTCACCACTCTCTGTGTGAAAAAAGTTCTTCTCATCTCGGTTTTAAAGGATTTCCCCCTTATCCTTAAGCTGTGACCCTTGTCCTGGACTTCCCCAACATCGGGAGCAATCTTCCTGCATCTAGCCTGTCCAACCCCTTAAGAATTTTGTAAGTTTCTATAAGATCCCCTCTCAATCTCCTAAATTCTAGAGAGTATAAACCAAGTCTATCCAGTCTTTCTTCATAAGACAGTCCTGACATCCCAGGAATCAGTCTGGTGAACCTTCTCTGCATTCCCTCTATGGCAATAATGTCCTTCCTCAGATTTGGAGACCAAAACTGTACGCAATACTCCAGGTGTGGTCTCACCAAGACCCTGTACAACTGCAGTAGAACCTCCCTGCTCCTATACTCAAATCCTTTTGCTATGAAAGCTAACATACCATTCGCTTTCTTCACTGCCTGCTGCACCTGCATGCCCACTTTCAATGACTGGTGTACCATGACACCCAGGTCTCGCTGCATCTCCCCTTTTCCTAGTCGGCCACCATTTAGATAATAGTCTGCTTTCCTGTTTTTGCCACCAAAATGGATAACCTCACATTTATCCACATTATACTGCATCTGCCAAACATTTGCCCACTCACCCAGCCTATCCAAGTCACCTTGCAGTCTCCTAGCATCCTCCTCACAGCTAACACTGCCCCCCAGCTTCGTGTCATCCGCAAACTTGGAGATATTGCCTTCAATTCCCTCATCCAGATCATTAATATATATTGTAAATAGCTGGGGTCCCAGCACTGAGCCTTGCGGTACCCCACTAGTCACTGCCTGCCATTGTGAAAAGGACCCGTTTACTCCTACTCTTTGCTTCCTGTTTGCCAGCCAGTTCTCTATCCACATCAATACTGAACCCCCAATGCAGTGTGCTTTAAGTTTGTATACTAATCTCTTATGTGGGACCTTGTCGAAAGCCTTCTGGAAGTCCAGATACACCACATCCACTGGTTCTCCCCTATCCACGCTACTAGTTACATCCTCGAAAAATTCTATAAGATTCGTCAGACATGATTTACATTTTGTAAATCCATGCTGACTTTGTCCAATGATTTCACCACTTTCCAAATGTGCTGCTATCCCATCTTTAATAACTGACTCTAGCAGTTTCCCCACTACCGATGTTAGACTAACTGGTCTGTAATTCCCCGTTTTCTCTCTCCCTCCCTTCTTAAAAAGTGGGGTTACGTTTGCTACCCGCCAATCCTCAGGAACTACTCCAGAATCTAAAGAGTTTTGAAAGATTATTACTAATGCATCCACTATTTCTGGAGCTACTTCCTTAAGTACTCTGGGATGCAGCCTATCTGGCCCTGGGGATTTATCGGCCTTTAATCCATTTAATTTACCCAACACCACTTCCCGGCTAACCTGGATTTCACTCAATTCCTCCAACTCCTTTGACCCGCGGTCCCCTGCTATTTCCGGCAGATTATTTATGTCTTCCTTAGTGAAGACGGAACCAAAGTAGTTATTCAATTGGTCCGCCATATCCTTGTTCCCCATGATCAACTCACCCGTTTCTGACTGCAAGGGACCTACTTTTGTTTTAACTAATCTCTTTCTTTTCACATATCTATAAAAACTTTTGCAGTCAGTTTTTATGTTCCCTGCCAGTTTTCTTTCATAATCTATTTTTCCTTTCCTAATTCTCTGAATTTCTCCCAGTCCTCCGGTATGCTGCTTTTTCTGGCTAATTTGTACGCATCATCCTTCGCTTTGATACTATCCCTGATTTCCCTTGTTATCCACGGATGCACTACCTTCCCTGATTTATTATTTTGCCAAACTGGGATGAACAATTTTTGTAGTTCATCCATGCAGTCTTTAAATGTCTTCCATTGCATATCCACCGTCAACCCTTTTAGAATTAATTGCCAGTCAATCTTGGCCAATTCACGTCTCATACCCTCAAAGTTACCTTTCTTTAAGTTCAGAACCATTGTTTCTGAATTAACAATGTCACTCTCCATCCTAATGAAGAACTCAACCATATTATGGTCACTCTTGCCCAAGGGGGCACGTACAACAAGACTGCTAACTAACCCTTCCTCATTACTCAATACCCAGTCTAAAATAGCCTGCTCTCTCGTTGGTTCCTCTACATGTTGATTTAGATAACTATCCCGCATACATTCCAAAAAATCCTCTTCCTCAGCACCCCAGCCAATTTGATTCACCCAATCTATATGTAGATTGAAGTCACCCATTATAACGGTTTTGCCTTTGTCGCACGCATTTCTAATTTCCTGTTTGATACCATCTCCAACTTCACTACTACTGTTAGGTGGCCTGTACACAACACCCACCAGCGTTTTCTGCCCCTTAGTGTTTCGCAGCTCTACCCATACCGATTCCACATCCTGCAAACTAATGTCCTTCCTTTCCATTGCGTTAATCTCCTCTCTAATCAGCAACGCTACCCCACCTCCTTTTCCTTTCTCTCTATCCCTCCTGAATATTGAATATCCCTGGATGTTCAGCTCCCAGCCTTGGTCACCCTGGAGCCATGTCTCCGTGATCCCAACTATATCATAGTCATTAATAGCTATCTGCACATTCAACTCATCCACCTTATTACGAATGCTCCTTGCATTGAGACACAAAGCCTTCAGGCTTGTTTTTACAACACTCTTACCCCTTATACAATTTTGTTGAAAAGTGGCCCTTTTTGATTTTTGCCCTGGATTTTCCGGCCTGCCACTTTTACTTTTCACCTTGCTACCTATTGCTTCTACCCTCATTTTACACCCCTCTGTCTCTACGCTCACACATTTAAGAAACCCTTTCCCTTTAACTCCATCCTCCACTAGCCCATTCGACACCCCACCCCCCTTATTCAGTTTAAAACCACCCGTGTAGCAGTGGCAAACCTGCCTGCCAGAATGCTGGTCCCACACCTGTTAAGATGCAATCCGTCCCTTTTGTACAGTTCCCCATTACCCCAAAACAGATCCCAGTGATCTAAGAATCTAAATCCCTGCCCCGTGCACCAGTTCCTCAGCCACACGTTCAGGTCCCGTATCTCCCTGTTCCTGCTCTCGCCAGCACGAGGAACTGGAAGCAAACCGGAGATAACAACCCTGGAGGTCCTGTTTTTCAGCATTTTTCCGAGCTCTCCAAAGTCACGCTGCAGAATATTCATCCCCTTCTTTCCGACATCGTTTGTGCCGACATGCACTACCACTTCCGGATGTTCACCTTCGCCCTTGAGGATTTTCTGCACTCTGTCCGTGACATCCTGGATCCTGGCACCAGGAAGGCAGCACACCATCCTCGCATCCCGTCTGTTGCCGCAGAAACCCCTGTCCGTACCTCTCACAATGGAGTCTCCTACTACAATGGCGTTGCCTGCCTTAGGCCTTTTTGGTTTTGGCTCAACAGCCCTATTCGCATCACAAGCCAGTCCGCCGCCCAGTGTAAACACCTCTTCTGTCCCGACAGCTTCTAAGTGGGTGAACCTGTTCACAAGAGGTACAACCCCCGGGGACGTTGGCATTCCATGCTTCCCTCCCGTTCTCACTGTCTCCCACCTTCTCTCTTCCAGTACCTTAGGTGTAACAATCGTACTGTAGGACTTATCGAGGAACGACTCCGTTTCTCAGACGAACCGGAGGTCATCCACTTGCTTCTCCAGTTCCCCAACACGGCCCTTCAGGAGCTCTACCTGGATGCACTTTTCGCATTTGTAGCAGCCAGAGGCACCAGCGGTGTCCTTGACCTCCCACATACTGCAAGCATCACACTGAATCAGCTTGCCTGACATCTCCTTCTTTCGTCTCTCCCTCTGCAGTGTTTTGCGTAGTCTCCTCTCCTCAGCCTCCTCTCCGAAGACTCTCGAGCCAAAGACTCACACTTTTCTCACAGGGCACTTAAGACTCTCGAGCCAAAGACTCACACTTTTCTCACAGGGCACTTAAGACTCTCGAGCCAAAGACTCACACTTTTCTCACAGGGCACTTCACTCACTGCCGCTCCCTAAGAGCAGTCTTACTTAAATTGACTGATAAATTGCCTGATTTACCAATTTACAAACCAAATTCCTCAGTTTACAGCTGTTTTCCCAGCACTGACTCACTTCTCTCCTCCCACTTGGGCTAGAGCCAATCAGTCGTATCTCTTGCTAATCTCCTCCTGCTGCTGCTGCTGCTGTTGTTGCTCCCAAAGCTACAGCAGTTCTGAGTCAAGTCTGCCTGTCCTTGACCTGTACTTAAACTGTTTTCACTTCTCTCCTCCCACTTGGGCTAGAGCCAATCAGTCATATCTCTTGCTAATCTCCTCCTCCTGCTGCTGCTGTTGTTGCTCCCAAAGCTACAGCAGTTCTGAGTCAATCCCTTGGTTGTACCTCGCTCTGTAGATGCTGCTGGACCGCTGGGTTCCTTTTTCAGATTAGCAACAACTGCTGTGTTTTGCATCTCACAGCATCTCCAGATGTTTATTATCCTCTCTCCCCTGTTCTCCCCTGATTTACCTGCTCCGGGCAGCTTGGCTACAATAAACTAAGCCTTCAGGACCCTGCCTATCAATCGGTGACATCCATTCATGTCTTGTCCTCTGCTATATCATAGACTTTCACTTGTTCCCGCATTTGTCATCATCGTCACCCCTCTCCCCCTCTCCCCTCCCCCTCTCCCACCTCTCTCCCCCCTCCCTTCCCCCCTCCCTTCCCCCCTCCACCCACTCCCCCCACTCCCCGCCATGTTTGATTTCTAACCTCCCAGTCCTTTTATTGACTGTTTATTGACTGTTTCCTTTCCATGTGCTGCCTCACCCAATGAGTATCCCCAGCTGGCCAGCTGGATCTGTTTTATTTATGATTTCAAGCATCTGCAGTTTATTATTTTTAACTATATTTTCCAATGATATCATCAAGGTTCAGGATATACCTGTAAGTAAGGCATAAGAGTGGACCAGGGATAGATCTTTGGGAAACAATGAAAGTAATATTATATGAATGGACAAACGTTGGTGACTCTTGTTACACAAGCAAAATACAACAGATATTATACAATGGCACAGTTGGTGGAGTTGTTTCCTGACCTGAGTTCAGTTCTGACCTCCAGTGTTGTCTGTGTGGAGTTTGCACGTTTTTCCTGGGACCGGGAGGGTTTCTTCTGGATGCTCTGGTTTTGTGTCATAATCTAAGGACATGTAGGGTGGTAGGTTAATTGCCCACTGTGAATTACTGCAAGTTTATAGGTTTTTTTTGGAGGGGGGGGGGGGGGGTGGTAAGATATAATAACATTATGGGAATAATAAAATGGGTTAGGGTAGGATTAGACAAAAATGTGTGTGGGCTGAATGGTTTGTTTCTGTGCTGTAACTCACTATGGCTCTGTGGTTGAAATTTGAAATAAAAAACAGAAAACATTGTTTTTAACAAAATAACCTAACTCAACCCAAGAGATCAGGAAGCACCCGTGAAGAGAGAAACAGTTAATATTTTGGCTGGTCGGCTGTTCACTAGAATTTGCAAAAGTTAGAGATGTGAGGCCACATTCAGATGATTGTGTCCAGTTTTGGTCATGCTCTTATAGGAAAGAGGTGTTAAGATGGAAAGGGTAGTGAAGATTTATAAGAATGTTGCCAGGACTCGAGGGCCTGTGCTGTAGGTAGGGGGTGAGCAGGCTAGGTCTTTATTCCTTGGAGCACAGGAGGATGAGGGATAATCTTATAGAGGTGTAAAAAACCGTGAGGGCTTAGATCGGGTAAATGCACAGAGTCTTATACCCAGAGTAGGGGAATTGAGAACCAGAGGCAATAGGTTTGAGAGAGAGAGAGGAAAGTTTTAATAGGAACCTGAGGGCTAAAGTATGGTGGGTATATGAAACAAGCTGCCAGAGGAGGTAGTTGAGGCAGGTAGTATCACATTTAAATACATTTGGACAGGTACATGGACAGGAAAGGTTAAGAAGCATATCGGTCAAACGCAGGTAGGTAGGATTAGTGTAGGTGGGGCATCTTGGTTGGCGTGGGCAAGTGCCAAATGGTCTGTTTCCATGCTGTATGAATCTATGACTAAACAGATTTTATGATATAGGAAAGAGGTGAATGAAATTCAAAGCTTGTTACAGAGTGGAAAAAGAGATTAAATGAATAAAAGTGCAGGTGAAGGAGGATGGTAATGCAACAATTATCGAATCACTTGACTGGTTTGCAGGAGACATAACAGAAAAGCAGAATCTTCATCTGAAATACTATAGGAAATGTTGATTACCAGAAATTACTGAATTCAGTGTTGACTCTAGGAGGCCATCATATAGTTGAAAGATGAGGTGCTGCTTCTCAAGCCTACATTGAACAGTGTTGGATATTCAGGGAATCAAGGGATATGGGTTTAATGCAGGAATAGTGATGCTGAGGTGGAAGATCATCCATGGCTTTATTTAATGGAGGAGCAGGCATGAGTGGACAGGTGACCTACTCTGGCTTCTGTTTCTTATGTTCTTATGACCAGGCGGAGAGGCAGATAAATAGAATGAAAGGGGGACGGGGTGTACAGAGTTATAAAGGGATTTATTTTGGCTATATTTAAGAGGGAGTTAGATGTGGCCCTTGTGGCTAAAGGGATCAGGGGGTATGGAGAGAAGGCAGGGATGGGATACTGAGTTGGATGATCAGCCATGATTACATTGAATGGCGGTGCAGGCTCGAAGGGCCGAATGGCCTACTCCTACACCTATTTTCTATGTTTCTATGCTTGAGAATTAAGGTGACTAGAAGCTTACATGCCAAGAGTTATAACAGCAGTTGGAACAGAATTGTCAATGATCTGTATTTGGACTCAATAATGGAGAGAATGTCAAATTGGGAGCATACTGTGTATGTAATTGACAAGTAAATCACTGCTTCATCTGCAAAGACCATGTGGAGACTTGAATGGTGTGAAGGGAGGGGATAAAAGCACAGCTGCTGCAACTTGTGTGATTGCAAGATAAGCTGCTGTGGGTAGGTGAGCATGGATCCCAAGGGCAACTGCCCCTACAAATGCTGAAAATGAGAATCACAAGGATCAGTGTGTAGAATAGACAATAGACAATAGGTGCATGAGTAGGCCATTTGGCCCTTCGAGCCAGTGCCGCCATTCAATGTGATCATGGCTGATCACCCCCAATCAGTACCCCGTTCCTGCCTTCTCCCCATATCCCCATGACTGCTATTTTTAGGAGCCCTATCCAGCTCCCTCTTGAAAGCATCCAGAGAACCTGCCTCTACCGCCCTCTGAGGCAGAGAATTCCACAGACTCACCACTCTCTGTGAGAAAAAGTGTTTTCTCGTCTCCGTTCTAAATGGCTTACTCCTTATTCTTAAACTGTGGCCCCTGGTTCTGGACTCCCCCAACATCGGGAACATGTTTCCTGCCTCTAGTGTGTCCAAACCTTTAACAATCGAGAAGGGTCCTGACCCGACGCATTGTCCATTTTGTCCACAGATGCAGCTGATCCATTGAGTTTCTCCAACATTTTGCATTTTGCTCAAAATTTCTGTATCTGCAGTTCTTTGTATCTACACGGTGGATATGGCTCTGACTGCATAGATAAGAATGAAAAATCCCAGGGGAGTCCGACCCTGCTGGAGGATAGGAGACATTGAAGGAGGATGGTGTACTTTGCCATGTCGAAGGCGTAGGTAGATCATGAAGGTTACGTATGAACAGATTACTTCTACTCCAGCCACATAGGGTGCCATGATGCTAGGGGTCATCGCATTCAATGTGGAAACCTGGCTGGAGAGATGCAACACAGAGCTGGGTCAGAGGGCATGTTGCAGGGTTATCAGAGAGTGAATGTTGATGGGCTATTAAATCATGCCTGTTTGTCTAATGTTAAGCTGTGAATCAAATATTATCATTTCGTAATGAGCTCTGGAAAGATTGTCATCATGTGGTCCTTTGACAAAAACGTTGTACCTTTAGCATTCATCCTGGCTGTTTGTTTCCGCTGATTGAAAAATCAACATTCTCTTCAGACCTGAGGACCTTCAAAACCTCCAATGCCGTTTTACTGGCCTCCACAACAACCTGCGGCCTATATCCTGTTGCACACAAAACACTGCTTGACCAACACTCTGTCTTTGCTGATTAGATTGTTCTGTTTACAAATCCTTTCATCGCCTTCTATCATGCCACCATCGATACATTCGTTTTACCGTTAATCGGCACAAAAAGCTGGAGTAACTCAGCGGGACAGGCAGCAGCTCTGGAGAGAGGGAATGGGTGATGTTTCGGGGCGAGGCCCTTCTTCAGACTGATTAGGGATAAGGCAAACGAGAGATATAGACGATAATGTAGAGAGATAAAGAACAATGAATGAAAGATGTGCAAAAAAGTAACGGTGATAAAGGAAACAGGCTATTGTTAGCTGTTTGTTGGGTGAAAACGAGAAGCTAGTATGACTTGGGTGGGGGAGGGAGAAAGAGAGGGAGACAGAATGCCGGGGCTACCTGAAGTTAGAGAAATCAAAAATCATACCACTGGGCTGTAAGCTGCCCAAGCGAAATATGAAATGCTGTTCCTCCAATTTGTGTTTAACAATGAGATGCTGTTCCTCCAATTTGTGTCTGACAATGGAGGAGACCTAGGACAGAAAGGTAATTGTGGGATATGGGAAGGAGAATAAAAGTGTTTAGCAACTGAGAGATCAGGTTGGTTCAGGCAGACTGAGCGAAGGTGTTCAGTGAAACGTTCGCCCAGTCTACGTTTGGTCTCGCCAATGTATAAAAGTCCACATCTTGAACAACGGATACAATAGATGATGTTGGAGGAGGTGCAAATGAATCTCTGCCTAACCTGAAAGGACTGTCGGGGTCCCTGGACAGAGTTATTGGGAGGAAACATTGGGAGAGGTGTTGCATCTTCTGCGGTTGCAGGGGAAGGTACCTGGGGAGGGGGTGGTTTAGGTGGGAAAGGATGAGTTAACCAGGGAGTTGCAGAGGGAATGGTCTCTGCGAAAGGCAGATAGGGGTGGTGATGGGAAGATGTGACTAGTGTTGGGATCCCTTTGGAGTTGACAAAGATTTCAGAGGATTACGTGTGGTATGCGACAGCTGATGAAAGATAAGGACTGGGGGGCTATGTCTCTGTTGCGACTAGGGGGAGAGGGAGCAAGGGTGGAGCTGCGGGGTTCTGAGGAGACATGAGTGAGGGCCTCATCTATGATGGGAGAGGAGAAAGCCCATTCCCTAAAGAATGAGGACACCTCAGATGTCCTGGTGTGGGACACATCATCTTGGGCGAAGATGCGACTCAGACGGAGGAATTGGAAGTAGGGGATAGAGTCTTTGCAGGAAACAGGGTGGGAAGAAGTGTAGTTGAGATAGTTGTGGGAGTCAGTGAGTTTATAATAGATGTCAGTCGATATTACCTTTATCGTTACTTGTTTTTACAAAGTAACAATACAAAATAACATTTACAAAGGTAATGTTTTACCTTTAACGTTAGTCCCTTTATACCTTGTCCATGCATCTTTACTATTTGCACACCTATTTTAAAAACATTTTTTTTTTAATAGATAGTGAGAAAGAAGAGAAAAAAACACGATAAAAAAGAATAGAATAAATTATCAATAATACTTCTTTGGAGATATGTCCGTAGATTATAAAATATAATTATTCATCTAATCCTGGGTTCAGACATCCGTGCCGGCCCAATTTACCCTTTCAAAAAGTCAATAAATGGAGACCATATTCTAGCAAATAATTATTGTTGGTCAATTAAGACAAGTCTAGTTCTTTCCAAATGTAAGGTCTCCGACATCTCCATAATCCACATTTTGATTGTGGGGGTTGTTGGACTTTTCCAAAATTTTAATATTAATTTTTACCCAGTTATTATACTATAATCAAAGAAGTTTCTTTGGCTTGTTGTAAGTTTTAGGCTTTGTTCTGATATTCCTAATATTATTAGTTTTGAGTCGGGATCCAATTGTGTATTAACAACTTCAGAAATTATTCTAAAAATATCCGTCCTGAAATTTTTGATTTTTATACAATTTACAAAAGTATGAGTTAAATTAGCCTCTGAGTGTTGACATTTATCACAGATAGGTGAGATATGTGGGAAAATTCTATTTAATTGTGTTTTAGAGTAATGCAGTCTATGTAATACTTTAAACTGTATTAAAGAATGTCTGGCATTTAACGAACATTGATGTATATGTTGTAGACTTTCGTCCCAAATATCTATAACACACCTATTTTTTGTCTTGGTCCTAATCTCTGGAACTCTCTCATGGGACCCTCTATCCTCTCTCTCTCTTTCTGCCTGCTTTCAAACACTTTAAAAACCCATCTCTACAAATAATTGGCCTTTTGTCCACTATCAACACAGCGGCTATTTTTGTTATTTCTGCGAAGTGTCTTGAGTCACCTTTCTTCATAAATGAGCATTAAATGAATGTGAGTTATCGCCATTCAGTGTCCCAAGTACATCTAGCAGGGGTAGATCATAGATTAGGAAACGTACAGAAGGACTTTTTGAAGCATAATTCCCGATCTAACGGGGCAGAGGACAATATTTCAATCCAGCTGTGTGACGTTTCCGGTGAGATTCAGCCATACCCCACATAACCAGTTGGGGGAGCTTCATAATGCTATGTAGCTCCTGCGATCGAAGAGCAGTATGGCTGAGGAACCAAGACCTTGCTGCCCAATTGTGAGGTCCAGTTTGGGTATCTTCACTTGCAGTTTACAGCCACGTGACACTTTTTCATCCATAATTTTCCAAATTATGCTTTTTCTATGTAAGTCTCCTTCGTTTAATATGAACTGATTTTATATTGTTTGATCTGTCTGAGCATTTTCCAACCAGGCTATGCTCCAGTTTTTATAATAACTATTCCCCTAACTAACTGGACCTCAGATTCCTACTTCAAGCTACATCTTGGCTAGTTAACAATCCCTGTGGAAACACAAATATTATTTGTAACTCTAACCATCTCCACAAATAACAAATCTTCTCAGTTAACGATACTGGACTCCAGCTGGCAGCTACAATATCACTACTACATTTTGTTATAGGACTATAAGTCCCAGCTGCACTGTGTCTGTGGCTTAGCTGACACGCGGCTATCCCCTGGGGCTAGTCATAGGCACCATTACATTTCTAAATTGCCGCACTTAATATGCACTATATCTTTGACCCGTTTCGGAAGAGTTATCTGGTACAGTTTTTAAATTATTTAGGGATGCAGAGCACTAAATTCATAATGATCTTCATGGCAATCGTAAAACCACCTCCAATAGCTCCCTGAAAGTGGTATACAAGCAGATAGAGTGGTAAAGAAGATGTATGATATGCTTGCCTTTATCGGTTTGGGCATTAAGTACAAGAGTCAGGCAGTAATGTTACAGCTTTATAAAACTATGGTTGGACTATTGTGTGCAGTTCCGATTACCCCATTTCAGGAAGTATGTCGAGGCCTGTGAAGAATGTGGAGGGTGCTGAAGAGGTTTACTAGAATGTAGCCTGGATCACAGGGTATTAGCTATAAGATGAGGTTGGACATACTTGGATGGTTTTCTCTGGAGAGTCGGAGGTTGAGGGGAGACTGATAGAAGAGAGGCAGAGATAGGGTAGACAAGCAGAACCTTTCTTCATGGGTGAAAATGTCAAAAACTAGAGAACATAACTTTAAGATGAGAAGGGGAAAGTTTAAAGGAGATGTGAGGGGTAAGATTTTTTTTACAAGATTTGTAGGTGACTGGAGCACATTACCAGGGTAGTGATGGAAGCAAATATGTTAGTGGCATTCAACTAGTTTTAAGGGGTTTTAGCTTGGTATATAGGGTATGCAGGTGATGGATGGATATGGATCATGTGCAGGCAGAGATTAGTTTAACTTGGCATCACGTTCAGTGCAGGCACTGTGAGCTAAGGGGCCTTTTCCTGTGCTTAATAAGTTGTTACATTGTACAGAGACAGGAAGAAACTGAGATGGGAGCAATTCAGCCTAATCTGTTCTATTGTTTCTGAATTATAACTCCATTTATCAACATTTGCCCCATAACTCTTGATATGTTTTTCCAGCAAAGATCTATTGATTTTATTTTTGAAAACTTTTTATTGGGAATGAGCTGATAGGCCGGTATGGGGAGAAAGGTGTTGGATGAGAGAATGGGAGGAGTAGGTTGTGAAGTTGAATTTATTGTCCCATGCACAGGTACAGGTAAATGAAAATCTTGTTTGCATCAGCATCACACAAAATGGACTCAGACAGCACTCAAAAACATACATTATACATAACTGTTACATATATGACACGTACATTCTGAAAGAGGGTAAAAGAAAAAGGTTGTAAGAAACAAGTCATTGTGCAGAACACAATTAGAAAAAATATTTTTGCACAAAGGTTCGTAGTGTTCCTTTGCCTAGGTAGGATTAGGTTTGTGTGGATCGATTCCAGAACCTGATGGTTGTATGAAAGTAGCTGTTCCTCAACCTGGTGATGTGGACTACAGGCTTCTGTTCCTCCTGCCCGATGCAGCAGCAAGAAGAGGGGTTGGCCTCGATGGTATGTATCCTTGATGATAGATAGCATCTTATAAAGGCATCACCTTTTGTAGAGGCACTTGGTGGGTAGGTCTGTGCCCATGATGGACTGGGCTGAGTCCACTTTTCTGCAGCCTCTTGTGTTCCTTGCATTGGAACATCCTAACCAGGTTATGATGCAACCAGTCAGGATACTTTGTGTGAGTATTCGGTGGCATGCCAAATCTCTTCAATCTTCTGTGAAAGTTGAGCTGCTGGTGCCTTCATCGTGATTATATCTATTTGAATTTGAAGCTGCCAACTCTCCCACCTCCGACCCACCAATGAAAAGTAATAAGTGGTTTCCTGACTTCCTCTTCCTGAAATCTTTCAGGGTGGAGGGCGACAATTATTCATCCTCATTTTGTGTGAGCAAGGCCCCTGAATTGAAATTGTGTTCTCCTGAAATAGATTCACCTAAAACTAGAAATAGATTCTCCAGATCAAATCCCGCCATTATCCCAAACACCAGGAGATTAAGAGTACTTGGGATGAATATATGACATGTAAAGTGAATGTAAAAATATCACCATAATTTAACTCTGATATTTAAACCCTGGTAGCATACTGGAGAATACCAAGTCCTCCAATATATGCTTCTGCCTGGTTCCACTTCCAGACTCCCACAGTAGGGGGCTGTCTCCCCTTCGCTTCAGCCCTCTCTTCAACCACCCCCTTGATATAACATTCCTCTTCCACATCCCACCCCACAACAAGAGGTTGTTGCTCCCCCTCCCCTCCAACCAGGGCCGGATTTAGATGAAGAGAGGCCCTAAGCTATTTCACTTGTGAGGCCCCCCCCTCCCAATCCCCCACCCCCACGACTAGAGGACCATGACTACCCGACAGTGACAGTGTGACACTTTTAGATCCTACAGTATGTTGTCATTAAACAGTTGATTTTAAAATACATATTGGATTCACCGCGGAGTGGGCGATGCCTTGCCTGGATCGCCTTTTGAAGCTCTGGAGTGTTGGGCCTGCTGCTTCAACACCATGGAGCTGTGGTTTGCGGAGCTCCCAGCCTCAGGCCGCGCTGACTTCAATATCGTGGAGCCCTAGGATCCCTTTACCGAGGGCCGCCAGCGTGAATCTCCGCCCAGCTCAGCCTGTGGACTTCGGGAGCCGCGGTCTCCGGTAGGAAGTGGCCGATTCGGAAGTCCAAGCCGCTGAGAATGTTCTCCTGTTCTGACGTTGGATGGTGACCTCCAAATTTAATTGTACCAATGGCCATGGGGGGGGGGCCCAAGAGGAGGGGGTCCGTTGGAGACAGGAAAAGGGATCATCAATGGGGGCGAGGACTCCTTCCCATGGAAGAATGGTGTGAGGCGGAGGCGACGGAAGAAGAGCTCCAAATCGTGGCGGGCGCGGAACTCATTGAGTTGGGGACGGAGGGGGACAAAGGTGAGGCCTCTGCTGAGAACAGACCATTCGGTATCTGAGAGGGGGAGGTCAGGGGGGATGGTGGACACACGGCAGGGGTGGGGGTTGGGGCCGGAGGAAGGCGGGTGGCTGGACTGAGGACAAGGCGATGTCTGGTGGAGGGGTGGTGAGGGGGTAGGGGGGGTATGAGGACTGTAGTGTGGGTGGGGAAGAGCTGGGGTCACATGGTTTGAGGGGAATGGGGAAGACCCAGTGGAACAATAACTAAGATAAATGCAGGATGATAGATGCTGTCTGTAAGGACCTTGTGTGACAAGTTTCACATCGTAAGTTGGACCGTGGGATCCAAGGCAAGCTGGCTAATTGGCTTAAAAAATTGACTTGGTGATAGGAGGCAGAGGGTGGTGGTGAACATAGGACAATACAGCACAATAACAGGTTCTTCAGGCCACAATGTTGGTGGCAAATTTAATGCCAAGTTAATCTCCCCTACCTGTTCATATCCCCTATTCATATCCCTCCATTCCCTGAATATCCACGTGCCTAAAAACCTCTTAAATGCCCCGGCCCTTGATGACCTAGTCCAGGCACCCACCACTCTGTTAAAAAAACTTGTTCTTCACTTCTCCTTTAAATTTCACCCTTCTCAACTTAAAGCTATGCCCTCTAGTCTTTGACATTTCCACCCTGTGATAAAGGTTATGATTACCTACCCCACCTGCTTTTCATTATTTTATATGCTTCCATCAGCTCTTTCCTCGACCTTCGACACTCCAGAGAAAGCAAACCAAGTTTGTCCAACCTTGCCTTATAATTTATACTTCCTAATCCATGCTGAATTCTAGTAACAAATTTCTGTACCTTTTTCAAAGCCTTGTCATCCTTCCTGTAATTGGGCAACCAGAACCATATGCATTTCTCTAAATGACATGCTTGCTTTCATTGGTCAGGGGCTGTAATATATAAAATTGGGATATTAAGCTGTAAATTTACAAACCACAGATTAAATTGCACTTGGGGCATTGTGTGCAGTTCCCGTCACCACACTACAGGAAGTATGTGATTGCTTTGGAGAAAGTGGAGAGGAGATTCGCCATTATGTAGCCTGGATTGGAGGACTTTAGTAATGGGGAGAGATTAGATCGGTTGGAATTCTCTGGAGACTGAAGAGTGACCTGATAAAGATATACAAAAAAATTATGAGACATACATTATAATGTATACAAATACATTATATCCAATCCTTATTTATCCTTCCAGGTGCATCACCTCACATTTATTGGGATTAAATTTCATTCTGATCAACATCATAATGTAGCCTCACTATCAACATTGCCACCAATGTTAATGTCCTCGATGAATGTACTAACCATAACTCCTTAATTATAACTAAATCTTTAATGTATGTAACAAACAATTAGTATCACAGCACCGACCTCTAAGGTACACCACTGGTCATAGGCTTCTAATCACAAAAGCCTCTCTCCATTGTCACATTCCTGACTGAAATTCCTTGTATGTTGCAAATGAAATCCCCACGAATGTTGCAAAACATACTTGGCTAATAAAGTACGATTTTGATTATGATTCTGCCTTCCATTACCAAGCCAATTTTGGATCCAATTTGCCCACTTGCCTTGGATTCCATGAGGTATTGGTCTTTTACCAGTTTCCCATGTGGAACTTTGTCAAAGATCTTACAAAGTCCATGCAGACTATGTCAAGTATTGTTACCATTTCAAAATATTCAATTAAATTCGTCAGACTGCATCTCCCACTAAAATAAAATCCTACTAACTTTGATTAGCCCCTGTCTTTCCAAGTGTAGCTTGATCCTGTCCTTCAAAGTTTTTTTTTCTCAAATAACTTCCCTGTCAATGGTGTTAGACACTCAGATGTTAGACTAACCCTGTAATCCTCCTTGAATGAAGGTTGCACCTTTCCTGTCCTCTGGCACCCATTTGTACAAGCTGTTCTTTGAGAAATTGGAACTGGTACAGCGTGATTATCTGGAGCAACAATCATTATTCTATAATAATATCAGCAGGTATCTTACATTGCATGTAAATTTTTCATATTAACACTTGAATTCCCGGTGCACATTGATGTTTCCTACCCTAGAAGCTTATTAATAATTACAGACCATCTGTTCCAGTAATTATTGTAATAAACCAGTGTCACCAATAATATTAATGGAGGGACTTGCTTGATGTAATTGACTGTCCTCATTAGTAGGTTATTAGTCTAATATATATTACGTTAGCAAAATTTTAACATCTGTGTGTCTCAGTCTCTGTCCTTCTCTGTTAGTAATGATCAAACGAATTCTAGGGCAATTTGACTTCTCAAGCCACTTAGATTTCAGTTCAGCAGCAATGTTACAGAATATGTAGCAAAGGTTGGAACGACTGGGATTCAGGGCAATTTCTCCTCATGGAGACCAAGGTTGAAGCTCCTGACGTGCGTCTTGACCATCTGATGCATCCATCGCAATATCTCGGGTGTGTGGGTGAAGATAGTTCAACTGGCATTTTCCATTTCAGTATGTTTTTCTCAATATTCTCTTTTATTTCTGGTCCTTATCAAAGAACTTGGAAATCTCTGGAACAGATGGAGATCGTTTGTTCATCGTGTCCATGTCAGCCAAGAAAGAGAACATTAGACACATCCCAGTTCAAACTCTTGACACGGTTTTGAAGATCACAGCACATCAGAAGCTCCTCCAGCTACTTCTTAAATACTCATTTTATGCTGGCTAGATAGACAATTCTCAAGGACATTACCAGATGACATCAAATTAATGCCATTTCTTATTTAAAGAGTTATTAGGTTTGTTGAACAAAGATTTGACATTCTGACTTTTTCAAACTAAGTTTTCCTAATATTCTTCCCAATGCATTCGTGGAGAAACTCTGGATCAAACTCAGTTTTGTGATTTGTGAAAGATTTTATTTTATTTCCTGTATGAATCCAAGGATTTGATCCTTGTATGAAAAAATAGTAAAAGTGAGCTGAATTTAAATGTTTCCTTGGGAATAGGGTTACCATATGTTCCAAATATCTGAAAGGACATTGTGCATGAGATTGAAATGTGAATTAAGGTTTCTGATAAAATCAACAGAGGAAGTTTGGAGCAAAAAGCAGGTAAAATACCAGGAAATCAATGTGCCAGGCAGCATCTGTGGAGCCAAAGATGGTTGGTGTTTCAAGTTGAAACCCTGCATCAGGTTTGCTGGGGGTTGGCAGCAGGAACCACAGAATAGCCACTGGAGTGTCCAGTGAAGTCATCAGCCAGTTTGCTCTGATGACCTTGAGAGGTCTTTCGAAAGGTGTGGCAGAAGATTGGAGTTAATGGCTCCATTCGTCCCACTGCCTGCGCCCCAGGTGATCCTGGGCTCAATCAGCAGTGACCATCCTCTTGCCCCAGGCCAATAGAAAGTGGCTTGTATCTGGGTAATTGGCACTAACTTCTGCTCTATTAAAGAGTTAGTGCTGGTACTGTGGACTGTAAATTTCTGTGAATTGCTATCCCTGCTCTGGGCTAACTCTCAGACTTTAGAGGCAGGTGTGTGTTTATATGAACGATAGATTCCCAGTTAAAATTCTTGCTGTGAAGGATGCTGGTTTTGCTCCTCACATCATTGACTTCCTGATTGGCAAAACGGGAATGTTGGTCAAGTGGGAAATGTTTGTCCTCTGAGAATGGTGTGCTATTTGACAAACACCTAGCTTTTATGTATTTTTTTTCTTGAATATCATGAAGCATTGCTTGAGAATTTAACAGATCAGTTTTCTATCTCATCTTTCACTTATTAAAATCATTTCAATGCTTGTGTATGCTTACCTTTAAGACTGCAGCTCTCAATATCTTTAATCAAATAGTCCCCCATCAGTCTGTAGAAGGGTTTCGGCCCGAAACGTTGCCTATTTCCTTCGCTCCATAGATGCTGCTGCACCCGCTAAGTTTCTCCAGCGTTTTTGTGTATCTTTAATCAAATAGTGGCTTCTGTTAGGACTCTGCACAACAACTCAGTCTTATTGTTGCCTTGTTGGCAACCCTGCTCAGAATGTTCCAAAATGCAGTGAAATACAGTGAACCTGTGACCTCTTGTCACACAGGCCACAGTACTCGCCTGTGTACAACAGCATGAGATCTCTCAGTAACGTCGGCTAATGGATAGATCGGCCAGAAATTTAGAGAAAGTATCTGCTGTGACTCTTTGGAATAATGCCATCGGGTCTTGTATGCCTACCCAGAAAATTTCAAGATGTCATCTCTTAAATAGTTCTCTCCCTCATGACACTGGAGTGTTCACCCAGATAGATATTTTACGACAGTTATTGTGATTAATTTAATCTAATTTTTATGATACTCGTCTTAATCCTGTAACTCAGTAGCGAGAGTGATACTTCTGAGCCATCCTGATCCAATGCCATTGAACATTTGTGCAAAATCTTCATAGTTTTTTTGTTTAGGAGTCTGTTCCCTGCTTGTTAAGTGCTCCAAACTGGCTCTGGATGTTGATATAATTGTTGTCAAGACTGAGTTGCATTGGTCAGCAGCAGTATAATTTCATGTCATCCGTTTTCCTCTTACTTCACAAAGAAGTAATCTTCATGTGTGCTTTGCAGACTAAGTATATTGTTAATACCCTGTAAGAGTTCTTATCCCAATTTCACAAACAGTCACATTCATCATGTTCCTGATCTATGAAGTCTTTAGAAATTGAACTGTGATGAATTTCATCCCCTCTGTCGAGCGTCTCCAAGCAACAAGAATCATAGTGGTGCAGCTGGAAGAGCTGCCGCCTCAATGCTGACTCGGCCTAGGTTCAATCCTGACTCCATTACTATCTGTGTGGAGTTTTCACATTCTACCTAAGACCATATGGGTTTCCTTCTTAGTTTAGTTTAGAGACACAGCATGGAAACAGGACCTTTGGCCCACCGAATTCAAGCCAACAAGTGATCCAACTAGATCACACTAGTTCTGCGTTATCCCACTGCGTCATCCACTCTCTACACACTAGGTGTAATTTACAGAGGTCAAATAAACTGCAAACCAGCACATATTTGGGATGTGGGAGGAAACTGGAGTACCTAGAGGAAACCCACAAGGTCACAGGGAGAACATGCAAACTGCAAACAGACAGCATCTGAAATCAGGATCGAACTCAAGTCTCTAGTGCTGTAAGGCAACAACTCTACCAGCTGTATCACATTGCGCCACTGAGCCATCCTTCTTCATCCCAAAGATACTGTATGCTAGTTAGTAACTTGGCTGATTACTGATGAAATGGCGAAAGTTTGCAGAAACAAAATAATAACCAGTTCTCTTTCCGCAGATGCTCCCTGACCTGAAATTGTTCCAGCATTTTTGTTAAAGTATGAAACATTTATGCATTAACAAAATAAAAATATGAAACCTAATGAAAGTAAATAGTGAAATCTTTCTCCCACACCCAAAGTCACCCATTCACTTCAATGGAGACTGCACTTGCATTAGTTGTGATATGATGTGGCCTCGTATACAGGTCTGCAGAAGGATACTGTGCTGATGGGCCCGTTTAGCACTGGGCCACAGGCAGCCGAGGTGGCTGGGCAAGTTGTCACTGCCACCACCGTAATTTGAGCTTCGATCTAGAAGCATACTCGGTTCTAAGCATTAGCAATGCTGCCAGAATGTAATGGCTTTGCAAACTTCATGACTGCAGTTAGGTAATGACTTGTGGTGCTTATTTATCTTTCCATTGTATTTGTGTTTTGTCTGATCAACTTAAAACGTGAAAGGCAGCACAAGGCTTTGCTTTAACAGGCCTGCAGAAGACCACTATACTGTCCCTGTTTTCGGTAGCACCTTTGTTGCATAGATCAAGACAAGAGTCGAATGTTTAATTGTCATTTGCACTGGAACCAGGACAATGAACTT
The DNA here is from genome assembly GCF_010909765.2 of Amblyraja radiata. Taxonomy (NCBI): domain Eukaryota; kingdom Metazoa; phylum Chordata; class Chondrichthyes; order Rajiformes; family Rajidae; genus Amblyraja; species Amblyraja radiata. Next base: position 24,443,321 of record NC_045973.1, read on the forward strand.
TTTATTTATTGCAGCTTATAGGCATATTAAATACCAACAACACAACAACAAATAAATAAACAATAAATTATCAATTATTGTAGATAAACCAGATTGTGATAGTGCAAGCCAAAGGACATGGTTCAACCTTAGTAGTGCAGTCCATAGTAGGTCAGTGCTGAAGTAGTGTTTGAAAGTATTGGTTTATTATTGCCACATGTACCAAATAAAACTTATTTGTGTGCTATCCAATGCTGGATTGTGTAAGTTGTGGTAGGGTTGTGCTTAGGGTTCTGATATATCCAGTTGGCTTGCATCTAATGTGCCTGTAAAGGCAGTCCTGTGTCAGCCAAGCACAAGATGAGGACAGGTAGGTAAAACTATTCTGAAGCCATGGCGGAAACACATGTGGATGCTGAGTGAGGACATACTTGAACTTGCCTCCAATGGTACTCCAATGGTTCGTATTGGTAGGAAGGTCATTTGTGCAGGATCTGGATAGTTGCCACTAGCCTACTGGATGTATCAAACAGCTGGCTTCACAGGGAAAACTGCACAAGAGAAAAGAGCTTTGTTTTGGTGTGAATGCACAACAGCTGGTTAGTGACCAGGGCATAATACATTCCCAACGAGATCCACATTAATAATGAAGCTGTTGTCTTCTAATGACTACATGTCGGGTAACCTAGCAACCCTAAATCAATGTAGCCTAGCAACCCCCAATCAATCAGGACTTATGAACCATGAGATACACTTACATTTGACCTTTTTCAGATCTCAGAGGAAATTGCTTTTTCATAATCATAATCATACTTTATTAGCCAAGTATGTTTTGCAACATTTGAGGAATTTGATTTGCCATACAGTCATACTATGAAAAAGCAACAAAACACACAAAATACATTTTAACATGAGCATCCTCCACAGTGACTCCTCCACATTCCTCACTGTGATGGAAGGCGAAAAAAAGTTCAATCTCTTCCCTACTTTGTTCTCCCGCGGTCGTGGGCCTCGAGCCTTCCGTTGATGGGGCGATCTTGACTCCTGTAGCCGGCGATGTTTGGGCCTTCCGCAGTGGGGCAATCAAGCTCCTGCATCGGGGGGGATGTCAGCTCCTCCACGCCGGGCGATCGGACCCCGGGTCAGGGCTGGTTGAAACATTCTGCAACTGGAGCTTCCCGACTTGGTCTCCACCCGAGACTGTGAGCTCCTCGATGGTGAAATCCGCCTGCCGCACAGTTGGAGCGTTGATCCCAGGCAGGGGATCTCAGGCTCCGATGGTAAGTCCACGCCTCCGCAGTGGGGCTCAAAGTCAGTCCCGAGCAAGGCCTCCAGCTCCATGATGCTAGGCCGCAGAGCGACCGCAGATACAATCCGGAAACAATCTCCGGCAAGGTAAGAGACTGAAAAAAAGTTTCCCCCGACCCCTTCCCCCACTCCCTACATTAAACAAACCAGAGAACATTAACACAAACTTTTAAAATACACTTAAATACGAAAAGACAGACAGACTGTTAGCGAGGCTGCCATCGTGCAGCGCCCCCTGGTGGTACTTTGACTGGATCAGGTCTGTAAAGAAGTTAAGTCTGACACACTTGTAACTTTACTTATTGTTTAATGATCACTCAGGTTAAACACATTCCAGCACTGACTACTTGCAGTCTATAACCGTGCTGGAACCAAGAGAGGGAGGGAGAGATAGATAGAGTTATTATACTTGATAGCTAAGGCGTGGTTAGTGGTACTGAGGTAGCTATATTATTGGTTGCATGCATGGACCATCTACATCCTTCCCTTTAGAAATCAAAACAGAATTAGAGCCGTGGCAATGTAACAGCACAGGGCATGCGAGTTTAAGCAAAGTCACCGTAGCAAACAGGCGGCTTGACAATGCGACCCGAACGCGTGCGTACAATACCTTCCCCCCCCCCCATCGGAAAGAAGAGAAGGCGTATCGGAAGCAGGCGAGAAAGTTAAAGCAGGATCAAGCGCAGTCGAAGCCGAAAAGGCAGGAGGGGGAGGTGAACTCAGAGGAGGTGAAGAAGCCCGGCCAAAACCAGGCGGCCGAGGAGGAGGAGACCGCAGCAGGGGAGGGGTAAGCGGCATGCGGGGAACAGCAGGGAGTCGGCAGTGACAGGCTGGAACGGCAACGGAGGAGCATAAGGACCCGCAGGTGCAGGCTTCGGCTCGTTCACGGCCAGTAGGTGTTGACGGCTCCGACGATAGACAGTCCCTTCGTAGTCCACCAGGTAAGATCTTGGGGAGTCAGCCATACCGACCACGGTCGCGAGGCGGGAGTAGCCGGTGGTAGTCTGCATCCGAACGACTTGGCCTGGCAGTAGAGGGGACAGGGGGCGGCAGGACTTATCATGCGAACGTCGTTGGCTTTCATGCTTCTGGTCAATCCGCTGTTGGACAGTGGCAGGTTCGAGCACTTTGGGTAGCAGGGCCTGTTGGGCGATTGGCATGGGTGGTCTTGTCATCCTCGACATCACACGCTGGGCAGGGGAACCCATGGCTGGGTCCCGGGAGATGTTTCGTAGGTTTAGTAAGCCCAGGTAGAAATCGCAGTTGGACAGGCGCGACTGCTCCAGCAGAGCCTTAGCACTCCGCACAGCCCGTTCGGCCAGGCCATTACTCTGTGGATATTCAGGACTGCTGGTGTAGTGATGAAAGTTCCACCTGGCAGCGAAAGCCTTGAATTCGGCGCTAGTGAATTGCCGGCCGTTGTTGGTCTGCAAGCGTACAGGGGCACCGAAGGTGGCGAAGTGCCTGCGCAGCTTGCTGATGACCATCTCGGAGGTGATGGAGGGAAGTATGTCCACCTCGAACCAGCTGGAGTACGAGTCGACCAGGACGAGAAACTGCTTGCCCCGCCATTCGAATATGTCGGCAGCCAGCGATGTCCAGGGCATGGTAGGCGCCGGCTGCTGCAAAAGAGGCTGGCGCTGCTGGTGTGGGGCGAGGTTGTTGCAGGAGGGACAGGAGGACACTCTGTCCCTGATGTATTTGGCCATACCGGGCCAGTAAAATTGTCCTTGGGCATGAGAAATGGTAGCATCGACCCCGGGATGACCGCTGTGGGCAGCATTGAAGTATAGATCGTAGAGGGAGGCTGGGACCACGACCTTGTGGCCCTTGACGATGACACCGTCTTGGATCACCAGTTCATCACGGACTAGGAAGAAAGGGTGGGCACCCGACGGCAAAGTGGTGCGTCTGTCGGGCCACCCGCGCTTGATAACGGCTGCGAGCTGCTGCAACGCAGGGTCTGCGGCGGTGTGCTCGGTCAGGCACTGTAGCTGCTTGGTTGGGACAAAGTTGACGTTCAGTACCAGCAGGTCCCCCTGCTCGTAGGGGTGACGGTCGCAGGAGGCTAGTGGGGCACGAGACAGGGTGTCAGCCACATGCATCTCAGTGCCCTTCTTGTAAACGATGTTGAAATCAAAACGCTGGAGCTGCAGCATCATGCGCTGCAGCCTTGCGGGGGCAATATGTATCGGTTTGTTGAGGATAGTCACCAATGGCTGGTGGTCGGTTTCGACTGTGAATTTGCTGCCGAAGAGGAAGTCTTTGAACTTGGAGAAGGCGAACACTACCGCCAGAAGCTCCTTCTCGATCGGAGCATACCATTGCTCCGTGTCGGTCATGGTCCGAGAGGCATACGAGACTGGTAACAGCGATCGGTCGTCGTAGAGCTGCAGGCAGGCAGCACCTAGTCCAAAACGAGAGGCATCACAGGTAACAACAATGGGACGGCGCAGGTCGAAGAATTTTAGGGTCGGGGTGCAGGTCAACTTAGACTTCAGCCATTCGAAAGCCTGCTGGTGTTGTGGAAACCAGGACCAGGCAGTGTCCTTTTTTGTTAGCTGTCTCAGGGACGAGCTCAGTTCACTGAGATTTGGGATGAACTTCCCCAGGTAATTGACCATGCCCAGGAATCGCTGCAAACCGAGGACGTCGGTGGGGGCTGACATCTGGGAGATTGCATTTGTCTTTTGCGGGTCGGGCTTCAGACCGTTAGAAGTGAAGATATGCCCGACGTAAGGCACTTCGGAGACGCGGAATCTGCATTTTTTTTCGTTCAGTTTCAAATTGATCTGTCGGGCCCAGTCCAGGACCCGGCAGAGGTTCTTGTCATGTTCGGCGGCATTCTTCCCGTAGACTAGGATATCATCCACGATGATGGCACACGGCATGCCAGCGAACAGCTGTTCCATTGACCGCTGAAACACCTCGCTGGCAGAGCTAATACCAAATGGCATCCGTAAGAACTTGAATCTGCCATATGGAGTGGCAAACGTTGTCAGGTCGGAGGAGCGTTTGTCGAGAGGTATTTGCCAGAAAGAGCTCTTGGCATCAAGGACAGAGAAGACCGTGGCCTGGCCGACTTGAGCTGCAACGTCTTCCACGGTTCTCATGGGGTAGTGTGGTCGCCTTATCGCGAGGTTCAGGTCCTTCGGATTGATGCACACCCGTATCTCGTTCTTGTCCTTTTTCAGGGTGGCGACCATGGTGGAGACCCAGTCGGTGGGTTCGCTAACCGCTTCCAGCACTCCCATCGCGACCATGCTTTTCAGCATAGACTCAACTTTATCCTTCATAGCGAGGGATACTCTGTGTGGTGCATGGACCACGGGCACCACTTTCGGGTCGGTGGAGATTTTGTAAACGAGTGGTAGCTTGCCCAACTCATTGTTGAACAGGTCCGGGTACTCAGACATCGGATTCAGCAACACCTGCACTTCGTTGACGGTGCGGTCGAAGGACACCAGTCCTATGTCCTGGCATGCCTGGTTGCCCAACAGTCACACAGTCATAGTCGAGAACATAGATCAGGAGAGGCCGCGATAACCTCTGCAGCACACAATTGAAAGTGGCCTTCCCCACAGGTTTCAGCACCTCACCCCCATAAGCATGTAAAGTCGAACGGTCTGCAGTCAGCAGCTCATTAAGTCTAATCTTTTTGAACAGGCTTGTTGACATAACATTGACCTTTGCCCCAGTATCGAGCTTAGCCGAGAAAGAATGATTGTTGACAGTAACGAGGACCGATGGATCAGGGAGTAGAACAGGTGCGTGTAGGAGTGTGAATACACTGGCATCTCCTTGAGAACTAATTGGCTCAGAGTCGTGGGCAGTGTCTAGAGAGGACTGGGAACCAAACTCGTTATCGACTTGTACCAGGTTGTTTAATACTTGTCTAGAAGCTGGGGTAAGTTTCCCACGGGACCGGCAGGCAGCAGAGAAATGGTTAAATTTCTTGCAGAAATTGCAGGATTTTCTGTAAGCCGGGCACTGCGACTGCATCGAATGCACATAATTGCAATTGGGGCACTTTTTAACAACGTGAGCGCCGGGGGGGTAGCTTGTCCGCGGCACAGGTCTATTGTAGTCTATTTTGGGACGCGGTCTGTTGAGAACCGTTAGATTGATGGCCCGGCTATCGGACTCCCGCTGTCCGAACTGCGGGTCAACAACTTCGGCCAACCTGTATGTGTGCATGGCCTCGGTCAGAGTAAGATCTGGCTTTCTCAGTAGCTCCGATCGCAACTTCTGATCCAGCATCCCCGTTACTAAAATGTCCCTAGTAAGCTGGTCAGTCATATTTTCAAATCGGCACCTCTGGGCAAGATAGCGCAGATCAGCAATAAAACACTCAACTGGCTCATCAGGCTGTTGTTTCCGCGTAAAGAACTTAGCTCGCTCTAAAATGCGGTTAGAGGGTAAGTCACAAATTTCAGCAAACTTCCGTAGCAAACATACCGGATCGTTGGCAGACTCAGCAGGTACTAGAACCAGATCGTTGTCATCCTGAACCGCGGGATTGTAGGCAAAAGCAAGTGCTCTCCTCATGGCATCAGGACCGGCAAGGTTCAACAGCAGAGATGCTTTGACGGCATCGGGATCGTTACGGTGAACGATATTCATGTAGTGTGTGAAATCCAACTCAAAAGTCGCCCAGCGCTCCACTATGTCGGCATCAAAGACCAGGGGCGAGGGCTTGCGGCACGAGGAGGCCATAGTGGTAGAGGGGTGCGAGAAAAAACTCCGATAAAGCAACACTTAGAAAGAAATAAAACCCGATGAACATGAGGCGTGCGTTTTAACTATCTGACACCATGTAAAGAAGTTAAGTCTGACACACTTGTAACTTTACTTATTGTTTAATGATCACTCAGGTTAAACACATTCCAGTACTGACTACTTGCAGTCTATAACCGTGCTGGAACCAAGAGAGGGAGGGAGAGATAGAGAGAGTTATTATACTTGATAGCTAAGGCGTGGTTAGTGGTACTGAGGTAGCTATATTATTGGTTGCATGCATGGACCATCTACAAGGTCCAATAATTGTGAAGGTTGCCATGTTCTTCATTAGGATATTATGTGGGCAAAATTCTGTTAGACCTTTAGCTGTGAAAGTTTGATTAAATGCAGCAAAAACAAACAAAAACATATTAGTTTGATGCTCATTACCTCAGTGCCACTGCAGAATAATACATTGGAGGGCTGTACTGTGGCTTTGTTCTAGAAAGGCAGAACATATCTTATTCACATTATGTATACTCCTGAACTGGATTTGGTCCTGTGGTTCTGGATGTGGTGTTGTGTAATGAACCAGATTTGATTAGGGAGCTTAAGGTGGAGGAACCCTTGGGAGACAGTGATCATAACATGATAGAATTCAACTGGGAGTTTGAGAAGGAGGAGCTCAAATTGGATGTATCGGTATTACTGTTGAGTAAAAGTAACTACAGAGGCATGAGGGAGGAGCCGGGTAAAGCTGATTGGAAGGGGACCCTATCAGAAATGTCTGTGGAGCAGCAATGGCAGGAGAAATTTGGAAGATGCAGGATTCTTTACATCCCAAAGAGAAAGAAACATACTAAGGGATCAATGAGGTGACCGTGCTGACAAAGGAATTCACGGACAACATGAATGTAAACGAGTAGGCATACAATATGTCAAAGATTAGCGGGAGGCTAGAGGTGCTGAGGGCCATGGCTCTTGCTTGGCCGAACGCAAGACCTGGTGGATCGCGGGCTGCACGGGGAAGCCGCTGAGCTGGCCCCTGTTCATAGGACCCGGCGGACCGTGACCTGAAAGGGGTAGCTCGCCGAACCGGCCCCTACTTGTACCCCGAAGAGCAGAGACTGGGAGGATGGAGCCAGTGACGATGACAGATGCGACGAGCGAGGAGCAAGGCTGGTAGGAGAGGGACCAGGAGGAGAAGGTGTGGCCAACCGTGCTTCTCAGGGAGCAAAGATGGATGGGCGCTGAGAGGACGCGGAGAGCTGAATGATCCACATGTCCTTGGAAGTGGACAGCTGAAGGCCCGCAGCAACCTGGTGCTTGCCTGGAATGGGCACCGCTCATAACAACTAGAGCGTGGACTGGACTTTAAAAATTGTGTCAAAACATGGCATCGCTTACATGTGGGATCCGTAGACTATTTCTGTACAATTTGCTAATCAGGGATGTGCTATGGCAATATTCTACTGGACTGTTTGTAAGAAAATAATTTCACTGTGTGTTTGCACATGTGAAAATAAATACACCATTGGACCATTGAACCATTAATTGGGAAGCTTTTAAAAACAACAGACAACCAAAATAGCAATACAAGGAGAAAATATGAAATATGAAGGCAAGCTGGCACATAATATGATAGAGAATACCAAAGGTTTTTCAGATATATAAAGAGTTAAAGAGAAGCAAGAGTGCTCATTGCTGGAAAATTATGCTGGAGAAGTTGTAATGGGGAACAATGAAATTACGGAAAACTGAACTTTTTTTTGCATCATCTTCATATTGGAAGACCCCAGCAACATGCAGCAAATCAAGAAGTTCGGGGGCAAAAGTGAGTGCAGTCGCTATTACTAAGGAGAAGATGCTTGGGAAGTTGCAAGGTCTGAAGGTGGAGAAGTCACCTGGACCAGAGGTAATACACCCCAGGCTTCTGACAAAGGACGTTGTAGAGATTGTGGAGACTTTAGTGGTGATCTTTCAAGCATCACTAGAGTTAGGAATGGTTCCAAAGGACGGGAAAATTGCAAATGTAACTCCACTATTTAAGCAGTTAGCGAGGCAAAAGAAAGGAAATTATAGGATGATTAGCCTGACTCCAGAGGCTGTTAAGATTTTAGTGTCAATTATTAAGGATGAGGTTTTGGGGTACTTGGAAGCACATGATAAAATAAGCCAAAGTCGGCATGGTTTTGTTAAGGGGAGATCTTGCCTGACAACTCTGTTGGATTTAATTGAGGAAGTAACAAACAAGATGCACAAAGGAGAGTCAGTGCATGTTTATTTGGATTTTGAATTGAATTGAATTAAATACATTTTATTAGCCAACTATGTATATAAACAAGGAATTTGCCTTGGTGCTTTGCTTGCAAGTAACAACACGATATACAGTAGACAATTAAAAATAATCATTATAATTTAAACGTGAAGAATTAAATAAAATACCAGAGCACAAGGAGGCGACAAACTTTTGGCTGTTGAGTAGAGCTGATGTGGCAGATGGAATACAGAAAGCCTTCGATAAGATGCCAAACGTGAAGCTGCTGAACAAGATAGGAGACCATGCTATTAGAGGCAAGTACTAGCATGGGTAGAAGTGTACGGTCATCCACTTTGGTAGAAAGAATAAAGCCTTTGATTATTTTCTAAATGGGAAGAGGACTCAGAAATCGGAGATGCAAAGGGACTTGGGAGTACTGATGCAGGATTCCCCAAAAAGTTAATATGCAAGTGAGCTGGTAGTAAGGAAGGCAATTGCAATGTCAGCATTCATTTCGACAGGACTAGAATGCAAAAGCAAGGATGAAATGCTGAGAAATCATAAGGCACTGGTCAGACTACATTGTGAGCCATTTTGGGCCCCATATCTGAGTAAGGATGTGCTGACATTAGTGAGAGTCCAGAGGAGGTTTACGAAAATGATTTTGGGACTAGCTGGATTAATGTATAAGGAGCGTTTAATGGCTATGGGCCTGAACTTGCAGGATTTAGAAATCTCATTCGCACATACAGAATAATGAAAGGCATAGATAGAGTGGATGTGGAGAGAATGTTTCCAGTAGTGGGAGAGTCTTGGACCAGGGGGGCACAGCCTCACAATAAAAGCCCCAGAGGTACCTTTAGAAAGGAGATGAGAAGGTATTTCTGGTGAATCTGTGGAAGTTATTGCCACAAATGGCTGCGAATAAATGCATTATCTGCAAATCTTTGATTTTCAACCCATTTCCATATCTTTGTTTGTCTGTAAATGTATCCAATTGCCAATAGAGGGTTTGGAATGAAGAAATATCTATTTGGATATGTTCAAAATTGCCTTCTGGGATCAGATTAACAAGGATTAATCTAGCAACATAGCTCGGAGTGAACATTCAGCAGTTTACTGCACAGTTCTTGAAACCACAGGAAATATGAATGGAAAAACTTGGTATGTAATAACTGAAAGATAAGTCACAGAAGAGCGACCAAGAAACAAGATCGCAGTAATATTTTAGTCATGAAGTCATGTGTTTTTCTGATTCATTGCCATGCAATTATACAGAGCTGCTGTTGTTGTTAAAAGGATCAAACAGGGTCAACCATCATCGAAAGTAGAAGAGCAAGCTAACATTTGGGCGATGACACTGTTGCAATTCAGCTGTTGACATGTTGAATGTTTTTGCCATTTTCTCTTTTTATTTCAGACTAATATATGCCTCACAACAGAATTAATGAACCAGGAATTAAAGGATATGTACTAATGAGATTGGGTATCATAGGGAGCAAGTGGCATAGGATGCAAATGCACTAAAGTGTAGTGAGGGAATGAGCAGCACGTCGGTGTCAAGGTTTACTGTTAAGTAGAAGGCAAGAGAATGAGCGATAGGAGGACTGAGATTTTGATGGGGAAAATGAGAGAGTTTGGCACCTGTACTGTAATTCTGACTGCCACTCTATAGCTACTGTAAGTTGTCTTCAGCAGCTCAAAACTGATCCAATCGGAAGGTTGGCACATGAACTCACCAGAAGCTTATGTGAGGCAGATACAGCATTTATGAAATTACTGAGTTGTATCATTGATAATGTTTCCGTTTATATCTGACACTCGTATAGTATTGTGCGTTGCTGATACTGTACGGGCATCACATGTCTCCTTTTGTCACGGTCGGTCATTTTAATGTTGCATGTTCGAATATCACTTTTTGCTGATGTTTCTCGTTGTCATCTTGCATTGCTGCGTTCCTACTGTTGTGGTCATGTTAGATACTTCAGTGTCTATTGTACTTGCACACTAGTTCCTGTAACCTCAGATCACCGCATTTGCTCTATTTGCCTCTGTCGATATTTGGTCCGTTACTATGATCTAGCATTGTTGCGTTTACAGTTATTGCCAAAGAATTTGTTTATCGTACATGTCTCCCAAGTGCCACAGTTAATACAACAGTTCAGAGGCACTCTGGCAAGTGCTTCATCCCCTGACACCTAAAAGTCCCTCCATTTAAGAGGCACATATTAGAAGGTTGATGAAATGCTCCACACTTGACTGGCTATATGCAGATATATTAGCACAATGTTGGCATAGTTCTGACCAAAGGTTCTCAACCTGAAACATTAACTATGTTTCTCTTTCCACAATTGTTGCCTGATCCACTGAATTTTTTTGTATTATATTTCAGTCTTTGAGCATCCATAGTTTTTCTTGCCATGCCTTAATTTCCACATTGAATCATTCCAAGACATTCATTTCTATCCTTGTGTACCTCACTGCACCCTCGAATTGCACAGCCCTTGTTGTCATGGCCTTGGGGTCTGCTCCCCTTGCATTGCTCGGAGAAAAGACGGGGGAAGAGCCACTGGGAAGAGGGGGGTATCATGGAGGAAGGGGGGGCAGGAGCCAGCGAGGGAGACCAGAGGGGAAGGGGCTGGAGTTGTGGGGCGTTGCGATAGCAGTGCGTTTGGGATTCACAGTGTGCGCTGGATGCTCTCCTCCGCTGGGATCAGATTCACCACTTTCCATTTGGCGACATCTCCGACTCTGACAACGGGCAGCTTCCGGTCCCTCCCAAAATTTATTTGGTTGGAGACCTCCACCGGCCTCCTTCAACTCCAATAAAGAAGCAATGGCGCAGGAAGGGGCGGACTGTCCCGGGGAGTGACAGGAGAAGAGAACCGCGCGGCGCTGACTGGAAGGAGAGGAGATCGATCTGCAAACGCGCGGTTTTTACGATTTTTAAACCTCGCCAACTTTTACAATATGTCACCGATCGGAACGAAACGTTGAACTCGCAGCACAGGAGAACGGTTAGTGCGCTGGCGAAAAATTGTAGCGCTATCGCGTAACGATTTTGCGCAAATAGAAAAAACGCGCAAACCAGAAGAGCACAAGATCAGAGCTTTAGTTATGTATAGATAATAACTGGAATATTTCAAGCACACTCTGTTCTAATATCAGATTTTAACCACCTGCAGTTCTTCTTTGTTTTCTAGATAGGATGTGTCCTAGATTGCTGAGCGCAGTAAAGTTAAGGCCTGTGGAGATACGAGCAATAATCTTCCAAATATCTGCAGATACAGGAGTGGTGCCAAAGGACTGGAGAATTACAAATGTTACACCATTCTTCAAAATTGGGATAATCCGGCTACTACATCTCATTAGTTTAATCTTGGCTGTGAAATATTTTTACGAACATTAATAAGGGACAGAATTAGGACTCACAAATAAGCGTGGATTTATTAGGAAAATCCAGCATGGATTTGTTAAATATAAATTATTTTTAACTAACTCGTTCTTTTTTTTTGATGGGGTTAAGGGGAGTTAATGAGATAAATTCTGTTAATACTGTATAATGATATTGGGATTCCAAACTGTGTTTGATAATGGGCTTGTCATCAGAATTGAAGCCTGTGAAAGAAAAGAGGCTGCAGCCACCTGACTAAATGAAAGCAGACCCGACCAGTGATAGATTATGTTTCAGTTTTGAGGGATGTATAGAGTGGATTTTCTCAGAGCTCGATACTAAGACCATTGCCTTTCTCTAATATACGTTTGTGACTTTCCAAATTGTCTGATTAAACAAAACTTGCAGGTAGAGGTGGAAAGGTATAGATCAAGAGAATATGGACAGACGTGGGATGGCAGATGACAAATGCAATGATTATCTTTTTAGTAAGAAGTATGAGGAGCGGCAATGTAAACACATCTAAATCAGACACAGGAGCGCAAAATGGAGTACAAGTGGAAGTGGTTGGGGAGGTTGAGGAAGATTAAAAAACAACACATGGTGTTTGGGTCATAAATAGAGGCATAGAGTATAAGAGCAAGGAAGTCATGATACATCATTGTAAAATGCTGTTCAGCTACTGCTCTGGGCACTACACTTCAGAAAATATGTGAAGGCTTTGGAGAGAGTACAAAAGAGATTTACTGAAATGATTCCAGGGATGAGGTACTTTAGTAATGTGGAAAGAATGGAAAAGCTGATGAAAAGCTTCCTCACGTAAGTATTAATGTCTGGAACACACAATACTGGGAAGTCATGGAGGCAGATTGAATTGTAGTGTGAAAAGAGAGCTGAAAAAGAGCCTGAAAGGAAAGGATGTTGTAGTTTGTGGGGAGAAGGTGGTTGAGTGGGACTAGCTGGATGGCTGTCACATTGTCAGTATTGGCTCTAAATGCTCTGTGATTCGATTCTTTCCCCTTAATGTTGCAATAATAATCTCTCATTCTAACCCCCAAAATTAGTGAAAACTGTCTGCTGCCAGCTATTTCCCCCCACTTTTTATAGGAATCAAACAATTAATTTTAGAAGCTTTGAAAGTGATTCTTAAAATTAAGATTTATTTTACAGAGCAAAAACAGGGTGTTGTGAAGGATATGCTGGAGATAATTGGCAAAAGAAGGCTTTGGGAGTTGAGGAGAAATTATTTTGTGGAGCAAATTGTGATGTAGAATTCACAGACAAACTGATTTCATGGTAACTTTTGCATTGCATCAGTGTTTCCTTCCTACTTGAACGGGGAAGATTGCAGGACTATGGGGAAAAACTGGGCTTGCAGAGATAACTCTTTCAAATAGATGAGCAGATGCAATATGCCAATAGGCTCCCAGAGTGCAGTAATAGTCTTTGATTTTCTAACTAAGAATGCAGGAGCAGGGCAGGAAGTATAGTTGCAGCAGAATTATTGAATATTTTTTTTTAATTGTAAGAGATTGGAAAGTACTGACGTTTAAAGGGACCTGAACCGATGTTTAAGATAGTTATGCAGCTGCACCAGTCAATTAAGAAGACAAATCATATTTTGGCCTTAAGTGTTAGAGGATTTGAGTACAAGGGTAAAGATGAATGACTGCAATTCGGACTATGACGAGAGCAGACTCGGGTTACTGTGTGCAGTTTTGGTCTCCTTGCCTTAGCAAGAATAAATGTTCCATATACAGAGTGCAGCAATGATTCGATCAGACTGATTAATGGTGCTGAGGAAGAAGGTCTTGTTGGATGGTGGAGGAGACTCAAAGGACCAGGTGGTCTGCAACTGCTATGACTTGGGTCCTTATGTCTGTCAATCATATAAGGAGTAATTTAATAGGCCATGCTTCTGTTTACCTTGAGTTGAGGAGAATTAGAGGGCTCGACACATTTGGGTAAGGATAGATAGTAAACAAGAAGGCATCAGTTTAAAGTGAGTGGTAGGTGTGAGGGGTGTGCTTTTTTTACACAAGACGTGGTTGATACCTGAAACACGCTGCCAAAGGAGTTGGCGCAATTAGTATGTTTGATGGATCTAGATAGACACTTAGATGGGTGGGGGACAGAAAGATGTGATCCTAATGTGTAAAAATAGATGGACAACAAGGTCAGCATGGATGTGGTGGGCCAAAGGGCCCCAATTCTATGCTGTTCAAATCTGTCTGCAATCCTGGCTGAAAGGTCTAAAACAAGTGATCAGAATAACAGGCCAGGCTATTTAAATGGGAAGAAATATCTTCATCCCCATAAATTGACTGTCAAACGGTCAATCCTGTGGAGCTGTGGAGGGTCAATCAATGAACTTGATCAAAACTGCGATTGATAGGTTTTTGTTAATTGAGGAAATACAAAATACTGTCATTGAGCCTGAAAATGGTGCTGAGGAAGAAGGTCTTGTTGAATGGTGGAGGAGACTCAAAGGACCAGGTGGTCTGCAACTGCTATGAATTGGGTCCTTATGTCTGTCAAGCTAAAAGTGCATTAGCATGTTCAATGAGGACATTAACCCCATATTGCTTGGTCCTTTAACACCTCAAAATCTATCAACCTCTGCCTTGATGAATGAGGGCACAGTAAGAGTAATGTGGATAGTTCAGATGATTTCATATGGCATGACTTGATCAAGCTAGAGAGAGGGTTTGAGGGTGATTATGATGATTTTGCCAGATCTAGAGATTTTGAATGATGTGGAGTGTCTGCCTATGCAGCAGTTGATTTATTTTGGAACAAAGGAGGCTAAGTGAGGAATGAACTAAATTGCATTGATTATGAGAGGCCTGGAGTGGGTGAATATGACAAGCTTATTTCTCTTAGTGGAATGATCAGTAACAAGAAGACATAAAGTAATTAGTGAAAGCATTGGAGGAGAGTTAAAGAAAAATGTCTGCACCAGAGTGGTTGTTTGCTCTTCACTGTTTGAATGGGTGGTGGAGTAGAAGCCCTCACCACATTTAATAAGTACTTCAATGAGCCTTAATGTCCCCAACCTGCAGGCTGTTAACTGAAAAGTGGCATTCTTTTTGGGGGTTTGGCAAAGACATGATCTGATAAATGGCTTTCTGTGTTGCCATTTTCTACATTCGACTGAGAATACTGCAAATCTAAAATAAAATCTGAAATTACTAGAACACATTGAGTGAGAGAGAGAGAAAAAACAGAGAGAGAGAGAGAGAGAGAGAGAGAGAGAGAGAGAGAGAGCGAGCGAGAGAGAGAGAGAGAAAACAGGCAGAGAGAATGGAGATGGAGGAAGAGAATGAAGAGAGAGAGAGAATGAAGAGGGAAAAAGAGGGAGAACAGAGCAGAGAGAGGGGAGAGAGCATTAGACAGAACAAGAGAGAGAACAAGGGGGTGAAGAAAGAGAAGGCGACAGGTGAGACAAAACAGACAGTGAGAAAAAAATGGAGAGCAGGAGAACGGGGTGAAGAGAATGAAGTGGAGAGGATGGAGAGAGAAAGAAATGGAACAGAGGGAAGGGTAGCAGAGAGGGGGAGAAAGAATGAGAGAACAAGAGGTGAAAAATAGCGAAAATGAGGGAGGAGAGAATGAGAGAAGAGAGAGAGAGAGAGAGAGTGAAATGGAGAGTGACCGAGAGGGAGAGAAAATGTGTGAGTGAACAAGAGGCAAGGAAAATGAGAAGGGAAAAAGAGAATGGGAAGAGAGAGAACAGAAAGATGGGGAGAGATGTCGTAATTTTCAAAGGGTGTGTGATAAACAGATAAGCTGGTGAATGGGAAGAGAGCGCAGCGACTACGGTCCCAGCGAGTGGAAGGGAGTGTGAGAACATTCATACTATTTTTTTCATATGGTTACTGCCTGATCTGCTGTGTATTTGCAGCATTTTTAGGTTCTATTTTGTTGTCTTTGTGAATCTGTATTGTAACATCTTCCTGCAGTGAAAAACGCAATACTGCATGTGGTACTGTAACTGTGATCTGAAGGTTTTATTTAGGCTCATCATTACCTCCCAGTTTTCATACTCAGTATTATCTGTAATGAAACACAGATGTATTTATTATGAAACTGTGATCCCTGAGGTGTTGTCTATTATATCCCTTGGGTCTTTCTGTTCAAATCCTTTCACATTCTTGCAACATCACACCCACAGTTGCGATTATTTTTTCTAAAATGTATCGTCCATACTTGCTACTTGCTGACAATGAATGCCATTTGCTTTGTTTTAGCTCCTGCCTGCAACTTGCCTTCAGCCTTCTGAAGAATTAACCATGCATCCTATGTTGATATCATCAGCAAACTGTGACAACCCGCCCTCTCAGCATTTGGTAATATAATTGATTAAGACAGTGAACAGCCAACGTGCCTTAATCAATGATTTTATGACTGGCTGACAGGAAGTGGTATCACAATCAGTATATAAATCTTAGCAGTGCCAGTCACGATTTACAAACACATAGGCTTCTGTTGTTTTGGGCAGCTGATATTCTTTCCTCCCATTTTTTGCTGAACAGTGCATTCAGTCTGCTGTTAGTTAGCTTTTTACAGTGTGGTTGCCATGGTAATAAAATTGGTCACATTAAATTATTCCTCAAATTGCATTCGATCGCTGTTGATGCTGGTATGATTCACATTTAATAAGCTATACCTCCCCAGGGTAGTGAAAAATGGAAACAGTGTGGAATGTTTGGGTGAAGTTGATCATTATTTGATAACGTGCCGTGCGTGTAGAATAGCAGCAAATGCTTATGGGGCTACTGCAATCACTTTTTGCATTCTGGGCAGTGTTAGTAATGCTAGTGTTTTTTACCCATCCCTAACTGCCTTTCTGAAGATAGTGATGAGATGCCTTCTTGGTTTGACTGTGGTATGCTGCAGAGTTTTAATCTTATCCAGCACTCATACCTATGCATTTGTATCTCCTGCATTGGATACTCTGCTTTGCCCCTTGGTGTTTATAATTGCCACTATTCAAAGATAAATTGGGAACTATTTCATTTGGTTAACCCTCTATTTGATCTCTGTAGGGAGATTAATAAAATTGGGATGTGGGCATTGTGGATAAGTCCAGTATTAATTTAGGTTAGTTTAGTTTAGAGATACAGCGCAGAAACAGGCCCTTCAGCCCACCGAGTCTGCGCCAACCAGCGATCCCTGCACATTAACACTAGTTCTACACACAATAGGGACAATTTACAATTATACCAAACCAATTAACCTACAAACCTGTATGTCTTTGGAGTGTGGGAGGAATCCGGAGATCCCTGAGAAAATGTAAAAGAAAAAAGTACAGACAGCACCCATAGTCAGGATCGAATCCAGTTCTCTGACATTGTAAAAGGCCTGTCCCACTAACGCATTTTCAGTAACTGTCTTCGACCTTCAAGCTCGAGGGCACACGCCTGGAAAAACCTCGAGCAGGATCGACCATCAGCGATGAAACCGCGAGCCGGATCGACCGTCGACACACACGCGCGCACACACACGCACGCACGCACGCACGCACACACACACACACACACACACACACACACACACGCACACTGCAAATGCGGGGGCCAGGGAAAGCGGGGGAGCGCTGTCTGAAATTCACATCCGCGATGAACAGGAAGGTAAAAGATGGCTGGCACAGTTACGGTAAGTCCTTTAGAGAGCGCAGAGGTGGGGGGGGGGGGGGGGGGGGGGGTGGAGAGAAGGGGGGGAGAAGGAGTGGAGACACTTAAGAAGCCAGACAACTTTTAATAAAGTTTAGCGGGTATTTAACATTACCGGTTGGCTTACTTAGCTTTTTTTCTCAACAAACTTTACCTTTGACTACCTACGATTGCCTTTGATTACCTACGATAGCATTACGACCTATCTCGACTAAACCTACGAGTAAAAAAATATCTATTTTTTTCCATGGCGACCTTTTTTTACTCGTGGGCATTTTTTCAGCATGTTGACAAAAACGCCACGACCTAGCTGAGGCCTCGAGTACGGGGGAACTACTCTTGAGCATGAAGGAGAGTTACAAAGACCTCCTAGGACCTCGTGTCGACAATGCTGCGAGTATGAGTCGAGGGCAAACTCTTCTAAACTCGCGAATTAGGTCGCCGCAGTGGGACAAATCCTTTAGGCAACAACTCTACTGCTGTGCCACCGTGCCATCCCAATTATTATTGCCCACCCTTAATTTATGTTCAGAAGATGAAGTTGAGTTGTCTTCACGAACTACAGTTCTTCTGCTGAAGGTACTCTTATGGTACCCCAGCTAAAGAGTTCCAGGTTTTGGACTCGGTGATAATAAAGACATTTCCAAGTCAGGATAGTGTGTAACTTTGACATGAACTTGGAGCTATTAACCTGTCAAAGCTGTCATTATCCTGCGAGGCAAGAGAGGACATCCTGGGTTTGGGAGGTGCTGTTGAAATGTTCTGGATGAAAAATAGTAGTGCTTATGATGGTATACACTACAGTCACTGCTGAGAATGGATGTTCAGGGTGGTGAAAAAGATGCCAATCGAGTGGGCTGTTTTATACTTGATGCTATCCGGGCAAATGGAGAGTATATCTTCATCATCCTCCTGATGACTTATAGAATCATAGAAATACAGCACGGAAACAGGCCCTTTGGCCCATGTCCATGCTGACCTCCATCTAAGCTAGTCCCATTTGCCCGCATTTGGCCCATGCCCCTCTAAACCTTTACTATGCATGTACTGCATCTGCCCTGTGTCTTTTAAATGCTGTTATAATACTTGCTTCACCTACCATCTCTGGCATACACCGATCATCCTCTAAGTGAGAAAATTGCCCCTCAGATCCCTATTAAATTGTTCCCCTCTCACCATCAACCTATGTCCTCTGGATCTGAGTAAAAGACCCTATGCATTCATCTTATCTATCTCCTTCCTGATTTTATACACCCTTTAAGATCACTCCTCAGCCTCCTGCACTCCAAGGAATAAAATCGTAGCTTGCTTAACTTTCCCGAAAGCTCAGGCCCTGGAGTCCTGACAACATCCCTCTAAATCTTCTCTGCACTCTTTAATGACATCCTTTCTCCAGTAATGAAATTCTTCCTATAGACTTGTGTCTTGCAGATGGTGGATATGTCTGAGATGTCTGTCGCTGTGGATACCCAGTCTCAATATCACAAATAGATAGCAACATTCTCTTTTGTTGGAGATATTTGTCTGACACTTTTGTGGCAACAATGTCAGTTGCCACATACCAGACCAACCAGGCGGTTTCACTTGCTGAGGATTTGCAGGAGTTTAGTTTAGGGACGCAGCATGAAAACAGACCCTTCAGCCCACCGAGACCACACTGACCATCAATCACCTGTTCACACTAGTTCACATTCTCATCTACCCCCCGCACACTAGGGGCAATTTACAGAGGCCAATTAATCTACAAAACTGCACATCTTTTGGATGTGGGAGGAAACTGGAGCACCCGGAGGAAACCTACGCAGGCACAAGGAGAACGTGCAAACTCCACACAAACAGCACCCAAGGACAGGATCAAACCCCAGTCTCTGGCGCTGTGAGATAGCAGCTCTACACGATGTGCCACTGTGACAAAGAGGTATTGAGCATTGTGCAATCATCAGTGAATATCCCCACTACTGAAATAAAATGGAAAATGATAGAAATGCTCAGCAGTTTAGGCCATTAGGAACAATGGTCTTTGATCAAAATTGGATGTAAATGCATATCAATGGGCTAAAATTCATAGGAGAGGTGAGGGGAGAACTAAAATTAGAGTATGTGACAGGGTAGAAATCGGGAGATATTAAATGATAATGGGGATAATGGAACAGGGTTACAAAAGTTTAGATGAGGTAAAATGATAAGTATAAGTTGCAAAGGTATTTGGTAATGATGGAAATCTGGAATAAATATGTTGAAATGCTGATCATCTGAATTTGCTGAACTCTGGGAGTGTCAAGTGCGGCAACATGCCTCTTTTGCAGATGAGCATTACAACATAAGAGTGTCAGAGGTTTAGGAGAGAAGCTCCTTGATGCTACACTTGGTCAAATGTGGCCTTGATGCCAAGAATAGTTGCTCTGACCTTGCCTCTGGAGTTTGTTGCATGTTTCACCATGCATGTGATAAGGTCTGGAGCTGAATGGTTCTGAGGGAACCCTACATTAGTTATCAGTTTGATTGTAGTTAAGTGGTATTCATACCACCATTAACAAGACTTTAGCATGGTGGCAAGAGCTACTGCCTTGCAGCACCAGAGACCTGCGTTCGATCCTGACTATGGGTGCTTATCTGTACGGAGTTTATACATTCTCCCCATGACCTGTGTGTTTTTTCTCCCCAGATATTTGGTTTCCTCCCACACTACAGGTTTGTTGGTTAATTTGCTTGGTATAAATGTCAAATTATCCCTAGTATGTGTAGGATAGTGTGCGGGGATCGCTGGTTGGTGCAGACTCGGTGGGCCAAAGGGCCTGTTCCACACTGTATCTCTAAACTAAAAACTAAAACTAAACCTTCCACTATTTTGCTGCTGATTTAAGTAGTCTTTTTGTGGTAATTAGTTGATTGGATTTGTACCACTTTTTGCAGACACTACGTACCTGAATAATATCATTCAGCCCCATGGGTCTGCTCTGCCATTTAATAAAATCACGACTGATCTTAAACCTCACCTCCCCTTTCCTGCACTATGACATCTGTCTTGGTTTCCTTAAAAAGACTATTGTTCTTTATGTTGAAACTGTGCAACTAAGCATTCAGTGCCTCTTCGGGAGAGAATTCCAGAGATTCATCATACTATGGGTGAATTAACTTTTAAATTCGTGCTTATTCTTTTTTCTTAAAACAATTACCCATGCTAGGAATCAATCTGGTGAACCCTTGTTTCACTTCCTGTGTCACAAGTATATAATTCTACAGGTAGGAAGACTAGATCTGTTTATCTAGTTATGATTATCATCCTGTTATGATTTTTTAACTCTTTTTCAAAGTCCTTTTGCAATAAAGGTTAACATTTTCCTTATTTTCTTAGTTATATTCCACATAGCCATTATTATTACTGAACTGGAACATAATGGCTGGTGCCAAGCTAGATCTAAAGCACATCCGTTTGCTGGTTCTGGCTGAAGATGGTTGCAAAATATATTATCTTTATCACTTGACACCCATGCCCCACACTATCATTGTCCCATGTTTGGATATTCTTTGAGCCACCTCCTCCCATTAGGAGTTTAATTACCCATTGCTGTTCATAATAGGCTGTAGAGCTTTGATCTTAATACTGGTTGTGATCACTTGGTTCTATTGATTGTGTGCTGTTTTTCCATTGGGTTCATGTGCAATTATGCGTTACAGCTTCATCTGATTGTCATTAAGGGCACCTGGCCGCTCTCAGTGAATAAGGGTTGATTTGCCTCAAAGGTAATTGTAGTGTGAGAGATATGTCAGGCCTTGAGGTACAGATTTTGTATTGTGTCACTGCTGCTGATGGGCCTCAGTGCATCATGGATACTCAATATTGAGCTGCCAGATTTGTTCTGAGTCCATTCCAATGAGCATACCGGTAGTGCTGCAGAACACAATGGAGTGTGCCCTCAGTGAGAAGCCAGGATTGTTTCTGCGAGGACTTTGTTTGTTATTCCTACCAATGGAGAGATGTATCTGCCGCAGATAGTTTGGTGAGGATGATGTCATGGGCCCGTGTGGTGGTTTGGTCTCTGTCTGCTGCAGGACCCGTCTGCCACCCATGCACTTCACGCTTGGGAAATTGTGCTGCTACCAAACCATTCCTAACGATGGATATTTCACTTTGCGTTTGTTCAGTAGGGGGGAGCACTGATCAGTTGAGGAGAAAGGAAGGTGGTAATCAGGCCGAGGTTTCTTTGCTCAGGTTTGACTTGAGACTTCACTGGATTTGGAGTCAATATTGAGGACTTCCAGGGTCTTGCCCTTCCACCAGTAAGGGACTATGGTGTCACCAATTGTCCCATATTTGACCATGAGCAAAGCAGCTTGGCTTAATGACAGAATGGAATCACATGCCAACTATTTCAAACACTTAATTGCATTTTGAATGTTGAATTTAAATTCCCAGTTCATTTGGTGGGATTTGAACTTGCAACTGTTAATGATTAGTTCAATAACCCATTCACGAGTTACCATTCTTGCTGGGAGCTTGGGAGGTTTGGGTTGATATCTCACTTCATGAGATCTCAATGCAGTGCAGGTTTGGACCATCACTGGTCTGTCGAAAGTATTGTTTTCAGATGAATTGTAAAATATTCTCTCAGGTGTTTGTGCAAGATTGGAATCTGAAACAGCAGAGAAGCTACCCGAAGTATCTTGTTCAATGTTTATCCCTCAAACTACATCCGTCAAACGGACAATCTTGTCATCATCATTTTGCTGTTTCTGGGATGTTGCAGTGTGGAAATTACTTGCTGCGGCTTCTGCACAATTGGTCAATCCTGTCAGTTCACTGTAGAGGGCGAGGTGATAAGATGGTAAGAACATTGGAAACCGAAGCAGTTGTGGGCCAGTTGACACCTCGGGTCTGCTCTGACATTCAGTCAGATAATAGCTGATTCAATCTTGGCTCAACCAACTTTTCCAAAACCCTTTGATTCCCTTGTACTTTAAATGTCAAGGGCTCCCTTAGAGACTTGGATAGGGGCAGAATTTGTTGGTTAAATCCAGCAGGGTTTCATGAAACAGTATGCAGATAGTTTAACCGTGAAAGGACAATACTTGTATTGGGAAATAAGCCTATCCAAGTGACCAGAGCATTTTGGGAGCAGCGACCATAATCATAATCATAACCATAATCATAATAATACTTTATTAGCCAAGTATGTTTTGCAACATATGAGAAATTTCATTTGTCAAACAGTCATACCACTAAAAAGCAACAGAACACACACAATACATTTTAACATAAACATCCACCACAGTGACTCCTCCAAATTCCTCACTGTGATGGACGCCGAATAAAAGTTCAATCTCTTCCATTCTTTGTCCTCCCGAGGTCGTGGGCCTCGAGCCTTACGTTGACGGGGCGATCTTGGCGCCAGTAGCCGGTGGCGTTTGGGCCCTCGCGACGAGACGACCAAGCTCCTGCATCGGGGGGATGTCAGGTGATTTGACCCCAGGTCAGGGCTGCTCGAACCTTCTGCGTCGTTGGGGCTCCCGACATCTACGGTTTCTACCCGAGACTGCGAGCTCCTCGATGGTAAAGTCCCAGGAAAGGGATCGGCTCCAATGGTAAGTTCATGTCCCCGCAGTGGGGCTCAAAGTTAGTCCCGTGCAAGGCCTCCAGCTCCACAATGTTAGGCTGCAGAGCCACCGGAGACACGATCTGGAAAACAATCGCATCTCCAGCAAGGTAAGAGATTGAAAAAAAGTTTCCCCCGACCCCCTCCCCCACCCACCACATAAAACAAACCTGAGGACATTAAAACAAACTTAAAACCCACTTAAAAAAAGAGGAAAAGACAGACTTGGCGAGGCTGCCATCATCGTCGCCCCCTGATGACATAACTAAGCTTTATTAATATTACAAATAAGGACAAGGCGGTTCGCATGACAGTGAGAAATTGGGTAATGGCTAATTACAATGTTATGAGGCAGGAGTTGGGAAACAGTAAATTAGTAAGGGTTATAATTGAGTAAGTCTGTATTTGATATGTGGGCATCATGTGAAAGCCAGCTGGTCAGAATTCAGGACCGACTATGTGCCTGTGCGGAAGAAAGATAAGTATGACAAGGTTCGGGAACCTTGGATGGTGCGAGATTTTGTAAATGTAGTCAAATAATAAAAGGAAGCACATGTAAGGAAGATTAGATTGGACAGCACCCTTGAGTAATACAAAAGAAGCAAGAAAGAATTTAAGCAGGTAATTAGGAGGGCTAAAATAGACCATGAAATGTCCTTGGCAAGTAGGATTAAGAAAAATCCCAATGAATTTCATACACACATTAAAAACAAGAGGGCAGCAAGGGAAAGAGTAGGATCACTTGAGGACAAAGGAGGAATTTATACCTGGAGCAAAAGGAAGTGGACTAGATCCCAAATGAGTACTTTGCATCAATGATCACCAAGGTGAAGGACATAGAGGATAGCAAAATCAGGGAGGAGTGTGCTAATATGCAAGGGCATGTTGATATCTAGAAGGTCTATGTGTTGGATCACTTGAAGAGCATTAAGGTGGATAAATCCCGTGGCCTGATGGATCTATCCCAGAAGGCAGGAGAGGAGATGGTTGGATCATTGAGTGGGGCAGGCCCATTAGGCAGCAAGTCTACCGCTGCCCCAAATTCCATTTGGTAGAGTCAAATAATCGTAGGGTCTTTCAGCCCAACATGTCCATGCAAACTAAGATGCCCCATTAAAGCTAGTCCCATTTGCATGTATTTGGCCCATATCTCTCTGAACCGTTCTTTTAAATGTTGTAGTTTCTACCTCAGCCACCTCTTCTGACTACTCATTCCATGTACCCATCTCCCACTGCGTGGAAAATCTGTCCCCCAGGTTCCTATTAGGTAAAAGACTCTGTACATCCACCTTATCAATTCCCTTCATGATTTTATATACCTGTATAAGATCACCCCTTGGCCTCCTGTGCTCCAAGGAAGGAGAGTGCTTCTTGTATGAAGGTAAATATTTATCCTTCAACCACTCAGCAAAAGGGGTCATCTTATGAATTCTCTCATTCTTACTTCGTAACTTTGTTGTGAGTAATTGGTTGCCACATTTTCTAAAATTGTCAAAATGATTGCACTTCAAAAATATTCATTGCTTCTGAAGACCAGTGGAACATACTGAAGAAGTGAGATGCAAGTTAATACTTGTTGGGGTTGGACTCTGCTAACCTATTTCCAGCTGCAGTTTATTTTCCTCACTCCAGATTCTCACTTCCAGAAGCTCCTGATTATCTGTCTTCTTCCTTACACTTTACAATAAGAGCAAGCCATGAAATCAGCATTTAGAACTGAACTGAGAGGATACCCAGCTGTACCTATCAATGCCTTCTTCTCTGGACAGCATGCTGTTGGACTGGTCTAAGTTTGTACCATCATTTACCCCTGGTCAATATTGGCAATTTGTTTGACTTCTGCTGCAAACTATCTCTGACCCCCAGTATCCAGCTCCATTCTCCATTCTCTTGAGAAGGGTCACGACCCGAAACATCACCCATTCCTTTTCTCCAGAGTTGCTGTCTCCAGTTACTCCAGCTTTTTGTGTCTATCTTCCATTCTCTTAGCTATTGATTCAAATTACAAGTAGACAACAGTCTTTGTCGACATTGTTGTTTGTCCGGGAAAGCTTGAGGCCCCTCACATAAATACCATCCAAGGCAGGTCGCTGACTCTTCAGGTTAGCCAGCCCTTTCATCAGCTTTCTTTTTTCGCAATGCTTTCAACTCTTTTAATGTGACCCTCTGAAAAGGATGGAAGCTTTGGGAAGACATAATCGGATTTTGTGAGTAGATAACTCTTTGATGTTATCGTCTTTGACAGATGAGTGAGACATGATTATCCACTCCTGTCCATTCTATCAATGACTTAATCAATGCGATTGCTGGAAAGGACAATAAGTAATGGTCTAAATGTCTGCCCTGGGCCTTTCTGAAGGGCAATTTGTTTTGTTGATGTGTATCCAGAGTCATTCAAAGTTTACTCACCAATTGAAAGAATGACTAATTTATAGCACATAGTAAAATGGGTGTAAGCAGCCTTATTCTGTGCATCATTTCAAAGACTCTCAAGGGTAGCCGTGACAAGATAATTGGGAGCCTTGTCCAAGCGTGATTAATTTTGAAGCATTGGTGTTCTAGAGTTGGGCACAGTCCTTCTGGCTTGCATTAAAGGGTGCAGGCAGGGCTTATCTTTGCTTTTATCTGTGAAGCCAAAATCAAAGTAATGAGAAAGGAGGGGAAGAACAGTATGTGCAAAAAGAATGGCAGACAGTAATATAAAATAATTTTCAATTGCAGAAGCAGGGGTTACTAAGAAGTGGGGAGCATGTGTTTAGTGAAGACCAGTTGTCCAGTTAGTTCTTTGATGGCGAGCTGTAAAGTTACAAGAAATTGCAGTTTATGAATTTTCAGAAGCATTTGGTGAAGAATTGTATAGTTTATTTGGAACTAGGTGGACCCTATATACAATGCAGAGCAGTGATTTGGTGTATAATTGCTTAGGGAATAGTTTTGGTCTATTTTACCACATAGCTCCAATGCATAGTGAGTGATATCATCCTCTGAGGTAGAGATCACACCATGTCAGCTGCACAATTTCAACAAGCTCTTGGTGCAATTTCTGAAGTCATGGAAAACTACCAGAAAATTATTATTACACTTCAGGCTGGGTGCAGTCAATTTTGGATTGTGTAAAACTGAATGAAATAGCATTAGGTGGCTGAATTTCTGGTGTCAGTATCTGAAAATAAAGTAATTAAGGATCTTGACTGTGTGTGAGTGAGGAGCACAAGGCTTCTTGGTTATGCAGCAACGCTTGAGTGTGGGATTACATTTTGCGGCTCCATTATGGAGCAGCACATTCATGATGCTGGGTGATTTTGGTTTATTCTGACTCTGCTCATGGTTCAGAGTTCTGACAGAGGAAGTTCTTTAGCTCAGGATTAAACAGTGAGGTACAAAATTGAAATTGACCATGGAAGCTCAGCAAAGTCTCAAAAGCTGCACTCTCATCATTGAGTTTAGTTTAGAGAGACAGCTAAAGGCCCTTCAGCTCATTGAGTCCATGTCGACCGTTGATCAACCTAGTTCTATGTACTACGCATTAGGGACAATATTTAAACCTGCACATCTTTGGAATGTGAGAGGGAGTCTGGCATGTCCCCAGCAACTCTCATCAACCTATACAAATGTGCCGTAGAAAACATTTTATCGGGATGCATGACAGCATGGTTTGGGAACAGCTCCATCCAAGATCATAAAGAAATTGCAGACAATTGTGGACATAACCCAGGAGCATCATGTAAACCAACTTCCCTTCCATGGACTCTATATACACTTCATGCTGCCTTAGCAAGGCCACCAGCATAATCAAGAACCAGTCTCACCCTGGTCACTCCCTCTTCCCTCTTCCATCAGGTAAGAGGTGCAGAAGTTTGAAAACGCATACCTCCAGATTCAGGGACAGTTTCTTCCCAGCTGTTGTCAGATAACTAAACAGGCAATAATACACCAAACTAAACTAAACTAAATTCTCAGAGAAAACCCATGCAGTCACAAGGTGAACATACAAACCCACACAGACAGCACCCATAGTCAGGATTAAACCCTGATCTCTGATGTTATGAGGCAGCAGTTCTACCGATGTGTCACTGTGCTGCCCTGAGTTACCTGGGTTTGCAAGGCCGTGGAGGAAGCTTTGAAATTCAGACTGAGAGGTGCTGGATTGTATTGCGTGAAGGACTTGTGCTCCACTATCTCCATATTCAGAAGTTCCTTTCTTAACTGCGTCATAGAAAGCAATTGTTACCTGGGTTTTGCACCTTCGACTGGTGGGATGATATTAGGTGTAAATCGTTCTCCATTCAATAATACAATACAATACAATACAATTCCATTCCGGTAAGTGTGACCATGCCTTCTTTTTGTGCTGCCAATGAATGGCTATTCTTGGGACCTTTTAACTGACAAGAGCTGATGCCAAGTTAGTTATTCTTGATCTCAGAGTGAACCTGAGGGTTTAAAGATTCCAGATTCACCTCAGGTTTTAAAGGTGAATTTCCAGATTTGTTTGCCTTGAGAAGATTTATTTGGCATTGGCAATTTGAAGTAATGTTTGTTGTTTATGGCACAATCAACACTGCCACACTTGATGCTGGTGATTCTGCTCAACCCCAGCTACCACTGACACCCAGAGTCATTTTATGGAGTCACATGATTCTTTCCACTTCGAGGGTGATTCCTGGAGTGGGCAAGGTGCAGACCTTTAGCTAGTTAATGTGGAATAATTATGGAACCAAAAGGTATGCTTAGAAATAATTATGTCTAAATAAAGAGATAAAAATTTAAATTATCTTAATCTCAGAGGATAAAACCTTTGGTCAAGAGAAATTCTATCACTTTTTTAAATAGATTTTTAGTAAGAAAAAATCAAAAAATACATGTTTAAATAATTATTTCTGAATAATTTATTTCTCATAACCTGCTCACATTTTACTTGTATTGCGATGGGAGTTATAAAATGACCGCACAGCCTATACTGGTAAAAATAATTGAATTCCTTGTAAAGAAGGAAAAATAAACTGGAAATTTAAAAGTACGTAGTAACAGCTGACAGGACGACTGAAAAAGCCTGACCTGTCTTGTTGACTACCTTGAACATGTCACAGGGATGGTCATACAACAAACGTTCAGTGAGCCATATATATGTTGATCATCAAATAGCCATTTAAACTAATCCCATGTACTTGGTCTGTAGTCTCTCACTCCTTGGTAATTCACTGCCCTCTCAGGCAGTGCATTCCAAATCCTCATATCTCCTCCAATCCTCTTATTCCTCACCTTACATCTATATCTGGTTTTTAAACATTTCCTTAATGGAGAAAAAATTCTGAGAATCTACCCTATCAAATGTATGCCTCTCATAATTTTATACACTTCTCTCGGGTCCTTCTCAGCCCTCTCTGCTCCAAGGAAAACAGATGCAACCAATCCATTCTCTTGTCATAACTGAAAAGTTCCTTCCTAGGAACATGCTGGTGGATCTCCTCTGCACCTCCTCCAGTGCCATCGCATCCTTCCTATAGTAAGGTGACCAGAATTACACACAGCTTTCTAGCTTTGGCTGAACCAAAATTGTATATAGTCACGCCATGGCCTTGGTGCTCTTATATTTTATGCCTGGGCTAATTAAGTCAACTTCTTGTGCGTCACCTTCACCATCCTATCTACTTATGTTGCCATATTTATGGATTTGTTGATTTGTACACAAAGTTCTCTCTGTTCTCAGTACTTCTTACCTTGTTAAACCTCCCAAAGTGCATCAGTTCATACTAATGATTAGATTTCATCTGCCACTTGCTGTCTGATCAATACTGTTCTGTAATTGAAGATTGTCCTCCTCACTATCGACAACACTAATCTTCCAAATGGACTGATCATGCTACATTTATACTGAAATCACTAAGGTATGGTATGGGTTATTATTGTCACATGTACCGAGACAGAGTGAAAAACTGTTGTGGTGGTAGGCAAATTGTAGTGGGTTAGGCTTCTTTTTGAGGTAGGAGTTAATATGTGTCATAACCAACTTCTCAATGCACTTCACCACTACAGACATTAGCACCACCAGTTGGTAGTCATTGAAGCATGTCATCTTACTCCGGTATTATTGTTTCCCCTTTAAAGCAGGTGGGAACCTCACACCTTAGTATAGGTATGTTGCAAAGCCTACCTGAAGCGTCTTTGAAAATCTGCCGCTGCGTGTGTGCGCGATTTTGGCGCCGTTTAGAGGGGGCGGGTTTAAAACGCGATTTTCTCTAAGCTGTTCAAATCGAAGATGTTCAGCCTAGTTAATTATTAACGAAAAATCGCTGGAAGACCCCGTCGCAAAAGCTATTATTAGGTTTAAAGGCCTCGTATAATAGTTATAGTAGTTTAAAAATCAATCTCTAAACCCGCGACCGCCAGCAACCGCAGAGTCTCATAAAGCAAATAGCAGAAGTTAGGTTGTATATTTTTACATTAAAAAGGGCTTCTAAAGATCCCTTTATACAAAATTTAATATTGCGAGTAGCTCAATTTGGGCCCATTATATCGCGCAGTATTTTTCTGGGCATTTGGGGCACAAATCTACCGCAATGTGAACGTTCTAAACCAGCGCGTTCCACAGGGACCCACTGGAAAGCTGATTTAAATGGGCATTTATTTACAGCAATTGAACACTGAATTCTTTCCATTTGGTCTATAAATTAATGTAAATGAGATTTAAAAATCATGTTTTATTGTGAATTATTTGTGAATATTATTTGGACATTTAGGCTATTTAAAAATGTTAATAATTTATTAAGAAATGGATAGATGTTTAGATCTAGTAATTGAAGTCTGAAATTAGCTACAATTAGGTAACTAACTAATTATATGCTTTAATTTCAGGTCATCCAAGTAAGATTATTTTATATTTGTTTCAGAATGCTTCAATCTATGATAACTGAAAATTTCATTCAGTTCTCTTAATTTTTAAGAAAGTTATGGGCTTTTGACTGTTCACGATCACAACTTTTTTGTTATGTCCATAGAAAATCAATAGGGAACAAGATGCTAATTTCCGAGTATGAAAATGGCCATAACTTTTTAAATACTTGAGATATGAAAGTGAATTAGGTGTCAAATTAAACTTATTTTTATGCTTTATCTGATGGGATAAATTACAGACTTGATTTTTAAAATCTCAAAATTTTGTAACATTGCTACTTAGTAATGAGAGGTTGAAGATGTATGTAAAAGCTCCAGCCAGTTGGTCTGCACATGTTTCAAGAACACGACCAAGTATACCTTCGGGTCCAAATGCTTTTCGAGAGTGCACACTCCTGAAGGATCTTCTGATGTTGGTCTTTGTGGGATTTCTGACTATGGGGACCCGGGAAGGCACGTTGGCTTTGAACCTATCAAAGCCTGAGTAAAATGCATTGAGCTCATCTCAGTGATGCTTTGCTGTTGCTTGAGCTGCCCCGATTTTACAATTAAGTGATGGCATGTAAGCCCTGACGCAGGTGCTAAACATCCGCCTCATCCTTGAGTATGTACAGTAAAAGTCCTTTTTTGCAATTCTGAATTTTCTGCCCTGGGCCTCCTCCATTGCCAGAGTGAGGCCACATGCAAACTGGAGTGTGTGGATGGGAAGGTGTAGGGGGGGAGATGGTGGTGTGGGGGGAGGAGGGGGTATGGGGGAGGGGGGGGTGTGGGTGGGGAGAGGGGTGTGGGCGGGGGGGAGTGAGCTTGGAGAAAAGACGGGGTAGAGCCATGGGCAAGAGGGGGTATCTTGGGGGACGGGGGAGGAGTCAGCGAGGGGGACCAGAGGGGTAGTGGCTGGAATTGGCGGTGCGATGGGGGCTCCCAGCGGGCGCTGGTCGCTGGTCGTCCTCCTCCGCCGGGATCAGAGTCTCCGCTTTCCGTTTGGCGACATCTCCAACTCCTGGCTGGGCTGGGTCTCCGACTTGGGCTGGGCAGGGTCTCCGACGCTGGACTGCTCTACGCTAGGCTGCTCGGAGCTGGGCTGCTTCGAGTCCCTACGAAAATTGCCTGATCCAATTGCTTTTCTGATCAATGATGACCTCCAGATGGTTGTGGGCACAGCGTGTTAATACAATCCAGTATCAAGAGCAGATGGCTTACAATACCCTTGTTGGAAGTGGTCATTACTTGGCACTTCTATGGCACAATCATTACCTTTCTTTGCTCATGCCTGAATATTGTCTAAATCTTGAAAGTGAAACAAAATTAATTTGTTAGAAATGTAAAATAAAAACAGAAAGAGCTGGAAATACTCAGGCTGCACCTGTGGGAAGAGAGTTAATGTTCCAGGTCGAGGACTGGGAAGCAGACAGAAAGAGCTTGTTAAGGTGCAGGATGGGTGGGGAAGGGTGATAGGGTAAAACCAGGGAGATCATGGGGATAAGCTATTTAGAACGGTTTTATCCTATTAGAGACATCCTCCATCCCCTTCCCCCATTGCCACTTAATACGTTTCTTTTCTCGCGCCTCAGTTCTGCCAAAGAGACTTCGATCAAAAACACGAACTCTGTTTCCCTTCCCACAGATGTGGCCTGACCTGCTGAGTATTTCCATTGTTGTTGGTTTTTATTTTATTGTGTCGGCGTTGTTATATTCAGTCATGGGTTGCTACATTTGCTGAGGAGTTGTAATGGAATCATCACTGAACATCCCCGTTTCTGACCTTCTGATGGAAGGAAGGTCATTGATGAAGTAGCTGAAGATGGTTCGGCCCAAGACACTGTCCTGAGGAGCTCCTGCAGTGATGTCCTAGTGCTGGGATTACGAACAACAACATTTGCCGTTATCTGCTGTCTAACTCCAACTGCTGGAGTGTTTTACTTGTTGATGTCCATTAATTCAGTTCTACCAGGGCTATATCTTGATGCTAAATCATTGAAATTGTGTTGTGGTGTCAAGAATGGTGACCTTGCCTCTGGAATTCAGTTCTCAATCATTAGTCCTAAGTCCTTGCTTGGACCAAGGCCATGGTGAGATCTGGGGATGAGTGGTTCTGACAAAACCCAAACTGGATTTGTGAGTGTTTTACTAATGCTTCCTGATAGTTGGGCAATAACATTTTCATCCCAAATGATTGAGAATAAACTGGTAATTATCCATAGAGAATGGTTCAGTTTTTTAAAATCACAGGATATACAGTGTAACTGGGCAATTTTGCACATAGTCACGCAGTTAGTAGTGTTGTAGCTATATTGGAACAGCTGGGCTAGAGATGCAGCATGTTCTGGGTTGCTGGTCATCAGTACTACAATTCATTGATTAGTTGAAAGATACAGCACAGATACAGGTCCGTCGGCCGAACTAAACCAATGCCGACCATCAAACACGCATTCACACTTGTTTTATGTTATCCCACTTTTGCATCCACTCCCTACACTCGGAGGGCAATTTACAGAGGTTAATTAACCTACAAACCTGCACATCTTTGCAATGTGGGAGGAAAGCAGAGGAAACCCACAGGGAGAAGATGCACACTCCACACAGATAGCATCCAAGGTCAGGATGGAACCTGGGTCTGTGACGTTGTGAGAGGTGCAGATCTTCCAGTTGGGTGAGAGGTTCCCAAGCTAGAGGACATTCTGTGCCCTTGCTACTCTGTGCTATCGTCATTTTGATGTGTTTCTTTGAAGGTTGGATACACAAAAGGAAAAAGGGAGAAGATATTTAAATGAAGATGTATGTGAAAAAATTGGAGTGGAGAATAAACATACACACAGTTTTATGGTGCTGAATGAGCAATGTTAAACCTTTAGTCCCACTATTGCCGTTGGATGGGGGAGAAATATGAAGGGAGGAGTGGGAGGTTCCTAATAGGTGGTCAGGCAGCATCTCTGGAAAACATGGATAGTTACTGATTTAGGTTGAGACCCTTCTTCAGAAGAAGAGTATAAATGTATTTTTCAATAGGTGGAATCTAATAGTGCTGAAATTATGTGTTGTTGGAGATGCGTTGTGCTATAATGTAGTTAGATCATCTTGTGCTTAACTTGTCTATTGGTTATCAGGTTCGTTGTAATACTGGAACCAGGTTCTTCAGAGTATGATAGCTTTAGGTTTAGTCTATTGTCACGTGTACCGATGAAAAGCTTTTGTTTGTATGTTATCCAGTCAAAGAAACATCTCTACATTAATACAATCAAGCCATCCACAGTGCTCAGATAAAGAATATAGGTACAACATTTAGTGCAACTTTGAATGTCAAGATTTGTCAACTTTTCTGTGAAAGACTGAAAGGATTGTTGCACAGTTATATGACAGGGCTTTGCATACTTCATTTCTGTGCTATTATAACTTTCAATTTTTCCCTCTGCTTAGGATTCAGTACTGGGCTGGGAGGATTGAACAGGAACTAGACCGAGTGGTCCGACAGGTCAGCGGGATTCAACAGCTCAAAGCGGTATGTTCTCTATCTTTATCACTTGTGTTGGCTGGTATGTCATTCTTGAAATGTAACAGTGCCTCTGCTTCTGAATACTTTATTGACTGTAGAGTTGTCTGGGACTTTCCAAGGTCATGTGTTATCAGTGTGTCTTTTGTTGTTTCTATTGTGTGATATGTCAGGTAATGTGTGTTGGCGAGCATTTCAAGTGCTGCCAGTTAATTTGCATGACAAGTACTGTGTATTGGCTGTATGCCAGGTTTGTATCTTTCCTACAGTTACCAACATGCCAAATAACATGGAAAAAAAGTGTATTTTGAATGTATTTGTCACAACTGTAGGACATGAGCTTGAAAAGCAATTTTGAAGTGTGGTCAATGCTATAATGCCTAAAGAGCCTGTCCCACTTGGGCCGTCATTTACGCGACAGGCCGGTAGTGACTGACGCGCGACGGTTGCGAGCGTTATCATGCGTCCGTACAGCCGTCTGGAGCGCGTGACGTCATTTGAAGACGGACACAAAATGCAGGAAGGAGTAACTCAGCGGGACCAGCAGCATCTCTGGAGAGAAGGAATGGATGATATTTCGGGTCGAGACTCTTCTTAAGTCTGAAGAAGGGTCTCGACCCGAAACGTCACCCATTGCTTCTCTCCAGAGATGCTGCCGGTCCCGCTGAGTTACTCCTGCATTTTGTGTCTATCTCCAATCGTCTTGGCCCCGCTCTGGGAGTAGGAGTGGGGGCGGATCCGGATCCGCAATGGCCATGAGCCCCAGGCGATCGTTTGCCTGCTTCTGCTGCTGCTGTTGGTGGTGAGACGTTGCGCCGTGCCAGGGTCTTGGGCCTGTCCCACTTTGTTTGTCAATTACGCGACAGGCCGGTGGCGCACGAAGAATTTGTTCGGGACGAAGTCCACACTCCTCCACGATACTCCACACACCTCCACACCACTCTATGCGCCCGTCCCGCGTTACCCATACGCTAGCAGGTCGCGTAAATGGCGCGCGAATGACAGCCAAGAGGGACAAGCCCTAAACCCAGCAGTCAACATGGATAACCAACTAGACAACCAGCACCTTAGCCAAGCAACCAGCAGACAGGAAAAAAAACTCTTGCTCTTACTTAATTAGTGCATTGCCTTGGATGTCTGATATGATGTGGTATTGATGCGTTAAGTCCTGTGTGTTCACTGATTGCCTTTCATGCATTACAACACTGATTAGAGTTCAAAGATATTTTGCAAAGCTCATTGGAATACCCACTTCTTTTCTTGATATTGGCTGTCATGAATTTTGAGTGGATAGTCTGCCAGGTATTGATTGCTTCAGTATTGCAGCAGAGATTACTCTTCAGAATTATAAGAAAGAACTGCAGATGCTGGTTTAAATCGAAGGCAGACACAAAATGCTGGAGTAACTCAGCGGGACAAGCAGCATCTCTGGAGAGAAGGAATGGGCGACGTTTCGGGTCAAGATCCTTCTTCAGACTGATGTCAGCGGGGTGGGCGGGACAAAGATAGAATGTAGTCGGAGACAGTAAGATTGGTGGGAGAACTGGGAAGGGGAGGGGATGGAGAGAGAGGGAAAGCAAGGTCTATTTGAAGTTAGAGAAGTCAAGGTTTATACCGTTGGGGTGTAAGCTACCGAAGCGAAATATGAGGTGCTGTTCCTCCAATTTGCGCTGGGTCTCACTCTGACAATGGAGGAGGCCTAGGATAGGGAGGTCAGATTGGGGAATGGGAGGGGGAGTTGAAGTGCTGAGCAACCGGGTGCTCAGGTAGGTTAAGGCGGACTTTAAAAAAAAAAGAGAACGACACGATGGCAGTGTCCACGGGCTACATCGGAAACCTTGGCACTTTTGACAAGAGTAGAGAGCTGTTCATCTCCTATATGGAGAGGGCAAACATGTTTTTCACGGCAAACAATATAATGGAGATTAGTGGTGAAGGAGAGATAGTGACCTAAACAAATAAGACCGTTTGCAAACGCATGAAAGCGATTCTGCTCACGGAGATCGGTCCTGAAGTGCCTGGCACACTCATGAATCTCCTTGCGCCCATTAAGGCAAAAGACGTGCCTTTCAATGACATTATAAAGAAGTTGGAGGAGTATTTCAACCTAAAGCCTCTGGAAATTGCAGAAAGCTATAAATTTGACACTAGAAACCAGAAGCCGAATGAGACAATCAATGAGTACATTGCTGCCTTGAAAAACTTAACTTTGCACTGGAACTTTGGAACCTTTCTCAGACGAGCACTATGCGACAGATTTGTTTGTGGTCT
Organism: Amblyraja radiata; assembly: GCF_010909765.2. NCBI lineage: Eukaryota > Metazoa > Chordata > Chondrichthyes > Rajiformes > Rajidae > Amblyraja > Amblyraja radiata. The sequence goes on from NC_045973.1 coordinate 24,478,902, forward strand.
ACTGGATGAACGTATTCAGTCCAAACTCTTGAACACTCCAGATCTTACATTCGAGAAAGATTGCTACCACAATGGAGATGGCATCAAAGAATGCTCGTGAGTTTCGTCCACCACAGACTACAGTGGCCGTTTACAGTCACAAAGCAGTGCCTATGGCCAAACCAAGAGGCGCTAAACCAAAACCAAAGTATGGCGGTGAGCCGAGTTCAGTCAGTTGTTATCGTTGCAACTGTAATCACTCATCCCAATTTTGTCAGTTCAAAATGGCCAAGTGCTATAACTGCTAGAAGAAAGGCCATATCGCCTAAGCATGTCAGGCCAAGCTTGAAACAGGAAACCAACAATCTGTGGGAATCAAGCAACAACACCAGAGAGGAGTTCACAATGGAGGTGAACCTAGATGGAAATGAACTTGGGTTGTACACCATTTATGCAACCAACATCGATAAGCCTACAACCAGCCAAGGCAAGGACTTCCGAACTAAACTATTGATTAATGAACAGTTAATCGATATGTGTATTGACATGGCAGCAGATTGTTCGGTCATGAGCAAAGACCTGTACGAAACAAAGTTCCCGCAGATACCATTGTTTGAGAGTAAGGTCAAGCTGAGAACCTACTTGGGCGAAGTTTTGGAGACATGCGGACAAATGAACTGTAAAGTTCAGCATAATGGTCAGTCAGTAACACTGCCCATCATAGTAGCCAGCTACAGAAATAAACCAACCCTCCTTGGAAAGGATTGGCTGATTAGAATAGAATTAGACTGGAAGAACATTTTCAGCATCGATTTGTCCAAATCACATCTTGAAAACGTCATAAGCAAACATGCAAACATTTCTGTAGACAATTACACGGGAATAACAGGGTACTCTGCACACATTCGACTTAAGCAAGATGTGAGACCTGTGTATTGTCGACCAAGACCTGTACCATATGCACTAAAGCAACAAGTGGAGGAAGAACTTGACAGGTTAGAGCGGAATGGAGTAATCGTGAAGACAGACCAGAGTAACTGGGCAACACCAATTGTGGCCGTACCCAAGGCTGACAAAACTGTTTGACTATGTGGTGACTACAAAGTCACAATCAACCAAGCCGTTGATGACGAACAATATCCGTTAGCAACCTCGCAAGATCTGTACACAGAACGTAACGGAGCAAGAGTCTTCACTAAACTGGATTTGTCTCACACTTATGCTCAACTCAATGTCGATAAGGAAAGTCAGCAGTACTTGACTATCAACACACATAAGGGCTTGTATCATATACAAAGCTGCCCTATGGTGCGAAATCCTCCCCGAACATTTTTCAGTCTGTCATGGACAAAATTTTACAAGGTATTCCTTACAGTGTGTGCAACCAGGATGACCTACTGATATTCACAGAGGGCATGGTAAAACATCTGGAAATCCTCGAGCAAGTTCCCACACGACTGAACTGCAGCAATGTCAAACTGCGACAAAGTAAATGTGCATTTGCGCAGTCAGAGGTGGTCTACCTTTGACTCAAAGTAGATGCCAACGGACTTCGCCCTGTGAAGGCGAAAGTTGAAGCAATAGTGAATGCTCCAAAACCCAACAATGTGTCAGAGCTACGATCATTCCTTGGGATGATGCAGTTCTATGCACGATTCCTTCCAGATTTAGCAACTGTGCTAAAGCCACTACATCATCTGCTGCAAAAAGATGTGAAATGGACATGGGGAAAGGAACAGCAACGTGCATATGACATCTGCAAGGAAAACTTGACAAGTGAGAAACTCCTTGTTCACTACAAAACGACACGCAAGATGAAACTTGCTTGTGATGCTTCAAGTTATGGTGTAGGTGCAGCGATCTCCCACGTAATGAATGACGGACAGGAAATTATTGTTTTTGCATCCCGCACCCTATCAACGAGTGAGCGTAATTATGCACAGATAGAATAGGAAGCACTCAGCATCATGTTCGGAATCAAGAAATTCCATCAGTTTCTTCTCGGCAGACCATTCACCCTAGTGACTGATCACAAGCTACTACTAGTGATACTTGGTCCCAAGTCGGCTATACCTTCCATAGCGGCATCAAGGATGCAGCGCTGGGCAATTTTGCTGTCCCAGTATGACTACAAGGTGGAGTACAGAAGCTCCAAGTGCAACACAGTTGCAGATGCGTTGTCCCGGTTGCCCCATGCGACCCCTGACGTGGGAAGTGAGAACTCAATCTACACACTGTAAGTTGGAGATGAAGACTTTCCAGTGACTGCAACAGAAATTGCAGCAGAAACAGAGAAAGACATTGTGCTGAAGTGGGTCTATGAACAGACATTGAACGGTTGGACTGCAATATATAGGGGATTGAACTCAGAGCCTTTCCATAATCGACGCCATGAATTATCATGTGAGCAGGGATGCATTAAGTGGGGTTACAGAGTGGTTGTTCCAGAGTATTTGAGAAACAAAATTATGAATGAACTTCATGCCGAACATCCTGGCACAGTTAGCATGAAGTCAATTGCCAGAAGTTTTATGTATTGGCCTGGTATTGACAGTGATATTGAGTCACTGGTGAGCAAATGTAGTGTCTACCAAAATTGCTGGAGTAAACCACCAAAAACACCACTGCAACCCTGGTAATGGCCAAGTAGACCTTTTCAGAGAGTTCATGTAGATTTTTGTGAAAAAGGTAATGATCACTTTCTGGTACTAGTCGATAGTCATTCCAAATGGATTGAGGTTAAGCATATGGCATCAAGCACTACTACTGAGTGTACCATGGATGAGTTGAGATCCATTTTTGCATGCCATGGTTTACCGGAAGAACTTGTTTCTGATAATGGGCCTCAGTTTCATTCAGAACGGTTCAAAGAGTTCATGCAGGGGAATGGTGTAAAACACACACTTGTTCCCCCATACCATCCAGCCTCCAACGGCGGCGGAAAGGTATGTTAGAGTTGTCAAAGATGCTCTCAAGAAACAGATTTTGCAGGGTAGTTCAAAGCTCAGCATGAAACATCGTTTGGCTAGTTTCTTGCTGAAGTACAGAACCACACAACACACAACAACAGGTTACTCACCTGCAGAACTGTTGATGAAGTGGAGGCGAAGAATACGCCTGTCTAGTTCAACCCAATTTGGCCTTGAGAGTTGAGCAAAAACAGTTAAGTCAAAAACGCCATTTTGACTCCCACGAAAAGGAGAGGTACTTCAAGCTAGATGAGCAGGTTCGTGTTCTCAGCCCTCCCAACAAGTCCAGTCGAGACAAATGGGATGTTGGGAAAATAGTGGAAGTGTGTGGATCAAAAAGATACTTAGTTTAAGTTGGAGATAGGATCAAAAGTGTTCATGTTGATCAAATGATTCCAGCCAAAGATGAACCACAAACTGAGCATGAAGTCCTAATCCCTGAGTTTTTATCTGAAAATGAGTTGGAAGATTGAAACACAAAGTTCAGTTAGTACAGACAAAGAAATTGATTCCTCTGGTCAAAGTCAGGGTACTAAAACAGAGCCAAACAAGCCTACAGTTGAGTCAACACCTAAACCTGTTACATCTGTTACTGTTAGACGATCAGGCAGAATCTGTAAACCAGTAGTCAGATTAGGCTTGTAAATTAAGTAACTCGCTGTATAAGTAAAATGAAAATCTGTGGATATGTAAAATAAATATATTATGTTTATCATTTAATATTTCATAAATACTGGTTTAAATCAAGTATCACAACAACAAAATTGTAACTGAGTACTTAGATTTAATACTTTAAAAAAGGAGAGCAGTGTAATGTATTCATACATATTCATGTATATGTTAATGAGTTGGTGTCCAATATAAGCAGGGAATGTTGGGTAATAAATCTCTCTCTCGTGATCCAGGCAACCTGCGTGTAAGTTGTTATTCATTCCGGAATATAACAAACTCCACACGGACAGCACCCAAGATCAGGATTCAACCTGTGTCACTAGCGGTATGAGGCTGCAAATGCGCCAATCTGCTGTTTATTTATGTTGAAGAGCTTGGAAATTTGATATAGATTCTGGTGTTACTAGTGATATCCACATCCTTAGAATGAGCCTTGAGAAAGAGAACCTCACGGAGTAAATCGGCACCATTTGGAGAATCAGAGACATACAGCATGGAAACAGACTATTCATTCTAAGTTGTCCAAGCTAAGTAAGATACCCAAACAGCCTTTCCAGGTGAGGCAGAGGTTCACCTGCACCTCCTCCAACCTCATCTATTACATCCGCTGTTCTAGGTGTCAACTGCTCTGCATCGGTGAGACCAAGCACAGGCTTGGCGATCGCTTCGCCCAACACCTCCGCTCAGTTCGCATTAACCAACCTGATCTCCCGGTGGCTCAGCACTTCAACTCCCCCTCCCATTCCGAATCCAACCTTTCTGTTCTGAGCCCTCCATGGCCAGAGTGAGTCCCACCGCAAATTAGAGGAGCAGCACTTCATATTTCGCTTGGGTAGTTTGCACCCCAGCGGTATGAACATTGACCTCCAATTTCAGGTAGTCCTTGCCTTCTCCCTCCTTCCCATAACTCTTCCCAGCTCTCCCACAGCCAACTGTCCCTGCTTCCTTTCTTCTTCCCGCCCACCCCCACATCAGTCTGAAGAAGGGTCTCGACCCGAAACGTCACCTTTTCTGCACTGATTCCAGTTTAATGACATATTTTCTATACTCCAAGTGCGGCCTCACCAAGGTCTTGTATAAGTTGCAACATACTGTAACGTCCCAATGTCTCTACTCATTGCCCTGACTGAGGAAGAACAGTATGCCCAAAGTCCTGTCCATCTGTGCCACCACTTTCAGGAATTATGTACTTGTATTCCTCGACCCCTCTATTCTCCAACACCACCCAGGGCCCTCCTGTTCACTGTGAAAGTCCTGCCCTATACAGGTTTAACATTCCAAAATTCAACACCTCGACTTCTCTGAACTGAACTGCTTTGCCATTCCTCAGCCCACTTACCTAGCTGATCAACATTCTATTGCTATTGTCGATAACTATCTTCACTGTCTATGATACCACCTATTTTATTGCCATCTTCAAATGTGCTAACCATGCCTTGCACATTCTCATCCCAAAAAACAGGACAAAGGTCTTGCAAATGCCTGGCATCCAGCAAGCAGGAGAAATTTTCCCAGCTCCTCTCTTTTCCTCTAGATCCCACACCACCTTAATAGCAGTGAGAGGTAAAGCCACTGAGCAGATCAATGGAAATACCACCTTGGGAAGAACAGTGTGACAGATGCAGAGCAGTGGGAAGTGAGATATGCTGTGGTTCACAACTACATCAAGTGAGAACTACTTAAACTAATTAATTAGATCATCTGTCAGTCTTCCAGTTCCCTGGATCATGTTCCAACTCTGGATCACGGCTCGTGTGGGTGTCAGTGAGAAGGTTAATGTATCGTGGGAAAGAGTCACTGCAGCCCAGCATTCCAGCTGTTCACCAACTGATTATTGTGGAGGCACAGGACAGCAGTCGAGTCTCCTCTTAGGAACATAGAGCAAGATCACAGGTTATGAATTGAGAGTGGAAATCGTAATACTGGTGTGTGGAGGCATTTACAGAAGAGCAGTTTAGCAGTCGAGGTGTGATGGCAATGATGCCACGACCTTGCTCAGGCCTCATCTGCGGAGCCGAGGAATATTGACAGAATTGTAAAATTATAGTGCTTTTGTTGTTACTACTTATCTGTGTGCCCCTAGTTAGGAGAACTTCCCAGACAGTATTTTAAAAAATAAGTTCATAGTGGGGATTTGAACATCACTACCAAGGTCGGTATTTATTGGCCATGTCCATTTGTCCTTGAATTAGGCGCCATTTCAAGTTGCATTCAGGTGCAGATCCATTCTATAGATAACTGTTTTAATGTGGACAGTTCATTTTGCAGTGCAGTTTAATTAAAAGGATCTCCTTCATGGAATTCGGTCGTACATCTTAACAAGAGAAAAATATCGAAGCTTAAATGTGGCAGTCTGCTTTTTTAATACATTTTAATGTTGACCCCATTTGTTCTGAAGAGACATGGAAACAGGTCCTTCAGTCCACTGTGTGCATGACAAACATCAAGCACCCATCAGCACTAAACCTAATTTTCCTCTTGCACTTGAATTAATTGCCCCATCAACCTGCACTCTGAGAAATTCCAGCAGCCAAATAACCCAGCGACCAGCATGGCCTCAGCATGTGAGAGAAAACTGGAGCACCCAGGAGAAAGCCGTGTGGTCATGAACAAGTACAACGTTCATCTGGACAGTACTCAAGACCAGGATTTAACCTGTGGTTCTAGAGCTGTGAGGCAGTCCGGGCTAATTGTTGAACTGCTGTGTTGCTCAAGGTACAAAAGTAAAATGCCAGGAACACTCAAAATCTGAAAGAAGATGAGAATTGAGGAAGTGCTCACCAGGTCATACAGCATCGTTGGAGAGGGAAACAGAGTAGATGTTTCCAATCGATAATCGTTGATTGTTCATCAGATTCAGCTGCGATATGTTGGCCAATGTGGGCAAGTTAGGCTGAAGGGCCTGTTTCCACGCTTTATGTCTCTATGACTCTATAAAAGTCAGAAAGGTCTTACCTTGGAATCCTTGGACTCAAGGAGAGGAGATAATGCTACGAATCACAGCTTTGTTTGTTAACCAAGAAACAAACTTATTTCTTGATATCCAGTTAAACCCTCACATTGATTATTCACTGAAAGCTTCCAACTCCGCAATAAATCAACAACTGAGAAGCTGAGCCTAGGAAGCTGCTAAGGTGAGGAAGAGTAATGGTTTAGTGGGGACGGCATTTCTAAAAGTGGGGAGGAAATCTTGTTCAGGCAGATCTGAGGATGCAAGAGAGTTTTGCAGTTGGAGGTTCTGAAGCTATCCTTTCATATACCCTGTATTTTTATTTGAATTGGAAGGGATTATTTTTTTCCAACAAAGTGGAGTTGAGGTGGGCAAAGGTGAGGTATGTTAGTGCGGTGTAGCGGTACGAATGTGGTCAAGCTCATCAGTACAATTGGGTTAAATTTGTAATGTTAATGATAGAACTACACTCGTGAGAGGAGCAGTTGTCAAAAACCATTGAAACTTGCCTTACTGCCTGACCCATCCATGCCGACCAAGCCACATGTAAACTAATCACATTTACCTGTCCACGTGTCTTTAAATTTTTGGTTAAATTACACCAGGTGTAATACCAAGCAGAGGTGCTACTTCCTCTGGCACCTTATTCCCTATAACCCACCACCCTCTGTATGAAAATATTTTCACTTAGATTTCTCTTAAATCTTTCCCCTTTCACCTTAAACTGATGACCTCTAGTTTTTAATTCCATAATCCTGAAAAAAAACTGTGTGCATTCATCCTATCTATGTCCTTTACACACCTCAATAAGATCACTCCTCATCCTCCTGCATTCAAATGAATAACGTTCTAGCCTTCCCAACATCTTTGGAAAGTCAATTGAGATGTTATGAGGACAATCTATATTACAGTCTATATTGTAGGCCCTAGAATCCTGGCAATATTCTCATAAATCTTCTCTGCACGCTTTCCAGCTTAATGGCATCTTTCCTATAGCAGGGTGATAAAGTACAGCCACAACAATGTCCTGTACAACTGCAACATTTGTCCCAACGTTTATACTCAAATCCCTGACTGATGAAGGCTACTGTGCCAAAAGTGTTCTTCACCACACTATCTATCTGTGATGTCTCTTTCAAGGAGCAATGTACTTGTACTCATGGATCCCTCTGCTCCACAACACTTCACAGGGCCCTACTGTTCATTGTGAAGGTCCTGCCATGGTTTGACTTCCCAAATTGCAACATCTGTTATCTGATTTAAATTGTATTAGCCATTCCTCTGCCCATTTACTCTATGGCTCAGCACTGATCCCTGAGGTACGCCACCAGTCATAGACCTCTGGTCCACAAAACAGCCTTCCACCACCACCCTTTGCTTCCTCCCCTGAAGCTAATACTGCATCCAATTAGGTAACTGTCCCTGGATCCCATGTGTGTGACATGATCTCACACATACAAAACTATGCTGACTATCCAATGCATGTATGTCTTATCCCTCAGAATCCTCTCAAATAACTTTAATGCCACAGATGATAGGCTTACTGGTCTACAGTTCTCAGATTTTCCTTGGCAATCCTTCTTGTGGATTGTGGATCAGAGGTCTGTGACTAGTGGTGTACCTCATTTAACCCTTCTTAAATAAAGGCATAACATTAGCCACCTGCCAGTCTTCCAGCACCTCCCCTGTGTTTAACAATGGTTCATAAGTTTCAGCCAGGACTCCCGTGATTTCTTCTCTAGCTTCTCACAGTCCTTGGATAAATCTGATGGGCCCGGGAGATTTATCTACCTTTATATGTCATAGGATGTCCAGTACCTCCTCAACTGTAATACAGACTATCCTCGTGACATCTTAATTAATGTTTCCAAATTTGAATAATGCCTTTCCTCTGGAATTGTATAAAACACCAGTGAGGCCAAAGCTAGAGCAACGTTCTGGTCACTGAACCACAGAAAGAATGGAACAGCACAAGAGAGGATGTATTGACAAGGATATTGCCAGGGCTGGAGAATTATGGTTAGGAAGAGAGACTGTCGAGAGTGCGGTTATTCTTGGGGGAAATGAAATAGAGGGGCGATTTATGAGAATTCTGAAAGGTCACAGCAAGATGTACTGGAAGGTCCTATTTTCCATTGAGGAGAGGCCAATATCTGGAGGCTATTAGTTAGTTGGTAGAAGATTAGCGAATTTACAACAGGGCGAAAGCAGGGGTCCAGATCTCACACTTAAAAGGCAGGCGTAGACAGAAATACAATTAAATATCTGGGTGAGCACTGGTAGAGTACTATCAAGCAAATTCTTCACTTGGTGGATGAGAGGATCAGGAATCAATAAATAAGGTTTGTTACAAATAGCAGGATCCTCAAAATATATAATTAAACTTGAAGATTTCATCTCTTAGTAGTCCTCTTCAAAATAGAATAATAATAGGAGCACCTGGTAAATACGGTTGTTTCATTTTTTTCAGTAACCTAATTCTGGATTGGAGTGAGTGAAAGTGGTAATTGTATCTGTGTTGAATGAAATGATGCAGAATCTGCCTATTGACTCTGGTTGCTCACAACAAATCGGCACATTGATTAGGAAATCGGAGAGAGTTGCTGGCACTGCTTGACACATCTGTACTCCAGGGACTGATGCGCTGATGTCTGAGTTGCTGCAGAATGTGCAGTGGTTAGATTATTTAACAAAGTATCCAGTATTCTGGACCACCCATCATTTGATAATTAGGGTACCTTTTCAAGCCTTTAAGAGTTAAATGATTATACTGTAAACTCTCCTTTTAACACACCTCTTTATAACAGAAGGTAGACAAAAAAGGTGGAGAAACTCAGCAGGTAAGGCAGCATCTATGGAGCGAAGGAAAAGGGCGACGTTTCGGGTCGAGACCCTTCTTCAGACAGTTAACAGATATCTTTATAACAGATATCGGTTATAATGGACTGACCTATTGACGGCTGCCCAAGCGGCCTGGTTTGCGCTGTCTCCACCACTGTCCGCACTGCTGTCTGCACACCCCCCTCCCCCTCCACCATGGTCGGCAGCTGTGTGACCATCCTCAGTTCGCGCCACTTCTCCCGCTACTCGCAGCACCGCCACCACCGTTTACTGATGTGCAAGCAGGTACTGAGCTTGCAAACTGTTCGGCAATGGTTTGATCAGACCATGTGTGGATGCTGTGTTTTGCGAAAAGATGCCCTCAGATAGTGTCTAACATAATGAGTGGGGGAATCTTTTGAGGAGATCTTGTTTGTGGCCGTGTGTTGGGGAATGGTCCCATCACTGTGTGTACATATCTACAAAGGTTGGGCAAAGATTCAACTAAAAGGTCTCTTCAGTGAATGTTGGGCAATGATTGTAAAGACTCCGTCTCTTTCTGAGTTTTAAAATCAGACAAAATCCGGTTCTGTCATTATGTTTGTGGAATTGTTTGAACACATGTTGAATGTCACTGTAGACTCGCAAACACTTCATTCTGAGAGTGCCCAATGTACAGTGATGGATAAAGGTTCAATCATTGTTTTTCTTCATGTGACTTGGGCAGTACTTCAATCAGACTATGTCTACCTCTATGCATTGAGGATTGGTTAACCAAACTCTGTCTATTGTTGTGCGATGGTGTTTAGTTTGATCTGACTGCCTTTATATCTGTGTTGGACAGTGGTTCAATCAGGCAGTGTTTGTACTGGGTAGTGTTCAATCACACTTTATCTCACTATGTTTTGGGAATACTTTGATGGGATAGGTTCTGAAGTTGTATGTTGGGGAATACAAGTAAATTGAATCTGTCATTCATACTCAGTAATTATTCCATTAGACAACCTTTGCTGATTTGGGGAATGGACCATCATTGTGTCTATCAATGCATCTGAAGCTCTGACATGGGGTTTGGGGTTTCGTTCAATCAGACCAGCTCCATTGCTGTGTGTTTACAATAATACTATAAGTTTATGTGTGATGGGGATTAGATCTTTTACGGTATACTTCTTACCTTGATAAAAGAAACATAAAACGCAAGGATTAGCCAGCAGTTCAGCCAGGATATTTTCTGGATCTTTTGAATAGCTTGTAATGCCAGTAAATGTTGGTTAAGTAGAGGGCATGTGTTATTGCGTAATGGTTACGGCCCATGGTGTCAAAAGACATTGGTTGGGGAGTATGAGCAAAGTGCATGTGTTTGCCTGCTGAGATCGATGAAGCTCACTATCGATGGAGTGTGAGGAAGGTGGTGTTTTATCTTATAATTCTGGCAATCATTGCCCATTCAAACCCTCCTGTGCTGAAAGAATGATTAAGACTTTAGTTGTCAGGCATCCCATGGAGGGCAGACTGAGAAGTGATGGAGATTTCCATCTCTGAGGATGGGTTTTTAACAGTAAGCTGGTAGATTTGGGGTTACTGTTACCAAGACTGGATTTTTAATTCCAGATTTATTTATTCAAATTTAAATTTTCCAGCTCTCAGGATTGAACTTGAACTTGTGTCACTGGATCAGTATTTTTGACGCAAGTCCAATCATGTACAACTCAAGTCATGTCAGGCTGAGATCATTATCATATGCACAAGTATGGTCTGCTACAGGTAATTTAAGAAGGAACTGCAGATGCTGGAAAATCGAAGGTACACAAAAATGCTGGAGAAACTCAGCGGGGTTCAGACTGATGGGGGGTGGGGGGTGGTGGGGGGAGGGGTGGGGAGAAGAAAGGAAAAAGGAGGAGGAGGAGCCCGAGGGCTGAGTGATGGGAGGAAACAGCCCGAGGGCTGAGGAAGGGGAGGAGACAGCGAGGGCTAACAAAATTGGGAGAATTCAATGTTCATGCCCGCAGGATGCAGACTCCCCAAGCGGAATATGAGGTGCTGTTCCTCCAATTTCCGGTGTTGCTCACTCTGGCCATGGAGGAGACCTAGGACAGAGAGGTCGGATGCGGAATGGGAGGGGGAGTTGAAGTGCTGAGCCACCGGGTTCGTCAGGTTGGTTATGGGGGATCGAGCGGAGGTGTTCGGCGAAACGATACTGGTACAGGTAACTTGGATAAAAACACACAACGTGCAACAGGCAGCATCTCTGGAGGGAATGGACAGGTTACGTTTTGGGTTAGGTCCCTTCTTCAGGCAGGTAGAATGAAAATCTTGCTAGCAGCAACATCATAGGCACATACAGTAGACAGCACACAATAAAACAAAATTATACAAGACCGTGAAAGAAAAAGACTGAAGAAAACAATATACTAAGTGAAAAGCACAATTAGAAAACAAGTCCATAATAAGATCGTGTCTTCTTCAGGCAGCAAATTGTGGCTGAGAGGAGGCACTGTAAAAATCATCACTGGCTCATCTGTGATAATGTCCGTAGGTAAAATGTATTAACTGCGGTGCCAGTGGGAAACTATAATGGAATGTGAACAAGGTGCCAATGTCAATACAAACTCACCATGAATACCAGTGATAAAATGCCTGAGTGTGTCGATAAAGGAATGTTGGATATGTGTCATTTTGTATCAGTAATGGTGTCTACATTCACCTGCAGCCGTGTGGCGACTAGTTGCTTCTTGTACTGTACTGTGCGCATGTGCTAATAATAGTGTGAAGACTGTGCTAGTTGCTTCCTGCTAGCAGAATATTACCCGGTTGTGTGTAATTATCATTTCAAGAGCCAGTAATGATCAGTGGGCTGTGTGCAACATGATAGTGATGCAAATGAGTGTCATTAATAGATTATATGTAAGCATTCAATCTTTCCTTTCCCTGTGCACCATGAGTGCAAGGTATATCATGTTGACATTTTGCAAATGATGAGCTTCACCAGCTGGAGGGAGAAGCCAGTGTGTGCGTGGGAATACCACTCTGTAGATCATTCAACATCCTTGCTTGGAAATACATCTCCAGTCCTTCACACGAATTGGGCCAAACCCAGAACCCTGGAATTACTTTCAACATGGACTGCAGGAGTTCACACACAACCATTTTCTCAATGGCACTTTGGATTGGCTGGTAAACACCAACCATGTCATCTCATTAAATTAAAACAGAATGTATATAAGCAGGATGCATCTCAGGAAAATACTGCAGATATACATAAGGAGCTCATCACATAAGGATTATTTTCTAGTTGAGAACATTAATTAGAAGAAATTAGGCTATTTTTCTTGATTCATTTGGTTGGACGGTGAACATTGTTGTTTTTGTATATAGCATTTCCCACAAATTCTTTGTGTCATGTGGTGAAATATTTTATATGACAGCGTCAACGTTTGCCCATTGATGTAACATTCGTTCAGGATAAAGCCACAAGAATCCAGGCTTCATGTCTGAGCATAATCAGCTCATTCACCTGCTGCTGCAAAGTGACTCCATTCATTAAAACCCAGAATGTACAGTTTTTATACAATAACTGAACCTCATAAAATGTCACAATATTTAATCATCTCTAAACCAATGAACTTCATCTTGAACCATGACTAAAATAATCATCCGAATATATCTACTCTTCATATTACCCTGAGCATTGTACAGTGTGTAATTAATATCAATTCACATCATTTATCCACCATCTCCTTTTCATGTGAGAAAATAGTAATCCGTTCCTGGACAGACAGATTATGACATTCCAAATACTTTTTGACACTCATGTCAATTTTTCAGAATAATTTTTCATGCTTTCTATGAAGAATATTCATTTCACATAAGTGCTGTTGAAAGAGCTCAGATATGCAGCACAAGAAATGGTAAATCTCAGGAAGTGTCTCTGCATCGCTGTGCTGCCTGTGCCTCTGCAGCACTGCCATACTTAACTAAATCGTATGCCTCCGCACTTCCATCCTCTGCTTTTCCTTTGTACGGTAAGAGTATCCTTTTGTGAACTCATTCTCAATCAATTTGGGGAACTTCTAAAATATGGCAACCATCTTGCGTAATGTGCTGTAACTATTGCACGCAGCCAACATAGCCTGACTGGAGGGCACTGAGCATCTGAGCTTCTGTGCGAGAGAATACTGACATTGGTTTGCATTCTTCTACTGGATTTTCTTATATGATACGATATGATACGATAGAACTTTCTTTATCCCAGGAGGGAAATTGATCTACCAACAGTTATAAAAACACAAAATATATGAAACATGAAATTAAAGTGATGAGTGGAAAGGCTTGGGGGATGTGCAAAGATTGGGTAGGGGGTGGGGAGAAGGGAGTCAGGGGAGTTGTAAAGTTTGATAGCACAGGGAAGAAGGTTCTCCTGTGGCGTTCTGTCCTGCATCTTGATGGAACCAGTCGATTGCTGAAGGTACTCCTCAGGTTGACCAGTGTGTCATGGAGGGGGTGTGCTGTATTGTCCAGGATGCTCCGCAGTTTGAGGAGCATTCGCCCCTGCAAGACCACCTCCCATGAATCCAACTCCACCTCCAGCACGGAGCCAGCCTTCCTGATGAGTTTGTTGATCCTATTGGCGTCCGCAGCCTTTGCCTTGCTGCCCAGCACAGGGCAGAGAAGAAGATGGCACTGGCTACCACCGATTAGTAGCACCAGGAGAACCCTGAGATTCGCTGTGCATTAGATTCCCTCGGAAGACATAAGAGGCTGCAGATGATGGAATCTGGAACAAACAACGGATTTCTGGAAGAATTCAGCATAGTCATAGAGTTATTCAGCATAGAAACAGGACCTTCGGCCCAACTTGTCCACATTGACCAACATGCCGATCTAAATCCCTTTTCCCTACATTAGCGCATATCCCTTTATACAATTCCTATTCGTGCAACCGTCCAGATGCATTTTAAATGTTGTACCAGCTTTATAAGATTCACAAGTGTTGTCAGGACTGGAGGGTTTGAGTTATGAGAGATTGGATAGGCTGGGACTGAAAGAGGTTTATAAAATTATGAGGGGCAAAGATAAGATGGATGGTTGCAGTCTTTTTCCCAGGGTAGGGGATTCCAGGGCTAGAGGGCATAAGTTTGAGATAAGAGGGGAAATATTTAAAGTGGATTTAAGCCCCAACTTTTTCACACACATTATGGTGGGTATATTAAATGAGCTGCCATGAGATGTTAGAGTATAAATTCATGTCACAGGAGCAGAAGTAGGCCATTTGGCCCATTGAGTCTACTCCGCCATTCAGTCATGGCTGATGTATCTTTGCCTCTCAACCCCATTCTCCAGCTTTCTCTCCATAACCCTTGACACTCTCCAGAAGGGTGGAGGTGATTACAAAAAGGGTGCAGATGGTGGAATCTGATAAGAAATGGACTGGCAATGGAAATGTTTTAAAGAGTACAAAGGTATTAGGGAGATATTCTCAGTCATTCAAGAGAGTGAACTGGATTTGACGATTAACAAGAATAACTCTAACCAAACAATGGAAAAGCAATTAGAGGGGAGGTTGTTTGGTTAATGTTTAGATACATTTCAAAAGGAGAATAGTAAGGAGAGCTTGATCAAAGAGATGCAGAGAAAGATGAAACTGTTTAAAATAAGCAACTGTGACAGGTGTCAGGTTGATAATATATCAGAGAATCAGGACAAGTATAGAAAAATCTGAATATAAATAGAAAATGAATTTAGAAGAGCGGTCTGAGGATATGACATTAATTACACAAAGTAATCCAAAAGTATTTTTAGGCATATAGAGTCACCGAGTTGTGCAGCACAGAAATTAGCTCTTTGGCCCAACTTATCTCTGCTGACAGTAATGCAGATATATGCCAATCTCATTTGTCCAATTTAGGCCAATATCCCCCTCTGACTCTCGGTACCAGTCTGGATGAATTTTAAACATTGTGATTGTATCTGGCTCTGGCAGCTTATTCCAGATAAGCAGTCTATGTGAAAAACATGCCTCTCAAATCCACTAAATCTTTCCCCTCTCACCTTAAATCTACGCCCTCTAGTTTTATACCCCCCCCCCCCCCCCCCCATCCTAGGGGAAATACTCTGACTCTCTAGAAACACAAGAAACTGCAGATGTCAGAAACTTGAGCAAGGAAGTGTTGGAGGACCTGAGCGAGTCAAGCAGCATCTGCGGAGAGAAATGGTCAGACGACGTTTTGGGCCAAGGCCCTGTTTCAGACTGATGGAGTAGGTGGGAGAAAGCCGGATAGGAGAGGTGGGTGGGGGGCAAAGCTTTCCACCCAATCTATGTCCCTCATTATTTTATAAAGCTCCGTAATGTCAATAAGTCCTACATAAGATGGGTGTTGTGTTGTCGCTGTCCAAATAACTGAAGCCTTACACCTCGGTCCAAAACTGTATTAACGTTACAGCATCGGTAACTTCATGCTAGCACGTCTCTCTAATAATGTGGGAACCAGGCAGGGAGGGCTACTGTAAAGCTAGTGGGCGTAACTACAAAGTATGACTCATAACGTGAGTGACACTGGTCTACAATGGGGTGATGAGGAACCCAAATGTCAATATTCACAGAAAAATTGTCCGTTGTAATTGAACACTTTACATTCACCTTTACCGAAGAAAATGCTGGAAAGGAATGGGAAGAGGAGAAATTGTTGAGATGCTGGATGGGTTGAAAATGGATAAGGTAGAGTTAGAGAAAGTACATGTCACCAGGTCGAGTTGGAATAAATTGCTGGTTGCAGAGAGAAGTAAAGGTGCAAATTCTGCCGACACCCCTCCTAATTGTAATTCCTTCTTAACCAATGTGGGGGGTTTTGCAAACATTACACCTTTGTTCTTATAACAATTGGAGCAAAGATAGACCCAACAACTACTGTGAGTCTCATGTCAGTGATGGAGAAGCAACTGGAAGCAACGACCAAAGATCAAATTAGTAGAAAGCCGGCTTAAATTTATAAAAGCCAAATCATCTTGTTGGAACTTGAGGTAAAAGGGTGGATGTGGATGGTACAGTTGGTGTGGAGTGCATGGACTTCCAAAAGACAATTGATAAAGTGGCACATGATGGGTTTGTCAGCAAAACTGAAGCTCTTGTAATAAAAGAGCCCCAGCAGCATGAATAAGACATCAGCCTCTTGACAAAGTATAGAGTGTGGTGGTAAATCATTGTTAGTGTTGCTGGAGGAAGGAATGCAGTGGTCATTCCCCCTTCGAAACAGGGCACAAAGTGTTGGAGTAACTCAACAGGTCAGGAAGCATCTCTGGAGAACATGGATAGGTAACGTTGCCTTTCTTCATGTCTATTAATGACTTGGACTTGAATATACATGGCTCAGCTTCAAAGTTCTCACATGACAGAAAACCTGGGAATCTAGTAACGTACCTAGTCTGAAGAAGGGTCTCGACCCAAAACGTCACCCATTCCTTCTCTCCAGAGATGCTGCCTGTCCCGTTGTGTTACTCCAGCTTTTTGTGTCTATCTTCAATTTAAACCAGCATCTGCAGTTCCTTCTTACACAATCTAGTAACAATAATGTGTTCAGCAAGGGTCACAGAAATGTGAACAAATGTGACAGATGTAATTTAACACAGAGAAGGAAAAGGTGATACCATTTGTTACACAAATCTTTGATAATATCCAAAGCGGTTCAGCAAAAAAACCCATTTGAGATCCCAATATTTATGAATAGAAGAGTAAACTAGAAAAACAAAGACATTTTTGTTGATCTTCTGTTATCATTGGTTTGTTCACAACTGTATTGCGATCAGTTCTGTGCTACACTTAAGTGAAAAGGATTTAGAAAAGGTTTACTGGATCAGTTCCAGGAATGAGGGACTTCAGTTAAGTGGACAGGCTGGGGAATGTTCTACAGACAATAGAAAAGGCTGAGAGGTAATTTGACAGAAGTCTTCAATAGCAGGAAGAATGTGCAAAATAAATAAAACAAAACTATTCCCCTTGACAGTGAGTTGTGAGGATATTGATTTAAGCTAAGTGTAAAAAAAGCAAAATGGAACTGAGGTGAAACTTGGACGTGTCCAGGAACACAGAAGCTGAGCAGATGGTGGGGATGATAATACAGTCAACATGGGAAAACACAGAGCTACGTGGAAATATCTTGATCACTTTTAACAAAGAGCAATTACGAGGTTGGACGACAAGTTATCCTAATTCTTGAGCCTAGCTTCTGCTTCCTCAATCTATATTTACTCTTGGTTTCTGCACCCATTATTTACATTGTCAGATTGCTTTTGTGATATCTGATATCAATTGGATAGAAATGTACTCCACATTTGGGAGGAATTAAGCCACCGAGCTCTTCCTCACAATCTCCACTCCCTAGCCATTCCACTGCCTGATTTATATGTGAAGGTGAACAAGATAGTTCACACCTTGATACATCCCTCACAGAAGAAAGATTTCTGTAAAATGTATGGTTGGTGCAGACTCAGTGGACCGAAGGGCACTGTTTCTGCACTTTAGTGACTTTATGATGTTAATAATCCTGTGATTCTGGCCAAGTCCACCCACTTTTCCTCAACCTGCTATCTGTTAATTTGTGGAAATAGCCTTCACTGCATTTCTTCAGCCCTTTGGACCAACTTGCCCATGCCGATCTAGATGCCCCACCTATGCTACTCCATCTGCCTGTGTTTAGTCTATATCCCTCTAAACCTTTCCTATCTATGTACCTGTCCAAATGTCTTTTAAATGTTGTTTTAGTACCTGCCTCAACTACCACCTCTGGCACCTCGTTCCATATACCCACCATCCTCTGTGTAGATTGGTTATTGCATGTGAACCAATCATAGTAGAGTAGCATCATTAACCCCACCTTGCTACATGCTTTATATTAACACCCACTTCCTACATTAAGTAGTCTTGGAAGCGGTGATGATGAATTAACAACTAGCAACTTGCTGTACCGCTATACTATGTGTTACAATTAAAGATGACTTTAAACTCCAGACCTGTGTAACATCATAAGAATTTACATGGTGTCAGAAGTGGGATGCGAACCCACGCCTCCAGTTGAAGTAGGAGTCGACCAGGACTAGATAGTGTTTACCGTGCCATTCGAAAATGTCTGCTGCCAGCGATGTCCAACGCAGTGCTGGCGGGGCTTGTTGTAGCAGAGGCTGTTTACAAATGTTTGGTGGTCTGTTTTGACTGTGAAAGTGTTCCCGAAGATGAAGTGCTTGAATTTTGAACAAGCGAAGATCACAGCTAGCAGCTCATTCTCGATCTGTGCATATCGCTGTTCGGTGTCCGTCATGGTGCGGGAGGTGTAAGATACAGGTAGTACAGTCCCATCGGCAGATGTTTGAAGGCAGGCTGCGCTCAGCCCGTATTGTGAGGCATCGCAGGTTATCGTGACATGACGTTTCAGGTCGAAGAATGTCAAGGTGGGAGCGCTGGCCAGCTTGGTTTAAAAAAAATCAAATACTTGTTGATGCTGCTGATACCAGGTCCACTCAGTGTCCTTTTGGGTGAGTTGTCTCAGTGGCGAACTTAGTTCGCTGAGATTGGGTATGAACTTTCCCAGATAGTTCACCATACCCAGAAATCGTTGTAGGCTTAACACGTCGGTTGGGGCTGGCATTTCTCTGATGGCAGCAGTATTCTTCGGGTCGGGCTTAAGGCCATCAGAAGTGAATACGTGTCCGACATAGGTGACCTCTGGAATGCTGAACTTGCATTCATTAGGGTTGAATTTCAGGTTGATCTATCGTGCCCTGTCGCCGTTTCCTGTAATCGTATGACACAGATGTTACCGCTGATCGGCGTTGGTAAAGAAGGTACATCCCTGTGCGCCATCGACTGGATCCATGCTTTCAAGCTTGACATCAACGTCTTGATCTACGATGAATCAACTATGGCATTGTCATCTACCACGGATTGCAACATGGTCAGCAAGTGCGAGAACAACCTGCAGAAGGTTTTTGATCAGTTTCCGGCCGTTTTCGTACCTGGACTCGGACATTGCACAAAGATGAAGGCACGGCTCATACTCAAAGACGATGCCGTCCTTAAGTTCTTCAAACCAAGACCAGGTCCGTTCAGTCGGATGGACGCCGTCGACAAGGAACTCTGCCGTCTTGAAGAAATGGGAATTATCACCCATGTGGACCATTCAGAATGGGCCACACCCATAGTTGTCGTTCAGAAGCCTTGCGGCAAGGTGCGCATCTGTGGCGACTACAAAGTGACCGTAAATCTCCAATTGCACATTGATCAACACCCCATACCTAGAGTGGACGAGCTGTTCGTCAAGCTGCAAGGAGGACAGTACTTCTCGAAATTGGACATGTCCGACACGTATTTCCAAGTGGAACTGGGCGACGAGACAAAAAACCTGCTCGTGGTCAACACGCACAAGGGACTGTTCAGATACAACCGATTGTGGTTTGGACCGGCACCGGCGCCGGCCATCTTCCAGAAACTGGTCGACAATCTCGTTGCCGGGATTCCATACGTAGCCGCCTACCTGGATGGCATAATTGTCACCAGCCAGACAGAGGAAGAACACCTGCAGAACCTAAAACAGGTCCTCACGGCACTGAACAACTACGGCATGAAGGTGCGCATGGACAACTGCGCATTCTCCCGACAACAGGTCACATATCTCAGACATGTGATCTCGGTAAGTGGTCTGAAACCATCGGAAGAAAGAGTGGACGCCATTGTGAAATTGCTGATGCCCGAAAATATGAAGCGGCTTGAAAGCTTCATTGGCAACGTGAACTACTGTGGCAAGTTCATACCGGCACTTTCGACCTTGTGCGCACCATTAAACAACCTGCGAAAACAGGATGTCGAATGGCACTGGTCCAAAGAGTGTGACCTCTCATTCACCAGCATGAAGGAGATGCTCGCCCCGAAGACGCGTTTGTTCCACTATGACCTATCGAAGCCGATCTCGCTGGACGCCGATGCATCGCCGTGTGGTCTTGGAGCTGTAATCTCACAACCGCGCCAAACGGCAAGGAAGAACCAATCGCGTTCGCATCCAAAATGCTGACGACCGCCGAGAAAAACTACAGTCAAGTGGAGAAAGAACAGCGTACAGATAAAGCAAATACCGATATCTCTTCAAAAGAGAACACTGAGGAAAACTCTGGTGATTCTGAGCCTTTAGCAAAAAAGGCTGGGAAAAAAGAGTGAAGCGAGGTCCAGCAAAAATCATCCGTCAGCCTCCTGCACTCCAAGGAATAAAGTCCTAGCCTGCCCAACCTTTCCGAGTAGCCAACGTCTTTTACAATTGTAACTTTACATCCCAACTTCTATACTTTATACCCTAACTTTAGTTTAGTTTGGAGATGCAGCACGGAAACAGGCCTTCAGCCTACCGAGTCCATGCTGACCAACAATCCTTGTATGCTAGCACGATCCTACACACTTGGGACAATTCACAATTTTTACCAAAGCCAATTAATGTATAAACCAGTACTTCTTTGGAGTGTGAGAGGAAATTGTAGCACCATGAGAAAACCCACACGGTCCCAGGGAAAACGTACAAGGCGCTGTTAGGCAGCAACTCTACTGCTGCACCACTGTGCCCCCCACCCCAACTCATGAAAACAAATATCCCAAAAGCCTTCTTGACCACGATATCTACCTGTGATGCCACTATGTACCTGCACCCCTTGATCCGTCTGCTCTATAACACTCCCCAGGCCCCTGGCATTCACCGTGAAGGACTTACCAAACTACAACGTCTCACACTTATCTGCATCAAACTCCATTAACCGTTCCTCAGCCCACCTGCCCAACTGCTCAAGATTCTGCTGTAATGTTTAATAACCATTTTCATTCTCCATGATATCATCCAATTTAGTGTAATCTGCAAACTTACTAATCATGCCTTGTGATATTTCAGTTATTTATTTTTAATTACTTTGCAAAAATATTCTAAGCGCCTGTTTTCGCTTCTTCATTCTGCGGGATTGTGTGTAGATTGATGATTTTTTTTTAAATGAATCCATTTTAAAATAAGGCTGTAACGTAAGAAAATGTGGAAAAAGTGAAGGGGTCTGAATATTTCTGAATGCATTGTACATCCTATTTCTTGTAATTCTCTTCGGTCCCCTGACCATCACAGATTTTAGGTTCACTGATTAATAGTTCTCCAGACTTTCCATGCAGCCCATCTTAAATAAAGCCATAACACTAGCCACCCTCCAGTCTTCCAGTACCTCACCCATGTCTAATGCTGATTCATATGTCTCCGGCAGATTTCTTCTCTAGTCTCCCACAGTCTTCGGATACATCTGATCAGGCCCGGGAGATTTATCTACCTTTATATGCCTTGGGATGTCCAGCACCTCCTTGACATTAATGCAGACTGCCTCAAGACTGTTCCAAGTTCCATAGTCTTCATTTTAAAAACAGAAGAAAAGGACACAAGTCTTTCTCCTTCAACTAATGACTTTTTGTAGGTAAGCTGGTCATATGGACATAATAGTGTACGGGGATCACTTGTCAGCACAGACTCGGTGGGCCGAAGGGCCTGTTTGCACGCTGTACCTCTACACTAAACTAAACTAATGATATAGGGTGACTGAGAAGTGACTTTAGATCTAAAATAGCTTTGAAGGCCATCAGCAAAAAACAATGGCTGATGGTTTTCTGTCAATGACTTGAGGGGTTTTTTCTCTGCTTTTTGGACAGAGCACAGTTCTAGGTTCATTGCTTTTTACTATTATTTTTAGTGATCCAGATTAAAATGTCACGGTATGATTGATAAGTTTGCAAGTAGTACAAAAAAAACTTGCCTGTCTACTTGATAGAGAGAAAGAAAGCTGTAGATTGGAAGATGATATCAATGGACAGGTTATGTGCATGGAGAACAGTAATGGAATTTGGCCCAGAGAAATGTGAAGAAGTGTTTTTGTGCATAAGAAACTAGACAGGGGTTTTACAATCAATGGTGGGAAGCTGAGATGTCAAGAGGAATAGAGGGAGCTAAGAGTTATTGTGTGCATACCCCTGGAAGCATGAGGGCAGCAGGTACCCTGATGTCCAAGACACGTGGGCGTTTTTCCAGTTATTGTTCAACACAAAATATAAGAGCAGGGCAATCATGCTGAAACTATATAGTTCTTAGGTCCTGCATACCTTTTTGATCCCATATCACAGACAGATATGAATGAATTGGGGAGAGTACAGAAGGATGTTGCCAGGATTAGAAATGTAAGAAGATTGGGCATTCATTTTTCCTTACAACAGAGAAGGAAGACATTCAACCCATCGAGTCGATGCCAGCTCATAGAACAATTACATCAATCCACCTATTTCTATGTAACTTATTCCCCTTCACATGCCACCCATGAAAGTCGCCTCTCAGTGGAGGAGGCGACTGGAAGCGGTTCCCCCCCTTTCCAAATCACCACCACCCACACAAGACACATCAAGAGACATTAAAACACACATTTGGCCATACTAAAAAAAACAAAAAAAGTAGAAATGACGAACACGCTGATGGCAAGGCAGCCGTCTCGCAGCGGCTTCACCGATGATGACCAAAGTCACCTTTCTCTTTACACCCCAAGTATATCACAATTCCTTTTCCCTTCTTCCTTTCTGCTGCCAACAGCCCCCATCCACATACCCAAAAACAATGGCGAGCTTAATTTGTCCAGTATTTCCTTGCTCTTTCCAGACTCTGTGAATGCAAGACACTGAATGCATCAGCCCATTCTCTGCACTTACTGAGATCAGCGCCAGTAGCTCCTGTGGTTTCCTGTGCAACAGAGAAATGCTCAACTTGACCCTCCCTTTACCTTTCTCCCTAAAGGTCTAATCTACATGATCTTCTCTGCATCAGTGTTCCTATGCGAATGCAAACTGGTTCACCTGTTGTTTTACATGAATCTTGATGGTTCATCTTTTACAGATCATTCAGCCTCTGTCCTCTGGGATGCAGGATGCATTCTCTCTCGCAAGTTAACTTTTCCGCTGCAATTTTAAGAACTTCTCCTCCAATCTTCCTACTAACTAATTTTGGTCACATTCCCTTCTATTCTTCCTCCTGCACATTAGGATTGGTCCTATGCAATACCATTTAGTACCATATAACGTCTTGGAGATCCCTTTTTGTACATCAGGAGGATTACACAGCAGTGAGGAGTTACTGTAATTGAGAAATAAAAGGCTGCACGTGTGGGAAAACTGAACTAAAGGCAGAAAATGCAGGTCAAGCAGTGTCTACGGAGAGAGAAAGTTAATGTTTCAGGTCGATGACCTTGCAACTAATATTTCAGCAACGACCTGAAATGTTGCTCTTCTCCCCACAGTTACTATCTAACCTACTAAGTGTCTCCAGTTTTGCATCACAGTTGCTGTGGCAATAAATACTCAGTCCTGTTGAATGTTTTGCCAACTGTTCGAAAAAATAGGTGCAGAAGTAGGGCATTCGGCCATTCGAGCCAGCACTCAATATCATCATGGCTGAACATCTAAAATCAGTACCCCGTTCCTGCTTTTTCCCCATATCCCTTGATTCCTTTAGCCCTAAGAGCTAAATATAACTCTCTCTTGAAAACATCCAGTGAATTGACCTCCACTGCCATCCACAGATTCACAACTCTGGGGGAAAAAGTTTTTCCTCAACTCTCTGGAATATCCAACAAATTGTATCAGAACCACCACAGTGAAACACAGTGAAAATGAGGCTTTACTCACCATCGACCTAGGCAACAGATCTAAACATTAAAGATCTTCCCAATCCCATTGACCTTGCAAAGTCATCTGCACAAACATGTTGGGACTGGTGCTGGGACAAATTTGGAGTCCCAACTAGGAGGGCTGCAGACAAGACAAGCAACAGAATTACTCACTGAATTAGATCTTACAGACAACTTGACTGACTTCCCCATCACAACCTGTGGATGCATCTGTCTGACTGGATGAAGAGACTACCTGAAATAGTGATGATATACACAAATGCTAGCGTTACACAGCGGGTCAGGCAGCATCTCTGGAGAAAAAGAAAAGGTGACGTTTTGAGTCGAAACTCTTATACAGACTGATAGAGGCAGGAGTAATTGGACCTAGCAGTCCTCAATTCTATTCTTAGAATCCATGAATTTCATGAATGGAAGCTAGTAAACAACATTTGGGCTACCTTCCTTTAGCGCTGAGGAATAAAATGTAAGACTAGGGAAGTTATACTTGGACTGTCGGTAGCTGTTTTAGGCTTTAGTTTAGACACAAAAAGCTGGAGTAACTCAGCAGACAGGCAGCATCTCTGGAGAGAAGGAATGGGTGACATTTCAGGTCGAGACCCTTCTTCAGACTGGTTAGGGATAAGGGAAACGAGATATAGACAATGCAGTGGAGAGATAAAGAACAATGAATGAAAGATATGCAAAAAAGTAACGATGATAAAGGAAACAGGCCATTGCTAGCTGTTTGTTGGGTGAAAACGAGAAGCTTGTGCGACTTGGATGGGGGAGGGATAGAGAGAGAGAGAGAGAGGGAATGCCGAGGCTACCTGAAGTTAGATAAATCAATATTGATACCACTGGGCTGAGGTGCCCAAGTGAAATATGAGATGCTGTTCCTCCAATTTGCGTTTATCCTCACTCTGACAATGAAGGAGACCTAGGACAGAAAGGTCTGTGTGGGAATGGGGAGGAGAATTAAAGTGTTTAGCAACCGGGAGATCAGGTTGGTTCAGGCGGACTGAGCAAAGGTCTTCATCGAAATGATCGCCCAGTCTATGTTTGGTCTCGCCGATGTATAAGAGTCCACATCTTAAACAATTAATACTGTAAATGAGGTTGGAGGAGGTGTAATTGAACCTCTACCTCACCTGAAGGGACTGTCAGTGTCCCTGGACAGAGTGGAGGGAGGGAGGTATAGGGACAGGTGTTGCATCTTCTGCAGTACCTGGGGGAGCGGGTGGTTTGGGCGGGAAGGGATGAGTTAACCAGGGAGTTGCGGGGGAACGGTCTCTGTGGAAGGTGGAAAGGGGTGGGGATGGGAAGATATGATTAGTGCTGGGATCCCATTGGAGTTGACAAATTTCTAAGGATTATGTGTTGTGTGCGATGGCTGATAATGTGAAAATAAGGATGAGGGGAGACTGTCTCTGTTGCAACTAGTGGGAGGGGGAGCAAGGGTGGAGCTGTGGGGTACCAAGGAAACATGAGTTAGGCTTTAGTTCAACTCTGGACACTGCATTACAGGAAAGGTGTAATTGACACTAGAGAGGGTGAAGGGGATATGTAATAGGGTGTTGCAAGGATTAGACAATTGTCGCTATAAAGAAAGATATATTGCGCCAACTATTTTACAATCATACAATCTCTTACACTGAGGGATTAAAGCAGCAGGGAAAGAATAATAGGCCTTCTTGAAATTAAAACAAATTTAATTTCAGCAGAACTGCTGTGAATTAACACCATTTCATGTGCAATTCTATTCTTATTTCTGATCTTTTGGTTATAAAGCACATTTCAGCATTGACTGCACTTCAAATCATTCCTGACTTTGAAGATCATCATTTTCTGACAAATAAGTAAAATGCAAAAATGAAAATCAAAGCTGAGTCAGAAAATCATACAGAACCAAATCCCATTGACACTAATCCTGCACTGATATGTTTTATTCACCCCACATTCACATCAACTCCCCTCTGTATCTACCGCTTGCCTATACACTGCGGGTAATTTATTGCCACCAATAACCTACTATTCTGCACTGCCTTGGGATTTGGGGGGAAACCGGAACACCCAGAGAAAACCCACGCATTCTGGAGAGAATGTGCAAACTCCACACAGACAGCAGTAGAGGTCAGGATTGAACCATGGTCTCTGTAGTTATGAGGCAGCAGCTTTATGCTACTGTGGTGTCTAAAATGTTTTAAGTGTGCAGCAGGTCACGCAGCATCTGTGGAAATGTTACACACCACACAGATCCATTTTGCCCACAAGCCACTTCTTTACATAGATTGCAAACAGTGATTTCTAATTTGTAGTTCCCTATGTTGAATATTTCCATATTGGGATGAGAGCTGTTGCTGGGCTGTTGGGAGGCTGCTCCCTTTACCAGAGAGGGGGTGCAAGTGGTCCAAGCTAGACACCCGAGCAGCTGTGGCTGGTGGTGGGCTAGCTCCAAGGCTGCCATCCTCCATGTGAAGTCAGGGCTAGGTGGCTTCCTGTGGGGTGGAGATGAATGAGTTGTCTCAGAGGATGTGTGGGAGGGGGAATGCTGGCTTTTAGAGGGTGGCAGCATACAGCTCCAAGACATTGGGCTGGGTAGATAATGGTAATTTGTTCCACCATTAACCTGGCCACGTTGCCAGTGTTTCCATGATCAGGTCCATGCTAGAGTGGTGGATGTGTCATACCACATGTCTGCTCCCTGCTTTCTTCTGACCTCTCTGAGGAGCCAGTGCTCACCTCCACCTGAGCATGATGATGGATATTGGAATTTGTCAGTTCCTGGATAAGAGGATGTTTTTATGAGGTGTGTAACTCCAAGTTTCCACAGATGCTACCTGACCTGCCTAGCTCTTAAAACATTTTGGACAGCATAGTAGTAGCAACAGTGACACCCCCTGTTCCTGAAGTTCAGTAAGCTGCTCACCATAATCCATCCACGGAGAGATGCAATCTCCTCACCTGGTGGTATCCAGACGTTTAATGGGAACAGCTGGCTGGTTATGCACCGCTTTTCACTGTTTTTACCTGCCTGCTCCCGTACATCAGAGATTAGAGCTCTACTTGGATCTGCACCAGTCTGTAGCGTAGACGTCAGACATTGAATGAATCAACACAAAAGACTCTGTTGATGAATTGCTGTTGGCCCAACATGTCACCTGCAGACTGGATGTGACACACTCCTCCTGGCCCAGCGCAGTCGCCTCTGGGAGGAGGGGTGGGTCCTCGCCATCTCCTGCTTTTGGTCAGGCTGTCCTGACGCAGCTCAGCTTAAATCCCCCCCTAACTTCCCATGGAAGCTTCCTGTTTGTTGTCCTCATCTTCAACCTCATGCTGAGCACTCTTGCATACACTCCTCTCACCTATTCTGTTGCTTGCTCATGCTACTGAGGTCTGAGGTGGTGGTGTGTAGGGTCAGGCTCGTCATCATCTATTTCCCTTCAACATGACAAACGTGATGAGAGTGATTGGGAAACGGAGCCTTCTCCTCAAAACACTTCCAAATAAACACACAAGAGATGCACCTACAAGCTGTGACGAAGGTACCATTGAGGAAATGGTTCAGCACCGGTTGCATCACTGATGCATCAGGAAGGGCTAAATTGAGGAGGATATGTACTATCCGCAAAGTCGGACTGATTCCTCACTGCCTCCTCTCTCAATTGCATCTGGCCTCAGTGATACCTCTGCCCCTGAAGAGTAGGATCCTTCCATTCAGCCTTCTTAGTGATTGTGAGAGAGCCCCTCCTCTACCAGCCTGGTAGCCTGCCTTGGTCAGGCCTAAAACAGAAAGCTGTCACTGTCGTATGAACATATAGACTAGGAGCAAGGGTAGACCATGCAGCCTTTCAGACCTGTTCCATCATTCAATAAAATCGTGCTTGGTGCAGCTTTACAGGCTCACTAGTGCAAAAGCACAACAAATAAGTGTGCTTCAGTTACTCCAGGTAAACCAGACCATAGTTTAGTTTAGTTTATTGTTATGTGTACTGAGGTACAGTGAAAGCTTTTGTTGCTAAACCAGTACTAACCAGTCAGCTGAAAGACAATACATGATCAGTGCAAGTCAAAGTATGTAGTGCAACCTTCGTAGTGCAAAATCCATATTAGTACTATGCTGAGGTAGGGGTGAAGTTAGAGTTGTACAGGATTTGTCTCATAAGTCTGATGGGAAGAAGCTGTTCTTGAACCAGGGAGTAATGGTTCTCATACTCCTGTTCCACCTTCTTGTAGGTAGCAGCAAGTCGACAGTATGACTAGTGTTGTGTGGATCTTTGATGATATTAGCTGCCTCCTTAAGGCAGTGATCCTTTAGATACATTCAACGGTAGGGATAACAATACAAATGACGGACCGGACAATATTCACCACTTTCTGTGGCCTTCTTTGTCCTTGAGCGTTCTAATTACTGTACCAGCCAGCGAAGCAACCAGTTAATATGCACTCTACTGTACACCTGTAGAAATTTGATAGATTATTCAGCGACATGCCAAATCCCCTCAAACATCTGAGGTGTTGATATATCATTAGGCATAACACAAGGGACGAGACACAAGAGGCCATTCTCATTGTAACCGCACCCTCACATTCTCATGAATCCCTGGTAACCTTTCACCGACTTGTTCATTGAGAATCTGTGTATCACCGGCTGAATATTCAAAGACTCTGCTTCCACTGCCATTTGAGAAAGAGAGTCCAAAGACTCAGGACCATTCGAGAGAAAATATATTATGCCTCATGTAAAGTGGTGGTGCTCATAATGTATAGACTATTCATGTTCTGGATGTAGATAACATGATCTTGGCCTCTATACTCTGTTCCAAACATTGGCTTTGGGATTTTGCAAGGCTGTATCATGCATGATTCCTAACCCAAGCTTAATGCTCACTTACATTTCGTCAGGAGGGTATTCCTCACCAGTTAAAGTATTCACTGTGGCGATTTCCCTCGTATGAGATAGAGTGTTCTGTGTAGTGTCCAGTGTTACATAGGAGCGCCACTTGTCCAAGAACTAGCTGTACAGACTGAGGATTCCTTTCTCTCCTCCATATCCGTGTATTGCACTATAAGTTTCACAGTGACACTCAGACTGATAAAAGAAAGAGAGAAAAAAAAAGACTGGCATAACAGCTATTATATTCAAAGAAAAGGCCTCTGGTGTTTTGAAAAAAATACTTTGCAAGTAATTTCAAAGATCTGCAGGGCATATCATTAAGTACAAAGGAACAGGTAACAAGATTGAGGTGTGCTCGTTGGCAGAATGCTAAGTGCATCATCACATTGTGCAGTTTGTGGTTACTGCAGCAATCCGAAAATTACACTCTGGAAACTCAGGTAAAATAACATGGCTTCAACCTACCTCCAGAAGGCATGTAGGAATCTTGAGTGAGGTCCTTTCAAACTCTGCTCAGCATTTGTTTCAACATAAGGGCCAGTGGGACTGGGAAACACACATGGCACAACAGACATTATTCACAACAATTTGGATGAGCTAAGAAGGGAAGGAAGATGTAAGAATTTTCAAGAATTGTGCATTGCAAAGCCAGAGGGAGGAAAATGGCAGGACGGGGTAGGGGATGTGTGGAGGGGGGAAATAGTGTAGGATTCCAGGTAGGGCACAGGGTGGGAAGGCGGGAAGAGAGGGCGGGTTGTGAGGAAGAAAGGGATGCGGTTTAGTGGGAGTTACCTAGAATTGGAGAATTCAATGTTCATATCGTTGGGTTGTAAGTTACCCAAGTGGAAAATGTGGAGCTATTCCTCCAGTTTGCATGTGGCCTCACTCAGGCAACGGAAGAGGCACAGGACACAAAGGTCAACCAAGCGTAGACACGGCCACCGTTTCATTGAACACTTGTGCTCAGTCCACCTAGGCCTGCTGGATCTCCCAGTTGCTAACCATTTTAACTCCCCCTCAAATTCCCACACTGACATTTCTGTTCTGAGCCTCCTCCATTGCCAGAGTGAGGTCACACACAAATTTAGGGAACAGCACTTTATATTCCACTTGGGTAGCTCTCAACCTAACAGTATGAACATTGAATTCTCCAATTTTAAGTAACCCCTCAGTAAACTTTCATCTGCCTATTTACCACCACAAACGCCCCCCACCTTCCCTTTCCCCCTTTCCTGTGTCCCACCTAGACTTCCACCTATTTCAACCCTCCACCTCCACAACCCTTGCCACTTCCTCCCTCTGGCCTTATAATCTGCAAATCTTCAAACATGTCTCACACCTTTCTTCTCATAGGGACCTGAAGGCCTGCACTACAGCTGCAGGTGTCAAGGGTTATGGGGAGAAGGCAGGACAATGGGGTTAGGAGGGAGAGATAGATCAGCCATGATTGAATGGCAGAGTAGACCTGATGGGCCGAATGGCCTAATTCTGCTCCTATCACATGACCTTATGACAGGAGTCATTGATTTATTGATTTAGGCTCTGAACAGAACTTACAATCTCCTTGGATGTGGCTGAGAATCAGTGACTGGAAATCTTATACGGAGGGCAGGGGTAAATCCTAGTCAGCCAAATTGATAGTGATGAGAAACCTTTTTTTAGAGACATTAAACTGGGCCAAAATTATGTGGCATTTGGAAAGGTATTGGTTAATAACTGTAAGTGAGCACTGAACACAAATTGTGCTCGACAAATGATTTCTTTGAAGTATCAGAGAGAGTTGATAAGGTTGGTACGTTTGATGTGCATATGGATTTTTAAAAAGCATCTTGAAAAGCAACTATTTAATCTACTTGCCAGGAATATGAAATTGCAAGATATTAACTATCATCATCTATACCAGCATGTTCTGAGGCTTCTCAGTACTTTCTTGACCTAGTCTATTGTACGCAATGGGGTAGAGTTGATTCAGATTGCAGCCTGGCTTATGGAAGGACTGTTCAGAAACCTGATAAAAGGGCAGAAGCTGTTTCTGAGCTTAGTGGTTTGCACCTTAAAGCTCCTTTATCTTCTGCCTTACGGGAGTGGCAAGAAGGTTGGTAAATCTGTGGAATGCATTGCCACAGAAGGCTGTGGAGGCCAAGTCAATAGATGTTTTTAAGGCAGAGATAGATTCTTGATTAGTATGGGTGTCAGAGGCTATGGGGAGAAGGCAGGAGAATGGGGTTAGGAGGGTGAGATAGATCAATATGATTGAATAGCGGAATACACCTGATCAGCCAAATTGCCTAATTCTGCTCCTATCACTTATTAACTTACGAAGAAGAGATGATCTGGGTGGGACAAGTCTTTGATTATGTAGCCTGCTTTTTCACGGCAGAGAGAAGTGTAGATGGAGTTGGGAGTCTGATCTGTGTGATGGACTGGACTATGTCCATAACATTCTGCAGTTTCTTCCAGTCTTGGGCAGAGCTTTACCCAAACCAAGCCATGATGCAAACCGATGCTTTCTAGGGTATATTTGCAGGTTTGTAAGAGTAATTGGAGACATGCTGAATTTCCCCAGTCTCCTGAGGAAGTAGCGGCAATGGTGTGGCTTCTAGTCTGTTGCTTCAACATGGTTGGTACGCAACATATCATTGGTAATGTTTACCCCAAGGAACTTGAAGCTCTTAACCATTTCCACTTCGGCACTATTGATCCTGAATGGGGCATGTACCCCACCGAGCTTCCTGAAGTTGATAACTAGCTCTTTCCTCTTGCTGATATTGAAGGAGAGGTTGTTGTCCAGGCAATATATTACAAAGTTCCCTATGCCCTTCCTGTAGTCAATCTCATGATTGTTCATGATCCAGCCCACCACAGTGGCGTCACCTGCAAACCTGTAGATCAGGTTAAAGCAAATGTGGCTGCATAGGTGTGGATATAGGGGGAATATAGTGCGGGACTGAAAATACATCCTTGTGGTGCACAGAGGTTGAGAATAATTATGGAGGATGTGTTGTCATCTATCCTCAATATGGGTCAGAAAGACGAGGATTCAGTGGCAGAGGGGGGCCTGACCACTAGGTTCAGGAGTTAGAGATAGGTTTGGCTGGGAATATGGTGTTGAAGGTATCCTTGTTGTCTAGGTGTTCCAAAGATGAATGTAAGGCCAAGGAGATGGCATCCGCTGAGTACCTATTGCGATTGTCAGCAAACCTCAGTGAATCAAATCTGTCTAGAAGGCTGGAGTTAACGTGTGCCATCACCAGTCTTTCCAAACACTTCTTGATGGTAGATGTCAGAGCCGCTGGACGGTAGTCATTAAGGCTGCCACCTGACCTTTCTTGGTTGGCATGGATGAGTTGGACCAAAGAACTGTTTCCGTGCTGTATAACACTGCTCTATGATTTGATGACTTACATTTCTTCTAATTTGGTGCACTACATTTGGTATTCAGTGTGTTTCGGCCCTTCGAGCTGGCACCGCAATCCAAAGTGATCATGTCTGATCATCCAAAGTCGGTGCCCTGTTCCTGCTTTTTCCCCATATCCCTTGATTCCTAAGAGCAATATCTAACTCTCTCTCTCTTGAAAACATCTAGTGAATTGGCCTCCACTCCCTTCAGTGGCAGAGAATTCCACAGATTCACAACTCTATGGGTGAAAAAGTTTTTCCTCATCTCAGTCATAAATGGCCTACCCCATATTCTTAAACTGTGACCCCTGGTTCTGGACTCCCCCAACATTGGGAACATATTACTTGCATCCAGCCTGCCCAATCTCTTAAGACGTTTCTATAACGTCTTGGGAGAACAAGGAGGGAAGAGACAAAGACTTTAAGACTTTTGCCTTCCATCACAGTGAGGAGGTGCCTGGTGAACTCACTCTGGTGGATGTTAAATTTGTGTTTATTGTGTGTTTTGTTTTTTATTATATGTATGACTGCAAGGCAACAAAATTTCATTCAGACCAAAAGGCGATGTTTTGGGTCGGGAAGACTGAGATTCAGGGGAAAGGGGTACGAGAGATATAGACAGTGACGTACAGAGAGACATGTAGAACAAATGAATGAAAGAAAGGCAAAAAAGTAACAATGATGAAGGAAAGAGGCCATTGTTTGCTGTGGGCTAGGTGAAAAGGAGTTATAGACAATGAGACTCAACAAGACGACTGAAACTAGTACAACAATGAGGGTGGGGGAGGTTTGATGGAATACCCTCCCACATGCTGGGAGGTTTCCAAGCAAAATCTCCGCGTAGTTTCTGAGATCCCTTTGAGAGTTTTGGGTGTAGATTAGTTTAGTTTAGAGATACAGCGCGGAAACAGACCCTTCAACCCACCGAGTACTCGCCGACCAGCGATCCCCGCACATTAACACTATCCTGCACACACTAGGGACAATTTTACAATTATACCAAGCCAATTAACCTACAAACCTGTACGTCTTTGGAGTGTGGGAGGAAACCGGAGATCCCGGTGAAAACCCATGCAGATCACGGGGAGAACATATAAACAGACAGCACACTTGGTCAGGATCAAACCTGGGTCTCTGGCACTGTGAGTTTGATTTGATTGTATTTATATATAATATTTTCTGATTTGATTGGATAACATGCAAAACGAAGCGTTTCACTGTACTGTGACAATAATAAACCTAAGCCTTACAAGAGTTGGATTGTCAAATTGCAGATGTAGAATACATTGGTCTGCCCCACTTGGAAGATTGCTCTGGTTGACGTACTACACTACAGAAAGGAAGGATGTGGTAGCATTAGAGGGAGTGGAAAACAGATCCACCAGGATGTTGCATGGAATGGAGAGCTGTAGTTATAAGGAGAGGTCGGATAGGCTGGATTTATTCTTACTAGAATGAAGGAAGCTGAGGGAGTGTCTTTATAGAATCTTATGAGGGGCATTGACAGGATAAATTGTCAGCGGCTTTTTATCTCGGGTTGAACTAGATTTAAGGTGCAAAGGGAGTAATTTAAAGGAGATCTGAAGGGACCATTTTTCACATCAAGAGCGGGAGTTAAAAGGAATAAGCTGCCAGAGGAGGTGTTGAAGGAGGATACAATACAGCATTTAAAATGCAATTAAACAGGTACTTGGACAGGAGAAGAGAGATATGATCTTAATGCGGGCAAAATGGGATTAGTGTGGATAGGCATCACAGTTGACATAGATGAATTGAGCCGAGGGGCCTTTTTCTGTGCTTTAATGACTCTTCTGTCAAGGCACATTGCAACCCTTGGTACCTGATAATCCATTTGATGATTCCAGGTACATTCTACCCTCATCCCCCATCACATGTTTTCCTCTCCACAGGTTGACTGCATCTCTCTCAGTGTCAACTGGTTCATTTTCTTTTTCTCTCAAGCTACCATTTTAAAAATTGATTGTTGCCTTGACCAGTGTAGTTTGTGTCCATTCACAGACATCCCCTCTGCTCTCTCTGCCCCTTCCCCTCACTGCAATGTTTAAAAAAGCACTGTTTTCTCTAGGGTTTCCCCAAAGATGCTGCCAAACTTGTGAGTGCTTCTAATATTTTATTTTTTGTTTCATTTTTCCTGCAATTTTTGATCCGGTTCAAATGGCAGTGTTTGTTTACACATTAAATCAATGGTTACCTACCGGATGTAAGCCTAAATTGTGTTCATTTGGGATCAGGTGTACACTTTATTTAATCATTTAGTGTCAAGTTATGATGGGTATATCATTCCAGTTTTCTCAGTACATTATCGAGAACCAAGGAGGAAGATGACTGAACTTTATTGCCTTCCATCACAGTGAGGAATGTGGAATCCGCTGTGGTGGATGTTTATGTTAACTTTTAGTTTATCTGACTGAATTGTGTATTGTTGTTTTTCTCACTTAGTTTGGCTGTATGGTAACTCAAATTTCACTGTACCTTAATTGGTGTATGTGACGATTAAATTGAATCTTGAATCTTGAGCTCAGAATTTCTGCTTTATGTTACCAGCATGTGAATGGTATTTTTTTTATTGTTATATACAAGCTATGGAAAGATCGGATCAGGGAAATGTATTCGAGCTTGGTTTGCATATGCGCAACAGGATTTTACATTGATACCTGAACTGAGTCTGAGGTAGACACAAAAAGCTGGAGTAACTCAGCGGGACAAGCAGCATCTCTGGAGAGAAGGAATGGGTGACATTTTGGGTCGAGACCTTTCTTCAGGCCGGTTAGGAATAAGGGAAAGGAGAGATATAGATGATGATGTAGAGAGATAAAGAACAATGAATTAAATATATGCAAAAAAGTAACAATGATAAAGGAAACAGGCCATTGTTAGCTGTTTGTTGGGTGAAAACGAGAAGCTGGTGTGGCTTGGGTGAGGGAGGGATAGACAGAGAGAGAGAGAGAGAGGGAATGCTGGGGCTACGAAGTTAGAGAAATTAATATTCATACCACTGGGCTGTAAGGTGTATCTTTCTCTCAGGTTCTAGTTCTGATAGTTTATCTTGAAATCTAAGGTAATTTGCACAGAGGATTAATGCGGTGATCTCACGCACTGCTTCTGGAGGCTGAATAACATACAACACACGAGGAATGTGAAGCTGTGGCAATATTCCAAGTGAAGACTGATCAAGTGTTGAATGCGGATTAAAACAATAGTTTGTCCTCAGTTGCCTTATGAATGCATCTTGATATTCTGGTTGCTCCAATTGTTGTGTCATGACATTGATGAAACACCTTTAGGAATCAAGGCATGAGAAATGTCCATTTTCATTTGATGGTATTTTATTGAAGAGACAAAATCTATTTTGAGCATTGCCCTCACCCAAATTAAACATCATTTGCCAGTCATAACTCAAATCTCTCAACACACTTGCACCTGAAGCTAACCAGAGCCCTAAATCTGCCACAGATCTGCAAATTTTAAAATCATGACCTCAATATCTACAACTAGATCACAATCAATCCTATGGGATGTCACTGATGACTGGTCTCGAGACAAATCCGAATTCATTTATAACTCTTTTTTTTTCTCCATCTTGACAGTTGGTTTGCAATTCAGTTTATTATATTAGCACTGATACCTGAGGCTGCAATTTTGTAGAGGAACGTTTTATCAAAAGCTTTTATGTACTCTAAGACGACAACATCTCCTAGGATCTCATTTATCTCTGTTAAAATCTACATGGATATTGGATGAAAACGGCATTGGCTCTCAATAAACCAGCCATCTCGGAACATGCCGTGTAAAGAGCAGGCAGTGAACAGGAGATATTTGTGAATTACAGTTGTCATTGTATTCTAAGGTAAGGCATCACCTTCAGTGGAGAAGATGGCAAGAATAATTTTTGGAAGATCATTTTGCAGTTGTTAAAGAATCTTTAAAAAGCAGCTGCTTTCACTCGTTTTTCCACCCAGAAGTGACCTCAATCAGAGTTTGAGGGGCAAAGCTAATTAGCAATCTGGTGAAGCCCCTGGAAAGCTTTGAATTTCAAATGTCAGTTCTGTGCCCTCGCTGAGACACTCCAGGGAATTTTTTGAAAGTTCTTCAAAGCAATTGCGAAAAGGTTGATTTCATCTGTAAAGACTGATTTGTCCCTTTAGCAAAAAGCTAAAAAAAACACAGACCAACATTCAAAAGCAGCAAAATTCTGTCAGATGTGATTATTATTTCTGTGATTTACCTTCCTTGCAATGGCAGGCAGCAAATCTCTGTCTGTGGGGAAGCGGCACTGCAGGCTTATTGATTCACGCAGCGAGATTTGCAGGCACACTCCTAATGTTAATCCAAAATGTGTTGCCGGCAATTTTAACATGCCAAATCACAATCATATCAGCAGACTGAAAACTCCAGTCATGCGAGCACATGGAAGCATGCACATCCTCACATACATTTTCACCCAAGGCACACACCTTAACAGACTAAGACATCTGATATATACTAGGTGGGCAGCCTTTAAGATTCTCTCACACATTTGATAAACAAATCCATTTTTAATCAACACTCCCCCCCCCCCCCAAAACACCCCCCCCCCCCCCTGCTCATGCCCACCAAAGTAATTTACTTTTATGTAGACAGCCAAGAAAAGATGTCCTGTGTCAGTGTCATAGTGCAGTCCCAAGGTAATATGCACATGATCTAAGCCTGCCTTGGAACATCTCCTTCTGTTTCTCTCAAGCACACTGTCCCCCACTACAATGCAAACTCTCCAAACTGACAAGTGTTGTGAACAACTAACATGTTGTTAAGCTGGAAAGAGTGCAGAGTAGATTTGCGAGGATGTTGCCAGGACTCGAATGCATGGGCTACAGAGAGAGGTTGAGCAGGCTAGGATTAAGTTCTTTGGAGTGTAGGAGAATGAGGGGTGATCTTATAGAGGTGTATAAAATCTTGAAAGGAATAGATGGGGTAAATTCAAAGAATATGGTTCTGAGGCATATGGGCCAAATGGAGGCAGGTGGAACTAGTGTAGATGGGGCATGTTGGTCAGCGTGGGCAAGTCGGGCCGAAGAGCCTGTTTCAACTCTGTATGACTCCATGTCTAAGTACACACACACACTTGCATGCACATCTCCATGTACATGAAGTACCGTGCATATATACATGGGGGCACACGCCCATATTTCTAGTCACCCCATCCCTCACTCATTCCACTCCTCTTATATTCCACCTGCCACCTTCCCCTTTTACTCATTAAACCACCTTTCATTCACTCCACCTCTTGCTCACTGCATCATCTCATTCCATTCTTCCTCAATTGTCCCGTTCTTCAGCCCACCCTCATTATTAGCCCCTCTATTAATTCCATCCCCCTACGTACTCTGGATCTTTACTCCAGGATCTCACTCTTATCATCTTCCATTGTGTGTACATGTGCTCCATACATCTCATGTACTTTACAAATGACTCATACCACACGACTCACTCCACGCTCCTTGTGCACTCGAGACATTCACTCACTCCAATACCCCATGCGCTCCACACACCTCCCTCACTCCACCCACGCCTTTCTCCATACACCTCACGGCTCCGTCTTGTATTTCAGCTGTCACGTCTCATGCACTGTGAACGGCACTTTATGCACTAATCTGCATGGGTAAGCATGCATGCACATTCCATCCCCTACTCAATTTACCCTTCACTTCAATCCATCTAATTGAGATGGTGTTGACTGACATGCTTAAGGTTGGGCACAGAATGAACAATAGGTTGTTCTCCCTACAGAATGCATCTACATCCATTGCATTCACTCACTTGCACACGAATATACAGGTGCAGCACACACGTTTTTACCCAACATTACCCTCATTACGTATATCCATTCCTATATTTTTGGGCATAATTGCTGCAGATTTTGTAACCTTTATACCTAGTTTGTTTTCCGACCATTTTTTAACCATTCAGTTACAATCATGTCACAACCTCCATATACATTTCACACATACACACACAACACATATGACCCCCAACTGAGTATAAAGATCACCAAATGTTCTGTAGACATTCTTTAATATGGCTTATCAGCAGTTTCTTGAGGGGTGTTGGGAATGGGAAAAACAGTCTTCCCAACAACATTCACATCTTCCAAATGTTTATGGTAGAAATAACTTTAATCCTTCCAGTATTAGTTAAAATAATTTGCCTCTCATGTGGAGCAACAGAAAATAATCATGGGATGGCGAGTCCTTATTGACAGAAGTGTTAAAGGAATTTACATAACTGTGGAAGATCATGCCAATATTAGCATATTCTCATCCTCTTATGGTGCTGGTTGATGCATTAATGATGAAGGATTGAAGCCAGTGAATGCTCTGTCCCTCTCATCGTTCAGAAGAATCTTGGAACTAGAGTACATTGCACTAATTAAACTCCAAGAATCAGTCCCATGTTTGTTCTGGAGGGCTGTGTGATATGATCATCAAAACCTTTATAAGAAATGTATAAAAGACGTGCAAAACTAGTTAATCATTGAGGGGAAAAAGGATGTGTTTTGAAGTCGCAGTTGCTAATTTACATTAATGATTTGGATTCAGATGGTCATTTGGAATTTTGAAGATGACAAAAGGGCAAGGCCAGCTGAACCTGAGAAGACTGGCTTGGAAGGACAAAAAAATGCAAGCAAGCATAATCATGACAGCGACTTCAAGTTCAAGTTTACTATCACATGCAAAAGCACGGTACAATGCAGGCACAATGAAAACTCTTGCTTGCAACGGCATCACAGCAGCATCACAGGCCTATTGACTCAGACCACATACAAGAACAAATTATATATAAATTATGCATAAATTACACAGAATACCATAAAGAAAGACTCAGCAAAAACACACAAAACATTAGTGTAAAAACATAATTAGAAAAAACATCAAGTCCATAGTTGTGCAAGGGGTGATCTCACAGAGGGTGGTGGGTATATGGAACACGCGAACACAGCTGTGAGAAGAAGGGATGACCCAGATGTTGGGGAACCTTGATGATGGATGCCGCCTTCATGAGGCTGCACCTCATTTAGATGCTTTTGCTGGAGGGATCGGGCTCAGTCCACTAGTCTCTGCAGCCTTTTGAGATCTTAGTGTGTTGCAATTGCCGTGCCATCCCATGATGCAACCAGTCAAGATATTGTTTCCAGTTCCTCTTGACTTTTGAGACGTTTAACATCTTGCACACATGGAAAGACAAAGTGGTGAAATACAAATTCCAAAATAACTAAGACTGGAATTACAGATATTGTGGGCTTGAATGGCTTAATCTTCTGCAAGTTCTTGTAAAGGGCGGATAAAGAGCATTACAGATGTCTATGTCCATTCTTTCCATAAGTTGTAAAACATACAAAACTCGCTCAAAATGGTAACCCTACCTCCACAGTGTTGTACTGAATGACATCAAAAACACAGCAGACTGACTAAAAGGGGAGGGGCAATGACAGAAGAAACTAAGTAGTTCTGTCATTCATCATTATGAACAAATGTATGTATATCAGACATTTGAATTCAATAATGTTATAGGAGCTCGCTCGTATGCAGGGAGTGTATATAAATCGGGCAATTGTAACCCGAGGGAGACCTGTAATGCAGAACAATAATTAACCAAAGATTCTAGATGCTGAACTATTTTGCAGAACGGTAGAATGCAAGTCAGAGAAAGCTCAGCTCAAACAATTCATATCCCACCTGCAG
The DNA here is from genome assembly GCF_010909765.2 of Amblyraja radiata. Classification (NCBI taxonomy): domain Eukaryota; kingdom Metazoa; phylum Chordata; class Chondrichthyes; order Rajiformes; family Rajidae; genus Amblyraja; species Amblyraja radiata. Next base: position 24,519,024 of record NC_045973.1, read on the forward strand.
GGTGGTCCATTCTGGTTGCCTAGCCACAAGTAAGTACTCAGGGATACAGTAAAACGAACAGAAATTAGATCAATCGTAAGTGCAAGAAACCTAAATGAAAATACTGGAGAAACGTTATTTGAAGAGGTGGATTTTGTGAAGAGGTGCCTGATCCTGAGTGATATCAACAGCTGAACATGTTTGACCCTGGTTAATACGTGGGCAGCAGACCACCCGGAGTTGGCTGACACAGAAGGCTTTTGTCAAAGAGGTGATGGGTGCCACCAGGGTACTCTGCCTGAAGAATGCACACGATGTAGGAAGCACGCGACACTCTCTGAAGTGCCCCAACAGTTCCAGCTGTCTCGGCACTGACACTGAGATTGTGTGCATATCATACTCCTCATGTTGTCTTTGGCTTCTTCCTAGTTAATGAGCTTCAAAATAAAACTTATCAGGGTGAGGGATTAATATAATTTTAAATGTTTCGTTTGTTCAAGGATATAAAGCCTGGGTAATTAATGGTGACTGTATACTAAAAGAACACAGCTTGTCAACTGTCCTTTTGGGAATGCCATATAGCCTAGGTTTGTGGTGTAGCAAATGTAATGTTGACGAGAGTAAGAGAGCGGTTGGTTATTTTCCAAGGTAGTGAAAGGAACAAGAGTGTATACTTGTGCAAAGATTGTAATAATTGAAAAAAAATTGATTGCTTTAAATCATGCCATCAATATCTGTTGAAAGGCCATGTCAAGGTCAGGTCATGTTTATCAAGCCAAGTCTAGTTTATTGTCATATGCATGAGTACGTCATCACAGGCACATCGACTCAGACAAAATCTCTCACTAAATCATGTAATGCATAAATTACACATAAATTAGAATATATAATACGTGCATATTAGTGTAACAGGTGGTCTGCGGTGTCGTAGCAGTGAGAAGCGGGCATGGCCTAGATAGTGGGCTTCCTTGATGACACCTTTTTGGGGCAAAGGCCTCATATTGATGGCTTGGTTGGATGGATCAGCCTGAGTCTACGATGTTCTCATGCAGTGAAGTGAATCTTTATTTGAAAGTGTACTAGATACTCTCAAATCAAAACATCCTTTCCACAATGTGACATGTGATGGTCATTGCTATGTGGGAAAGCATGGCAATCATTTTGTATATAAGACTACAAATAACAGAGTGGCAAATGCATTGTGGAAAGGCTGAATTCCCCAAGAATGCAGTTGAAAATTATGAATGCACCGATCAGAAAACTATTACAGGTATTTATATAATAATTACATGCAAACCATAATTTTCCATTTGGCTATTTTACATCCGGAAATCAGGAAATTAGTAGAAAAATGAGCATAAACGGCATCTTCAACAGGCTTTATATTGAGCATGGCTCAATTTCAGTAAAAACGGTTATTCAATCTTTGGTTGCGAACCTGAAGGAGAATATCCTTGCATCAGAATAAGTGCAACAAAGGGTTGGTTCACATTGCTGGGATGGCTGTGCTATGTTATACTGTAAGAATAAACGTTTATTTTCTTTAGCTTAGAAAAATAAGGCAACCTATACAGTTCGAAAGGGAGTTATTAGGGTAGATTTTCGAGAGCCTTTTTCTTTTAGATGTCATGTCTGGAATTTGAAATCCCAGCCTCTTTTGAACACATACTCTACAGAGGTTGACCATTTAAAACTGAGCACAGAACTTATTTGACTCAGGATTATTTGACTCATGATTGTCCTGCAAGTGTAAAAATCAAAATAAGCTAAAAAACTGACATTTAGTACTGTAGATGTTAAGAGGAGACACAGCTTAAGTATACGTTAGACAAATGTTGCACTCACTTCATTGATGCAGCTTGTTTGCGTGATACAAAATTGGTGGTTGTGCAAAAATGCGACTGTATTACTGGGGGAATGGGAGGAGGTTGTGTTCCTAGGAAACAGTCTGTATTGCGACTTTCCGTAATTTAAAGCCACATCATCCCTACATGCATCAAGTAATGCGAGTTGAAAAACATTTTTATGATAATTGATCTTTTTTCACATATATTCCTTGGGTTTCTGATTTGTAAATTTTGTAAGGGTGAATATCTGTGACCAGAATGTGGGGTCATCTGTACTACCGACCACTTGTTCGCTTAATAACAGATTTGAGATGAGATTTGGTAAATGTTGCGGCATTAAAAGGGCGGAATTTGTGAGGATTATCCAAGAGGATTTCATGAAACAGTAAGTGAATAGTCCAACTTGAGGAGGGACCATACTGGACCTATACTGGGAAACGTGCCTGGCAAGGTGACTGGTGTTTCAGTGGAAGATCATTTGAGAGCAGTGATCACAAATCCACAGGTTTTAAGATAGTTATGAACAAGGATAAGTCTTCACCTTGGGGAAGGTACTAAATTAGGATAAGGCAGATCTCAACATTATTAGGCAGGAGCTATTGAGAGTAAATTGGGAAGCACATGTAAGGTTAAGGAAGATGATATCAGACAGGGCCTTTGAAAATATAAAGCAAGCAAGAAAAAACTCAAGCAGTCAATAAGAAAGGCTAAAGGGGCATGAAATGTCATTGGCAAATCAGACTAAAGAAAATCTCAAAGCTTATTATATGTACTGTGACCTCAACTCTGATCCCTATCACTGGCTGAAGGAGAGAAGGGAGAGGGTGGGAGGACAAGTAAGAGACTAAGTGGAGTAGAAAGAGGAAGAGGGAGCCTCTCTGCTCAGAGTTCCCCCGTCATAGGTTCGAGGAAGACTGGAACAACCTGAGACTACCAGCGCCACCATGTGGTCAAGACTGAGCTGCCGGGGAGAAGCTCTAGACAGCCAGCTCCTCTGCTGAGGCTAAGACTGAGTGGCCGGGGCATGCCTCAGACGCCAGCTCCTCTTCCTGCCGACAGACAATGTGGGTCTGCATCCACACCCAGAGGCAAAGACTGAGCCCGTAAGATAAGCCTGAGATGGTCCATAGCTCCCTGAAAGTGGCAACACATTATAAATAAAGTGGTGAAGAAGGTATGGTTTGCTTCCCTTTATCGGTTGGATAAGAAATGTTGCAGCTTTATAATACTTTGGTCAGGCCACATTTGGAATATTGTGTGCCATTCTGATCACCCCATTATAGAAAAGATGTGCTGACTTTAGAGAGGATGCAGAAGATATTTATCAGAATGCTGCCTGCCTGAGAGGGTATTAGAGATAAAAACAGGATAGACAAACTTGGATTGTTTTGTGTGGGGCATTAATGGTTGAGTGAGACCTGATAGGAGTATATAAAATTGAGTGGCATCGACAGGGAAGGCAGTCAGAACCTTTTTCACAGGGGGAAAATGGTAAGGACTAGAGGACATGACAATCAATGTTTTTTTTATTGTCATCTGTATTTTTCTTTTGCATACAGATCAGAGACAATCTACTATACATTGGGCACAATCCCACTGAGCCAGTACACAAGAGTCGCCACGTTTCAGGAGCCATCTGTACCTTTCAAGTCCAAAATATTTTATGGGGCAGAGTTTAAGGAGATGCATGAGTCAAGCTTTTGACAGAGAGTGCATGGTCAGTGCACAGACCACGCTGCCAGGTGTGATGGTGAAGGCAGATATGAGAGTGACATTTAAGAGGCTTTAGATAGGCACATGGATATGCAAGTAATGGAGGGATATGGATTACGTGGAGGCAGGAGATTAGTGTAACTTGGCATCTTGTTTGGCGCAGACATAACGGGCCAGAAAGTCTGTCCCTGCACTGTCTGTCTGTTCTATATTGCTGTGGTGCATTAAAATAGAAAAAAGGAGCAGAAGTAGAGGCTATTGAGCCCCCAGCCCAACAACACCATTCAATAAGTTGTTTTTTTCCATCAGTGCCACTTTCTCTAAATGAATCATATTTCCCTTTACGTCCAGAAATCTGGAAAGAGTGCCTTTTTCCTGTAGAAATTGATTATCTTTGAATTATGTTATTTTCAAATAAATATTTCATGTCTTAATGCAGGACAGTTTTATGCTGCTGAAGAGTGTAATTATTTGTCATAATATCCCTGTTTTCATGAGGGTAGCACTTTCCCCAACCAATTCAGCCGACTTTGATATTTTCACAGAGTTGACAAAACAAAAACTTCCCTCAGGAGAAAGTTGGTGAGCAGCTATTCTGCACCCCCAGGGATCAATCCAACACTTAAATAATTTTCTCAGACCATTGATATTGACCTTCATGGGGGTTTCCTCTCAAATTCATTCAGAGAATCTGAACCCTTGCTGTGCTCAGATTTGCAGTTCCATAAAAGCTTGGATCTTGCAGTTCTTCGTTGTTATTCTCTGGCACTGTCGGAGTGTAAAATGACTTAACAGCCGTTAACTGACATCCCGTTTGCGGTGGCAGCTAGCCTTGGAATAGTGTCACATATAAATGTGGGGGAGGTTCATTTTTGTTTGGAGATGGTCCTTTTTAGATATGCTATCTTTAATGATGCATGCATCGTGCCGCATATCAGAAGCTCAAACTGATGAGCCCCATTAAGCCTCAAAATGAATGTCTTTCCATCATTGCTAATGTACAAGAATAAGATGAACTGCTTGAAGGCTGGTTATTATTCACTGCTGTACGTTCTCAACATGTGCTATTTAATAGGTTCACCTCCTTTCACATTGGCAATGATCAGTAAAAATCAGCTTTTCTTTAGTCGAAGAAACGGGATTTGCGTGTTCACGGTACTTATACATTGACCTGAAGTCTTGCACTTTGGATATCCAGTCTTCAATGTCCAACTCATTATACTCTGGGTACACAAAATTGCTGGGGAAACTCAGCGGGTGCAGCAGCATCTATGGCATTGAATTATGTTATTTTCAAATAAATATTTCATGTCTTAATGCAGGACAGTGGCAGCTTTCAAAGCCCAACAATCTTCAGCTGCTTCATCAATGTAGTGTTCAACTTTCTTTGCAGCTCCTCAGCATTATACTCTGTGCTTGTTTGTCCTCCATTGTCTGTCTCTAGGCTGGGAATTTTGGCAAACATATTGGTGAATACATATAAAATGGTACCTCTAATCATCAGCAAGGTTCATTGACAAACTGTTTCACTCACTAATAACTTGCTCATCCATGCCCAGTTTAGGTTTCACCAGGAACACTCTGCTCCAGACTAATCACTGTCTTGGTCCAAACATGGACCAAAAAGCTGAATTCTAGAAGTGAGGTTAGTGACATCAAGGCTGTACCTGGCCAAGTATGGCGTGAAGCAGTCTGGCAATGTTGAATTCCATGGCCATAAAGGAAAAAGCACACATGCTTTGCAGTGTACAAATGAAGATGGTGATGGTATTTAGCTTTTAGCTTTAGTTTAGTTTTAGAGATACAGCATGGAAGTAGGCCGCTTGGCTCACCGCGATCATGCTGACCATTGATCACCCATTCACACTAGTTCTATGTTATTCCACTTTCTCACCACTTTCTACACACTAAGGGACAATTTAGATGCCAACTAACCTATAAACACCTACATCTTTGGGATATGGGAGGAATCTGGAACACTAGGCAGAAATCACGTGGTCACAGCGGGAATGTGCAAGCTCTACACAGACAGCATCTGACGCCAGGATTGAATCCAGGTCTCTGGTGCTGTGAAACAGCAACTCTACCGCTGCGCCACTCTGCCGCCCATGGTGGTTGTTGTAGGTCAATCACCCCACTCCCATGATGTTACAGAAGGACATTCGTCAAGGCAGCTTTCAAGGCCCAACAATCTTCAGCTGCTTCATCAATGTAGTGTTCAACTCTCTTTGCAACTCCTCAGCAGATGAAGCAATCTGTGGTGTGCATGCCACAGGACGAAGATATCCCTTTGTCACATGCTGATAAGGTCATAAGTGATAGGAGCAGAATTAGGCCATTCGGTCCATCAAGTCTACTCCGCCATTCAATCATGGCTGATCTATATCTCCCTCCTAACCCCATTCTCCTGCCTTCTCCCCATAACCCTTGACACCCATTCTAATCAAGAATCTATCCATCTCCGCCTTAAAAATAAGGGCAAATAACATGCCAGCTGGAATGAGTGCAGAGATGATTTACGAGGATGTTGCCAAGAATCAAGGGCCTGAGTGATACGGAGAGGTTGGGCAGGCTAGGTCTTTATACCTTGCAGCACATGAGGCTGAGGAGTTTAAAGGGACTTGGGAGTGCTGGTGCAGAATTCCCAAAAGGTTAATTTGCAGGTTGAGTCAGCGGTAAGGAAAGCACCTGCAATGTTAGCATTCATTTCGTGGGGACTAAAATATAAAAACAAGGATGTAATGCTGAGGCTTTATCAGGTGCTGGTGAGGCCACGTTGGAATATTGTGAGCAGTTTTGGATACCATATCTGAGGAAGGATGTGCTGTCTTTGGAGAGGGGAATAAATAGGGTGAATGCACGTAGTCATTTTCCCAAGATAGGGGAATCAAAAACTCGAGGGCATAAGTTTAAGGTGAGAGGTGAAAGACTTAATATGAACTCGAGGGACAAGTTCCATGGCCAAGTTGGGCCGAAGGACATGGTTCCTAGCTACATGACTCTATGACTCTAAAAGTGAAAAATAATGACCATCTCCAAGAGAAAGCCTAGCCACAAATTGAACCTTCATCAAGCATCCTCCACCCCATCATCAACATTCTGGAAGGTAGACAAAAATGCTGGGTGAGGCAGCATTATGGAGCATTATGAGGTCAGTCTGAAGAAGGGTCTCGACTCGAAACGTCACCCATTCCTTCGCTCCATAGATGCTGCCTCCCCCGTGGAGTTTCTCCAGCATTTTTGTCTACCTTTAATTTTTCCAGCATCTGCAGTTCTTTCTTAAACATCAACATTCTGGATGTCCTTTTGAACCTGAAACTCAACTGGACCAGCTCCATAGATGCCACCTCTACAAAAGTTGGGTAGAGGCTGGGTTGCCTGCGGCAATTTACTAACCTGGAACTCCAAAACCTTTCTACCTTTTACAAGGCAGTTTAGGCACAGATTGGAATATTCTTGCATGGATCAATGCAACCACCACAATGCACATCTCGTTTGAAACTATCTCTGACAAAGCTGCCCCATTAATTGGTGCCTCACTCATGAATTTCCTCCACCTGTGGCACACAATGGTTGCTGTGTATACTGTTCACAAAATTCACTGGACCTATTTGCTCAGGTTACTCCCAAACTTGTGACCTCCACGTCTGAAAAGGACAACAGATGCTCGCAAACACCTGCAGGTTCCCTCCAGGTTGCAAACCATTATCTCCAAAATATATCCCCAATTGTTCTCATTACTGGGTCTAAATCCTCATTCCCCAAAAGCATCATGACAGTGGTTCAGGGCCAACTTCCTACTGGCATTTGAGGATGGTCTCAAATAAATAGTTATGCAATATATTGCATTTACTATCAAACTGAAATAAAACATTGAACATGTTGGGATGCTCATCAGGTTAAGCAGCATCAACAGACTGACAAACAGTACATTGTTTTCTCATTTTGATGGATGTTCTCTCCATGGAAGATGCATGACCTGCTGAGTAATTTCAGCATTTTATCTTTTCTTATATCCTTGGGTTGGATTAGTGATGCAGTTTTTACAAATCTAGTTATTCAAATGTATCTGTCTTTCAATTACTTAACTCTGGCACTAAATCTCTGGCACTTGGGAACCATATCTGAGAAAGGATGTGTTGGCTCTGGAGAGAGTCCTGAGGAGGTTTACAAGAATGATCCCAGGAATCAGTAGGTTACCCCATGACGGCACTGGGCCTGCACTCGCTGGAGTTTAGAAGAATGAGGGGGGACCTCATTGAAACATCCTGAATAATGAAACTTGGAGAGAGTGGATGTGGAGAGGATGTTTCCATTAGTGGGAGAGTCTAGAACTAGAGGTCATAGCCTCAGAATTAAAGAACGTTTTTTCAGGAAGGAGATGAGGAGAAATTTATTTAGTCAGAGGGTGGCGAATCTGTGGAATTATTTGCCACAGAAGGCTGTAGAAGCCAAGTCAGTGGATATTTTTAAGGCAGAGATAGGTAGATTCTTGATTAGTACAGGTGTCAGAGGTTATGGGGAGAAGACAGAAGAATGGGATTTGGAGGGTGAGGTAGATCAGCCATGATTGAATAGCAGAGTAGACGATGTGCCGAATGGCCTAATTCTACTCCTATTCCTTATGACCTTATGAGCTAAACAAGGTATTCTTTGATTTTGCTCAATGCGTCAATGAGACATCAAATGACCTGATATGGTGTCCTGTTTTTAAAGTGCTTCACCATGCTGTACCAAAGTTAATGTTCCTCTCTCTTTCCTCTCTTCATCTGTTTTTGTGACTAATCATATTGTGCTGACATTGGTCATCCACCAATTAAATGGAATCTTTTGGCACCAACTGTGATGTGTATCATTGCTTGCAGCTAGCTCAATTAATTAATTTAGTTATGAGATCTGTGCATCTCCAAAATGTATTACTCATTCTTGGTTTGTTACTCTTGACAAGTGGCACTGAGCTACGTTCTAATGTCTCTGCAATTGTCTGGTGGAGTATATCCCACACTGCTGTTGGAGTGGGAACTCTGGGACTTAATCTAGGATAAAGCAATTCTGATAAGCTTACAACTCAAGATGACTTGGAGGGGAAACTATGGGCAGTGACAAGATCAAAATCTTGGCGGGGAACTGGCAGAGTTCCCACATGGCTGCAGGTTTGTCGTCCAGGAATGCAGGTATTGACTGCACACATTGCTGAGCTATGGTAAGGATCATTTTGAAACAAGAAATCAAAACGGAAAATATAACCCCTTAATAATTCTTTACTCTAACTGCACATGTTTGCAAGGGGATGTCAGATGCATCCTGCTGACTGTTGATATCGAGAGGTGATATCGAGAAGTGAAGGAGGAATTCATTGCGTGGGGAAATCGTTAGACGATTTGCAGGAAGAGATGTGGGACAGTAGCTTGCATCATGTACAACAAGAAATGTTAACCTTGGAACCTGTAGGAACTCTTCAAAAGTGTAGAGGGAGTCGTGGTTTTTTAAAGCTGAAGTACCTGTGAAGAATTTCCAAATCAGGTTGGCTTGGAGGAGAACCTATGGATGGTGCGGAAAACGGTTTCCAGATCAAGTTGAGTAAGTCTACATACAAATAAATAGTTCTGTAAGTTCAATAATACTCAGTCAGAGATATAGAGCGTCCATTCAATAGTGTGGTTTCATGGACTGCAGAACATAACACAGTACAGCACTGGTACAGGCCCATTAGCCCACAGAATCCATGTTGAACATGATGCGAAGTTAAACAGCCAAAAAGGCACACCCACACTACTTCCTTGAGAGACTGAGGAAATTCGGCATGTCTCCGATTATAAACTTCAACACATAGAAAGCATTGCCTGTTGTCTTGTATCACAGCTTGATTTGAAAACTGCTCAGCCCAAGACTGCAATAGCTGCAGAGCGTTGTAGATGTAGCCCAGTCCATCACATAGATCAGATTTCCACCCACTCTTGTTGGACAGAAGATACAAAGGCGTCAATGCACGCACCACCAGACTCAGGAAAATTTTATTGTTCTCTGTTATCAGGCTTATGGACGGTCCTACCATAAACTTGGGTACTGTCCAATTCATCTTGATCACCGGTACTTTAAATTAAATTAAATTAAATTTCTTTATTTATATAGCACATTTTTAGTCAACTTGCATTGACCCCAAAGTGCTTCACATAATTACATTCACACACACAGGCAAAGATGGGTGAAGTGTCTTGCCCAAGGACACAACGACAGTATGCACTCCAAGCGGGATTCGAACCAGCTACCTTCCGGTAGCCAGCCGAACACTTAGCCCATTGTGCCATCTGTCGTCCCCCCAACTTCCCAACAGCTGTTTCTGACTGACTCCTGTCTTCCCAATGCCCCATCCAACCAGTCAAGACCAGCACTACTGCCTGTCCCACCAGCTGATGCTCTGATCCCTGCCCTCAGTTGTCACCTCCGATCCATGAGTATCTAACTCTCCTCACTCCACAATAGTAACAGAGCAAGCAAGCAGGCAAGGGGCTTGAGAGCAGTTTAAATGCACAAGGCCAGTCTGTTGTACATGATGCAATGTGTCTCATGGGCGGCAAAATCTGCAGTAATTATTCCTGGCCCAAAACAAGCATTGTTCCTCTCTGTGTCACTCCTTCTCTGCTGCAGAAACATTTTCTAATCTGTAGTTATTGTACATGTTGTGATCACAGGGACTCAAACATCATCCACTTCTTTCAGAGTAAACGATTTTAACTCTTTCCACCACACCAGATTCCATCTACCTTTTGTATACCAGTGGCTCAAAGTAACATTCACAAACATTTTATGTTAAGAGCTCAGACCCCTTCACAGCATCAGTATTCTGAACACTGTCCCATTCCACAGCTCACATTCTTCTTTTTCCCTTTTCTATCCTTGTCCTTGTCTCTGTATCTTTCCTCATCTTTTATCCCATTGTCCCAGGTAGTGAAGCATTGGGAGTCTTGTGTGTGGCGCTGACTTGAGCATTCTTGAAGAAATTCTTTCTGAGAGGCAGATGAAAATGGCTTATCTCTCTTACATTTATTCTGTTGAATGCCTTGTAATCTTTCAATTTATTATATGTTGTCTTTTGAGAATATAACATGAGATTATTATTCCTGTACTAACTAAGCAAAAGTAAAATCCATGTGAAGTGGCTTTGTGTAAAGTGTCTTCTCAATTTTGTACAATGATCTATTTGCTAAAAAAGATACAGGCAGATATTTAATATGATGGTATGGTACGATTTATCATCAGAAAAATAAATGAAGATACCCTTTCCCTTTCAACAGAATATCCGGCATTTTTTGCTTTAATTTGAATTTCATTTCTTCACTACTTGCTAGTACTTCGTCCTGATATTTTTTTAATCAAACATCTTTATGTAATTCTGAGCATTTCACCTACAGTATGTGTAATCCAAGAATCTGATCATCATTTTATCTGAATCGTGACTTATCAAGTGACAATATGCTGAACTATTGCAATCCGCCTCAAGAATTGACATCCTTCCCATTATTGCTGTAAAATGGCATGTGCTATGTCGATGTTAATACCATATCTGCAGTGGGTTCCACACTTGTGTAAGAGATTAATTCTTGCTCTGTGCATGCTTTGTAACATTTGCCAGTATCCACATGTTGCAGCTTTGTGTCGTGAGATAATGTGATTGAATCTAGACTTAATCCAAGAATTAAAACTGGACAATGGTGGTGCAGTGGTAAAGTTGCTGCCTTACAGCGCTTATAGCACCAGGGTCCCGGGATCGATCCTGGCTACGGGTGCTTGTCTGTATGGAGTTTGTACGCTCTCCCAATGATCTGCGTGGGTATTCTCCGAACTTCCGTAGGATAATGTTAAAGTGCGGGGATCGTTGGTCGTTGCCTGGTCGGTGGGCCGATGTGCCTGTTTCCGCATCGTATCTCTAAACTAAACTAAAATATATAAATGCCTCTGTGCCAGTGCTTCACATCCTGACAAGGCTTTTTAAAAAAGAGCAGTGTGCAGCCCTGTCTCAGAGCAATGTCATGCCTAGGTCAAGACAAAATGCTAGAGTAACTCAGCGGGACAAGCAGCATCTATGGACACAAGGAATGGGTGACGTTTCGGGTCGAGACCCTACTTCAGACTGTGAATGGTATTTGCAATCTTTCCAAATAAATAAAAATGCAGACTTTCTGTTAGCTTCAGATTTAGAAAGGTGATCATCCTACTATAAAACATTTGGTCCTATTATTGTCTTTTACAAGGTGGTTCCTAGGTAAAATCAGCAGTCACTGTATATGGGTTAACAGAAAGAGAAACAACAGTGTCTCTGACCCAGCAAAACATCCCAAAAATGTTTCACTGGAACATCATCAAACAAATGCTGATAAAATGTGTAGGAAGGAACTGCAGCTGCTGGTTTACACCAAAGATAGACACAGTTAAACTAAATGACCAAAGACTTAGATGAAGAGGCAACTTTTAAGAAGTATCTTAAGGAAGAACGAGAAAGAGAAAGGTTTATGGAATTAATCAAGAGTAATCTGAATGCGAGTGGTCTGTGAGCCAGTGGACCACAGATAGGTTTGAAAATATGGATAAGAATGATCATCATCAGCGAGGGTCAGACATCGGCTAGCAGCAGCTATTTGCCGGTAAATCTATGTTTTATAAGTGGAAGCCTTTTAAAAGCATTAGCAAATACCAAAAGTGTCGTTTTATTATTGTTAAATGTACCAAGGGGCAGTGAGAAGTGGATATGGTGTCAATAGTGTGGGGGAGAGGGCAGATTTGTTATGCAATTTAGTATTTGCATAATAAAATTATCTGTATCCACGACTCTCTGCAATTTCTTGCAGTCTTGAGCAGAGCTGTTGACAAACCAAGCTGTGATGCATCTCAATAGGATCCTTTTAATGGGGCATCTGCAAACATTGGTAAGAGTCATTGGAGACATGGGAAATGTTCTTTGTCTTGAGAGGAATTAGAGATGTTTCTTGGCCTTAACAACTTGCTCTGTCCCTCTTTGTCCTAATATTTGTAAGCAGCTCCTTACACTATCCATACTCTGAACCTCCTTTCCTAATTGCAATGCTATGTACCAACCTTATGCATCTTTTATTTGTTTAAGTAAACACTACACAGAGCATAATTTAGCCACACAGCAGTGAGCGTATAGGGGGTATAGTAAAGGGCTGGATTTGTTTTCCTCAGAGCAGAAGATACTGAGGGAGGACCTGAAAGAGGTGAACACAATTATGGGAGGCATAGACAGGTAGATAGTGAGGAACTTTCCCCCATGGTAGAGGTTTCTAAGACCAGAGCGCTTGAATATAGGGTGGGGAGGATGATGGTTAGAGGGGTATCTAAATAAATTATTTCACTCAGCGGGTTACCACAAACTGAAAGTCCTGACAAGGTGGTAGCTTTTCAAAAAAGTAACTGGATGATCAGCACTTGAATTGTGGAGGCTTAGAAGGCCACGTGCTAGTAAATTAAATTGACACAGATGTGCTAGGTTGGCATGGACATAGTGGGCCAAAGGGCATGTTTCTGTGTGGAGCAGAACATCATGGACTACTGGGAAACTGGTAATACGAGCCACTATTCCTAATACTAGCTTCTGGTATCTGGGAGCTCTCAGTGGTCAGTGCTCTCTACCACCCTGAATAGGTTGAATCTTGCTGCCGTGTCTCATATGGTTAACATGCTTAATATGGTTAACCATATGATGAGCATTTGATGGCACTGGGCCTGTATTCGCTTAGAAGGATGAGGGGTACCTCATTGAAACTTACTGAATAGTGAAGGTCTTGGATAGAATGGATGTGGAGAGGATGTGTCCACTAGTGGGAGAGTCTAGGACCAGAGGTCATAGCCTCAGAATTAAAGGACGTTCCTTTATTGCCTTCCATCACAGTGATCACTGTGGTGGATGTTTATGTTAAGTTCTTTCGTTCTTTTAATTGTGTGGTGTTCTTTTAATTGTATGGCTGCATGGTAACTCGAATATCACTGTACCATAATTGGTGTATGTGACAGTAAATGTGAACTTGAACTTGAATTTGAATTTAGGAAGGAGCTGAGGAGGAATTTATTTAGTCAGACGGTGGTGAATCTGTGGAATTCTTTACCACAGAAGGCTGGAGGATATTTTTAAGGCACAGATGGATTCTTGATTAGTACGGGTGTCAAGGGTTACGGGGGTAAGGCGTGAGAATGGGGTTAGGAGGTAGAGATAGATCAGCCATGATTGAATGGCTTGATGGGCCAAATGGCCTAATTCTGCTCCTATCACTTATGACCTTATGTCTCCTTGTCCCAAATCTGGTGGCTTCTGAGCAGTGTAGTCTGAATGTACATCACTCTGTGCATTGCCTGCACAGGCATATTGTAAGCTCACTAACAGACATGCCAGCTGGGTTGAATTTGACAAGGATGCTTGTCAATATCAATGTAGCAGCCACTGGGCAGAGAATAAATTGGGACCTTTTTTTGTGTCAATGGATGAGTTGGTTAGAGGTTAATCAATTTAGTTCATTAATTTTGAAGGTAACAGCTACAGCGATCAATTTTTGATTTTTTTTGCTTACATCAGTAATGATAATTGACATTTTGTGAATTGTGTAGTTTTATAGAGGCATTTTTTTAAGCTTGTGAGAAATAGCTCTGAAAACGACGTGGAAAGAATTGATGAAATGTATTGCATTTTAATCGCATCTATGTGAATCACAAATGTAGGGAATCTGCAACGTTTCTTCAGCAAGCTATTTTTTCAATATGAGCCCAGAGTGGAAGCCAACCAAGATATGATCTGGCAGCCAAGCTCAATCCTCCCTTGCCGTGTCCTCACTCTCCTTTCCCATCAGAATGATAGGAATCGGCAGTGGAAACCACAGCTTATTTTTGTAATTTCCTGATTATGGTTGTAATTCCTGACCAGCTAACTCATTCTTGGCTGTGCATGTTTACAGTAATCCCCTGGGCAATGTATCTTTATCTGATTTTTGATGGAGAATTTTAAATTATATGGTGAATTAAATTAAAATCCCACAATGAAATATAGTAATTCACAAAATGATAAATGTGACTGATTAGTATCCGCATGATTTTTTTTGATATTAGTTTCCTCTGGGTTTTCTGTTTTCTTCCCACATCCCAAAGATTGTTGGTTAATTTGACTGTAAAATTGTCCCTGTATTGATAGTCAGCATGGATGTGGTGAGCTGAAGGGCCTGTTTCCATGCTATATCTTTCAGTCAATCAATTCATCATAGGTCATGTTACTGTATTATCACTGTCGTGTTCAATATTGCTTGTCTCCACATCAACTTCAACTAATGGAATCGTGATTCTTTACAAGGGCTATCATTGGCTTCTATTCTAGGGGCCTCGTTACCTTTTACAATTACGAGATTGAATAAATATACAACTAACCCAATAATAAGACATACGTTTCGAATATGATTTCAATTTCGTAAGTTTTTTGGACTAAATGATTTTATCTTATCGAGTCCTATCTTATCTAATTTTCTCTTCCAACCTTCTAGTACTGATCAAGCCTTTCTGTTATGGAAGAGGAAGGGATTAGTAGCTTTTCGCGATTTGTTTTTGGATGGTTGTTTTACGTCTTTGGAACAACTCTCCAATAAATATAATTTACCTAATTCACACTTTTTTAGATATTTACAAATTAGACATTTTTTGAAGGCTACTCTACCCTTTTTTCAACTGCCACATCATACTGAAATTTTGGGGGGAAAATTACTTATGAACTCTTATCAGAAAGGATTAATAACAAGACTATTTATGAGTTGATTTTGAAATTACAAATAGATATATTTGATAACATTAAGAATGACTGGGAAAGAGAACTCCAAATTTCTCTATCTATAGAGAAATGGGAGAGGATTGTTCATTAGTCAACACCTCTTCAATGTGTGCAAGACAAGCTCTGATACAATTCAAGGTGGTTCACAGAGCTCATATGTCAAAAGAGAAGTTAGCTCGTTTTTATGGTCATATAAATCCTACCTGTGACAGATGTAATTCTGAAGTGGCCTCACTGACCCATATGTTTTGGTCCTGCCCACTTTTGGAAAAATATTGGAAATACATTTTTGATACTATTTCTGTAGTTTTAGGTATTGATTTACAACCTTATCCTATTACTGCAATTTTTGGGCTACCAATGTCAGATTCTATTCATTTGTCCCATTCCGCCCATCGGTTGATTGCTTTTACCACATTAATCGCCAGAAGATCTATTTTATTTAAATGGAAAGACTCTAACCCTCAGACCACACTCCATTGGTACTCTGAAACAATATCATGTTTAAATTTAGAAAAAAATCAGGAGTGACATTGTTGAACCCTTGGTTAAATTTAATAGGACTTGGGGAAAATTTATTCACCACTTTCACACAAAATAAATTGTTCCCTCTCCAACCGTTATAAAAATTATTTTACATTTATACAGTGGAACGGACTTGACGACAAACAGACTTAAATTGTTGAAATTCTCAGCTCAGATTCTGTTTTGCTTTTTTTTTTTTCTTTAGTTTAGGGGGGTTTTGTTTCTTCCTTTATCTAAATTTATCCTGAAATATTTATTACCAATTCTTGGTCATTTTGCCATCACATCATTCAATAGACGTTATATTTCACCCATTTATTTCTTGCGCCATATGCTATTAAGTGAACAATCTTATTTCCAATGCAGTGTGCATTCAGATAAGGATCCTATAATATTGTTATCCAATTGTATAAAGCCTTTTTTTTACCATTAGTCCTGGTTCTGAATGTAATAGTATGGGTACACTTCAATTTGGATGCCTTGTCCCTTTTTGACAGATTCTGGTTATCACTTCACTATCAGCAGTATATTTTACTTTCTTTTAACTTTTTAAATTATCTCTCTCCAGAGACTTGACCACAAAATATTTGGATTAGATTTTGTGCAACAGTCACATACCATCCATGTTGCTTAACTGCGCCAGTTATCTGATTGTGCACAATCTGTGGAGCTAGTGTTTAATTTCAGTATATGATCCTGGCTCATTTATGACAGTATACAGACTGTGCCCATTCTCTGTCAGTTAACTGGTTGCACAGACTCTATCCATTGTAGGATTTGTCCCAATCTTCCTCAATCTTCCTCAGTCATCCTCATGCATTCAAACGTGCAAAAGGGAACACAGCTAGCAGCGAGGAACACAGCTAGCAGCGAGGAACACAGCTAGCAGCGAGGAACACAGCTAGCAGCGAGGAACACAGCTGGCAGCGAGGAACACAGCTAGCAGGGCAGCACCCCCTACTTCTTCTCACTTCCGTCCACTTTCTTCTAACAGGAATTCCTTTATCTTTTAAGGAGGTCTGATAACCTTCAGGTGGGCCATTCCAATAACAACTAATTGGACACAGTTGTTACTTATTTGGCTCTGGCCTCAGCTCAAGCAGTCAGAGTGCCGGTATTTTTTTTGGTACCCAGGTGCTGGTTATGGTGCTGAGAGTCGGCTTCTCCTGGCATATCTGCTGGTGACGGAAATTAGAACAGCACCTGAGGGACGGGCCTCGTCACAGTATGTTGACAAAAAATGAACAAGTCCAATCTGGCACTTACCAGCCAATCAATCCACTCAGTAAAGCAGTGGAAGCTATCACTGATAGTGTTATTAAGCAAAGTTCAGCAATAACCATTTGCCCAATTTGGGTTTGGCCAGGACCTCATCGCACTCCTGGTCCAAGCATGCTGAATTCTGGATGTGAGGTGAGAGAGAGTGCCCTTGTTATCAAGGGAGCATTTGATTGAGTGTGCGGCATCAAAAGACAAGGGCTAGTAATTTGCAACCACGTTCAACTAGAAGAACCAAATAGATGATTCACTTGAGCTATATCTGAGATCCCCTCTTTCACAGAAGCCAGCCTTTCACCAGTCTGGTTCACTCCACATGGTATGAAGAGATGGCCTGTAGAACTGGTGACTGAAAAAGCTGTGGTACCCTCCTCTCTCGCATAGAGGAAGATGGTTGCAGTAGCTAATCATCTCCTCCCAGGACATCACTGCAGGAGTTCCTCAGGGCAGTGTCCTGGGTCCAACCATCTTCAGCTACTTAATTAATGATCTTCCTTCCATCATAATGCCAGAAGTGGGGGAATTCAATAATAATTGCATACTGTTCAATTCTGCTCACATTTCCTCAGTAAGTGAAACAGCCCGTGCCTGCTTCAAAATCAAGAGAAGCAAGCGTCCCAATGGGCTGATTGGCCTATTCCTGCTACAATATCTGAGGATCTTGATTTACTTTCACTATGTTTGAGAGGTCTTTAACAGGGTCTTGGATAATCAAAGCATATAAGAACATATGAGATTAAATGTATGTTTGGCGGGGCTACAGGGACAGACCGTGTTGGGACGGATGAGATTGCTGTAAAAAGAGCAATTGCATAATCAAGCGAGCAAATAGGTCTACAATGTTAAATATCGGGAAGACCAAAGTTGAAACCTAGAGTCTCCATTGCAAATGGCATTTCATGTAGTCCCTGACCTGACGTGATCCAGGTTGTTTATGACCCAGGTTTTGCATGTGAGCTGGGATTATGTTACTGATTCAGTCTCTCTGCCATCACTGTTCTCATCTGTTTCCCAACTGAATCTAGCCCAGCCTCTGTTCAATTGCCACCAAAGTTCCCATCTTGTCCTCACGCCACAGCAGGGCCCCTGAGTAGTCGTGAAACACTCTAAGGGTGGGTGCTATGCAGATGTGAGTTGTGTTGTTTCTGGTGGGGTCCATTGTCCAATCATTCCGTCACGGCATCTATCCTCAATGTGCTGAGGCAGCCTATCACTGGCTATTAACAGGTCTGCTGAAACCTTCTCTGACTGCCTTTCTCTTCCACTCTCTCCCTTCATCAGCTGTATGACGACCACAAGCACCTGTTCGAAATCAAGGAAAACATTCCTGACAAGTTGGTGAAAAGAGTGGCCGGTGACATCGAGAAACTCTTGGACAAGAAGGTGGAGGCTTTGAAGGTAGGATTTCAATCAGTGCTATTGCCCTCATATTTGTTTGATTGCAGACTTGAATCTTCCACCTCGAGTGAGATACTTTGAGGTCAGTTTCCACTCCTCGAGAGCTTGTCAGAAGATTGGTGGTGGCCCGCGGTTACAACGTGATCCAGATATCAAGATTTGTGAGCATACTGTAGCATACCCACATATTAGATGCGAGTGGATGATACACAGTGGCCTGGAATTTCCTGACACTGGAGTGGGCCAGAGATGGACTGTGGATGTGTGATGTCTAAAGACTTGAAACAGTTCAAAATAAACCAGTGGTGTGACCTTTATTGTATGGAGCATGCAGTCAAAATAAAAAAAATTGATGCCACTTTACAATGTGCGGGTGAGATTATAAACAGTTTTTGGCTTCATATTTATGAAATGATGTACTTGCAGGAAGGGGTTGATGAGAAATTTCTTCTCTCTGAGGGTGGTAACATTGGAATCATCCCCAGGAGAGCCCTGAATTATGGTCATTAAATATATTCAGCATGAAGGCCGGCAGTTATGTGAGTTGCATGGTAGTCAAGAGGTTTGGGGTGAGAGTGGGAAAATGGAGTTGAGGCCAAGAGTGGATCTACCATGACAGAGACGGAGCAGGCTCAAGGAACCAAGAGGCATGATCCTGCTCCTGATTACAATATTCTTGTGACTTCCTGAGATTGAAGGGTCAGAGTTGGACTGTGGGCCTATGATGTCCAGAGATGATGATTGAGGATCTGCAATGAGATGCCAAAAGGTGCGCATAAATCTGTGTGTGTTTTTAGACATCTGGGTAGGAATTGGTAACAATATATTCAGTTAGAGGCTGTGTTTGGTCAGCTAATTAATGGGATAAGAAGGCCCATTGTGCATTGTGTCAGTATCTCCTTGGGAGCTTTGACTGGACAGATAGTGGTCAGTGGAGGGATATAGAGCTGAAACTAGCAGTTCAATATATTAAGATCTCCACATGTCTATTCAGCTCCTTAAAAGGTTATTGCGTTGTAAGCAGCATGTTGTTTGCAAAATGAATTAGCATATCTGGGCCCAGGATGATGAAGTTAACAAGAGTTTGTGCCAACACATAGAATTGTGGAATATTGACCACACAGACCATTTGGCCCAGTGCGAGTCTGTACATAGAACAAAGGTACAGCAAAAGAACTGGCCCTTTGGCCCATAATGTCTATGCTGAATTTTATACAAGAACAACTCCAAAGAAGGAAATCCTCCATCTCTGTCTGAAATGGCTGAACTCAAATTGTAAAATTATATCCCCACTTGGGAAAATGCCCTCCCAACATCTGCCCTGACAAATCCTCAGAATCTTACATGCTTTGAGGATCGCCTCCCGTTCTTCTAAATCCCAACAAGTGTAGGCCAGCCTGTTCAATGTTTACTTACACATCAATCCTTTTGCATCAAAACTTGTTTTATTTTGATTGCATACTCAATGAAGATTACACCATTGGTCCACTTGGAACTATTCCAATCTCAAGACATCATAGATCCACAGTCCATCTCTGACTCAGGCCAGTCTTAGGACATCCCATGCCACTATTTATTACCCACCAGCTTCTAATCTTTGGACATACTATGTCTGCAGATTCTGATAGTGAGAAGGAGCTGTCCAGACTCATCCCATCCTTAAGCATTTGGCCCCTAGCTCTGCAGGTCATGACTCTTCAATGCACGATTATTGTTTAAAGCTGGACATTTCCTATAGTTCCACCCATCCAGGCAAAGAGTTGCAGCTCCCCACAACCTCTTGGTTAAAACATTTTTCATGGACTCTTGTCTCCTTCTTCCATCAATTAGTCTAAATCCCAGGCAGTCATTGGTCCATCTGCAAAGAGAAAAAGGTCTTCCTGTTTCCTGTATCTGGGTTCCTCACAATATTATATACCCTGATTAGGTCTCGCTCTCGCTCTCCTCTGTCCACACGTTGTTTTTTGCTAAGCAAGATCATTCAGCTTTGGGAACTGAAGAGGGCAGATGGAGTATAAAACACGCGTGATTGCATTCCCTCATTAGACATATTCAGTGGGTTGATTGACCTGTTCCTTTTCCTGTTCCCTTGTTATTTGACACCAGTGGAGAAATCTGCAGTTGGCAACTAATGGTACTGTGGTGGTAGCAGGCTGGGGGCAGCACAGTTGCAATAACATGCACGGGAGCCCAATATCGTCAGTGTGAATGCGTGAGCCTCTGTGCTCCAGGAAGGTCAGCTTGAGAAAAGCTGTTTGTTTATTTACAGTGGGTAATCAGTTGCCGAGAGCTGGAGCTGCCAACACAATATCACGCTTAATCACTTGTTAGGCTTCTGCATTGCATCAGCATCAGGAGAATGGTTTCATAGACTGAATTATGAGGAGGGAAAGGTCCCCTTTGGAGCTGTAAGCTGATGCAGGCGTGAATTTGACAGGACGGAGCCAACATTGCAGCTCCTGAATGCAGCACATTCTCAACAAGTTAATACATTCAAGGGTTTCATTAACTTAGAAGGGGCTATTTATTCAGAATCAGAAGCAATTACATTAGTTAAATTTATGCTGCAGCAGCACAAATGGTGAAATTGAAGAGAAGAGTTATTTATTCTATGCAGAGAGGAGGGACATCTCCCACTAAATGGATGTCAGAATTTGATTTCTTCAGTGTACATCATTTTGTGTTCACTTGTCCATCCAAATACAATGGTCTGCTGCAGCCTCTGGTTTGCCTGCGAAAAGGGCACTGTGTTTCTTTGGCATTTGATGTATCTGTCAAACAAATTGTCATTAAATGTGCAGAACTTAAAGTCAAATGTCCAGTGCAATCATAGGTGCGCAGGCATGGGTGCAGTGAAGCTTGTGCCCAGTGGACAGCCTGTGTTTGCTGATTGAAATGTAAGACAGGTGGCCAGTTCACTAATGCCTCTTTTACAGCATCGCTGAAGACAAATATCACTCCCAGCAGAAATAACAATGTGGGGTCTAGTATGCTCTGCAGCTGACAGGGCATCACCGAAGCTGAGTGAAGCTGAGTACTGTTGCTCCGTAGAAAGTGGGTAGCAGCTTCGCAGACGGCTGTGGCCAGTTCTTCTCTCACCGATCCCTTCCTCAGCAGTCATTTTACATTCTACAGTGCTTGGGAGCTGTTGTCAACATTGAAACGCTTCCTGCTGGAACTACTAAGTGCTCCATTAATACATTCTCAGAATGCAGGGACTGGCTGCGCTATTAATATTCTGCCCTTTGCTGTTATCACTGCGTATTGCCGCAAGTTACTGTATCTCTTGTTATTGCAGGAGGCCCTTAATGCTCCCAAATGATCTACCTCAATGGTATTGGTAGTCAAATGCTATTATTGCTCAGAGTTGCAATTAATGCACAGCACTCTGGTGTATTTTGTCCTAAGTCCTGCTGTTAATGCTATATTTCCAGCTGTTAGTGAGCGCGGCCATTAACACTGCAACATTCTTTGCTGCTATAGCTGAATTCTGCCATTACTGTCCAACATTCTCTGCAATGATAAAGCAGACATTGCCAGCCACAGCATGCTTCGCTGTTTCTGATTACAGACGAGTGCATGTGATTACAGTGTTGTGGCAATGATGGAGACCTGACTGCAAAAGGATACGAACAGTCTTAAATATTCCAATGGTCGAGACAGATAGGAAGGGAAGGAAGGTAGCGTATTGACTTTCGGTATAGGTTTATTATTGTCATGTATTAAGGTACAGTGAAAAGCTTTGTTTTACATGCTATCTAAACAGATCAGACATACCATACATAAAAACTGCAGACTAGGGAGCTTGGAACAATTAATGGAGATCTCCACCCCTTTCTGCCTTCCGCAGAGACCATTCCCTCCGCAACTCCCTGGTTAACTCATCCCTTCCCACCCAAACCACCACCTCCCCAGGTACCTCCCCTGCAAACGCAGGAGATGTCACACCTGTCCTGATACGTCCTCCCTTGACATTTCCGGTAGGCGGCGCGACTCTCGTCAGCTGCGGCCTCTGCAGTCCGTCTGCGTTTTTATTATTTTATGTCTATGTTTTTATGTAGTTTTTGTTATTTTTTGTTGGGGTATGTGTGTGGGGGGGTGGGGGTGGTGTGGGGGGGAGGGGGTAACTTTTAAATCTCTCCCTGCACGGGAGACCCGACCTTTTCTTTGTCGGGTCTCCATTGTTGTTGGGGCTGCAACGAGGAGCGGCCTCCAACAGGAAGACCGGGGGCTGTGGTGCCGACTACTCACCTCACCGTCGCGGAGCTGGCCGAGTCCAGAGCGGGTGGAGCTGTGGTGGACGCTGCTGCGGCCCGACCCCCGGAGATTCGGTGGCTGCAACTGCGGGTTTGGCGGACAGTGACACCGGGAGCCCGCGGGTCCCTGGAGGGAGACCGCTTTTCGGGGCTTCCGCAACGGCGACTTCTCCCGCCCGAGTTGCGGGGTTGAAGAGCTCCTGGAGCGGGGCCTTACATCATCGCCCCGCGCGGCTTGGAATGGCTGCAGGACTGCGAGCGCGCGCTGGGGGCTCTAACACCAAGACCCGGTGCGCGACCTTGCATCACCCGGCGTGGCTTAATGGCCACGGGACAATTCGCCATCGCCCGCCGGGGGCTTTGACTTTGACTCTGACATCGGGGGGGGGGGAGTGCAGTGGAGAGAAAAGTTTTTTGGCCTTCCATCACAGCAATGTGATGGATGTTTATGTAAATTATGTTGTGTCTTGGGTCTATTTGTTTGTAATGCATGGCTGCAGAAACGGCATTTCGTTTGGACCTCAAGGGGTCCAAATGACAATAAATTGAATTGAATTGAATTGAATTGAGATGCCACACCTGTCCTGATACGTCCTCACTTGACTCTGTCCACGGACTCTAACAATCCTTTCAGGTTAGGCAGAGGTTCACTTGCACCTCCTCCAACCTCATCTACTCTATACATTATTCAAGATGTAGACGCTTGTACATCGGCGAGACCAAACGTAGACTGGGCGATCGTTTAGCTGAGCACCTTGGCTCAGTCTGCCTGGACCTACCTGATCTCCCGGTTGCCAAACACTTTAATTCCCCTTCCCATTCCCACATAGACCTTTCTGTCCTTGGCCTCCATTGTCAGAGTGAGGCTAATCGCAAATTGGAGCATCTCATATTTTGCTTGGGCAGCTTAAGCCCAGTGGTATGAATCTATATTTCACTAACTTCAACTAGCCCCTCCACGTTCTTTCTCTCCATCCCTCCCTCCCCCATTGAAGTTGCACCAGGTTGCCATTCTCACCTGGCAAATAGCGAACAATGGCCTGTTTCCTTTAACATTGTTATTATTTTGCATATCTTTCATTTATTTGTTTTGTATTTCCCTACAACACTGTCTATATCTCTCGTTTTCCTTTCCCCGACTAATCTGAAGAAGGGTCTCGACCCGAAACGTCACCCATTCCTTCTCTCCAGAGATGCTGCCTGCCCCTCTGAGTTACTCCAGCATTTTGTGTCTATCTTTTGTCTTGAGGACAGTCTATTATGGTCGTCTTTATGCTGGATGTCCTAAGGCGTGTGAAGGTAGATCCATCTCCCAAGCCTATTTAGATATATCTGAGGACGTTGTGGGAAGCCACAGAAGAAATTGCAGGCACCCTGACTGGGATATTTCTTTCATTATTAGACACGGTTGAGTTGTCGGGAGACTGGACAGTGGCCAATGTTGTGCCTCTATTTAAGAAGGGCTGCAAGGAGATGCCCGGAGAGCATTCTGAGGGTTAAGACGTATATGCATTTCCACAGACAAGGGCTGCTTGACAACAGTCAGCACGGTTTTGTATGTGGAAGATATCCCTCCACTGAGGTCTGTCAAAACAAGAGTTTACTGTACTCCTCTTTTAGTGTTAGCGTTGCAGCATTTTCTGGTATGCTTGTGAATCCTTGGAAAAATTCTGCTGTACCTACTCATGCCATTGAGCAGTATCATCAAATGTATCTGAATATGCTGTCATCAGCATTGCGAGGAGCACGAGGGATATCAAGTGGCACATTCCACCCGTTAATGTTGAAGGTACAGATGGCACGTTCTTAAACACCTTAATCTTTTCCAGGGACCAGGCGTTCCAAAATTCCCTTTGGTGCATGCACAGGAATAAAATGCTCAATTGATTACTGGTTCAGGGAGAATGTGTCGATAGGTGGCTGCTTGCGCTGAACAATCAAAATCCCATTGATGAAGTAACAAAAAGCACTTTGATTTGGTTGAAGAATAAAGAATGACCTGAGCTGAGCCCAGCTCATTGGGTTCAATGCATTCCAATGCTCTGCCTGCATTGATTTCTTTCTATTCTGATAAGGGTGCACCCAGCAGAAATAAAGCAATGGTGTCCACTATTGAGCGATGGTCTGGGCTACATCCACAACTTTAC
Source organism: Amblyraja radiata (assembly GCF_010909765.2). Lineage (NCBI taxonomy): Eukaryota > Metazoa > Chordata > Chondrichthyes > Rajiformes > Rajidae > Amblyraja > Amblyraja radiata. The sequence continues at coordinate 24,543,985 of NC_045973.1, forward strand.
AACATGACAAGTCAACAAAAAAGCAACAGAGGATGCACCTGATAGTAATAAAGCAACAGGGTGCATGCAGTAATAATAAAGCAACCGTATGCACCTGGTAGTACTGCATTGCTTCTACTTATGGACTAGGTAAGGCTCACGTAGATAATGTTTAGAATTTGTTAGCACTGAACTACATTGATAGTTTAGTTTATGTTTAGTTTAGAGAAACAGTGCGTAAACAGGCCCTTCGGCCCACCAAGTCCATGCCGTCCAGTGATCTCCGCACATTTACACTGTCCTACACACACTAAGGACACTTTACGTCTTACGAGTGTGGGGGAAACCGGAGAAAGCCCACATACGTCACGGGGAGAATGTGCAAACTCCACACAGACAGCACTTAAGCTTTCCATTTGTCCAAGTAAAGTACGTATTGTTAGTATAGCTAAAGATTGTCAGGAGGGTGAACTATGTGACAATAGCAAAAGGATGCAAGAGTACATTCTAGTGAGGGGAATGAAAATGACTGTAGTAGTTAGGGATAGCGCAGCCATCAGGTTAGATACTATTCTTTGCATTTGGGGATTTGAGTGATAGGCAATATCACAATAGTTGAATGTGTGCCTCAAAGAGGTGTGTGGGAGAAATAGTTTTTGACCTGTTTCTGAGCTTAACAGGTTGCTCACTTTGTTGGGAACAATGGAAAAGCAAAGTATTATTTAAATGATTTGAGACTGTTCAGTATTTATTTTTCTATGTTCAAAGATGAGAACCACAACATTAGCATGCAAGTGTAGCTGGCAATTATGAAGGGAAAATAAATATTGATCTTTATTGCAAGGAGGAGAAGGTTAAAGAAATGGAAGTATAGCTGAAAAAAATGAGCAAATATTCCAAGTCTCAAAAGCCTATGAGGGGAGGGGATCAAAGTTCACCTCCACCCAATAGACCACATGTTTTGAGTCCGGTCTTGATGTTCGGGTGTCTTTTCCCTCAATAAGCCAAAGGATGTGCTGGTACACCAAATGTGATGGTGAGTTTCTTCATTGGTGTCAGTCTTTGAGCAGGTTGACACACATTAAATTTGGAGGAATGAGAAGTAATCTTTTTGAATCATGAGGTAGTGATGGATTTGAAAGGGTACCTACGCAGAGTGATGCCATCGCCAGTGGTGTCCAGAACAAATTCTTGTTAAAGGAATCAGCCACATTAGACTGGATGAGGAGGGATTTTCTTACTCACAAGGTTGACAGTCTCCGCCTCCCTGAGCAGTAGATGTCAGTAGATGTCAGTCAGTATCTCAAGGCTGGGATGGTCAGATTTTTGAACCGTGGGTCTTACTATCTCTAGTTTGTAGTTAATGTTGAGTACATGATGAAGAGTACTTGCAGAGTGGGTAGAGTGAAGGGTAAGAGCACAAATGTAACATCGCAGTTCATTTATTGTACTGGATTCAAGAGGTCTCTTGAAACCAATCAATCCAGAGGGGTTGGTTTGAATCCCTGAAAAGCCAACTGGGCTATTTAAATGTAAGTAGTTAAATGAATGTAAAATTTAAAAGAGGTTGGTATGACAAATGGGAGCCAGGAAACAACCGGTCTGGTTTATTCCATTATTTAACTTCAGCCTGAATCACCTTGCAGCCTTCCTACCTCATCTTGTTCCATCTGTACATCCTTCCATTCATTTTCTCCTTCAACTACTTATCTTGCTGACATTGGGTACTTTTCACATTTGGTGAATATAAATGGAAATTACATAGAAACATAGAAACATGGAAATTAGGTGCAGGAGTAGGCCATTCGGCCCTTCGAGCCTGCACCGCCATTCAATATGATCATGGCTGATCATCCAACTCAGTATCCCGTACCTGCCTTCTCTCCATACCCCCTGATCCCCTTAGCCACAAGGGCCACATCTAACTCCCTCTTAAATATAGCCAATGAACTGGCCTCGACTACCCTCTGTGGCAAGGAGTTCCAGAGATTCACCACTCTCTGTGTGAAAAAAGTTCTTCTCATCTCGGTTTTAAAGGATTTCCCCCTTATCCTTAAGCTGTGACCCCTTGTCCTGGACTTCCCCAACATCGGGAGCAATCTTCCTGCATCTAGCCTGTCCAACCACTTAAGAATTTTGTAAGTTTCTATAAGATCCCCTCTCAATCTCCTAAATTCTAGAGAGTATAAACCAAGTCTATCCAGTCTTTCTTCATAAGACAGTCCTGACATCCCAGGAATCAGTCTGGTGAACCTTCTCTGCACTCCCTCTATGGCAATAATGTCCTTCCTCAGATTTGGAGACCAAAACTGTACGCAATACTCCAGGTGTGGTCTCACCAAGACCCTGTACAACTGCAGTAGAACCTCCCTGCTCCTATACTCAAATCCTTTTGCTATGAAAGCTAACATACCATTCGCTTTCTTCACTGCCTGCTGCACCTGCATGCCCACTTTCAATGACTGGTGTACCATGACACCCAGGTCTCGCTGCATCTCCCCTTTTCCTAGTCGGCCACCATTTAGATAATAGACCTGCCATTATGTTACTAAATTTTCCAATTTCTGTTGATTTTTTTAATGAATATTTATGTGTGAATGGAAATTGAAGTTCCGGCATTATGGTATTTGGTATACAGGTGGTGATAAGGATAGGTGGTTTGAGCTACAAAGTCTGCAGGGTGGGAGATCTCCATGAAGAGTTGTTTGAGTACTGGGTTTATGAGGACTTGTCATGTTGTAAAGTTGTGGATGTAGCCCAGACCATCGCTCAAACCACCCTCCCTTCCACTGACTCCATCTGCACAACGCTCAGCAATGCCACCACCAAGCAATAAGTAGTCTCACCCCGGTCACTCTCTCTTCCCCCGTCTCCCATTAGGCAAGAGGTACAGAGGTTTGAAAATGCATACCTCAAGATTCAGGGTTAGAGTTTGGTCAAGAAGGCACAAACCAAACATGTTCAAACCAACATATTTTGAATTGGTATCAAAACTGTACAAGTAATTTAAATCTGGAATAATAATACGCTTGCAGGGAGAATACAAACTCCATACAGACTGCACCGAGATCAGGCTCAGACCTGGGTCTCTCTTGCTGGGAGGCAGCAGCTCTACTAAAACATTTCAGAACAAATTATTATTTAAAAAATATATTAAAGCACACCCCCATTAAAGGTGCAGCACAATGACACAGCTACTAGCAGATGCAGATTCAATCCTGATATCTAGAGCTGCCCATGTGGATTTTGCATATTCGCCCAGTTTCCACAAGGTCCTCCCGTTTGTTGCCAAATGCTAAAGCCTTGTTGGTTGGCAGGTTAATTGAACACTATAGATTAGGCCTAGTATGTAGGTGACTGGTAGAATATGAGGGGAGTTGATGGGAATAGAGTCTTAGAGCAAGGAAATGCACCCTTCGGCCCAACTTGCCCAAGCCGACCAAGTTGCCCATCTACGCTAGTCTCACCATTTGGCCCTAAAACTTTCCTATGCATTCGCTGGTCCAAATGTTTTTAAAATGTTGTTATAATGCCTGCCTCAACTACCTCCTTTGGCAGCTAGTTGCATAAACCACCACCCTCTGTGAGAAAATGTACCCCTCAGGTTCCTATTAAATCTTTCCCCTCTCACCTTAAACTTAGATTCTCTATTCTTGATTTCCCTACTCTGGGTAAATCACCCCTCATCCTCCTGTGCTCCAAGAAATAAAGTCCTAGCCTGCCCAACCACTCATAGCTCAGGCTTTCAAGCCCTGGCAACATCCTCATAATCATCTCTACATCCTTCCGTTTGCACGGTGGCCAAAAATGAACACAATAGTTCAAATGTGGTCTCAACGACATAATGTACAACTGTAATACCCTTCCAACTTCTACATTCAATACCCTGACTGATGAAGGCCATTGTACTGAAAGCCTTCTTGGCCAGCAGATAACCTGTGACACCACTTTTGGAAACTATGTACCTGCAAACTAAACTAAACTAAACACTCCGAGATCCCTGCACTCGACAACACTCCCCAGGGCCCCACCACTAAGTAAGGGTCATATTCTGCTTTGACTTCCCAAAATACAATACCTCACTCTTACTGTATCTGCATCAAATAGCATTAACCATTCATCAGCCCACTTGCCCAGCTGTTCAAAATACTGCTGTAATTTTTGATAGCGATCTTCACTGTCTATACCACCTATGTTAGTGTCATCCGCAAACTTACTAATCATACCATTGTTCATTCTCATCCAAAAAAAACACAAACAGCAATAGGTGTAGCACTAATGCCTGAGGCACACGACTAGTCACGGGCCTCCAGTCCGAAAAGCAACCTTCCACCATCACATTCTGCTTCCTTCCATGAAGCTAATGGCCCTGTCCCACGGTACGAGTTCATTCCAAGAGCTCTCCCGAGTTTGCCCTGATTCGAACTCGGAGATTTATGGTAATGGCCGCTCGTCGGTACTCGGGGCTCTCATGGACTTTTTTCAACATGTTGAAAAATCTTCACGAGTCTTCCCGACCTTACCTGCCATTAGCAAGTCTTCCCGAGTACCTGCCGTTAGCGTTACAAGCCGCTAAGAGACGTCCCCGAGCTCCGACGTACCTGCTACGTTCATTCTCCGTGCTTACCACGAGTTTGATTTTTATTTTAAACTCGGGAGAGCTCTTGGAATGAACTCGTACCGTGGGACAGGGCCATAGTTATCCAGCCAGTCAGCTATCTCTCACTGGATCACATGCGATCTAACCTTCCATAACAGACTACCATGCAGAACCTTGCCAAATGCCTTGCTGAAGTCCACATAGACAACAATATGTGGCTTTGCCCTCATCAACCTTTTTGATTACTTCTTCAAAAACTCAGTCAAATATATAAGATGCGATCTCCCACATACAAACCATTCTGACTGTAATAGCAATTTCTTAACTAGTTGAGGATGTGATGGTGATATAGTTTACACATTAACATATAGCAAAAACTAATCACCCAGTCATTGTTTCTTGATTAATTGGTCTTTTATTAATGTAATACAAAACAAAGAAATAATTCATAACTTTTCGTTCTTACTGTTTCTTTCGTGTGGCGTCTTGTGAACGTGAACGTGGTAAAAACAGTTGTCCTCACCATCCCTCGAGGCAAACTAAAAAACCCCCAATCTATGAGTCTGCGCTAGCCTCCACAGATGTAGACATGCCCATCTACGTATATAATCCCACCCACAAGCTGGGAAAAAGATACAGAAATACTAACAGTAACTAACCTAAGCATAAATGGCTCCGACACTGACTTTTCCGAATCAACCTTGTCTATCCAAATGCATATATATCTTACCCCTCAGAATCCTCTCCACTTGCTCACTGGTCTACAGTTCCAGGCTTTTCTTTGCAGCACTTCTTAAATGGAGGCGCAAAATTAGCCACGGTCCTGTCTTATGGCACCTCACCCGTGCCTAATGCTGATTCATATATCTCAGTCCGGGCTCCTGCTATTTCTCCCCTAGCTTCCCACAGAGTTCTAGGACATATCTGATCAGGCCCAGGAGATGTGTCTACCTGCCTACATCTTAGGGCATCCACCACCTCCTCGGCCATGATACTGACTGTCCTCAAGGCATCTCCTTTAACTGTCCCGAGTTCCCCAGTCTTCATATCTTCCTCCATGGAAAACGGAGGAGAAATTCTCTTTGAGGATCTTGTCCCTCTCCTTGGTTTCTGAGGAGCACTATTCTCTCTCTAGTTACCCCCTTTCCCTTAATGTACTTGGAAAATCTCTTTGAAATTTCCTTAATATTAAATGCCAGAGATATCACCTGCCCCCTGTTTTCCCTTCTAATTTCCTTTTTAAGTATGCTCCTCAATTTCGGAAACTCCTCCAGGAATACACTTGATCCAGCTGCCTACACCTGTCCCATGCCTCCTTCTTTTTCCTGACCAAAGCCTTCACCCTAACCAGAATATGCTTGCCCTGAACTCTTGTCATCACACTTTTAAAAGCATACCATTTACCAGATGTTCCTTTGCTTGCAAACAACCTACTCCAATCCACTTTAGCAAGTTTCTGTCTGATATCATCAAAGTTGGCCTTGCCCCAATTTTCGATTTTAACTGTGGGTCCACCCTGTCTTTATCCTTAACTAGTTTAGAGCAAGTAGAACAGTGGTCACTGGTCCCAAAAGGCTTCCCCCATGGACATTTCTGTCACTTGCCTTTCCCTACTTCCTAAGAGTAGATCAAGGCTTGCCCTCTGCCTTATAAAAGGCCCTTTACATATTGCCTGAGGAAACTTTCCTGGACACATTTGACAAATTCCATCCTGTCTAAGCCCTTGGCACTATGACAGACCCAGTCTATACTAGGAAAGTTAAAATGCCCTACTATGACAGCCCTATAAGTCTTCCAGCTGCCTGCAGTCTCCCGGCATACTTGTTCTTTTAATCCCGTTGACTACTTGGGGGCCTATAGTACACTCTCAACAGGGAGATCATCTCCTTTTCATTTTTCAGTGTCACCAATATAGCCCCAATGTCATCAGCAATGTCATCTCGGACTCCTGTGACATTCTCCTTAATGAATATAGCAACATCCTCTCCTCTTTTACCTACCTCTATCGTGCCTGAAGCATCTGTACCCTGGAACATTATGATGCCAGTCCTGTCCCAGGTTTCCATAACGGCTACAACGTCTTGGTTGCATGTATCTATCCACGCCCTGAGTTCATCTGCCCTACCTGTCAAACCTCTCGCATTCAAAAATGAAATCAATCCAACTTCCACACTCCTTCCCATGCACCTGCCCATCCTATCCACTGACTTTCTTTCATCACCTTCCATACCCATTTCCATCCTCTCATCTGCCTCAGTCCTTGACACAAGGAACTGCAGATGGTGGTTTACAAAAAAAGGCAAAAAGCGCTGGTGTAACTCTGCCGGTCAAGCAACATCTCTGGAGGACATGAATAGATGACGGTTTGGGTCCGAGCCCTTCTTCAGACTGATGAAGTGTCCCAACCCAAAACGTTTCCTAACCATGTCCTCCAGAAATACTACCTGACCCACTGAGGTACTCCAGCACTTTGTGTCTTTTCTCATCATGGGTCACTGTGGATATGGTGGGCCGAATGGCCTGTTTCCATGCTCTATGACTTCATGCCATGGTATCTGCTGGAGAGAAGCAATCACTGACTGTGGATGCCAGTGATCCAGAGACTGGATCCATAATTCATTCTGGTCTCTTTGCATCCTTAAGTGCTTGTGTGCTTCATGAGGATGCAACAAGAGCTTTGATATAAGTGTGTATGCTGTGTGCCAGTGACTGAGTGCAACTATTTTTATCCAGATTAAAGAGAGCACTTTAGATGTTATAACCAACAACAATGGCATTGTCAGTGAAGTAAATAACTGATAGTTGTCATATTTGGTGGCTGTAGAATTTAAATGTGCGGGTGTGAGAGCTGTAAGCTACTCTGCTTTCATCTCCCTGGATTTCACACCCGAGTGTTGCTGCGCATAGCTTCCACTTACTGATGGGTATGGCTCAGCAGGCAAGGATTTACTATACAATCTCCAGGGAATGATTGTTCTTTCCACACGCCTATGTGCGCCAAGTGCTTGTCATGTAGCCGAGTCTCATTGCTTAATCTCAGCAGATATGATAGTGGTGTTTACGAGGCTTTTAGATAGGCACATGGATATACAGAGAATGGAGGTGTCTGTATCATATGCAGGCAGATGAGATTAGTTCATCTTGGCATCATGTTCAGCATAGATATTGTGGGCCAAAGGTTACTGTGCTGTACTGTGCTAAGTTCTATGTTCAGGCAGTCACAGAGTCATATAGCACGGATACAATCCCTTCAGTCCAAGATGCCCCAGATGCCCATCTAACCTAGTCCCATTTGTCCACATTTGGCCCAAATCACCCTAAAGCTTTCACAATCCTGTACCTATGCAAATATCTATTAAAGTTTGTTATTGTACCTGCCTCAGCTACCTTCTCTGACAGCTTGTTGGACATTTTAGTTTAGTTTATTGAACCGATGTACAGTGAAAAGCTTTTTGTTGCATACTAACCAGGCAGCGGAAGGATTATACATGATTACAATCGAGCTGTTCACAGTGTAGATACATGATGCAGGGAATAACGTTAAGTGCAAGATGAATACAGTAAAGATAGTCTATGGGTCTCCAATGAGATAGATAGTAGCTCAGGACCACTCTCTAGTCGTTGACAGGATCCTCACTGATTGTCGTCTGTTGGTCAGGAAATTGAGTATCCAGTTACAAAGATGAGTGCTGACTCTTCTTCCTGCATATGACGTGCACAGCCTAAAGTTGTAGGTCAACTTGTTCTATTTGATCTTTTGTTTGTGCACGTCGGGTTGATTGCATTAGTCGAAACAGGGTAGACCACGTGAAGGTTGCAATCTCCCACCGCACGAGATGAGTGCTGACTCTAAGTTCCACAGGTTTGGTGATGAGCTTGGCTGGGATAATGGTATTAAAAGCAGAGCTGGGGCCCCCACAATTAAAATGTGGATTATGGAAATGTTGGAGACCTTACATTTGGAAAGAACTAGACTTGTCTTAATGGACAAACAAGAACTTTTTGTCAGAATATGGTCTCCATTTATTGACTATTTGAAGGGGTAGAATGGTTCGGCACGCAAAACTGACTGAAGCTCGAACTCAGGATTAGATGAAAAGTTATACTTAATAATTTTCAAACCTATCTCCAATGTTGTATTATTAGTAAATTATTCCATTCTGCTGCATCACGCTTTTTTAATCTCTCTTTATTATTTTCTATCTATAAAAAAAATAGAAGCAGAGTCGTTAAATAACTGATAATATTAGCAATGTATGACTGATATACATGAAATGTTCTTATTATGTACTTGCTGCTAATAAAAATATTTAAATTTAAAAAAAAGCAGAGCTGGGGGTGGAAGATTGCAACCTTCACGTGGTCCGCTGTATTTCGACGAATGCAATCAACCCGGCGTGCACAATCAAATAAGATCAAATAGAACAAGTTGTCCTACAACTTTAGGCTGTGCACGCAAGAAGAAGAAAGCAGAGCTGAGGCCTATGAATAGAAGTCTGACATGGGTGTCTCTTGCCACGCGCCGGGAGTTTCCCAACAAGCCATGGCCAAGACCACCAGTCGGCCCGACTCGCCCACTGCAGACTCCAAACTCGGCCCTGAACCACCACCAATGACGGGACCCGCACCGCTGAGAGCGGGGAGTGACCCACAAACAACAGCTGAGAGAGTAGGGGGACTGCCGAGAGCGAGGTGGACCGTCGAGAGCGTTAGGGGACCCACGCTGCCGAGAACGAGGAGGGCTGCTGAGAACAAAGGGGCTGCCTGCTGCCACGTGCGGCGACAGACAGACGATAGGATTGTTTGGTGAAATTTTGTAACTTTGTCAGCGCCAGAAACGTGGTAACCTGCCTCGAGGTCTGCTGTATGATTTTACCAGGTTGTATGCAAAACAAAGAATTTCACTGTACCTAAGTGCTACACCTATTGCTGTTTGTGGGTTTTTTTGGATGAGAATGAACAATGGTATGATTAGTATCATTGATTCATTGAATCATTATCCAGATGTTCCAGGGATCAGTATAAATGCCCCTGTCCCACTTAGGAAACCTGAACGGAAACCTCTGGAGACTTTGCGCCCCACCCTAGGTTTCCGTGCGGTTCCCGGAGGTTCCCTGAGGTTTTTGTCAGTCTCCCTACCTGCTTCCACTACCTGCAACCTCCGGCAACCACCTGCAACCTCCGGGAACCGCACGGAAACCTTGGGTGGGGCGCAAAGTCTCCAGAGGTTTCCGTTCAGGTTTCCTAAGTGGGACAGGGGCATAAGGCTAGGAAGATGACATTATCTGTGATCCTGTTGTGGCGGTAGGTGAACTGCAGTGTCTCAAGGCTGCTTTTATTTTTAACCAAAAATAAATGCAATCATTTATTACAAGAATAATATGTACAACACAAAACAATACCAACAAACCCACCACCATAGTACAACGTAAAACAAATATTTGTAAATATCAAATATAATGATTATTAAACTACTATGTTATAATCCTTGTCAAGGATACATTCCAACCCCTGTCATGCCCGGCAGTCCCGGAAATTCCCCAGGGTTCCCGTGGAGAGCCCGTAATCCCTCTCTAAAACCATCCGGGAGCAGACGTAAACCACTCGGGAGCCAGGCCTGGGAGCAACCCAACCAGGACATCTTCAGTTTCGAAGACCTCATTGAAACTTACAGAATAATTAAAGGCACAGATAGAGTGGATGTGGAAAGGATGTTTCCGCTGGTGGGAGAGTCTAGGACCAGAGGTCAGCCTCAGAATTAAAGGGCGCTCTTTTTTTTTTTTTAAAGGTGAGGAGGAACTTCTTTAGTCCGAGGGTAGTTAATCTGTGGAACTCATTGCCGCAGAGGGCTGTGGAGGCTAAGTCAGTGGATATTTTTAAGGCAAAGATAGACAACTTCTTGATTAGAATGGGTGTCAAAGGTTGTGAGGAGAAGGTAGGTAAATGGGATTTAGTTTAGAGATAAAATGCGGAAACAGGCACTACGGCCCCACTGGGTCCGAGCAGACCAGCAATCCCTGCATATTAACACTATCCTACACACACCAGGGACAACATTTACATTTACCAAGCCAATTTACCTACATACCTGTAGGTCTTTGGAGTGTGGGAGGAAACAGAAGATCTCGGAGAAAACTCATGCAGGCCACGGGGAGAAACCAGGTCTCCGCTGCTGCGAGCACTGTAAGGCAGCAACTCTACTACTGTGCCACCATGCCGCCCCAAGGGTAGAGGTCCGCCATGATTGAATGGCAGAGTAGACTTGATGGGCTGAATGGCATAATTCTACTCATATAACTTGCGAACCTGTGGATACCTCAGAATGGAGTAGAGAGAGATTAAAGATGTCCGTGAATACTCCTGCTAGTTGGTCCCCACAGTTTCTAAAGACATGGCCAGGGACTCTGTCCGGGCCAGTTGCTTTCCATGGGTTCACCCTCAGGAAGGCTGACCTAACTTTTGCAACAGTGACTCTGGGAAGTGGCACACACAAGTCTGATGGGACAGATGTCTTCGCACCATTGGGCCTTCTGTTCAAATGGATCAAAGAAAGCATTATGTTGGAGCGGTGCGGTGGTGCAGCAGTAGAGTTGTTGCCTTATAGTGCCAGAGATCCAGGTTCGATCTTGACTCCCGGTGCTTGGCTGTACGGAGTTTGTACATTCTCTCTGTGACCTGCGTAGGTTTTCTCCAGGATCGTCGGTTTCCTCCCACACTGGAAACGCTTTCAGGTTTGTAGGTTAATCGGCTTGGTATAATTGTAAATTGTCCCTAGCATTGTGCTAGCATTGTGCTAGTGTATGGGGATCACTGGTCAGCGTAGATTCAATGGACCGAAGGGCCTGTTTCCATGCTGTATCTCTAAACTAAACTAAATAGTTCATAAGGTCATAAGTGGTAGGAGCAAAATTAGGCCATTTGGCCCATCAAATCTACACCGCCATTCAATCATGGCTGATCTCTCTCTTCCTCCTAACCCAATTCTCCTGCCTTCTCCCCATAACCCTTGACACCTGTACTAATCAAGAATCTATCTAAGAGATAGATAGATTCTTGATTAGTACAGGTGTCAAGGGTTATGGGGAGTACGCAGGAGAATTGGGTTAGGAGGAAGAGAGAGATTAATATTAGATTAGATTAGAGCCTTAAAAATATCCATTGACTTGGCCTCCACAGCCTTCTGTGGCAAATAATTCCACATTCACCACCCTCTGACTAAAGAAATTCCTCCTCATTTCCTTCTTAAAGGAACGTCCTTTAATTCAGTTGCCATGACCTTTAGTCCTAGATTCTCCCACTAGTGGAAACATCCTCTCCATATGCACTCTATCCAAGCCTTTCACTATTCGGTAAGTTTCAATGAGATCCACCCTCATCCTTCTAAACTCCAGCAAGTACAAGCCTAGTAGCGTCAAATGCTCATCATATGTTAACCCACTCATTGCTGGGCACATTCTTGTAAACTTCCTCTGGACCCTCTCCAGAGCCAGTACATCCTTCCTCAGATATGCCTCACTTCACTTTGCGGCCAGTTACAGTATTCAGAGCTTGCCACATTCTGCGGGTGTTTGAATGATTATACTGGGACTTAAGTTTGTCCCGTTCTTGTCTCTTGGCATTCTTGATGGCTCTGCGAAGATGATAGCGAGCTTCCTTGTACCTCTCTGGACCGTATGACTTGTACGCAGTGGACCTGGCTTTCACCTGTGAATGTACTTCATCCATGGTTTCTAGTTGGGGAACACTCGGATTGCCTTGATCGGCACACACTCCTCGACACACTTACTGATGAAGTCGGTCACGGCAGTCACTCAGGTTGGCTGCAGAATCCCTGAATATAGACCAGTCCACTGATTCAAAGTAGTTGTGTTGGATGTCATCCATGTCCGACAACCAGCAATGAACAACTCTCGCTACCAGATCCTCCTGCTTCAGTTTTTATTTGTAGATAGGGAGCAGAAGCACAGTTAGATGATCAGATTTACTGAAATGTGGCTGAGGAACAGAGCAATAGGTGTTTTTTGTTAATGTGTAGTAGTGTTTGAGAGCGTTATGGCCTCCTTTGGGACAAAGACATGCTGATCTTTGTACTTTGGTAGTAAGCCCCTAACATTGGCTTGATTAAAGTCTCCAGCTACAACAACCAGCGTTTTAGTGTGTTTGATTAGAAAACAGTCAATAGACAATAGGTGCAGGAGTAAGCCATTCGGCCCTTCAATGTGATCATGGCTGATCATCCCCAATCAGTACCCCGTTCCTGCCTTCTCCCCATATCCCCTGACTCCGCTATCTTTAAGAACCCTATCTAGCTCTCTCTTGAAAGTACCCATAGAACAGGCCTCCACCGCCCTCTGAGGCAGAGATCAAGTCTCAGAGGCAGAGTTAGAGTCCCACCGCCTCTAACCTGAATGGCATTCAGGTACATCAGGGGTGAGCCATGTCTCCATGAAACAGAGCACATAGCAGTCTCTCACTTTGCTAGGGTAAGTCAGTCTGGTATTAAGTTCATCCATCTTGTTTTCCATAGAGTGCACATTCGCCAGTAGTATGCTAGGGAGGGGGAGGGGCGGGGTCTCTTGTCAATCTTTTCCCATCTTACCTTAAACCGATACCGGAATAGGACTGTGACCACTCACTGATCACTGCTTCTATAAGATTACTCCTCTTTCTCCTACTTTCCACAGAAAAAAAGCCTAGACAGCCCAGCCTCTCCCTATAGCCCAGTCCCACGACTCCTGGTAACATTCTGGTAAATCCTCTTTGCACTCCTTCCATCTTAATAAGAAAAAAATACCCGAGGAAGGAATATAGTTTTGCAGCATTAAGGCATTCCAGTTCCAGATAAAAAGTCCAATGTCTGCAATGGCGTAGGTTGGAAAATCAGAACTGCATGCTCGCATTCAAAAGTCTATTAACAGTGGGGGAGTAGCTGCTCCTGAGTCTGGCAGTGCACACTTTCAAGCATTTCTACCTTCTGCCTGACAGGCGTAAGGAGAAAAGGGAATGACCGGGGTGAAAATGGTGCTGATTATGATGGCTGCTTTGTCAAGGCAGCGTGAGATGTAGATGGAGTTGTTTGTGGGGAGTCTGGACTGTGTGATGGATTGGTCTACATTCAGAACTCGCTGCGACTTTTGTGTCCTTGGGCAGAGCTATTTCCAAATCAAGCTGTGATGCAACCCTGTATGCTTTCCACAGTTTGCTTTCAAGCCAACCTGAGGGGCCTACTACAAAAGTAGTGTCAGCCTGTCTCTTGTCCCAACAGGGGCCAGAAAACCTCGACCAATGCTACACATCAATAAAATACACCTGCTGCTCTGTTTCTCAGCCACACTTCAGAAAATCTGATCACCTAGCTGTGCGTTTATTCCCTACAAACGATCAGAGCGTTCTTCTCAAATCACAAGATCACCTCTGTCAGTCTGACCTCCCGTCTCAAATGGGCTGCTCCCAAAAGTTGACCTCAGGAAGGAGATGAGGAGGAATTTCTTCAGTCAGATGGTGGTGAATCTGTGGAATTCTTTGTGGAGGCCAAGTCAGTGGATATATTTAAGGCAGAGATAGATAGATTCTTGATTAGTCTGGGTGTCAGAGGTTATGGGGGAGAAGGCAGTAGAATGGGGTGAGATAGATCAGCCATGATTGAATGACAGAGTAGACATGACGGGCCGAATGGCCTAATTCTGCTCATCTCACATGATCTTATGATCTTATCATCTTACAAACAAAAACAGAAGCATTTGTAGATGTTGCGAAGAGTCTTTGGAAACATCAGAGACTCCTGAGGAAGTAGTGGTGTTGGAATGATTTTTTGGCTGTAGCTTCAATATGGATAGTCCAGAACTGTTGGTAATATTTACACCCAGGAACAGGAAGCTTTCCTCTTCGGCACCTTTGCTGGCAATTGGGGCATGTAATCCACCACGTTTCCTGAAGTCAATAACTATCTCCTTTGCCTTGCTGCCATTGAAGGACAGGTTACTATCCTGACACTATATTACTAACTATCTTCTTCCCATACACTGGCGAGGCTTTCAGGCATGAATGTTAGTCCATGGATTAGCTAGCACCATGTCAGCTGGGAGCTTGTCGTCTGAGGAGATGAGGACAGGAGCATGCTTTGATCATATTCAGCCTCAGATTATGGCCTGGTATTACTTTGGGAAGCTTCTGAAACACTGTAACCAGAGCTCTGGAATACCACACCTTGTTGTTTAGGGTGACCAGAGCTCAATCGAAGTCGCAAAGCACTGAGTCAAATCTGGACAACAGCAGAGGGGACTTTTACGAAAATGCACAGATAAACTGTGATTAGATTTTAAAAGTATCGGGACTTTGTTTATGGACATGCTTTTGTTGATGGACATGCTGTTTAACTGTTTTAGATTCTCCAGTATTAGAACTGCCTCTAATTAGCCACATTTCTCAGAGACTTGAGATGTGTGAAATGGAAATATCACTGATGCATCACTGAAGACACTGGCACTAAGGCATTTTGTCAGCATGCAAGCCAATGGTGAAACAAATACAGTGTTCCATCAATCAAATCTCTTCGGCTACATGTGAAGTCAGCCGGGACCATTCTGGGAATCTGCTGGAGAAGAGAATCAGTTCAGTCAGCTTACTTTGGGATTTGTCAGCTCTAGATTTTAATTTCCCTCATATGGTCATATGGATGTTTTTAGAAAACTAATATTAGACTTGGCCAAGCTGGTCTTTCTGTCCATATTTTTTTAGAATGTTTATAGTTTTAGTTACAGGGTCGGTTCCAGGTTTCATTATCTGGGGATGAGATCATGTCAAGTTCAATGCATTATGTATTCCAGTGCCTAAAGATAGTGTATTAAAGAGATTGCTGCCTTTGCCTGAGAACGTATGAAGAGGAGTTGCTGGGAATGAGTCACTTTTCTTCCCATTTAAGGCCAGATAATATTATAGTAAATAAGGCAGAATGTGAAATCAGATATTGCCATGGTTGAGTGAACATTCCCCCATGATTGAAAGTACCTGAAAAGAAAGCTGTGTAGCGGCACCTTGTGGTTAAGCTATGGTATGCAGAACCCTCGTCAGAAGTCAGGACTGTCACGTGACATGGTTTTTTCGTAGGGTTTTGAGTTAGGTGTGTTCAGTCAGCTAGTGCTCTTTGCAACGACGACAACTTAAAACCGTTTCTCTCGACTAAGTGCACGTGTATTTCAAATGCCGTTTTGTTAATAAAACTATTTGCTCTACCCGCTTTCTTTCGCTACAATGTGCTTTGCATCATTCCATAAACAAAGTACTGGAGGAACTCAGTGGGTCAAATAGTATTTGTGGAGGGGAATGGATAGATGCTGTTTGGAATCAGGACCCTCCTTCAGCTTTACCTGTTAATGAAAAGATTCCTAACAGCATTAAGGTACAGAAGAATCTTGTGGTCTGCCCATAGCTCCCTGAAAGTGAAAACACAAGTAGATAGAATGATTAAGAAGGCACATGGTATGCTTGCCTTCATGGATTGGGCGTTCAGTATAAGAGTCAAGAAGTCATGATGCAGCTGAAGAAGGGTCTCGACCTGAAACGTCACCCATTCCTTCCTCCAGAGATGCTGCCTGTCCCGCTGAGTTACTCCAGCTTTTTGTGTCTACCTGCAGCTTTACATTACTTTAGCTAGGCTGCAAATGAGGCATGGCATACAGTTCTGGTTGCCCTATTACAGGATGTAGAGGCTTTGGCGTGAATGCAGAAGAGGTTTACCAGAATGCTGAATAATGGGAATCAAGGGGAGGGCAGATGAATTAAATAAGTATGTTGCATCATCTTTACAATAAAGCAACATTAGTAAAATTCTCAAAATAGTTCATAATTGGGAATTGGAAGGGAGGGAGGAGCTCAGGAAAATTCCAATCATGAGAGCAGTGATACTGAGCAAATTGTTGGTGATGCAGCTGACAGTTGCCCCGGTCCCGATCAACTTCATCCCAGGGTCTTCTTAGAAGTGGCTGGTTAGATAATGAAAGCATTGTTTTTACTGTTCCAATTCCCCTTGGATTGGAAAATTGCATATCTAGCTTCAGGTCAACTAATTACAGGGCAGTTAGCTTTACACCAGTCAACTGTAAAATGTTGGATGCTGTAATTAAAGACTTCGTAGCGGGGTGTTAAGAAAAATTCAAGGCGATCAAGCAAAGTTAATATGGTTTTGTGAAATTGAAATCACATTTGACCAAGTTACAGGAGCTTCCTAAAGATGTAAGATGTATGTGGATCAAGGGGAACTGATAGATGTACTATTTTTAGATTTCCATTGGTACTTGACAAGGTTCTATGTCAAAGGTTATTACAAAAATTAAACGCTCATGGTGCTAGAGGTAACTGTGGCCTGGATAGGAGATTGCCTGGTGAGAAATAGAGAGTTAGTGCCCATGGGTCTTTTAGTGGTTGGCAAGATCTAATAAGTAGTGTGCTGCAGGGAACTGCGCTGGGGGCTTCAATTTATAAATGACGACTTCATGCAAAATGTAAAAAGGTTTGGTTGGTAAATTTGCCAATGACACAAGGAGAGTCATACAGCACAGAAATAGAGTCTTTGACCCATGCTGACCATTTACCCACATTTGATATATATCCCTCTAAACTTTTTCTATGCATGTACCTGTCCAAATGTTTTTAAATGATGCTCTGCAAGTTCGTTCCATACAAGTACCACCCTCCATGTGAGAAAGTTGCCCCCTCAGTTTCCTATTAAATCTTTTTCCTATCACCATTAACCTATGCCCTCTGGTTCTTGATTCCCTTAGCTTGGGAAAAGGATCACCACTCAGCCTCCTGTGCAACATGGAATAAAGTCCTAACTTGCCCAAACTCTCCCTATAGTTCAGGCCTATTAGTCCTGGCAACATTCTTGTAAAACTCTGCACATTTTCCATCTTGATGGTATATTTCCTATAGCAGGATGACCAAAACTGAACACAATACTCCAAGTGTAGCCTCACCAATGTCTTGTACAACTGTAACATAATGTCCCAACTTCTATACTCAATTCCCTGACTGATGAAGGCCAATATGCCAAAACCCTTCTTTACCATCCTATCTACCTGTGATACCACTTTCAGGGAACAATTTACTTTGTGTCATAGAGTCATACAGTGTGGAACAGGCCCGTCAGCCCAACTTGCCCACGCTGACCAACATGCCTCCTCCCACCTGCCTGTGTTTGACCCATATTCTTCTAAACCTATCCTACCCATGTACCATTCAAATATATTTTATATGTTATGATAATACCTTCCTCAACGACCTCCTCTGGCAACTCATTTTGTATACCCACCACACTTTGTGTAAAAAAAATAGGTGCCCCTCAGATTCCTTTTAAATCTTCCTCCCTGAAAACTGAATGCAAACATAGGAAGGTTCTGCTTTATTTATGCAAAGCATTGGTGAGATCTCTTCTGGAGTTTCGTGGACCGCATTTAATGGATGTTAATCTGTTGGAAGTGGTGCAGAGGTGATTATTAGACTATTATGTGGAATAGGCAGGTATAAGAAAAGGATGGACAGGCTAGGCATATCCACTGGATCTTAGAAGAAAGTGTTCATTTCATCCCTCTCTGGGTCAACTGATGTGACAAGCAAAACAATTCTCAAACTAAAGTTTAGTATAACTCAGATTTTCTTAATGCGCCAATTATTTAAACAATTACCTCACATTGATTTCACTGTTTTAACTTGCAACTCTACATCACACAACTCACAGTTTGAACTCTGATACTGCCCGTGTGAGAAGAACTGGCCAGTTCACTTTGATGGGCTCTCGTTCTGAATTCCAACATCAGTGTCCTCCCTGTGTGATAGTTGTTCTCGGGTTGTTGCTGCAAACATGTTCAACCTTCAAAATTATCTCCTGACCTTCCAAAAAGCTTTGGAACATACTACTTCCATGAATCCAATTGAAATATTTACTTCGATATACAGAATTGTTCTGCCGACCTGCCAGGTGAGGGAGGTTCTTGCCTTTCTGCTCATCCCTGGAGAGCTGACCAGTTTATTAACTCAATGGAGCATTTATCCCTCAGTTTCAAGGTGAAGGCACACTGTGGGGTCTTCTTTCACTTCTGGTTCCGCGGTTCCTCCTAAGGAGATCACAGACTCCCAACTCCTGGAGCCTTTATTCAGGTGTTGAGTAAACAAAACACATTTGCTTCCTTTGTTTTCTTGTCTACCCTTCATTTAGTCATCTGTATGTCCCCAGAAGTCAAATGTCTTGTAACAGCACGTGTCTTGTCTATACAGCTGTCAGATTCACATGTTTCCTCTAGTGATAGGCTCTGGGATCACTGATTAGAAATAAGGGGCCATCCATTTAAGGCAGAGGTGAAAGATGAAATTCTCTCTTTCAAGGACCATTCCTCTAAAGGCGGTGAAAACAGCGTGAATATTGTTAACGTCGAAGTAGATAGATTCTCGATATTGGTATTGATTTATTATTGTCACGTGTACCGAGATGCAGTGAAAAACTTTGTTCCAATCCAGACCAATTATATCAAACATGAGTACAATCAAACCATATACTAGAAAAACAAGCAGTGCAAAGCGAAATATAAACAGAATGCAGAAAATAGTATTTCAGCCACGGAGAAAGTGCAGATTAAAAAAAGTGCAAGGGCTGCAAAGATAGATTGGGAATACTTCCCAAGCATATGGGAGCACCGCTCAAGAGTCTGATAACAGCGGGGAAGAAGCTATTCTTGGATCTGCAGTTCCTTCCTGCACAATATATTTGGGTTGTTGGTTGAGTAATGAATATTGCCTGGGAATCAGAGAGAAACTCCTTGACCATTTTTAGAAATAGTGTGTTTGGATGTTTTATATTCACCTGATAGGGCACCAGCTCATCAACAGGCTGGCACTTTAGAGAGCACAGCACAGCACACACGCAGCGCTGCTTTGAAGTGCGGGCCTGCTCTGTGTGCTTTGGTCTCTGGCTGAGAGGTGCGAATGCAGCAACAGAAAACTTTGGCTGACAGCAGCTGTGAAGCTAGTTCACCAGCTGTAAGCCCTCAATTCCTTCTGCTGCACCATTAGGCTATCAAGGTCAGAAACAAGCAAGCAGAACGTATCTGGCTCTATTTCTTTTACTGGCAGTATACTATGTGTTCTGTTGTGAATATTGTATTTGAACCAACTCAGTACGTCTTACACCCATTTTCCATCTGAAAGACTGATCTTTCACTTTGTTCTCAACTTTTCCCAGCACAGCTGTGCCACACCAGTGCTGTGGTTATTCAGAAGTGATGCTGCTTTGGCCAGTGGGGCGATTTTGAAAGATGAATGTTAGAGGTATCTTTGGAAGCACTTAAATATTGTTTCATTTGTTTCTGGGAAATGAATTGTTTTCCTTCTGCAATGTAAGCAGTTGGATTAATGAATAAATGTACTTTCCCCAATCAATACTTTCAGGAGTAAATATCTATCAAAGGGAAGTAGAGGCTCTTGAAAATTAAAACAAAAATGCTGTAAAATTGGAAACATAGACCATTGGCAGATCTGGGAAGGGAAACAATGTTTTAGATTCAACTGGGAAAGCAAGAAAAAATTGGTAGTTGCAGAGAAGGTGAAGGAATGAGAAAAGGAATTAGAAAAATAATAATTGCTAGATTGAGGCTAGGGTTGCTGTGAGGTTGGGTTATTATTGGGGAAGTTGAGGAAAAATGTATTAATTTAGAGTTGAGGAAAAATGTAATGTGTTGTAAATAACAGGTCAGGGTGTGCTAATGAAGTGCGGGAGAAAAATGTAGCCAAATCACAAACTGAGATGGAACAGTGGTGCAGCAGTAGAGTTGCTGTCTTGCTGTGCCAGAGACCCAGACCCGGATATGGCCGCTGTCTGCATGGAGCTTGTACGTTCTCTCTGCGACCATATAGATTTTCTCCGGGTGCTCCAATTTCTTCCCACATTCGAAAGACATGCAGGTGTGTAAGTTAATTGGCTTCTGTAAATTGCTACTAGTTTTTAGGATGTGACACTGAGATAATAACATACAACTAGTGTACGGGTGATTACTGGTCAGTGTGGACACGGTGGGCCGAAGGACCTGTTTCCATGCTGTTTGTCTAAACTAAACTAAATTAATTGTTCCGTTTCTGTATCATTTCCTGGCTTTCTGTCTAGCGACTTTTAAAGAGTAAAATAAAAAGAAAGAAGGGATAAATGAAGAAATGTGGCAGGTCTGTGAGCATCTTAAAAAGGTATAAAGGTAGTCTTTGTTTTGGATGCTAACCTCTGAGACTCTACACTGGGAGATGAGAGTGAATCTGGACTTCACCCACAAACTCACAAGTTAACCTGTGAAAGACAGCAGGTATTGACGGAACCATTACTAGAGCACTGACAAAATTCTGGTGCAGGAAGAGGGGAAATTACCCAGCAATTATAGTGGGGGGGGGGGGGGGGGCTTTGTTGCGAGGTGTCCAAGTACGGAGGTAGTTCACAAGGGTACCAAAGAAGCTGGAGGTACTAACTCGAATGATGGTTCACTATGTAGGGTTGACATAGGGTTGTAGTGATCACATAATCAGCTATAATTTGAGATGCAATAAAAAATGGAAAGAACGTGTCATTATAAATTTAAAACATGTTTTGCCAAGCAAAATTATTGCTTGATAGATGGAACAATGCAGTTGAAGCCTGCCTACGCTAACTCTCAAAATAAGACATCCGTTAACACATTGGGACTTCATTGTGGGACGTAGGAAAATGGGACAGAAATTATGGTGAGATATTTTGGTAAATCAAAGGGCTTTGCAGGAGTAGCAGAGTTGCAGTAATGGAGAAATTGTAGTTGGCCTCTCGTAGGCATGGGTAGACAAATGAACAAGGGTATTAGGAAACATTTGAAACCGGTCCATTAGTCGATGTGTTGTGTTGCTAGCAAGCAGAAATGTAGGGCTGTGTCTAGTGCTGTGTAAGTGACCAGAGGGCAGCAGAACTACCGCTGAGAAGAGATAACTGGCAAGATGGGACTGATATAAGGTTTCATTACATCATTTGATCCGACCAGTGAAGAGGCTGAAACACAGATTAATTCCCTTGGCTCTGCTACTCTCTCTCTCCAGGTCTCTCCGCTCCTATTAAATGATGCAGCAGGCACAAGGGACTGAATGGCCAATTCCTGCTTCTATTTTCTAGGTCCTTCCCCCAGCTCCAGTCTTCTGTCTAATCCTACCCCAGGAGATGTGATATAGTGATGATTACATTAACAATTATTATTACTAATACTAATTATTATGTAATTGGATTACACTACTGGTAATTAGTAATTACTAATGATTATATTAGTTGCTTTGCAATCTTGTATCCTCTTTTCTATACATTAGTCTTTAAACATGGTTAAGCAGATTATTGATAATTTTAGCGTCATGAAGCTTATTTTTAGTTAATCTGGATATTTCCAGTTTTTACATTTAATTGGGATTTTTTGCCTTTGTCAAACAATCATTCTTCAGGATTTTTCCTTCAGTGGCGAGTTTCAATGTCCTCACTTTTTTGGTATTACGTCTGGGATTATTAACCACCAGACTAAGTGGGGCCCATTGGGTCCCTGTCACATGGGAGGTCTGGTCCCCCAACGCAACCCGTTCCCCAACGCAATTTTCCAGCACTCACCTGTTCCCCCAACGCAACCCGTACCCCCAATGCATTATTCCACCACTCACCCATAGCCCCCAACTGCGCAGGCGCGGCTCATTTCCCCTCACCCCCAGCACTCCCTCCCCCTCTTCTTTCCCCTCTCTTCCTATTCTCCCCCAATCCCTCCCTCACCTCTCCCTCCCTCAGTCACTCCCTTCTTTCCTCCATAACTCCCCTCCCTACCCCTTTCCTATCCCTCTATCCCCCACCTCCCCCACTCCTCTCCATCCCCCTCCCTCCTCACCTCTCCCTCTTTGCCCCATCTCCCTCCCTTCTCCCTCCTCTTTCTCAATCCTCCCCACTCTCCCTCCTCATCTCCCCAGGATCTCAAGGTTGCCGCTCCTCTCCCACCTTGCATGCCCGGAGCAGCAGCAGCCGTTGGCCTCAGAGCCAAGCTCAGCGCCCAGGCCTCGGATCCTCGGCGCGGCCTCAGCCTGCCCCCGGGGTCGGCCGCCGCCTTCCTCAGCGCCCAGGCCCTGGATCGTCGGCATGGGCTCTCCCTGCCCCAGGAGCCGGAGCCAACTGCCGCCGCCAGCCTCAGCGCCAAGGCGGCGGATCCCCGCGGGCCCGGAGCAGCAGCAAAATGCTGTTTTTAAAATCTTACCTGTGTCGCCTGTGTGAAAAAAAGATGGCGATCTCAAATCGGGACACGCCACAACTGTGCAGGCCCGGCTGAGGACAGGTCAGGTACCCTTTGTGACGCCGGTAAAGACGCGCTTGGGAACTCTCCCCCAAATGCGCATGCTCGGGTGGGAGCGCTATTTAAATTCTTTTTTAAACCTTAATAACTTTTAAAATATATCATCGATCTGAACAAAACTTGTTTCATTTACAGCACAGGACATGGTGAGTAGGGTGGGCCAAGAATTGTAGTGCTATCGTGTAACGTGTTTGTGCAAATAAAGAAATAACGCAAACCTGTAGATAACAAGATGAGAGTCTTCAGTCATAGACTAGACTAAGTGGGACCCGTTGGGTCCCATGTTCACACGGGAGGGCTGGTCCCCCAGCGCAATATTCCACCTCTCCACCGATTCCAATATGGGTGGAGGGGGGAAGGGGGGGGGGCCCTTTCTGCACACACACA
Organism: Amblyraja radiata; assembly: GCF_010909765.2. Classification (NCBI taxonomy): domain Eukaryota; kingdom Metazoa; phylum Chordata; class Chondrichthyes; order Rajiformes; family Rajidae; genus Amblyraja; species Amblyraja radiata. The sequence goes on from NC_045973.1 coordinate 24,567,319, forward strand.
CACACACACACACACACACACACACACACACACACACACACACACACACACACACACACACACACACACACACACACACACACACACCTCTCTACCTCCCCCCCTCTCTACCCCCCATCTCTACCTCCCCCCCCTCTCTACCTCCACCTCCTCCCTCTCTCCACCTCCTCCACCTCCCCCTCTCCACCTCCCCCCCTCCACCTCTCCACCTCCCCCCCTCCACCTCCCCCCCTCCACCTCCCCCCCTCCACCTCCCCCCCTCTCTACCTCCCCCCTCTCTACCTCCCCCCCTCTCTACCTCCCCCCCTCTCTACCTCCCCCCCTCTCTACCTCCCCCCCTCTCTACCTCCCCCCCTCTCTACCTCCCCCCCTCTCTACCTCCCCCCCTCTCTACCTCCCCCCCTCTCTACCTCCCCCCCTCTCTACCTCCCCCCCTCTCTACCTCCCCCCCCCTCTCTACCCCCCCCTCTCTACCTCCCCCCTCTCTCTACCTCCCCCCTCTCTCTACCTTCCCCCTCTATCTCCCCACCCCTCTCTATCCCCCTCCCTCTCTACCCCCCCTCTCTGCCCCCCTCCCTCTCTACCACCCCTCCTCTCTCTACCCCCCCCCCCCCTCCCTCTCTGGAGATTGAAGAGGGATTGAAGAGGGAGGGTGAAGTGGAGGAGGAGAGAGTGCTGGGGGATGAGGAGAAATAAGTCCCGTCTGTGCAGTTGGAGGCTACGCATGAGTGGTGCAATATTGCGTTGGAGGAACAGCTTGCGTTGGGGGAACGGGTGAGTGGTGGAATCTTGCATTGGGGAGCAGACCCAACGGGTCTGCACTTTGTCTAGTGTGTATATATACCGCATCCACATTGTAGACGGAACACCACATCCTGAGGTGTTCCCTCTGCAATGTTATCCGCTTGAAATAAATATACGCGTCTCTGATGCAACAAGCGTGGGAGAAATTTTAGATGAAAGAATTTGTACAGTCATACACTTTAATCATTTCAGGATTAATGTAAATATATTCAAGCAAATCCCAAATTGCTCTTATTTCCGAAGTGCTATTTTTAATATCAATCTTTCTCATTGCATATTTCCACAATACAATATGCGTTACGTGTTACAAGGGAACAGGTTCAACTATCTGACGTAGAAAAGAAAAAGGCTCACTCGTCTGTTTAGTTACAAATCAGATTTATTAGCAAGAGAGAGAACAAAAACAAAACTTGTCTTGGTATACATAGGATCCGTTTTACAGCAGCACACCTCTTTCTCTCCCTGCCTCCGTCCATGGCGCTGATCATGACTCAGCCCGTCAGTGAACCCCTCTCGTACTTGTACTGCCTCATGGCTTACCTGCGCCAGCCTTTATACACGCAGAAATCAGACGTTGAAATAATCACCGTAAAGTCCTGGCCAATGGCACCGCCCCCGCTACTGGCTGCTGACTGGCGCATAAAGCAAGACACACAGCACAACAGACTTGGCGCACAAAGGTTTAATCAGAGTGCTGTCAGCTTAGCGCGTGGGGATTTAAACAAAGCGCTATCGGCTGCAGCGCTATGGCCTTTACATATAATGCTACCGGCCACAACGTTATGGGCTTTACATATAACGCTACTGGCCACAGCACTATGGGTCACAGACTGGGCAAAATTCTCGGATAACATTCCACCCCTCGAACAATCTGGTTACCGTTGCATCCAGCCTGCAGGCATTACCTCATTACATCTGATCCGCAGGTGTTACCTCGTTACAATACAATACAATACAATACAATACAATTTTATTTGTCATTTGAACCCCAAGGGGTTCAAACAAAATGTTGTTTCTGCAGTCATACACACAAAAAAGAACCAAGACACAACACAATTTACACAAACATCCATCACAGCGCATCTCCTCCTTGCTGTGATGGAAGGCAAAAACGTATCTCTCCCCTGCACTTCCCATTCCCCTCCCGATGTCAGAGTCAAAGTCAAAGTCCCCGGTGGGCGATGGCAATTGTCCCGCGGCCATTAACGCCGCGCCGGGTGATGCAAGGCCACGCACCGGGTCTTGGTGTTGGAGCCCTGGGCGGGCGCTGGCAAAGTCCCGCAGCCATTCCAAGCCGCGCGGGGCGGTGATGTAAGGCCCCGCTCCAGGAACTCTTCAACCCCGCAACTCGGGCGGGTGAAGTCGCCGTTGGGGAAGCCCCGAAAAGCGGTCTCCCAGCAGGGATCCGCGGGCTCCCGGTGTTCCCGTCTGCCAGACCTGCGGTAAGCCTCCGAATCCCCGGGGTCGGGTCGCAGCAGCGCGCCACCACCGCTCCTCCCGCTCCCAATTCGGCCAGCTGCATGATGGTGAGTAGATCCGCCGGCTCCGCGACTGGAGCCCCAGGTCGTTCCTGCTGGAGGCCGCTCCACGGTGCAGCCCCAACGACAATGGAGACCCGACAGTGAAAAGGTCGGGTTCTCCGTGCAGGGGATAGATTTTTTTAAGTTTTCCCCGCCCCCCACACACATACCCACACACATACACAAAAAAATAATAAAAACTACATTCAAACGAGACAGAAAATAACAAAATACAGACGGACTGCAGAGGCCGCTGCAACGTGAGTCGCGCCGCCAACCAATTACATCTGATCCGCAGGTGTTACCTCGTTACATCTGGCCCACAGGTTGTAGTAAAGTCCCCGCAGTCTAGATGCCAATCCGCACATACAACATCGTAATATTATGGCCAACAAGATTGTCCCAATGGTCAGTCCCCAGTGCACCACTTGTCTACCAGCCTCCAAACATCCTAAAAGGCCACCATCCTCCCGAGGGATTGTAGTCGTGGTATTGTTCTCTGACCCTTTGAATCTTCTCCATGGCTTCCTGGATGTGGTCAGCGAGGTTGGTGATGTTCTCTTTTACCCCACTCAGGGTCAAACTAGTCACTGAGTCTGTATGACCACGCATGGTATAAATTAGCTTGTTTTTTCGGAGGTCCCAACTCTTAATGCCATCATCAATACCACCAGAGAAAATCTGATCACTTGTGTCATTAAACGTTGCTGCCGGAACTTGGAACGTGATTTGAAATGTATGGGTTTCAGACGTCTTCTTAATGTCCCATAGCTTCCCTGTTTTGTCGTTGCTTCCTGTACAGACCAACTGTGGTCCCCGTCGGGCGGGATAACATGAATTCACAAAGGATGTGTGACCTTTAAGTCTCTTGATTCTTTCACCCGTTTCAATGTCCCACACTGCTACAGTTTTGTCTGTTGATGCTGGAGAAAGCATGCTGCCATCTGTGTTATAATGCAATTCCATCACTGCTCCACTGTTACCTTTCAATGTAGCATAATTATCGCAGTCGCCATATACATTACGAGTCGATCAAATCCTGCAGATGCCAGTGTTGATCCATTCAGGTGAAATTTACAACAATAAACCGCCCTCATGACTCGTTCCATTAGTGGAGCTTGAAGACTGGAGGTTTTTGGTACCGCCTGCTGCGGGCTCCGCTGTATTGAGGGCAGCAGCCCGTTGCGGGGGCGCTTGGCCTGCACCAGCGCCATATTGTTTGCTATTTCTTTTTACCAAACATTTTCTATTCTATTCATCAGATCCTGCCGACTACGCCAATTGTTACAAGGGAACAGGTTCAATGATCTGGCTAGTAGAAAAAGACTCACTCGATTGTTTAATTACAAATTAAATTTATTGGTGAGAGGGAACAAAAAAATACTTGTCTTGATATGCACGGGGTCCGTTTTACAGCAGCACACCTCCTTCTTTCCCTGCCTCCGTCCGCGGCGCTGGTCGCGATTCAGTCCGTCGGTGAACCCCTCTCGTACTTGAACTACCTTATGGCTTTGTACAAGCAGAAATCAGCTGTTGAAATAACCGCCGGTAAGTCCTGGCCAATAGCGCCGCTTCCAAATTCAAACTGCACCCAATGGCAGGGGACTGCATCCGACAAGCCCCCTCCCCCTTTGGGAAGAAAGCACTACCGGACGCAGACTGCGCATAGAGCAAAACACACAGCACTACAGACTTGGCGCTCAAAGGTTTAAATCGAGCGCTGTCAGCATAGCACGTGGGGATTTAAACAAAGTGCTGTCGGCTACAGCGCTATGGTCTTTAAATATAGCGCTACCTGCCACAGCGTTATGGGTCATAGACTGTTGGGGCAAATTTTCTTTCCTTGTGTGCCAACGTCTGATTATTACTAGTCTTCCAGACTGTCACTCATCTGCCCAGGGTGCAGAAAGACAGCAATGTTCATTGGTGGTGACCTCACGATGAATTGAGGTCATTCCCCTGTAGGAGACAAATGGTGTAAATGGAACGAAACATCTGCATATCTTCACAGTGATTGGTCCACAAAGTGCAACCATTTACAGGATGCCTGCTGCCAATTAGACATGTCGGCATGCAGCTGCACTGCTTGAGGTCAGGTAGGGTAAAAATGCTTTTCAAATGCGAATGAAGATGATCTTTTTGCAGCCCCTGTAATATTGGCAGGAATTTTCACTGCAGCTGCATGTTTTCCATTCTCCAGCTCTGCCCATTTGCACATTGCCTTCACTTCATGCATCCCAAAAATATCCTCTCTAGTTTCTGCCCAAATTTGGAAGCACAGAATTGTCTGATCATTGTCAAAGCTCTCAGCATGAAAATGTCATGCTAGATGTGTTAAGGTTATTGAATCCCAGTATTAGGATTGCCTCTCACATTAGGTTTCTCTTCTGATTTACTTAAAAATCACCCTATATGGGGACACTGTACTCATGGTTCCCATGGGAGATTCTTATTCAAATCGACATTCAAAGTCTTGGAGTTCGTTTGGTTCCATCATTTCACCAGTAAACATTGCAGTACAAAAGTTCACAGAAGCAACAGCATAAACCAGATAAATTCACCAAGTTCAAGTTCAAATTTATTTTTACGCGTGTGAGTATGGCGAGGAATAGTGCAATGAACAGTCTTGCTTGCAGGAACATTGTCGACAATCTTAATGAAAGCCCATCTTTAGAAGATTGAGGAGATTCGGTGAGTCAACAAATACTCGCTTGAACTTCTACAGGTGTGCATTAGAGAGCATATTGACTGGTGCATCACAGCCTGGTTCTGCAACTGAAATGCCCAGGAACAAAAGGGATAACAAAAAGTGGTGGACACTGCCCTGTCCAACACTGACCTCCCCACCATTGAAGGGATCTATAGGAGGCGCTGTCTCAAAAAGGCAGCCAGCATCTTCAAGGATGTCCACCACCCTGGCCACATACTCCTGCCATCGGGGGGAAAAAAGTAGAGGATTCTGACAAATGTGACCTCCAGGTTCAAGAACAGCTTCTTCCCAACAACTAGCAGACTGTTGAACACTATATATGGGTGAGAGGAGAGAGGGGGAGAGCAGAGCTACAGAAAATAGAGGTATGTATTTGAGAGCCCTGTTGACCATGGTTTAGGGGAAGCCTTCCATAAATATGTGATGTCAATTGTAATAGGGCAGCATTACAGATATTGCCATTGCCCTAGTACTCCAGTGACCCGGGTTCAATCCTGACCTTTGATACTGCCATTGTGGACTCTCCACGTTACTGAATGGGTCTCTCCTATGTGCTTTGGTTTCTTCCTACATACCAAAGATGTATGGGTTGATAGGATAGCTGGCTGCTGTAAATTACAGCTGGGAGGGAGATCAGGTGAATTAATGAGTATCTGAGAGAGAATGAGTTACAAGGAAATAAATGAGCAATGGGATGGAAGAGATTGTTCTGAGAACTAGCAGTGACCCCATGGGCCATTGCCTCTCACATCAGAAAGAAATTATTAAAAAATGAAGACTTTTTTTAACAGTTTTGAAAATAAGTTAATCAAAACAAAATCCACACCAATCCCTTTAATTTGAAATATAATTCAAAATGTTGCCAAATCTGAATAATACACCTTAAATGAAAATAGAAACAAGTCAAGTCAAGAGAGTTTATTGTCATGTGTCCCAGATAGGACAATGGAATTCTTGCTTGCTGCAGCACAATGGAATATTGTAAGCATAAATACGGAACAGTTCAGTGTGTCTAAATTGCATAGACCACACATATACACAAAAATAAACAGATAAAGTGCAATAGGCTGTTACAGTTCAGAGTTTGGTTATTGGCGAGTTTAATAGCCTGATGGCTGTGGGGAAGAAGCTGTACCTGGATGTGCCAGATTTCAGGCTCCTGTACCTTCTACCTGATGGTAACGGAGAGATGAGTGATGGTGTGGGTCCTTGATGATGTTGGCAGCCTTTTTGAGGCAGCGACTGCGATAGATCCCTTCGATGGTGGGGAGGTCAGAGCCGATGATGGATTGGGCAGTGGTTACAACTTTCTGCATTCTTTTCCGCTCCTGGACGCTCAAGTTGCAGAACCAAGCCACGATGCAGCCAGTCAACATGCTCTCTACTGTGCACCTGTAGAGGTTCGAGAGAGTCCTCCTTGACATACCGACTCTCCGTAATCTTCTCAGGAAGTAGAGAACTCCATAATTACATACAACTATTTCATATTTCAACACAACTTCAAATTATTGATCCCTGCACTGGGTTATGCACGCAGAATTGTGGCAATTGTGACATTTACAGATCTGGATGAGGGAATTGAAGGCAATATCTCCAAGTTTGCGGATGACACTAAGCTGGGGGGCAGTGTTAGCTGTGAGAAGGATGCTAGGAGACTGCAAGGTGACTTGGATAGGCTGGGTGAGTGGGCAAATGTTTGGCAGATGCAGTATAATGTGGATAAATGTGAGGTTATCCATTTTGGTGGCAAAAACAGGAAAGCAGACTATTATCTAAATGGTGGCCGACTAGGAAAAGGGGAGATGCAGCGAGACCTGGGTGTCATGGTACACCAGTCATTGAAAGTAGGCATGCAGGTGCAGCAGGCAGTGAAGAAAGCGAATGGTATGTTAGCTTTCATAGCAAAAGGATTTGAGTATAGGAGCAGGGAGGTTCAACTGCAGTTGTACAGGGTCTTGGTGAGACCACACCTGGAGTATTGCTTTTTTCACACAGAGAGTGGTGAATCTCTGGAACTCTCTGCCACAGAGGGTAGTCGAGGCCAGTTCATTGGCTATATTTAAGAGGGAGTTAGATGTGGCCCTTGTGGCTAAGGGGATCAGAGGGTATGGAGAGAAGGCAGGTACGGGATACTGAGTTGGATGATCAGCCATGATCATATTGAATGGCGGTGCAGGCTCGAAGGGCCGAATGGCCTACTCCTGCACCTAATTTCTATGTTTCTGTTTCTATAAACTATTGCTGAAATAAAAATTTTTAAATCATAAATTTGACTTAAAAGGGAAATTACGTTTCTGTATATACAATTACCAAACTTGAAATGGCACATGTTCACATAAAAGATTGTTGAGTAAACTGGTAAATACTTCAATTGTCAATGGCAGGATTACAGAGGATTAAACAGCTTTTTGTTCTGTGAACTTAATTAAAATAAACACAATAATAGACGATGCTCACTCCAAAAACAACATACAAGCTGTCATTCTAATTTGCATAGACACAAAAAGCTGGAGTAACTCAGTGGGACAGGCAGCATCTCTGGAGAGAAGGAATGGGTGACGCTTTGACCTATCTTGTGTCTATCTTCGGTTGAAACCAGCATCTGCAGTTCCTTCTTACACATTCTAATTTGCATTCTTCTTCACACAGAAACTGCAAAGTGCAATCACTGATTCCATTCTTAAATCTGAGACCGAACATGCTGAAAATACTTACACATTCTCAAAGCAATTTTCATGTTTGTGGTGGCTCATTTTCCTCGTTATTTGATAATATTATAATTATCAAGGTACTTCATTACATTATTTATCATGAAGGATCTTTAGCACATGTGAATCCCACATTATCACACATATTGTCACTTGCCAGCATTTTCAAAAATGCTAGTAATTTTTTTCTTATTATTTATTCAGGGGATGTGTGCTTCACAAACTGAGCCAGCATTTAATTGCCAATCCCTAATTGCCTAAGAGAAGGTGATTGTGAACTGCCCTCTTGAACTGCTGCAATTGCTAAGGTGCAGATTTACCCACATTAGTGCTGGGTGGGGTTGTTTCAGGATTTGATCCAGTGATAGTAATGGAAAGGTGATATATTTTCAAGTCAAAATTGTGTGCCCATTTACCCCATTACGAATCATGAACTAATTTTTACGTGCATTTTCTCTGTAGCTGTTGCATTATATTCCTCACTGCGTTCATGTTCTCTTGTGTACTACACATTGTATTCATGTATGGTACGATCTGCTGAGATAGTACGCAAAGTTTTTCCCCGTATCTCGGTACATGTGCCAATAATAAACTAATAACAATATCGAACTGGATACCATGTAAAACACGTCACAGGAATCATGACAGCCTTCTGTATGATTTGCCCCTTTCAGGGCACTACGACCATAATGCTACAGTCTGTACTGAGTCAGAAGAGGAAGAATGTCTCCAATCAGTGTCATAGAGTTATGCAGCACAGAAATGGGTCCTGAGGCTGCCCATGTCACAATTAAATTGTTTTCCTTCCAATATCCTTCCTGCAGCGCAGTTGTTCCTGACAACAATCAAGTGTGAGCAGTGACCATGATAGCTCAATTAATATCCAGAAAACAGGCACCGTTATAGTGTAGAACAGTCCAGTTAACATCTGCAAAGGCACCATTACACCGAGGAATTGTCTATCAATAAACATCACCTCAGCAAGCACCATTGCTGCACAGAATTGGCCATCATTAACGTCAAGGATTGTCACAATTTGAAATTGTGCATCATTTAATGTTAGTACAAATACTGTCACAATGCAGAGCCACACATAGAACCATAGAAAGCATTCTGGTGGGATGCATCACCGCTTGGCTTGGCAACTGCTCTGCCCAAGACCATGAGAAATTGCAGAGAGCTGTGGAAGTAGCCCAGTTCATTTCACTAACCTGCTCATGCCCATTAACTCCATCTGCACTTCAAGTAACCTCGGGAAAGCTGTGAGCATAATTAAAGACCACTCACACCCTGGTCACTCTCTCTTCTCTCTTCAAGTTGGCGATATGCAGAGTACTGCCCTGCCGACTACAAAATTCAGAAGGTTCTTCTCCCCTCTCCCATTAGTCAGAAGATATAAAAGCTAGAAAGCATGCACGGCCAGACTCAGGAACAGTTTTCTCCCCACTGTTATCAGACTACTGAACTGTCCTCCCGTATGCTAGTGTGTAGTCCTGATCTTCCAATCTACTTAATTGCAGGCCTTGGACTTTTTCCCTGTAACTGTACTACTGGACATATTATACTTCTATATAGCTTAATTGTACTCATGTATAGTATGATAAATAATAATAACCATCAGTGAGAATTATCTGGGCAATCATCACCACTGCAGATTTCCTTCGCTCCATAGATGCTGCTGCACCCATTGAGTTTCTCCAGCACCTTTGTTTACCACTGCAGATTTGTTCATTGGTGATCATCAGCTGGATAGGAATGGTCAAAAATTGAATCATCCATTGTTTAATAACTGGATTATAACTGTGAAAGTGCGGAATTGTCTCTGGGTGAACAACAGGACAAGCATTGCAACACTGTAGACTGTTCATGAATCAACACCAGCAGCATAAGAGGCCTGTAAACACAGTACAGATAGAAAAAACTTTTTTTTTTTTTAAATTCAATAAATTATAACCACCAATACTAGTGCAAAAAGCCCAAAGTCCTTAGTGCAACCGACAGTTAATAGTTTGTAGAGTCGCAGGTGTTTTTAGTGTTCCACAGCCTGCTGGTTGTTGGGAAGAATCTGTTATTGAACCTGAAGGTCATGGTTTCCAGACTCCTTTCTCTTCTGTCTGATGGTAGGAGTGAAATGAGAGTGTGGCCAGAGTGGTGGAGAGGTCTGTACCCATGTGTGATGCCACCAATTTTTGTAATCTCCTTCATTCCTGGAGTAACTCAACAGCTCAGGCAGCATCTGTGGACGGAACATATTGGGTCGGGACCTTCTTACTGATGTTTTGGTCCAGGCCCTTTGTTCATTTCGGGTTGGGACGAAACACTGCTTCTGCATTCCCACCAGAGATGCTGCCTGACCTGCTGAGTTACTCCAGCACTTTGTGTTCTGCTCTAGATCTCAGCATCTGCAGTTCCTCATGTCTCCATTTTATTGCTCCACTACGAAATGTCAAAATATGCCCACTTTGAAGAGCATCTCCTCCTCCCTCTGACGGGAGTTCTGTAAGACCCTCACTCACGGCTTCCCCTCTGTGATCCCTGCTGCTGTCCTGCTCTTCAACCATGTTCTCATTCAGGGGAGGATGAGTGCCAACCCGAAACATCTCCTACCCATTCCCTCCAGACGTGCTGCCTGATCTGCTGTTGCTCCAGCACTTTTATTCATGTCTCTTGTATTCTGGGGCAGCAGATCATCCTAAATCCCAAGGGACTGTCCAAGAAGATGACTAATGAATTGCTGCACTGATGAAGGCTCTTAATGAAGATGATATAAAGGTTCATAGCACTCTTTGCAGAATAACCTGAAATTTCATGGTCAACATTGACTATTGCATAATGCCCTTGCCCAGTCACTCAGCCAACATGTATCTCTCATCCAACATTTAAAACATACTTGGTTATTTATCTCATTACTATTTGTGGAACCATTGCCTTGGCTGTCACATTGTGTTTTGTAGGGCCACATTGTCTATGTTGTAATAATGACAACACTTCATATTGGCTGGGAAATGCTTTGAGATTTCCTGATGGCATAAATGATACTGCAGTAAATACAGTGTAATTTGTATGTACACATTTCTGTGCCTTGGACATTCTCTCAGGGTCGAGGATGACCAGAAGATGGAGAAGATGTTCTGTTTTCCGTGTACAGTTCTCATATGTTACCTTTTCTGACTGTCATTTGAATGCCCATCTCTTTATACTGGCATTTGTGTAACCCTTCAATTGATAACAATTGCAGCATGTAGCTGCTTTTGTCTGAGGTTATCTTCGCTGATGTTGGAGCCGACTACTCATTGTTTGAGTTGCTAATAATACTTCCTTACTGCTTGGAGCTGGCGGTCAAAGGCTTACAGGCTGACAGTGATTGAGACTCGTTATTAGACTGCTCATTGGGTACATGCAGGGAACAAAGTCGCGGATCTGGTTAAACTTGTGCCACATTGAAAGCAGGGTGTAAAACATTACCAGCACCAATTAATGTTCCTCTGTCGGAAGTCAGACAGGAGTGGAAATACCAATGTGAGTGGAATCTATTCTCAGAGAAGTGCATAATGCAGAGAAGTGCTTTCCACTCGCAGTGCTGTTTTCTGCATTGGGATGACAGCAACAGCCATTTAATGAAGACTGATTAAAGAAGGCTGTTTGCAATCAGAACAGCACACTCCCATGGCAAAGATGCACACCAGCGAGTTGATAAAGCCTGTAATTTAGAGCAATGTTAAGTAGCCATTATTTTGAAAACTACTCTCTGGAAAACTGCCCATCCTCAACATTTTCTCCCTCTCCACATTTCATATTGGGAGATTTCCCTGCAAAATGAAAGCTTATTCATTTAAAAACTGATAAACAGTTAAAATCAAAGTTTGTGTCATCACAGTTTGTTTTGTTTATATCTTAAAATGCCCAGGTTTGTGCAGGATGAATCAGTGGCTGCCTGAGGCAGTACATTTCCATTTAAAAGCAAAGTTGAGTTGCTTTGATTGCAGAGATGTGAAGCCTTCTTCATGTATTAGCCTCTAGCTCCTCAGCTATGCAACAAATCCAGTAAGTTTTGCTTTCGGAAATAGCTGACAAGTCACAATGTCAGGCAGAGTTATAGGAATAGTCCAGGCCATTCTTTCATACCTATTCTGCAGCATCACACACAGCAGGGAATGTCACTGGATGGATTCTTTGACACAATCATATCCTACCATTACAATTCATTGCAAATGATGTAAAACTTTCCCCAGTAATCTTCAAAAGTACTAATCAGGTTAGAAATGGAAAATGATTATATATGTAATACATATTTAAATGAACTTTCATTTCAATTTTCTGGTGTATTATTTAAGCTGTCAAATATTTTACCCCGGCTTCTTTTGAGGTTAGATTCATTCATCTCAAGGCACAATGGACATGAATCTTCACATGCAACTAGCATTGTAGGAAGTGGAGGAAACAGCTTCATTCACAACGCAGGGGCTTTTCTGACCTCAAAAAATCATTCAACTGTCAACCAACTGACAAACCTGCTGGAGAAACCTTAAATATGGCTTCACCCAGAAACTAGTCTTCTTGCAATCCATGATTATGACCAAATGTCAGGCAGCAGGGCCATTCTCAGTGCAGCCTCTTGTCAGGCAAGGCTGTGTCATTGTCTCAACACCTTTCTCCATCATTTTGTGACAGTCCTGCACTTCATTTCCAACAAACCTCCGAAAGGGGAGGAGCAAATCTATTGGGCTAATGGGAAATTGCTCAATCTTTACCATCCCCACTCCAGAACCATCGTCAACCCCATTAATATCATTGACTTGCATCAGGTGTACAATGGTTGTGCATGTGCATGTGCATGATCAGTGGGCAAGCTTTGAATCATCATCAGTTCATTCATTGAAGCATTTGAGAGAGTGGATTGTGGACAAATCATCTGGAAGGGTAAGATCCTCAACCAAAACCCCTGCTCTGCCACACCTTCTCCTGACAATAACTCTGCACAACAAGACCCTGGAAAACGCAGACTGCTCCCATTTCTCAGAATCCATCTCTCTGTGAAGACAGACATGGACAATGAAATTCATCATCACCTTCAGTGTACCAGGTCTGCCTTTAGGCAACTGAGAAAAAGGTTATTCACATATCAAGACCTCAATCTATCATAAAACATGTGTCAGCTCTGTGATTCAAGCTTCTAAGACACAGACCCCTGCAGCACACAGGTCAAGGCTTTGTAGAGATATCACATCGTCTGCTAAACCCTCATAGAGTTCATTGGCAGGTTAAGTGAACCACTGTTGATGTCTTCCATGAGCAGTGAAAAGAGCAGTGAAAAAGGTTATCCTGTTTGTAGCGTGGGAGAAATGTCCAGTTGTCTATGCAGGAAAAACCTTTGCAACACTACCCAATTGTGGGGTGGGAGCGGAGAGAGGATGAAAACTGCGTATCAGAAAGATTGAGAGCAAGCTAATTAGAAACAAAGTCTTGACAAATAAGACAAAGTATTGGAGACCTGGCAGAGAATAATTTCAGGGTCCGTGATGAAGTATCGGCTAATCAGAAAATTGCAAGCGATGTGATTGTGACATTAGTGCTAATGTTATGAGATTCCAAATCATGGCAAGAGACATTTTAATCTAATAAGAGCAAAGGCTGTATGCAGGCAGCACCATGAATAGATTTAATTATTATTGGTTGTGAAGAATCAGGTGCACTTCTCCCACGCAGTGATAACTCTATGAAATATTTGCATTAATTCATAAGTGTTGCCAATTATCCCTCAGATCTGACCCTGATATAATATTTAGAGCTTGTTAGTAGATGGGTGAAATGTAAATAAAATTTGTTCAAAACCGCAATCAGCAGATAAAATTGAGTTGAGATGCTCCAGTCAGAGGTCTCTCATCCTTGTTCACCCTTACCCTCCATGAGGATCTGTCACCTCAGACACTCACCCTCCCAGCGGATCTTCCCCTGAGGATCTATTCCCTGTCATCCTTCCCCTGACGTGAGGAACTGTCCCATGTTCTTCCTCATCCTCCCTGAGGAACTGACCCCACCCTCACCCCATCCTCTCCATGATTTATCCTCGCCCCTCCCTGAGAAGCTGTCCCCTTTTCGCCTTCACTCTTCACTAAGTATCCCCTGCTGCACAGAGCTGGGCAGTGGAGGAGAGGTAAAGGTGACAACTTGTGCCGTCATCTATAGGCTGTTAAAGGCAGCTCAGCATCATGGAAAGTAGCATCTATGACTTTATTTGTGGTGTTTTGCAATGGTGGTGTACACATGCACCAGATGGTTTGGAGATTTCCCACAGTGATAGATACAGACTTGGCAAACACAACCCAGGGTTTCCTGAGTTTATGCTTTCATGAATCAGGCATGCTCAGTTGCCTGGTGTTTTGTAGTTGTGGGAACCGTCCTTCCACTGTCCAAGTCTGTGTCCATCAATGTGGGAGCTCTCTGAACCATCTGCCGCACATTACAAAAGGAAGCTCATGCCGTAAACAACCATCTCCTCCCTCCTTAAATACTTGTCCACTCTGTGCATTTTATTTTCCCTGCCTCAGATGACTAATAGGCTGACACTGCAAGATGCAAACTTATTTGCTCAGCATCTCTTCAATAATGTTTGGAAGTTTCAGAAGTTTCAGAATGGTTAGACATTATATTCTGCTTCTCCTTCGTTGGCATTTGAAGCTGAATCTGGAAAGTAGCCCAGAGTTGTGTCACAGTTAATGCCATCGTTCAGCATTGGACTGAAGGAAAAGGGATTACTGAGAATATTGGAGCAGGATGGTGAACAAATGATTCATTCTGCCACGTCCTTTGTGAAGTCAACATTGAGGTGGACTGTTGGGCCATTTGGTCTTTCATTCTGCCGTGTTGTGTGTGCCATAATTTACAGAGTGCACATTATCTTGATTTTCTTTGGCATTGGGATGATAGTGGTCTTCTTAAAGCAGGTGGGAACTTCAGAATGGAGTAGGGCGGTTGGAATCTGGAACGTGCTAATGGAGAAGTGCTGGAGGCACTTAAAAGGTACCTAAGTGAGCATCTGAATATAAAACACAAACAAGGCTTTGAGTAAGTGGTGGGAAATGGAATTGTAATAAAAAGATGTCTGATGACCATCATAAACACAGTGGGCTGAAGAGCTTGTTTTCATGCTGTTTTGCCTTAAGAGACACAGGGCAGTTGCAGTTGAATGCAGAGAAATGTGTTGTGATATTCCATGGTAGAATGAATATAAACTGGCAATTTAAAAGGGGAACACAGAAGCTTGGGAATTATTCTGTGCACTTCATGCAGCTGTATAAAACATTGTTTAGGCTACATTTGGAGTATTGTATGCAGATCTGGTTGCTGCATTAAAGGAAAGGGCGGGGCTTTGGAGAGGGCACAGTTGGACTACACCCGGTGTGGCTTGGATCAGAGAGAATCAGTTATAAGGAGACTTTGAACAAACTTGGAGTGTTTTCTCTGGAGCATCAGAGACTAAGAGGGAACTTGAAAGAAATATATAAAATTCCAAGGTATAATTAAGGGCCTGTCCCACTGTATGAGGTAATTCAAGAGTTCTCCTGAGTTCCCCCTGATTCGAACTCGGAGAATTATGGTAATAGCCGCTCATTTATACTCGGGGCTCTCGTGGACATTTATATAATAATATATAATATTATAAAATAAATAACGGGAGTTCAAATTTGAACTCTTAAGAAAAAGACAAGTGCCCACACATGTGACCTTGATGCTATTGAACTCTGGTAAAATCTACTTCAGGGAAGAAGCCCGTTGACCTTAGCTGTATGTAACTTCAGTTCTCCTTAGTGTGAGCAGTTCAATAGTAAACTTATCACATTGTACTATAGAGATCTGACTGCGGTCTTCTCAAATTACCTAGGGGTGGACAATGATTGGCACACTGGCCAGCAGCACACATACCTTAAGGCCAAACTTTGAAAGAAATGACAAATGGCTTTCCTGACGCAGAGGTGAAAACTCAAGGGCTGTTCACCATCGTTGTATTAGGGGATCTCCACAACTCATTCATCATAGAAACCCAGTGTGCTGTATGTGATCCATCCAACACCTCCTCAAGATTGAAAATGATGATGAAAGATTGTCAATGTAGTCTAATAAAATTCTTGTAAAAGAGAGCTGGGCGTGAAATAATTAGGACAATGTCTGCAACTGAAGGTTTAATGTTTTGTGGAAATACATTTTGCTGAATATTTGCTTTCAGGCTGAAGTTGCTTCAGTCACTGTTACCTTGTCTCTTGGTGCAGACATTGTCCTGGATTTCCCTACCACAGCAGGGTTTATCTTCAGCAGTGTTACTGATCGTACATATATCAACCAATAGAGTTTAATGCAAATATATTTCATTGACACATCGAATGATTGCACTGCGATAGTTTTTATTTCTGCAAATAAGTTTGGACAAAAACTTGAGGGAAATATATGTACAATAAATGCAAGAGTGAAAGATGCATCTTCTAGATGCGCTGGGACGCATCCTCAGTGATGTGACCTGGGGTCATCGGGTGTTTCGGGTCTCACAACATCAGACACCCTCGCCCAGGCGACCCAGCCGTCGTTGATCAGGCCCCGACTTGCGTCCCAGCAGCAACCGCCCACGGATCAACCCTCTTAATCCAACGCCACCTAGAGGCTTTCTCTGCGGCTTTGCTTGCGGATTGAATGGCCCTCTTCTTTGCCAGCCCCGTAATTCCCAACTGGTTGAGGACTTTGCAGAGTGAGCGTCCTGCAAAGCCTCTACAGCCCATCTCTATGGGCTCATAGTATATCTTCCAGCCTCTGTCCTGGCACATCTCCACCAGTTCCTGGTACTTTGCGCGTTTCCTCTCATTAGCCTCTTCAATATGCTCTTCCCAGGGCACTGTCAGCTCCAGAATGATCAGCTGTTTTGTCACTTCGGAGGTGATGATCATGTCTGGCCGGAGTGATGTTGCTGTGATGTGCTGTGGACATTTCAGCTGTTTTCCCAGATCGACGTGCAGCTGCCAGTCAGTGGCTGTGTAGAGGAGGCTTGTCCTTGTTTTTGGTTGTGGTCGGGGCTTCTCTCCAGCTTTGACAAAAGTGATTGATTTATTTGGGGCATGGTGGTGTTTGCTGTTACCGATGGCAGTGGCTATGCTCTCAGCAACCACCTTGAGCACCTGGTCATGGCGTCACCGATAACGACCTTCCCCAAGAGACTTTGGGCAACTGCTGAGGAGATGTTCTAATGATCCTCTTCCGGAGCAAAGTGGGCAGGAAGGTGTCTCGCTCTTGCCCCAGACGTGGAGGTTTGCTGGGCTTGATAGGGCATCGTAGACAGCTTGGACAAGGAACTGGACGCGCTGGAAGTCTGCCTGCATGATGTTTGTCCAGGTAATCCTGTGCTGCGGTATGCTCTCCCAGCTTCTCCACGCTCCCTGCTGCCTGAGCCCCACCGTCCTGCTCACACGCTCTTCCTCCACACCTGCTCGGACCTCTTCCTGGATTAGATGATGTCTCTTCTTGCCCTGGGCCTTGCCAACCGGTGTCTTAGGGAAGTATCCTCAATCCGCTCTGCCAGTTTCCATGACTCCCACCAATGCCTTTTGCCTTAGGCGTGACTCTGCCACCTCCACTGCTTTCTCCGCCCTCCATTTCCTCCCTGTTCTCACCTCGATGCCAGCCGATGACACCTTCTGGTCACTGGAGTCCCTGTACTGCAGAGCTTTTCTTGTTCGCGCCACCGTAAACTCTTCCGTGAGGCCTCTCACTGAATGGGAGCTGCAAGATGTTACTGGTCCCATACAGTGCAGCACTGTTGAGGCTGCGGTGAAGGCCAAGCCACCTGCGGAGAAAGCCGCTGATCTTCCCTTTGAGGGACTCAACTGTGGTCAATGGAACAGCGTAAACCAGCAGAGGCCACAGGACTCGAGGCAGGATGGAATGCTGATAGATCCAGGCCTTGAATCTGCCAGGCAGACCTGACTTGTCGACTTTGGTGAGCCAGGCTTCAAGGTCTTTGATGGACTTTTGGATGGCGACAGAGTCTTTCAGAGTTGCGTCAAAAAGTACAGTAGGAAATCATCTTTCTTCTAACTTAGAGAAGCAACAATCTGTGTTCTCTTTCAATGAGAGAGTTGGGAATAAGATATTGAAAATAACAACACTGCAGACACTGGACATCTGAAGTAAAACAGAAAACAATGGAGATATTCGGCAGGTCGTAGAACAGCTGTGGAAAGAGAGACAGTTAATGTCCCAGGTTGAAGATCCTTCTTCAGAACTGGGAAAGGTCATGTCATAAGTGATAGGAGTAGAATTAGGCGGTTTGACCCATCAAGTCTACTCCGCCATTGAATCATGGCTGATCTACCTGTCCCTCCTAACTCTATTCTCCTGCCTTCTCCCCATAACCTCTGACATCTGTACTAATCAATAAATAGTTATACGTTGCAGAGAAAGTGGTGTTTCATGGACAGAAAGAAGGAAAATCTCAGATCAGGTGAACCAATGGTTGCTAAGAGATTAACTAGAGTAGTTAGGGAGGGAGAAAACAAGGGAGCATTTAAAACCTGTAAATATTGTTGAGAGCAATGTAAGACGACATCTCAGAATCACTACACTCAGCAGAGTTAACCGGGAATGGGAGCGGTAGATGCATTCTTACAGGAAAGCCAAAGGTTTAGTTCTTGTTGCCGTAGGCATTGAAGTAATTCAGAGCAACTGTTGGATAAAGCATTTATATCAGGCATTCGGATAGCAGCATATTAAATTTATTGTTTTTATGATGATTTAAAATAATGTTACAGAGGTAAGACAACATTCAGGCATACATAATCTTAATATATTTCTCTATGAAATAAATCTGTGATTCATATTGTGTCATTAATTTGAAGAAAGATTGCTCACCCTGTACTATTTTACAAAACCTGGACGTTGAGTCAGAGTAATATGATCGGCGTGTATCAGAGATCCAGTTTTGATTGTGTGCATTCACATCTGTTTTTTGTGTGGGTGTCTGGTTATACTTATACATGTGTTCAATCGGTACCCACAGGTAGGCAAGAGCAGAATAGTGTTGGCATGAGCCACACTGAAAATGCTTTGCCTGCCTGGTTATAAGATAAAGAACATCTCAAACTGGCCTAGAAAGAGGGAGGTGGAGAATGTAGCCTAGAACCAACAACCATCTCAGGGTAGGCAGAAACTAAATTAAAGAACACAGCCTCAAGGATTATATTCTCTGGATTCTCACTGGTGCCACATGGCCCATTGATGTGAGGGTAAACAGGTTAGAGGTAAACCCATGGCAGAAGGGATTACATTTCCTGGGTTATGGCACCAGTATGGAACAAGAAGGGAAAGTGCCAGTTAGGTGGGCTACACCTAAAGTGAGTAGAAAGAGGGTTCCTGACAGAGAGGGTAGCAACACGAAAGTCTAATAAATAGGTGGGGGAGTGCCTGTGGAGGGAGAGAGTAAAATGAGTAATATTCTAATGCTAGTTGAGGGAGAAATTGGCAGTGGTGCTTCAGGCACTGCTGACAAAAGGAAAACTAAAGAATTAAGTTAATTCAACTGGCTGAGAGGAATGGAAGTTGTGAGAGAAACACTCTCTCACAATGCCACCCCCCCCCCCCCCCCCCCCCCCATGGCAATAGTGTGCTCCAAATTGTCGTCTTTCTGTCCCTATAGACTAGGCATAACGTGGGCACCAGTAACCTACTCTTATGTAATAGAACAATCTGGTCCTCATCAAGTTCACCAGATGGACTGCACAGTGATTCCAAGTTGCCACTGCCAACTCCAGACCTAGGACTTCAATCCTGACCTAAGATAGACACAAAAAGCTGGAGTAACAGAGGGACAGGAGAAGGGTCTCGAGACGTCACCCATTCCTTCTCTCCAGAGATGCTGTCTGTCCTGCTGAGTTACTCCAGCTTTTTGTGTCTATCTATGGTTTAAACCAGCATCTTCCTACATACTCAATCCTGACCTCTTGTGCTATCTCCGTGGAGTTTGCACGTTATCCTTGTGACTGCGTGGATTTGCTCCCAGTACTCCAGTTTCTTTACACATGTCTAAGACATATTGATGGATAAGTTAATTCTCATTGTGTAGATAGAGTTGATTGGCATGTGAGAGAGAAAAGGTTACAGGGAAAATAAGTGGGTGAATGAGTCTGATGAGATTGCTCTAAAAGACAGCATAGACTCAAAGGGCTGAGCAACATTCTTCAGAACAAATGAGAAATATTGATTGATTCCTGAACTGGCAGGTTTGTCATGAGGAAACATTAAACAGATATATTCTCTTGCGTTCAGAAGAATGAGAAGCGATGGCAAAGAAGCATACAGCTTATCGTGGTTGATGTAGGAAGGATATCTTCTCTGGCTGGGCTGTCAAGAATTAGGGGTCACGTGTAAGGCATTTCAGGACCGAGATGAGAAGAAATGTCTTCACCCAGAGAGCAGGAAGTCATTTGAATTCTATACCAAAGGAACAGTGGAGGCTTAGTCATTAACAGAATTCAAGACGATCACAGGATTTTTGGACATTAATTGAATCAAGAGAAATGTGATTAGTGCAGGAAAGTGCTGTTGATGTAAAAGAGTAGCCGTGATTTTATAGTCGTGAATAGTTCACTGCTGTTTCTATTTGTCCTAACGTTCTAACTGCACCAAACTAACTCAACACTGATGACTTCTGTGGAAATGGAACCTTGCACCTGGTACCTACAAGAATATTCACATTTTTCTGGAAATAACATGGCCCTGTATGAGGTCCTGTGAGAAGCACTCACATTCTTGGCCCTGTGTGAGGTCCTGTGAGAAGCACTCACCTCAGGTTTCCTTGACAACTCTCTGCGGTTCCTCAGGCAGGTCTGGCCGCGTTGCCAAGCATCCAAATATTTTATCTTTCATTTGCCGTGGTCTTCGCATGCAGGCTCCCTTTTGTGATCCTCATCAGAGTCCCCCCCCATCCTGAGGTTTATCCTCTACTCCTCAGGCCACAGTGTGGCCTTCCACTATTTTATGTCTCTCCGAGTGAAATACACGGGTTTAAATTATCCCATTCAAACCACCACAATTTCGGTATCTGAGCAAGAGTGTTACAGTGCGGACTACAATGACCATGTAGCTCCATCCTCCCCCTCCCCTCCTCCTCCTGCACAGGGTAAGGACCTGACCAAGTGGTATGGTGCTATCTCCTTGAACTCTGCAATGATCTGGACAAAAAGAAGAGAATGGTAATGATGAGCACTTGGTAAGCTAAACAAATTGTTCACTCAATGAGAAAAGCAAACATGCTAAATGTTCAATAGGTACTCTGTGCCTTATATTTGTATCAGATACATATTCCAGCAGGGGGTGGCCTCTGCTGCCCCTAAAGCCTATAAGCAGTCTGATCCTCTCCATCAGCCTGGTAAACCTTTGTAAAGGCCGTGCCAAGGTAATGAACCAGTTCCAGTTTTACAGGCATAAGTCGATTTTGTCCATGTCAGAAAATATACAAAAATGATTTGATATGATAACCACAACATTGTAACGAATGGCATCAAAAGCTGATAACATTGAAAAGAAAGAATATATTTACTAAAAAATGAAACTTGTTATGATTGGAATGAATGTGAGTATGTACAGTAGGTCAAACCTTTGAGTTTAATAATACTATGGAACTCGTCTGTATGTAAGGGTGTCCATAAGTTGGGTGTTCGGAACCCGGGGATAGCCTGTAATAAGAACAGTCCCTTTCCCATTTGTTGCAAGCAACTTTAGTCTGGATTGCGGGGGTGTTATTCAATTTTCAAGATTTGGTTTCACAGACAGGGCCACCATTTATTGTTCATTCCCAATTTCCCCTGATAATATGTTAGTGAGTTATCTTCAACTGCTACAGTATTTCTGCTGAATTCCTCCTGCAGCACTATTGAATGAGGTCAAATCTCTTCTACACTTCAGTGAGCAAGTTGACGATAACTTGGAGCTGGGCCCCGAATCATGCTCTCATGCAACTACCTTCTGCATACTGAAGCTTGATGACTTTGGTCCTGGACCAGAGGCATCTGAATATTTACCACTCGTTCTGTAGCTTTGCTCCACTCCTGCAGAAAGTTTGTTGGAGCAGAGGTGGTACTGGCAATGTCACGAGGAAGATTGTGTGAAGTGTTGACATCAGCAAATTGGCGTAGCTTAGTTGGTGTGCATATTAGAAGAAATCAGAAGATTGAATGCACGGTACAAAAGGTGTTGTGGGTGAAAGGTTTCCAAGTTCATTGGGCACTGGCATCTGTACTGGGAAGGAGAGAGTTGTGCAGATTGGAAGAGTTCCATTTATCCAGGATAGAACCAATGTCCTGGCAAATTAAATATCTGGGGATTTACATGTCTTCTGTCATGTTTGCTCCCCATCAAAAGTATCTACATGTGGTGCTGTCTCAAGAAGGCAGCATCGATCATCAAGAATCACCACCATCCAGGCCATGCCATCTTCTCACTACTACCATTGGACAGGAGGTACAGAAGCCTGAAGACCCATACCAGCAAGTGCACAAACATCTATTTCCTTCAACCATCAGGTTCTTCAATGAATCTGCACAACCCTAATTCAATGTCGACAACGGAACACTGCAGACCATCTTTGGCACTACCGTGGGCTTTATTTATCTCCTAATCATGTCTATTTCTTTTTGATGCTGCTGCATGCAGCTTTTCAGTGAACCTATACCTCACTGTGGTACATATTATAATAAACTCGACTTGACTTGTGTAGAATCCCATTACCACTGGAGCAATTCCTCTCTCTGCCAGTCCCTTTGTGAGCTGGTGTGTTGCAGCTACCCCGTGTCAAAATACAATGAGGCAACATCTATCCTGAGAACTCGAGTGGAACAAGTCACCTTCGACCTCACAGTAAGCCAAGGAAGATGAAAAAACTAATGAAAGGAACCTTTAGAAAAGGCAAAGGTGAGATATGTTTACTTTATTCAAGCTGGGGAGCAACTTCAGGAATGACAACCAGGGTGAGATATGAAAGGAGAGTTTAATAATGATGGTGAACAGTGAGCAAAGTCAATTCAAGGGAAAATGGTTAAAAAGCTAACATTAAAAGTATTGAATTTGAATGCATGAAGCAATCACAATGCAATAGGTAAACTAATGGCACAAATAAAGACAAATGGATATGACCCAAGACTGCTGTAGAAATGTGGTTACAAAGTGAGCGAGGGCAGTACTGAATATTCCATGATATTCACAAAAAGCTGGAGTAACTCAGAGGGACAGGCAGCATCTCTGGAGAGAAGGAATGGGTGACGTTTCGGGTCCATATTCCTCTGTTCCCTGCACTTCCAAGTGCCTATCTAAAAGCTTCTTAAATGCTACTATCGTATCTGGGTCCACCACCCCTCTGGCAATGTATTCCAGGCCCCATCACCCACTGTGTAAAAAGACTTGCCAGGCACATCTCCATTAAATGTTTCCCTCTCACTCTATAGCTATGCCCTCATGTGTTGGACATTTATACCCTGGATAAAAGGTTCTGACTAACTACCCTATCAATGACTCTCATCATTTTATATACTTCTATCGTCTCTCCTCAACCTTTGATGTTCCAGAGAAAGCAAACCAAGTCTATCCAACCTCTCCCAGTAGTTGACACCCTCTCAATTTTCACCAGCCTTCACATCTTTCCTGTAATGGGATGACGAGAACTGCATGCAATACTCCAAATACACAGCAGGAAAACACAGAGGTTTAGGTATTAGAGGGCTGCATACAATGAAGTTCTGCATTTGCCTCAGTAGTGGACGCCTTGTTTTCTATAAATAATTTGGACTTAGGTGAAGAGAAAATCCTGACGACACAAAGTGCTGGAGTAATTAAATGGGTCAAGCAACATCTCTGGAGAACATGAATAGGTGATATTTTAGGTTGGGAACCTTCTTTGGACCGTTTTAGGGACCATCCCAGAAATATGTATTAGGGACCAACCCGGTGAGGTATGCAGAGGCATTGGGTGTGATTAAGTTTGGAATTAATATCTTACCACTGTCTTCACGAAGAGGGTCCTGATACCAATGGTGTCAATAAGGCAAATGAGTGTGAACAGTTGGATGGGATAAACATTGTAAAAGGGGAAGTGCTAAGCAGTTTATCATTCCTTTGGATGTGGATAAAAGCACCAGGTTAGATGTTATGTAATCCAAGCTGTTAAAAGAAACAATGAAGAAAATTGCAGAAGTAATGAGCACAATTTTCCAATCCGTTCTGGCTGAGTGGAAGGTGACTTAGGGTTGGAGATCTGGTACTCATTTAACCATTGACTAAATAAGACATTAGGGAAAATCAATGAATTGCAGACCACTGTAATGAAAGGTTATCCACCTGAAACGTTAACACTGTTTCTCACTGTACAGATGCTGCCTGACATGGTCAGTGGCTCCAGCGTGTTCTGTTTTTTTCAGAATTTCAGCATTTGCAGTTTATTGATTTTTTTTTTCATTAGTCCAATTAGTTTAACTTCTAAGTTTGGCACATTAATGGAAACAATACTAAGAACGTGTGGGCGGAGGTAACAATGTTGTTTAGATAGCATGCAAAACATCGAACAGTACAGCAAAGGAACAGGCCCTTTGGCCCACAATATATGTGCTGACCATGATGCCAATTTAAATAATTCCCATCTACCCTACATTCCCTGCCTGTTCATATCTATCTATCTATCTATCTATCTATACATTTATACATAACTAAAACTCTGATCTTGTGCTCTTCCGGATTGCGTGGTTTTTCTATTTGTGCAAAAACGGTACACGATAGCGCTACGATTTTTCGCCACCTTACTCAACATTCTCCTGAGCTCAAGTACAACAAGTTTTATTCCGATCAATGGTATAGTTTAAAAGTTATTAAGGTTTAAAAATCTTTAAAATCGCACATGCGCAGATTGGTCTCCTCTCCTGTCAGTCACCCGGGATGGCGACGCCCAGGCCGGGACGGCGATGCCCCTTCCCGCGCAACATCGCCGCACTGATTGGCAGGGTCCTCTGTCACTCACCGGGCGGGGAGAATTGAAGGAGCGGAGCGAACAGAGTTAGTGCATCACCGCTGGCTGGAGCTGGGGGAGGAGGGGGAATAGAGGGAGTGGCAGGGAGCGTGGGGGAGGTAGGTAATGGGGAATAGAGGGCAAGGAAGGCAGTGGGGGGATAGTGGGGAGGATAGGGGGAGGTGAGGAGTGGGGGAGGTGGTGGGTAGAGGGATAGGAGGGGGGTAGGGAGGGGTGATGAGCTACAGAGGGAGGGAGTGATGGAATATTGTATTGGGGAACGGGTTGCATTGGGGGACCAGGCCTCCCGTGTGACAGGGACCCAATAGGTCCCATTTAGTCTCGTGCCTCTTAAATGTTGCTATGATATCTGCATCCACCACCTCCCCAGCGCATTCCAAGCACCGGTTTGAAATACTTGCTCCACACATTGCCTTTATACTTTCCCCCTCACAACTTAAATCTATGCGTTCTAGTATTTCCCATCTCTACCCTGGGAAAAGATCTCTGACTTTCTATCCTAGTTTATGTCTCTCTTAATTTGATATATGTCCATCAGTTCGCTCCTCAGCCTCTGATGCTCCAGAGAAAACAATCAAAGATTGACCTACATCGAATGAAAGCTTAAGTCCCTGTCCCACTTACGTGTCCTTGGCATGCAAATTATGCGACCTCGTCGTCGCGTTGAGGCGCACGGGCACCGTGTGGCCGCGCAGGGCCAGTCCTACTGAGAAGCGCGGAGGGGTATGGAGTTGTGCATAATATCGCGCGGCGCTCCGGGATTTTGTACCAAACTAAATCTTCGCGCGCCACCAGCCTGTCGCGTAACTGATGGCCTAAGTGGGACAGGCCCAAGGCCCTGGCATGATGCAACGTCTCACCTCCAACGGCAGCAGAAGCAGGCAAACGATTGTCGAACTCGACCTGGGTCTCAAGGCCGTTGCGGATCCGGATCCGCCCACACTTCTTCTCCCAGAGCGGCGCCAAGAAAATTGAGGATAGACACAAAATGCAGGAGTAACTCAGCGGGACCGGCAGCATCTCTGGAGAGAAGGAATGGATGACATTTCGGGTCAAGGCCCTTCTTTCAGACTGAAGAAGGGTCTCGACCCGAAACATCACCCATTCCTTCTCTCCAGAGATGCTGCCGGTCCCGCTGAATTACTCCAGCATTTTGTGTCCATCTTCAAATGACGTCACGCGCTCCAGACGGCTGTGCGGGCGCATGAAGATGTGTGCGACTCTCGCGGGACCGTCGCGCCTCAACTCGACTGCGAGGTCGCGTAATTAGCGTGCCAAGGACACGTAAGTGGGACATATGCTCTAATCCAGGCACAAATTGGTGAACCTCTTCTCCACTCTCTCTAGAGCCGTCAAACCCTTCCTGTAATGTGGCGACCAGAATGGCACCACAAAAATACTCCAAACATGGCCTAACCAAAGTTTTGTACAGCTGCAAAATAACTTGCCAATGTTCATACTCAATGTCCTTAACCGGTGTCAGCAAGTATGCTATATGCCGTCATTATGATCCTGTCTAGTTGTATTGCCATTTTCACAGAGCTGTGGATTTGTGCCCTTATTTCATTTTGTACATCAATGCTCCTAAGAATGCTTCCATTTACTGAATACTTTCCTCTTCCATTTGACCTACGAAAGTCCAACACCTCACACTGCCCAGATTAAACACTTTCGGGCATTACTCTGCCCGTATTTCCATCTGTATTTATGCTGCTGTATCCTTTGCAAACTTTCTCACCATCCACAACTCCACATGTTTTTGTGTCATCTGCAAACTTACTAATCAGCCCACATACATATGCGTCCAAATCATTTACATATAGCACAAGCATCAGCACTGATTCCTACAGCCACACAGACCTCTGTCAGAATAACAACATTAACAAATAATCCAAGTTTGTCCAAACTCTCTTGTACATAAGTCATGTAAACAAAGACTGCAATTATGTCATTATGATGTAAGCGCCAGTTGTTCACCCCTTGTTGCTGTTAGTCCCTTAGGTGAACATCATTGTAACTGCTGCTCCGGCTGATCTCGAGTTACTGCAGCGGTTAGAAATGTGGCTGGACTTATTTACAGTCCAGCTTCATAACATGCCCAGCATTGCAAATCTTTGCAACCTTCTGCCCCTGAGGGCTGCCAATGCTGAATTGTTGAATGCATTGATAGCTGAGATCAGTGGATCAGTGGACACAAGGGAATTGAAGAGTAGAAGGAAAGTGGACAAGCATGAGATAAGTCTTTATCCTATATACTGAATCCTGGCATCATTTGATCAATGAATTATCTACTTGTACATGTACCCGACTATACTAACATTGAGAACACATTCTCAGAACACAAATGCACTAACAACAGGAATACATGGATGCACATCTCAGGAACAAGTGTATACAGTGCCCCGCATAATGTTTGGGACAAAGACCCATCACTTATTTATTTGCCTCTGTACTGCACATATTGAGATTTGTAATAGAAAAAATCACTAATGGTTAAAGTGCACATTCTTAGATTTTAATAAAGGCCATTTTTTATACATTTTGTTTATACATAGTCTGCCATTTCAGGGCTCTATAATGTTTGGGACACATGGCTTCACAGGTGTTTGTAATTGCTCAGGTGTGTTTAATTGCCTCCTTACTGCAGGTACAAGAGAGCTCTCAGCACCTCGTCTTTCCTCCAATTTTTCCATCAACTGTGGGAACTTTTATTGCTGTTTATCAACATGAGGACCAAAATGTGCCAGTGAAAGTCAAAGAAGCCGTTATATGAGACTGAGAAACAAGAATAAAACTATTAGAGACATCAGTGTAGAGCGATATAACACAGAAACAATCCTTTCAGCCCACCGTGTCTGCACTGGCTATCAACCGCCCATTCACACAACACCTACATTATTCCCATTTTCTTCTCTGCACATTC
Organism: Amblyraja radiata; assembly: GCF_010909765.2. Taxonomy (NCBI): domain Eukaryota; kingdom Metazoa; phylum Chordata; class Chondrichthyes; order Rajiformes; family Rajidae; genus Amblyraja; species Amblyraja radiata. The sequence goes on from NC_045973.1 coordinate 24,595,031, forward strand.
CCATTAATTCCACCCAGATTCTACCATTCACTTACATCATAGGTACAATAAACCTAAATCTCTTATTGACATCTTGAAGTACAGTAGATACCAACAAGTTTCAGGCAGTTTGAAGTGTGTCTGTCAACGAGTTGATGATCTTCCATCAACACTTGATTTGTCATGGTACATATCCCTGGGAACAACACATTGATCAGAGAGTCTCCTGCTACTTTGCTGCTCGGCATGAACCTCGACCTGCTTCCTTCTCCAGACTTTTTTTGCCAATCCACTGTGTACAAAGTGGTGGTGACTGACTCTTCCTCATCACAGCTGTCCCAAGGCAGTGGGTGTTGGGAGTGAGACTCTGACTGCGCAAGGCGGGTTCCTCTTACCGCCAGCCAATCGGGTCTTGGTTCTTGTTGGTGAGTTCAGACGATGAGACAGTCTGCAAAATGGTTTCGACAATCTGCTCAGATGACCATCCCACATAATCTATCGAGTCCTTGTCTCACAGTATCTGCAGGATGTTCCAAACTGACTATTGTCCAATGAACCTGTGGTCAGAGGTGTTATTCTGAAAGATGCTTTTCCACAAAGGACAAGTGCAGCAATATCCAACCGACTGGGACATTATGTGGTGCAAGGCCAGGTCCATCTCAGCATGGAGTGACACCAGGTGCTGGTGTACTCTGGTTCTATGTATCGCCTGATGCAGCCATGCACAAAGGTGGCCATCAGGTCGAGGGCTATGATGGTTTAACTTACCCCCTTCTTATGCTTTCTTGGGACTTGTACACCATGGTATGTCAGGTGCGCTGCATCAGGTGACTACCACAGCAGAGGATTAGGGAACAGGCCACATCTGCACCACGTTAAGTAACGTGCAATAGCACAATGGTGAAGCTGCAGCCTCGCTGTGCAAGAGATCCAGGTTTGATCCTGACTTCGGGTGCTGTCTGTGTGGAGTTTGCACGTTCTCCCTGTGACCACGTGGGTTTCCTCCAGGTGCTCTGGTTTCCTCCCACATCCCAAAGAAGTACGGGTTTGTAGGTTGATTGGCCTCTGTAAATATCTCCCTGGTGTGGATGAGAAAGGGGGATAAAAATAAAACTAAGTTTGAACAGGTAATCGATGGTCAGTGTGGTCCCGGTGGGCCGAATGGCCTATTTCCGTGTTGTATCTCTAAACATCAAGTGCACACATCAGTTCTTGCCTGCCATCGAACTCCCACAGTCCCAATTTTTGTCTGCTCAGGATAATGTCTATGATCTTTAACTATTGTTTATCTCTATGTCACCAAACATAGAACTATACAGCACAGGAACAAGCCCATTGCCCCACTATATTTGTGCTGGCCAAGATACCAATTTAAACTGCACCCATTGAGCAGGCACCACACTCTGTATTAAAATAAAACTTGCTGTGCACATCTCCTTTAAACTTTCCCCCTCTGATTTTAAAGCTGCGACATTTGACATTTCCCCAAAGATTCTCTCTATCCTAGTTATGCTTCTCATAATTTTATATACTTCTCTTAGGTTCCTATTGAGCGTAATTTTAATGCAGGTATTCACTGATGTTGGATAAAAAGGTACTGCAAGAAAATGATGAATTTATAGGGCGCCAGGGAAAAAGAACCAATGTTTGTTAAGAATACACTCTTGTTAGTGTTGAACTGCTGATGCTAAAATTGCACTATTGCTCTGGACCATCAGACCGAGTCATACTTGACTCCAGGGAGTCACATTGTGAAATGTTGTCTGACTTTTTGATTTTGCTTTCAAGGTTCTGCAAAATGTTCGGGTTCATTTTAGAACACCAACTCGAAATTGTCCTTTGCTGGTGGAGCCACCATTTGTTGTGGTCACCTGGAATTGTTTTGTTACCGTTTAGCCGACTGTATGTCCAGGTGTTGCTGCTTCCTGTGACATAGTTTCTAATTCCCATTTCTGTCTTTCTCCAGAGACTGGCCAAGGCTGCGGAGCTATATCAGAAGGAGCATCGTTGGCAGGATGATATTAAGGTATGACGGTTCCAATTTTACAGGTTGCTATAGGGCATCTTTATTCTCTCATTTATTTTAAGGGGCTACCTTCTTCTCCTTCACATCCAACAGGTTTGCCCACTATGGGATTATTTATTTTGCAACTTGGTTGGTTGTAAAGATACTGTTACAGAGCAGATTTATTCAGTACTACATGGAACCAGTAATAAATGTGATACAATAGATTTATGGTGAGAATTCAATAATTCATTTGTTTTGAGAGCTAGTGGTGACTGCCAAAGTTTTCTGGCATTTTTCCTGGATTTTAGTAAGGCATCTAAAAATGTACCCAAGGGTAGGCTGATCCAGAAGATTAAAATGCACAAAATTAACAGTGACTTGGTCAGATGGATTCAGGACTGGCTTAATGATAGAAGACATACAGATGTGGTGAAAGGACGATATTCAGGTTGGAGGTCTGTGACTAGTGGAGTTCTGCTGTGCTCTGTGCTGGGACCTCCGATGTTTGTGATATATATAAATGACTCGGACGTAAATATGGACAGGTTTGCATAGTACATTTGTAGATGATACCAAGATAACTGTGGTCACGGACTGTGAGGAAGATAGTCAAGGTATACAGCGGGATATAGATCAGCTACAGAAATGGGCAGAAAAATGGCAGATGGAGTTTAGCCCGAGCAAGTGTGAGGTCAAATATAAGGGGAAAATATACAATTAATGGCATGACAACATCATTGATGTACAGAGGGATCTTGGAGTACAAATCCATAGCTCCCTAAAATGGTGGTGCAGTAGATTTGCTGCCTTAGAGCACCGGAGACTTGGGTGCTGTTTGTACGGAGTTTGTATGTTCTCCCTGTGACCGCATTGGTTTTCTCTGGTTTCCTCTCACACTCCAAAGACGCACAGGTTTGTAGGTTAATTGGCTTTCTCAAAATTGTAAATTGTCCCTAGTGTGTAGGATAGTGCTAGTGGGCCGAAGGGCCTGTTTCCCCGCTGTATCTCTAAATTAAACTAAACTAAATTAAGTAGAAAGAGTGATAAAGAAGGCATATGGTATGGATTGGATTATTTTCTCTGCAAAACTGGAGGTTGCAGGGAGACCTGATAGAAGCATATAAAATTATGAGCGGGATAGATAGGGTAGATAGTCAGAATCTTTTGTCTGCAGTAAAAGGGAAATAATTGAAAAATTAAACAGCAAGTAAGATGATGTCCTCATCCTTAACATGCATCAAATATAGATTACCAACTCTCTAGAGTTATCCTGGACTCTGGAATTTGTAGACTATGCTCCAATGCAAGTCATCCAAGGGAAGATATTTTTCCTGCATTTTCATGGAACTCATTAATTTACATAAAATTATCTGAGATAAAGAGAAAGGTTCTTGGTAAAAAAATACTGAATGATGTAATGAAGGCACATTTAGTGCAGAATTCATTGCTTCCTATTGCTTCCCAATTCTCAGTCAGAGAAAATGCTGGAGGTACTCAGCTGCTTAGACAGTACCTGAGGAGAGAGGAATACATTTCTGTTTCAGAGAGTTCCAGAGACAAAATTCAATGTCCCAACAGGGCAGAGGTGAATCGGATTGAACTCTAGCTTATGGAAGGAGCATTCAGAAGCTTGGTAACAGATGAGAAAAAGCTGTTCCTGAAGATGACGGTTCATGCTTTCAAGCTTCTTATATTTTCTGCCTGATGGGAGAGGGGAGAAGAAGGAATGACCGGCATAAGAAAGGGCTTTGATTATGTTTCCTTCTTTCCCGAGGCAGCATGAAATGTAGATGGAAACAATGATGGGAAGCCTGGTCTGTGTGATGGACTGGGATACAGCTATAACTACTTGAAATTTCTTGCGGACTTGGGCAGATCTGTTCATGGTTAGAGAAGGTGCATGTAAACTTCTGTGTCACCTGGAACGGCTGCTGGGGTCCCTGGACAGATGTGAGGGAGGATGTAGGGACATGTGTTACATCTCGGAAAAAGTATCTGGGCAGGGGGGAGTTTGGGATGGAAGGGATGAATAAATCACGGAGATGCAGAGGGAGTACAGAAAGTGGAAAGTGGTGGGGACGAGAACATTTGACTCGTGGTGGGATCACGTTGAAGATGGTGAAAATGTTACAGAATGATGTGTTGGATGCAAAGGCTGGTTGGGTGAAAAGTAAGGACCATGGGAACTCTTTCCTTGTTCCAGTGAAAAGATAACACATTTAAAAGACAAGACACCAGCAGGGGCGGAAAACCCGGGGGGGCCAGAGGGGACACGTCCCCCCCCATGTTTTGAGAGGTGGGGGACATCCCCCCCCAAGTTTTTGTGATCCCGATTTTAAAATCTCCGCTTTTAGCACTGGATTGAGCCTCCGAAGCCTCGCGCAAGTGTGTGAGTGTGCGCATGCGCGTGTGGCTGCCAAAACATTGTGTCCCCCGTCCTCTCCATGTTTTGATAGCGAGGACACTAGTACAAACACAGTTAGAAAACAATCAAGTCCATGGTAATGCAAAAGGTCTGGTGTCCCAGTTCCGAGGTAAGATTACTGTTGCGTGATTTTCCATGGCAGTCCTGGGAAAATAGCTGTTCTTGAACCTGGTAATGTTGGACGTCTGGCTTCTGCACCTTCTGCCTAATGATAGCAGTGAAAAGAGAGAAGATGGTGGGGAAGCTTGATGATAGATGTCGCTTTCTTGAGGGAGGGAGACACAGGTCTTGTCCACTTGCAATTTGTTTAACTATGCTCCTGAAAGGAATTTGAAATCCCTTCTTGCAGTTTATGTGGCTTGAAGTACCAGAAACAAAAAGCAGTATTGTTCCTAAAACATTGGCAAATTTTCTATTAGCAGATGCTAATTGAACCATCTGCTGTAGATATAGTGTTTGGGATTTGTCCATAAATTTACCAGATCAGAGTTTAATCATTGCTTTTGTGCAGTTGTCTGCTTTTTGCATTTACAATAATGACAACTGCACCAGTTGTGCTTTTATTGCTACTGGTTGAAATACTTCTCAACAAAGTTAGCGGCTTAAAAGCACTGGCATTCTCAAATATGCAAACCATTCAATTTTAATGTCCTTGAGACGAGCGCTTTCCTATGAGACTTTATTGAATGCTTCTGGGGCTATTCCAGCATCCACCTTCAGGCAGCATTTAGGGGGAGCTCAGGTAAGAAAGGAAGAGAAGCAGAGTCATCCAATAGTGGTCGAAACTGGAGAGAGTTGATGGGTGTGTCGGGAGAATAAAAGGTGGAATTCATGTAGGAGTAGTGAAAATGGGCAGTTGGTACTCAAAGTGGACTGCATCGGCTGAAGGGTCTGTTTCTGTGCCATATGTCTCTCTGACTCTGACTAATGCATGATATTCTTTGTAGAAAACTCACATTGTATTTCATGACAAACATGTGCTGTCATCTGAAAATAAACCATGAAGCCACAGATTTGGTTCCAGATTCTCCCTCACACCCACATACTCGATACAATTTACAGTGACCAACTAACCTACCGACATGCATGCCTAGGATGTGGGAGGAAACTGGAGGTCCCGGAGGAAGCGCATGGTCACACGTGCAAATTCCACAGAGGCAGCACTGGAGGTCAGGATCGAACCTGGGTCGCTGGAGCTTTGATCTGCTGCACCATTGTGCTATCCAAGTCATTAAAGTCATAACTGTGCAATGGAATTAAAAAATAACAAATGCCCCAATTAATTTGAAATGATAGGTGATCATCCTTGAAGTTGATGCTTGTATAACACCACAGGAATCAATGCCTGACCCCAGGTGTGTAGGGGAATGGGAACAAAATGCTGATCATTTGGCCTATAATTAATTCTGTTTATCCTTTCGCCAACATAATTTAATAGATTGTGCCATTATTTTCATTACCATTGCAGAATATTGTGCACTCGATCTATGGATTTTCCTTTATTTTAACACAGATGTACTAAATTGACCATGAAATTGTGTAAAATGCGTTATGGTTTTTATTCATTTCTCTGGCCGTGATCTGTGTATACTCCACAATTCTGACACCTTTCCTCTCCTGGGATCTCCATCTTCATATCGTCTCCACTGTACATAACTTTGCAGCACACTGTACATGGGTCAATGGTCCTTTATTGTCATGTATGCACAGCGCAGTGAAATTCTCTTGCACAACCACAAGTGTACAATCTCTGTATTTGACAAAGAAGGCTTCAAAGTCCAAAGTTTGGTCCACATGCTGGAAGAACTGGAGCGCCCCCGATTCAGGTAAGTCTCAGGCTACTGCAGGCCGCGACCTGGCTTCCCTGTCCTCGCCCAACCACCTTTGTGCTCCGGGGACGCCTCCTGCCGCCGACCATGAAGGCGCTCCTTCCGGCCCACTCATCACGTCCGTCATCACCAGCCGCTCCTCCCTTGACTCTCCAGTCTTCAGTGCTTCTGAGCTTCCCCGAGTGGGCAGCGGCCTGCAGGGCCCTACTTCACAGCAGCGCACCAGGCCTGACACTGCACGTGGCCGCGGGCGACCTGCCAGATCTTCGTTCCCGGTGACCGCTGGATCGTTGTTCTTGTCATGCATCCTTGTTCTCGGTGAGCCGGCGGGTTTGTGTTGTCATCAGCCACCAGGCCCGTCCTTGTTCTCGCTGGGACGCCAGTTGTTGGCGGTCCGTTCCTTTACCTCGCATGATTCCAGGTGCTGGAATCTTGAGCAAATCACAAAGTGCTGAAGGAACTCAGCTGATCAGGCAGCATCTGTGGAGGGAATGGATAGACAATGTTTTTGCTCGGGACCCTTCTTCAGACTTAGTACGTGTGACGATAGTATGTTGTAACCTTCCCCAGGACATATGCAAGACAAAGGCGAAATGTCATTGTCTTGGAAATATAAAGTAAGGTTTTTGATGGTCTTGGCAGGGCTAAAGAATCTAAACACATCCTGGCTGGCAATAGTTTGCTGGATCTCCTGCCTCTTTCCATGCACCATCTATTCTTTCGGTCCAAAAATTGCTATCGTTCTTCTTGGACCTATTTTCTTTTTCTTCGGGAATGATGGAGTTTCCAATCCAAGATTACCCAGCGTTTGATATCTTGGTCATACTCATCGAGCCAGTCCCGGTGTTTTCTGTCGCTCCACAGATGCAAATGATGGTGGACTGCAGCAATCGAAATGCCATGGACATTGTGGGATAAAGGGAGTTGAGAACTAACACTTCCTCAAAATGAGTGGGCTCCATAATCAAGGCCCCAAATCTGAATGCTGAGCAGCATATGGGGCAGATAGAGAGGAGTTCAGATGGTGCAGGAGCGACATTTGAAAGGCAAAGTGAGATATGAATATATTGGCAGGTGTAATTGAGGAAAACCATGCCTCTGATATGGATATGCTTTCAACTAAACCTTTAGGAGCAGCACAGTTTTGTGAGAATTTATGCCAAAGTGTGAGAGAGACATCAGTTCCAATCCTGATCGTGAGTGCATGGGTTTCCCCTGGTCTCTCCGGTTTCTTCCCACATCCCAAGGATGTGTGGGTCAGTAGGTTAATTGTCCACTGTAATTTGCAGCTAGTACTGGTAGAATATGGAGGAAATTGATGGAAATGTGGAGAAAACAAATGATGGATTAGATTAGGATGAGTGTAAATGGGTGGTTGATGGTCATGGGCCGAAGAGCCTGTTTCTGTGTTGTGGGATTTGATAACTCTGCCTGCTGTCCAACTTTGTTGAATCATACCTTGTTTGGGTGAAATTGCGGATCACCCATTTTAGAACTTTCACACTTGGTTCATCTCTTCCCCTTTTCATAATTATGTTAAATTAACTAAAATTAACATCATCAAAGTTGTCTCCCACTGCTTCCGCTTGCTTTGCACAGTTCACTGAAACTAGTGCCAAAACTGATCCCTCTTGCGTTAGGTTTTTGCTGACATAGGTTCTCAAAAATGCAGGTTAAGAACTCCTCACTTTGCACCACTTCTATCGCAGTCGTTGGGATGGCTTTACGTCGATACTCATAAACCATGAAAGATACTTTTTGGTATTCACTGCAGGAATCTAGAAACATTAGGGAGATGTCGGAGATAGTCCAAGAGAATTTGAGTGCCGGATGGAAATCAGTCGTGAAGTTGATGAAGTCAGTGAGTTCTGCATGGGTGCAGGAGGTAGCACCGATGCAGTCGTTAATGTAACGGAGGTAGAGTTCGGGGATAGGGCCAGTGTACACCTGGAACAGTGATTGTTCGGTGTACCCTACAAACAGGCAGTGATTGTTCGATGTACCCTACAAAAAGGCAGTGGTCAAATTCACTTGGATCATCTCCGACATCTCCCTACCGTTTCTAGATCTCACCTTCTCCTTCACAGGAGACAGACTATCGACTGACATCTATTACAAACCCACTGACACCTATAGCTATCTAGACTACACTTCTTCCCATCCTGCTTCCTATAAAGACTTTATCCCCTACTACCAATTCCTCTGTCTACGCCGCATCTGCGCCCAGGATGAGGTGTTCCATACCAGGTAATTGGAGATGTCCTCATTCTTTAGGGAACGTGGGTTCCCCTCTTCCATTATAGATGAGGCTCTCACTAAAGTCTCCTCGATATCCCACAGCTCCCCCTTCCCCCATTCAAAACAAGGACAGAGTTCCCCTTCTCCTCACCATCTTCCCCATCAAGGGTCGCATACAGCACATAATCCTCCAACATTTTTGCCACCTCCAACGGGATCCCACTACTAGCCACATCTTCCCATCTACACCCCTTTCTGCTTTCCGCAGAGACCATTCCCTCCGCAACTCCCTGGTTAACTCGTCCCTTCCCACCAAAACCACCCCCCTCCCCAGGTACTTTCCCTTGCAACCGCAGGAGATGCAACACCTGTCCCTTTAGCTCCCCCCTCGACTCCATCCAAGGGCCCCAACAGTTTTTTCAGGTGAGGCAGAGGTTCACTTGCACCTCCTCCAACCTCATCTACTATATCCACTGTTCTAGGTGACAACTTCGGTACATCGGTGAGACCAAGCGCAGGCTCGGCGATCATTTCGCTGAACACCTCCGCTCAGTCTGCCTTAACCTACCTGATCTCCCGGTTGCTCAGCACTTTAACTCCCCCTCCCATTCCCAATCTGGCCTTTCTGTCCTGGGCCTCCTCCATTGTCAGAGTGAGGCCCAGTGCAAATTGGAGGAACAGCACCTCATGTTTTGCTTGGGTAGCTTACACCCCAGCGGTATGAACATTGACTTCTCTAACTTCAAGTAGCTCTAACATCCCCTCCCCCTTCCCAGTTCTCCCACCAGTCTTACTGTCTCCGACTGCATTTTATCTCTTTACCGCCCACTCCCCTGACATCAGTCTGAAGAAGTCTCGACCCGAAACGTCACCCATTCCTTCTCTCCAGAGATGCTGCCTATCCCGCTGAGTTACTCCAGCATTTTGCATCATGTTCAACATGGACATTGTGGGCCGAAGGGCCTATTCCTGTGCATATAGTATGTATATATACTCATCTATATACTATGTACTATGCACTATGTACCCTGTTTGTGTTAATCAACAATGCTTATATCTCCATGCTTATATTCCCTGTGGACATGAAATACCCAAATAACAGAGAATCGAAAAATGTACAAAATACAAGTGTCTAACCGAGTGTCGAGTCCTACTGCAAAATGTAAGCTGAAGTAGGGGAAGCAAATTGCAGATCTTTTTATACAATGTTCCCAAGCCCACACACAATGTCACAGTGCATTCCTCCTCACAGCACCTAATTTATAAAATACATATACAGATTCAACAGCCAGCATGATCCTCAGTTAATTTAAAATTGCATGCTTCAGGCAAATATTTGGAATTAATTACTGCCCAGTTCTGAGTGCAGTTTGCAGATGCACACCTAGCATTTTTTTCCATCGATGCTTCTCGCTCTCTGTCATTAGGCAACTCCACTCTGACATCCTGTCCTGTACCAAAGGTTGGCTGCAGAATTTGAATTCAGCAGAGAAAAAAAGAGGCAAACTGATTATTTGCATCGCCGAGATTATGAGTCAACTCAGGCAGACATTTCGTGCTTGTATGAAATCTGTTTGTCGCAGTTGGCTGTGTCCAATGACACGAAGAATACCTACTGCGTCACTGGTCAGCACTGGCAAGAGCACTGGTGTTCACAGTCTTTGTTTAAAGAAGTGATTACAATTAAACACCATCGCCCAGGATTCTGTATCGTTCCTGGGGAGGATTCCTGCTATAAGTATGCAGAGGAGATTCTGATGTCTGAACAGCAAAGCAAAGAAAGCACAGCCCATGCTGAGATATGGCATTAGCAGACTAACTCAGTAGATTTGGTTCATCAGCGCTGGTCACTCAGGCATGCTAGTAGCACAGTAGTTACCAGGCCAACAGCCTGACATTTGTCCTGTGGGACAAGCATGGCATTTTCACTCGGGTTGCTTCTCATCACAGACCATTGGAGCCCACCTTGCGCTGCAGAATTACCAATCATTTTTCATCAGCTGCTCAGTTTTGTCTTATCTCTTCTTTTCAGGCAATAAGACCAACAAAGGCTGTTCTTTCAGCAAGTTGTTGGCAGCAGTTCCACAAGTCCTGCAGCTGGCATGCTGAGTACTTATGATCATCGCATCATGGCTATTTAACTTCTTAGCTGCACAAGGGATTGGCTGTGTAATAAATGCACCCACAGTTAACAAAGGGGGCAGATGAGCAATGGTGTAGATGCACCCGAGCAATTGCCCAGGCTCCTAATCTTGCCTTTAGCCCTGTATTTACAACATTTCTCAGTTTTTACCTGCTGAACCAAACCTCTAATTTCATTCTTTGATTCCACTGCGACCACCGGGTGGCGCCTGCAATAGCTGCCTCGCCAACACTGTCTCATCCCCTCCTGCTTTGTTGTTTTATAGTATATGTTAAATGTATGTTTTAGTGTTTTATGTGAGGGGTGGGGGAAAATTTTTTAATCTCTTACCTCGACGGAGATGCGAGTTATATCTGTGACGTCCGTAGTATGTCTTCGTCCGCACTGCGACCTAACATCGTGGAGTTGGCGGCCTCTTGCTGGAGATCAACTTTGGGAGCTCCAACCGCGGGAGCCTGCAGGACTTAACATCGCAGAGCTAGCAATCCCTGTCGGGGATCGACCTTGGAGCTCCAACTGCAGGAGCCTGCGGACTTTAACATCGGAGAGCCGTAGTCCCTGGTTTGAGACTGACTTCGGGAGCTCCAAGCCACAGGAGCTTCGTCCGCCCCGACGTGAGAGCTTCGAACGCTGGCTGCGGGAGTTTTGTTTGCCCCGACTGCGGGAGAATAAAGAGGAAGTAGATTAGACTTTATTGCCTTCCATCACTGTGAGGAATGTGGGGGATCTGCCATGGCGGATGTTTATGGTAACTTTTATGTAGTTGTGTCGTCTTGTTGCTTTTTTTAGTATGGCTGTATGGTAATTCGAGTTTCACTGTACCTTAATTGGTTCATGTGACAATGAACAGACCTTTGAACTTTTGAACCTTTGAATTGTTCCATGTTATATAGCATGGAAAGGGCCATTTAGTCCACTGAATCTGTACTGACCATGAAGCACCCAATTACACAAATCTTTAATTAGACCCATTTTATGAGAGTCATAAAGTCATACAGCGTGGAAACAGGCCCTTCGGCTCAACTTGCCCACACCAGTCAGCATGTCCCATCTACACTAGTCCCACCTGCTTGCGTTTGGCCCATATCCTCTAAATCTGTCCTATCCATTTTATTCTCTCCCAAGCAGAGACACCCCCCACCACCATCAAAAGCATCCACATGAGGCTCTGCATCAAGAAGGTAGAATCTATCATCTATGGGAGCCCCACCATATTGGTCATGCCATCTTCTCTGCTACCAGCAGACAGGAGGTACGAAAGCTTGAAGTCCCACATCACCATGTTCAGGAACAGCTACTTTCCTACAACCATCAGGTTCTAGTTCCGACCTACACAACTCTAATTCTACTTCAGCAAAAAAAGTGGACCACCTCTTGCACTACAATAGACTTGTTTTCTATTCTGTTTTACACTAATATCTTGTTTTTTGCATGGCCTTTTTCTTTTTACTGTCATGTAGAATTTATGTGCACACATGTTTTTTGTGTAAGTTCATGTAATGTTGTCTGAACCTATGTACCTGTGATGCTGCTTGCAGACAAGACTTTTATTGTACCACACCTCACTGTTCTTGTGTATAAACTCAAATTAGACCTGGCACAAACCAGTGTCAGCATTATCAGTTACAGAGAGAGAAAGGCAAAGGATTGGACAAACACACACAATCAAATGAATGCAGAGATTTGCACATTCCTGAATGCAAATAATGAAGGCATATTTGAGCCCATTCAAGAGAGGGTTGATGACATATAAGCAGATATACATGAAAATAAGATAGACATTCCCATAACTCAATAAGAGGGGAAAATATATTAACAATGGATGAAGAGTCATGATCCATATAGATAGGAGTTTCTCAGAGTAGGATCGTGGACATTGATGAGGACTCATCATTAAGGCCTTTGGGTCACCAGCAATCTTCCTGATTGGGAGGGACCACGACAATTGAGTGTAGAGCAGGGCAGCAGGTGAGCCTGAGCCCCAGGCCAAATCAGGCATAGATCAGTTCAATGCACATTACTTTATTGTCTGTTTCTCTGCTGCTATATTGCTAAATGCAATGAATGGTTGGGGGCCTCCCATGTATCTGTGTGGGATCTTGCTGGCTGATTCCAATCTTAATTCAGTCCCAGACAGCCGAGAGTTTGTATGTCAGCGCTCACGGCCGTCCTCCAGCTCTGCCACTCTGCAGGTTAATGACAAAATCAGTGTTGCTGTACAAGTTATTCTACCAAACATGAAAACAGTAATATTTTATTATTATTGTTATCATTAAACTTTTATTACAGCATCAAGGTCCAGATAAAAGACAACATTACATAGAATACATTGCATATAAAAAACACAATAAATTACATATAAAAGCTTGGTAAATTACTTATAAGAGCACCATAAATGATATACAAAAACACAATACATGGTTTAAGATCCAGAATAAAAAAAGATCAGTGTCCTACAACGAGACAACTATACCAATGTCTTCACAGCTGGGATTGGTAGCGTGCAGTGCTAAACCTTATGTTTGATACTGGGGGGCAATTCACAGTAGCCAACTCTGACCACTCAGTATGTCTGTGATGTGAGAGGAAACTAAAGCCCGTGGGGAAGACCCACATAGACAAAGGAAAGAATTTCCAATACCCCCATCCCTGGACCTGTGCTGCAGCAGCTGAGAGTCATAGAATATACAGCACGGAAACAGGCCCTTCAGCCCAATTTAACTGAGCCGACCAATTGCCCATGTTAGGTCCATATCACACTCAACCTTTCCTAACCATTCACCTCCCCAAATGTCTATCAAATGCTGTTGTAGTGCTTGCCTCAACTACCTTCTCTGGCAGCTTGTTCCATATAACCATATAACCATATAACAATTACAGCACGGAAACATGCCATCTCGACCTTTCTAGTCCGTGCCGAACACGTATTCTCCCCTAGTCCCATATACCTGCGCTCAGACCATAACCCTCCATTCCTTTCCCATCCATATAACTATCCAATTTATTTTTAAATGATAAAAACGAACCTGCCTTCACCACCTTCACTGGAAGCTCATTCCACACAGCCACCACTCTCTGAGTAAAGAAGTTCCCCCTCATGTTACCCCTAAACTTCTGTCCCTTAATTCTCAAGTCATGTCCCCTTGTTTGAATCTTCCCTACTCTCAGTGGGAAAAGCTTATTCACGTCAACTCTGTCTATCCCTCTCATCATTTTAAAGACCTCTATCAAGTCCCCCCTTAACCTTCTGCGCTCCAAAGAATAAAGCCCTAACTTGTTCAACCTTTCTCTGTAACTTAGTTGTTGAAACCCAGGCAACATTCTAGTAAATCTCCTCTGTACTCTCTCTATTTTGTTGACATCCTTCCTATAATTAGGCGACCAAAATTGTACCCCATACTCCAGAATTGGCCTCACCAATGCCTTGTACAATTTTAACATTACATCCCAACTTCTATACTCAATGCTCTGATTTATAAAGGCCAGCACACCAAAAGCTTTCTTTACTACCCTATCTACATGAGATTCCACTTTCAGGGAACTGTGCACAGTTATTCCCAGATCCCTCTGTTCACCTGCATTCTTCAATTCCCTACCATTTACCATGTACGTCCTATTTTGATTTGTCCTGCCAAGATGTAGCACCTCACACTTATCAGCATTAAACTCCATCTGCCATCTTTCAGTCCACTCTTCCAACTGGCATAAATCTCTCTGTAGACTTTGAAAATCTACTTCATTATCCACAACCCCAACTATCTTAGTATCATCTGCATACTTACTAATCCAATTTACCACACCATCATCCAGATCATTGATGTACATGACAAACAACAGTGGACCCAACACAGATCCCTGTGGCACCCCACTAGTCACTGGCCTCCAACCTGACAAACAACCATCCACCATTACTCTCTGGCATCTCCCATTCAGCCACTGTTGAATCCATCTTGCTACTCCACCATTAATACCCAACCATTGAACCTTCTTAACCAACCTTCCATGAGGAACCTTGTCAAAGGCCTTACTGAAGTCCATATATACAACATCCACTGCTTTACCCTCATCAATTTCCCGAGTAACCTCTTCAAAAAATTCAAGAAGATTAGTCAAACATGACCTTCCAGGCACAAATCCATGTTGACTGTTCCTAATCAGACCCTGTTTATCCAGATGCTTATATATATTATCTCTAAGTATCCTTTCCATTAATTTGCCCACCACTGACGTCAAACTAACAGGTCTATAATTGCTAGGTTTACTCTTAGACCCCTTTTTGAACAATGGAACAACACGCGCAGTACGCCAATCCTCCGGCACTATTCCCGTTTCTAATGACATTTGAAATATTTCTGTCATAGCCCCTGCTATTTCTACACTAACTTCCCTCAATGTCCTAGGAAATATCCTGTCCGGACCTGGAGACTTATCCACTTTTATATTTCTCAAAAGTGTCAGTACTTCCTCTTCTTTGAATCTCATAGTTTCCATAGCTACTCTACTTGTTTCCCTTACCTCACACAATTCAATATCCTTCTCATTGGTGAATACCGAAGAAAATAAATTGTTCAATATCTCCCCCATCTCTTTTGGCTCTGCAGATAGCTGTCCACTCTGACTCTCTAATGGACCAATTTTATCCCTCGTTATCCTTTTGCTATTAATATAGCTGTAGAAACCCTTTGGGTTTACTTTCACCTTACTTGCCAAAGAAACCTCATATCTTCTTTTAGCTTTTCTAATTTCTTTCTTAAGATTCTTTTTACATTCTTTATACTCCTCAAGCACCTCATTTACTCCATGCTGCCTATAATTATTGTAGATCTCCCTCTTTTTCCGAACCAAGTGTCCAATTTCCCTTGAAAACCATGGCTCTTTCCGATTTTTACTATTTCCTTTCAACCGAACAGGGACATAAAGATTCTGTACTCTTAAAATGTCACCTTTAAGTGTACTCCATTTCTCTTCCACACCTTTCCCATAAAACAAAATGTCCCAATTTACTCCTTTTAAATTCTTTCGCATCGCCTCAAAGTTAGCCTTTCTCCAATCAAAAATCTCAACCCTAGGTCCAGTTCTGACCCTCTCCATAATTATATTGAAATATATACTCACCTACCTCTCAGGATCCTATTAAATCTTGCCCCTATCACCTTAAACCTATGTCCCCTGGTTCTTGATTCCCCTATCCTGTGCATTCCCCTATCCATTTCCTTCATGATTGTGTATACCTCTATTAGATCACTTCTCAGCCTCATGCGCACCAAGGAGTAAAGTCCTAGCCTTCATTATTGGGAGGTTCACCACATTAAAGGTGCTATATCAATGCAAGTTGTTCTTTTTTGCTTCTGGCTTGTGCTGACATTTCTCCCCGTGTCCTGCTATTAATCCAGATGTTTGCTGCGATTAGAATTTTGTCAGATGTCACTCAGCTGGAAACATGTTGCATTGGAGGGTGCTGCAACGTCAGTCTCGTGGCTGGCCGGTGACCATGATGGTCAGTTAGCTAACTGGATATTAGTCAAAGCAGATAAAGCACAGCCAAGCATGCAGATGTGAAGCAAAATGATTCATTTATACTGGCTGGCTGTTAAGCTGTGGGTTTTGCTTGTGTGCTCATTTATGTGTGTATATGGATAAGTATGTGTGTGTGCACTCTTTAACGTATATGTATAGATGTGTGAGAGAAGGAAGAAAGAACAGTTAAATGGATTTTTGCAAGTATCCCTCCTGCAGCTATTTTTGATTACATGGAATGGTGTATGACAGGTGATTGGTGCCAGGAGCAGTGATATTTTATTTATTTTTTCCGTTTTGGGGCACAGGCATCACTGGCGAGGGAGCATTTATTATCCATCCATAATCACCCTTGAGATGTCAACAAGCTGTCTCCCGAAGCAGCTCACTGCATTCCTCCAGTGAAGGAACTTCCACTGAGGGAGTTCCAGGATTTAGATTCAGCAACAATGAAGGACTGGCAATTTATTCCCAAGTCAGGATGATAATAATAATAATAATAATAAATTTTATTTAATGGGCGCCTTTCAGACATCTCAAGGACACCTTACATAGTAATCGGAATAAAAACATATAATCGAAATAGAACAGGTAAAAAAAACATCACAGAGACACAAATTAAAAACAGAATTCAATCCAAAAACAGAAAATCAAAAACACAGTGTGAAGAGAGAGCAGCGGCAGCCAAAGCGCGCCAGCGTCCACTCTCTCTTCACGGCAGCCATCTTGGACACAGACCTACAGGACTACAATTAGACAAAAAAATCATCCCCCCACAGTGGGTAGCACTGTGGAGGAAGGCACAATGTCCAGTCCCCACCCCATGTTCACCCCAAAGTCAGGCCTATTGAGGCCACCGCAATTGCCTCTACGGAGGCCCGATGTCCCTGGCCGTTCTCACCGGGTGGTCTTGCCCCGGCGTCGGGTGAGTCCTTTCGGCGGCTGGGCCACCTGGAACGGCCGCTTCCTGGTTGGAGCCCGCGCCTGCCGAAGCCGACAAGGCCGCGCCGGTTTGGAGCTCCCAGGCTCCCGATGATAAAGTCGGCTCCGCCTCTCCGCTCTGCCGCCTCTCCGCTCTGCCGCCTCTCCGCACTGCCGCCTCTCCGCACTGCCGCCTCTCCACACACCGCCTCTCCGCTCCGCAGACCCGCAGCCCGGAGATGTTGCTCTCGGCGGTCCAGCTCGCCAGAGCTCCAGCGCGTCGCTCCAGCGCGGCGACCCAGGCAAGGCATCGCCCGCTCCACTCTGCTCCGCTCCAGCGCTCCAACGCTGTGCCGCCGCAGAGGCCGAGGTGCTGGGCTGTCCCCGCCAGGAAACGGTGCTCCAAGCCCGCAGGTAGGCCACGAGGACGGGTCGACGGGCAGCCCGGAGAAAAGGCTGCCACACCGACCAGGTAGGGACCTAGAAATAAAGTTACACCTACCCCCCCACATTAAAAGACCATATCCTCTACAAACAAAAAAACAGGACTCACTAAAAACTATTAAAAAAACGAATTTAAAACGGACGGCTGCTGGCTAGCAGCCGTTCACCAAGATGGCTCCTCCTCTTGATGAAGAGGATCGTCGAAGTGAGGGTGATCCCATGCGCAGGGTGCCTTTATCCTTCGTGTAGCAATTATGGGATTGGGAAATGCCGTTGGAGTAGCCAGAGCAAATAACCGGTGGAATGGTGGCATTCGTAGATGGTGCACACTGCAGTCACTGTGTGCCTGTGATTGCTGTAAGTAATATTGAGGTTGGTGAGCGGGATGCCGTTCAAATGGCCGGCTTGGTCCTGGATGGTGTCAAGCATCTTGAGAGTTGTTGGCGCTGTATTCATCCATGCAGGTGTTCCATCACATTCCTGACTTTGGGGGGTCCGGATGTGAGTCACTCACTGCAGGAGACCCCAGCCTTTGACCTGTTCTTGTACGCATAGTATTTGTGTGGATGGCTCCGTTGAGTTTCTAGTCAATGGAGAATCATTGAAAATAATGATTGTAATGCCATTGAATGTTAAGGGCACATAGAAACATAGAAAATAGGTGCAGGAGTAGGCCATTCGGCCCTTCGAGCCTGCACCGCCATTCAATATGATCATGGCTGATCATCCAACTCAGTATCGTGTACCTGCCTTCTCTCCATACCCCCTGATCCCTTTAGTCACAAGGGCCACATCTAACTCCCTCTTAAATATAGCCAATGGACTGGCCTCAACTACCTTCTGCGGCAGAGAATTCCAGAGATTCACCACTCTCTGTGTGAAAAAAGTTTTCCTCATCTCGGTCCTAAAAGATTTCCCCCTTATCCTTAAACTGTGACCCCTTGTTCTGGACTTCCCCAACATCGGGAACACTCTTCCTGCATCTAGCCTGTCCAACCCCTTAAGAATTTTGTAAGTTTCTATAAGATCCCCCCTCAATCTTCTAAATTCTAGCGAGTACAAACCGAGTCTATCCAGTCTTTCTTCATATGAAAGTCCTGACATCCCAGGAATCAGTCTGGTGAACCTTCTCTGTACTCCCTCTATGGCAAGAATGTCATTCCTCAGATTAGGAGACCAAAACTGTACGCAATACTCCAGGTGTGGTCTCACCAAGACCCTGTACAACTGCATTGTACTGGTTGGGCTGTCTCTTCTTGGAGATGCATACGGGCAAGGGCTGCTTCATTAGCTGAGGAATTGTGAATGGAATTGAACATTTTACTATCCCACTTCTGACATTATGATGGAAGGGTGGATATTGATAAAGCAGATGAACATGGTTGGGCCCCAGCAGACTACCATGAGGAGTTTGTCAGGATAGTGGGCCGGAGCCCAACTATCTTCAGCCAGATTGTATGAACATTACTGGATAAACATGAAGGAATTTATATTATAAACAGCAGAGACTAACAATGGGTGCATCCGTTTGTCTGCTGTGAATTGCAAGGTCATTTATTCTTTGTCAGAAAGCAGAAAATGCTAAAAACACAGCAGCTCAGGTGATATCTGTGAAAAGAGAAAGAGTTCATTTCCTGACAAAGGGTTATGGACCTGAAATGTTGTCTCTGTTCTGTTTCTCTCTCCACTGATGTTGGCATTTTCGGCTTTTGTGTCAGATTACAGGATCTGTAGATTTTAAGTTCTCTGATAAAAGTCTGTTTGTCCCACCACTTGGCTAAAACCACCATGTGAATTTAAATGGAAGCTGCCTTATGTAAGGTCATTGAAGAAAGGGAGACTTGAATTTATTTTGTATCATTCAAACCCTCATGAGATTGCAAAGTGCTTTCCAGCTAATTAAGTTACCTGTTGAAGTGTGTTGAGCAGTGTAATGTGGGAAACAGCAGGCAAGATTAAATTCCCCCTGGTGACAATGTATAATGACCAGTGATCTCTTTTAATGATGGTTTGTTGAAGCATGACTATTGGACCTTGCACCAAGAAACTCTGTGTACATACTATTCTCTGTACAGAATCTCGAATGCCAGAATCTCACTTTCCAGGCATCGCTTAGTCTGCAAACAACCTTCTTCAATCAACTTTTGCAAGTTTCTGTTTAACACAATCAAAGTTGGCCTTGTCCCAATTTAGAACTTTCCCTTGTGGACCAGCCCTTTTCTTATCCATAACTATTTAAAAGTTAATAGAACCATGGTCGCTGATCTTAAAAGGCTCATTCACTGACACGTTAGTCACTTGACCTGCCCTATTGCCTGAGAGTAGGTCAAGCTGTGACCTCTTTCATGTCGGATCGTCTACATTGCTTTTGCATCTTCCAACCTCTAGTGCATGTAAAGTCCAGCCTGTCCAATCTCTGTTCATAAAATAGCCCACTAATCCCAAGTATTTGTCTACTAACATCCTTCCTTAAATATGGAGATCAATATTGTGCACCGTATTCCAAAAGTGGTCTCACCAATGTTAAATATAACTGGCTTAATTACAGTTCCCAGAGAAGGGACAAAGGGGAACCAGTGAATATAGGCTATCTGGATAACCAGTGGGCATTGGATAAAACAATATAAAGCTTTGAGGTTAAGCATAACTTATTACTATGGGACCGACTAACACAGAGGAAATAGAGAGTCGGCAAAATTGATTATTTTCAAACTGTTGAGCTGTAACTCACAGGATTCAATGTATGGGCCTCGGATATTTGCAACCTATATTAACAACATTAATGAAGGGACTGAGAAGGGTCAAATCTGTCATTTGGTTGGAATAATTTTAATTTTGTTTCGAGATACATCGTAGATACAGCCCCACAGAGTCTGCTCCAACCTATGCTCACCTCACTGTTCACAGTTACAGACTGCAGTAATCACATGACCACAGGTACACCCTAGTTCCCCTCTCCCCACCTTCTTACCGTGTTGGGATGTATAATTCTCCAATGTAAGGGATGGTTCTTGTAAACTCCAGGTTGGGAAATGTCTAATCCTGGCTCACCTCCAACTCCAGTGCAAATACTAACACAAAATAATTATTCAATTTTATTTTCAGTTACCATATCAACATCTAATTTTTAAGTGGCCGACATCGCTCCTGTCTACTATCTTATTATTAGTAATTATTTTTAAAAGTATATTAATTGACAAAAATATATAAAATAGATGTAGAAGTAGACTACTAAGTCTGCTCTGCCACTTAATAAGGTCACTGCCACTTAGTAAGTGGTTCATTTCTTACAAGTTTCTTTCCGTAAATGCCGTATTTTTGTACTTGGAAGCTCTTGTCTTTCAGCCTACCTTCCATTCACTTTGTAACTCTCCAGTCACCAGTACTTGGCTTTCCTTTGGCAACATTTTGCCTATTATAAGCTTTCTCTTTTAGTTTATGTTCTCAGTAAATGCTTTGGTCATCAATGGCTGCTTTTACGGACATGTGGAATTATTGCTCCTTCCCATAAAGTGCAGCAACATCACATCACATTCATTTTGTTTTGGCTCCCTCCCACTGACCTTCTGTTGTTTTGCCTAGTAACAGATTTTAGCAATGGGCAGTATCTGTTGCATAAGCTTTAACTGAGGTGAAAGTCTTTGAACCAATTTTCCCCATCAGACACTGCACAAAACACTTTGGATTTGGGAGAAAAGTTCATGCACAGTTTGGATGTAGTTACATTTGGTGGGGCCAGTTTTACTTGATTCTGGGACATTTTGTCCTAGGCCAGGAAATGCCGACGGCTTGTTGCTGAACAGTGGTCATTTCTTCTATATGTTCTTGGGACAGTGAGATTCCAGTGTTGGTGCATACATGCTGAACTCATTGGGCATGTTGCCATCTGTGCTGTGATCAATGAGTGCCAGTGAACAAATTTACTGAACTTCCATTCTTTTCAATGGAGGGGGTCAAATAAGAGGGGAAAGGATAAGAATTAGAATATGTTCAATTTCTTTTCAAATAAATGGATTGATTATTTAAAAGCTTTTTAATTTTATTGTTCAGTTTTTAAATTGCTTTATTGATTTTATTAATTTCGAATGATTCTGAATGTGAGGCTAAGCCAGGGTTGTGGCCAGATCAGTTTGACAAGTTTTCACATGGTTTATGGGTGGGGCTTGCTTGTCCCGCATGTTACTGCAATGTTATTCAATATCCCACATTCCATACAGGACCTTGTCAAAGGCCTTGCCAGGGTCCATATAGACAACATCCACGGATCTGCCCTCATCAATCTTGTTTGTGATCACCCTGAGTGAAAATGTTGCCCCTCAGGTTCTTATCTTGCCCCTCTCACCTTAAACTTTTGTCCCCTGGATTTTGATACCCATACCATGGGTAAAATACTCTGTGCATTCACCCTATCTATTCCCCTCGTGATTTTATACACCTCTATAAGATCACCATGCAGCCTGCTGTGCTCCTAGAAGTCCTAGCCTACCCAACCTATCCCTATAGCTCAGGCCCTTGGGTCCTGGCAACATCCCCGTAAATCTTCTCTGCGCTCTTTCCAGTTTAATGACATCCTTCCTATAGCTGGACGACCAAAACCAAACAAATGTGTGATTTAGTTACTATAACAGCATTTAAAAGAAACATAGAAACATAGAAAATAGGTACAGGAGTAGGCCATTCGGCCCTTCGAGCCTGCACCGCCATTCAATATGATCATGGCTGATCATCCAACTCAGTATCCTGTACCTGCCTTCTCTCCATACCCCCTGATCCCTTTAGCCACAAGGGCCACATCTAACTCCCTCTTAAATATAGCCAATGAACTGGCCTCAACTACCTTCTTGGACTGGTAGGTACACAAAATTGCTGGAGGAACTCAGCGGGTGCAGCAGCATCTATGGAGCGAAGGAAATAGGCGACGTTTCGGGCCGAAACCCTTCTTCAGACTCATAGATGCTGCTGCACCCGCTGAGTTCCTCCAGCAATTTTGTGTACCTTCGATATTCCAGCATCTGCAGTTCCCTTTTGAAAACTTCTTGGACTGGTACATGGACAGGAAAGGTTTAGACGGATGTAGACCACACGCAATCAAATTGGACTAGCTTAGTTGGGGCTTCTTGGTTGGCATGGACAAGGTGGCCCGTAGGGCCTGTTTCCATGCTGAATGTGACTTCTTCAAAAAAACTTGCAATTTGCAGATTAGTGAGACATTTTCCAACGCACAAGGACATGCTAATTTTCTCTAATCCAGTTACTCGTGCCTATCCAAATGCTGGTAGATCCTCCATCACAGAATTCCCACCAACAATTTTCCCACCACTGACATCGGACTCACCGGCATGTAAATCTCTGCCATGTCCTTGCTGCCCTTCTTAAATAACAGTACAACATTAGCCACACTCAATCTTCCGGAACCACACCTATGGCTAAAGGTGATGCAGGGACCTCTGCAATTTTCTCCCTAGCTTCCCATTGATCAAGCACTGGGGATGTATCTATCTTAATGCGTTTTAAAACCACCAATACCTCATCTTTTCAGATTTTGGATAAGATCTAAAACATCACAACTCATTTGCTTCAATTTCCTAGGTTTGATTAACTTCTCGGTAAAAACTGATGATAATTTTTTATTTAGTATCTCCCCCATCTTGTGTAGCTCTACACAAAGACAGCCATGCTGATCTTTATGGGAACCCATTTTTACCCTAGCCACCCTTTTACTCTTAATATACCTTAAGATTTTCCTTTACCTTGCCAGCCAGATCCATGTCCTTTTTTAGCCCTGCTGATTGCCTTTGTAAGTGTACTCCTGCACTTATGCTCACCGAGGGATTTGCTTGATCCTGACTATCTAAGTGTGACATACTGTATGCCTGCTTCTTTTTTTCTGACCAGATCCTCGGCATTGCTCATCAACCTGGGATCCCTGTATTTGCCAGACTTGTCCTTCACCCTTAACAGGAACATGCTACCCTGTATCTCACTTTTGAAAATCTCACAATTGTCAGGTATCCCCTTACCTGAAAACAGACTCTTCCAATCATCCTCTGCAAGTTTCCACCTAATCCCTCCAAAATCAGCCTTTCCCCAATTAAGATAGAAGCGTAACATGTGCACCAGTTTTATCCTTCTCCATAACTGTTTTAAAACTAATTGAATTATGATCACTGATCCCAAAGTGCTTCCCCACTGACACTTCAATCACTTGCCCTACGTCACCCCCAGACAGGGGATCTATTGTTAAACTCTCTCTAGTAGGACTATAATTAAGGAAGTGTCCCTGGACACTTTGCACTATCAGTACCCTGTCAATATTAAGGAAACAGAAATCTCTTGTCAATAATATCATATTATTCCTGCAGCTCCCTACACATCTGCTCCTCAGATCCATGCTGCCTTTTGGGGGGTGTATTGTACAGTCCCATCAAAGTTCTTTATTTTCCATTCCATTTTCTAAGTTCTACCATTATAGCCTCATTTGGCAATAGCTCAATAATACCTTCTCTAGGTACTGTAGGTATGTGCTCCTCGATCAACATCCTCCCTTCCTCTCTTATCTACATTGTTAGGACACCTGAAGCATTGGTCACCTGGAATATTGAGCTGCAACTCCTGTTTTTCTCTCAGCCATGTTTCATTTATGGCTAAAATATCACAACTGAACCATCCTTTCATCAACTAGAGAACGGTCCTGACCTACCATCCATCTCATTGAAGACCCTCTGACTATCTTTAATTGGACTTTGCTGGACTTTGACGCACTAAATGTTATTCCCTTTAACCCTGTGTCCGTACACTGTGGGCGGCTTGATTGTCATAATTTATTGTCTTTTCACTGACTGGATAGTATGCCAAAAAAAAGCTTTTCAGTGTACCTCGGTGCGTGACAATAATAACAAGACTCAACTAAACTAAACCATGCAAGTCATGCCATAAAAACAGAAAATGCTGGCAACAACCACCAGGTCAGGCAGCATTTGTGGAAAGAAAAGATTGGTTAATGTTTCAGATTGAAGACAAAATGCGTGGTCACCTTCATGAGACCTTTGTGATGATCCAAACAAAGTGCCCCGGAGAGCCCAGGTGGGTTTTTGCTAGAGACTCTCCAATGGTGTGATAATGAGGGCACAGGAGGAGAAGGAGGAAGAGGGCAAATGCGATGATAGACTCTTTCTGGTGCACTGACAAGGCATGTGTTGTCACGAGATTTAAGCTGAGGTTCCAAGTCCATTGTCAGAGGACATATGACTACTTATGTTATACTTCTACATGGAAAGACATTGCTAACAATTGGAGGTGCAATGAAACTGCAGGTGCTAGAAATGTGAAATAAGACATAAAATGCTGGAAACAGTGGGTCGGGTAGCATCTATTGAAAGAGAAATAGTTAATGTTTCAGGTTGTAGAACATTCATCAGAATGTTCATGAACCATCCGCTCGATGAAAAGTTCCTGACCCGAAAAGTTATCTTTCTGTTTCCACACATATTGCTTGATCTGCTAAGTTTTTTCCAGCACTATCTGTTTTTATTAGAGTTTAAATGATGAGTGACAAGTTGTCATTATACTACATGAGAACTTAGCAATGGCCATTAAAGAATAAATAATTTTAGCCACTTCCCCCTTGACCCTCAGCAGTATCACGATTGAATGAAAGGCCACTGGTCACCATCTAATTCAAGTGCCTGCAAAAGAGACAACTCCAGATGCACACAACGTAAATGATTTCCACATACGTCAGGACCTCCGGAGAATGCTCTCCGTTTTCCTATGTGAAAGCCATTGCAAATATGCCGAAGATGCTTCAACTCATTCAGCACACAGAGCCTCCTGCAATGCACCCCCATTAACCACTCTGAATGCTCACCACTGAGAAGGCTGAAGACAATTGTGTCCTAGATTTAGCCTGCCTTGCAGCTGCTATTTGACAGAGGTCCAAGTGATTTACTCTCTGGAGCTCCCTTGTGCAAGCTTTTGCACTGTTTGAACTGAGCCACAAACCTGTCTCTTGGCATAGCAGCTCTCATTTATTACACACAAAGCCAGGACTGCAGTGGCGCCATTGGGATTGCAGTACATCTCTGATTGTCCTCATAGCTCTCAGTCTACACATTTATTTTGGACGGATGAAAAATTATTGGAGTCAACTCCCAGAGCATAGAACTGATGCATGCTGAGAGAGGTGATTTGTAAAATGTTCCTCAGATTCTAAAAGTCTGACCTCGCCCTCAAGGTGCATTTACATTGCGGTTAATGCCTAAAGCGTGGGTAATGCAGGGTGATGTCCACTTATACAGTTCCTCGAGATGGAAAATGACTTGTTTTCTTTTAGTTGTCTAGACCATGCGCTATTTGAGGAAACAGGAACAACTCGAGCGGGCGATCAGAAGGCCAAAAAATGACTAAAAAATTTGATTGGCAAGTTTGATTAAGAAAAATTCTGAAGCTTTTTGTATGTACATTAAAAATAAGAGGATGAGCTGAGAGATGGTAGGACCACTCAGGGATAAAGGAGGGAATCAATGCTTGTAGTCAGAGGATGTTCGTGAGGTACTAAATGAGCACTTTGCATCTGCATCACATAGGATGGCACAGTGGCATAGTGGTAGACCTGCTGCCTTTCAGCGCCAGGAACCTGGGTTTGGTGCTGTCTGTAAGGAGTTTGTACGTTCTCACTGTGACCGCATGAGTTTTGACCGCAGGTGCTCTGGTTTTGTCCTACACTAGCAGGTGGCACAGGTTTGGAGATTGGCTTTGGTAAAATTATAAATTGTCCCTGGTGTGTGCAGGATAGTGCTAGTGTTCAGGGTAAACGGCGGTCGGCGCGGACTCGGTGGGCTGTTTTGCAGTGTATCTCCAAAATCTACAGTCTAAAGAGGAGAAGGACTTGAAGGACAGCGAGATCAGAGTGGACAATACAAATACGCTGGGGCATTTTGCGATTGAGAAGGAGGCGGTGCTGAGGCTCTTGAAGAGCATTAAGATTTCCCCAGGGCCTGATGGGATCTTATCCCAGTTATTGATGTACGCAAGTGAAGAGATTGTAGGACTGGAAAGTGCCCTTTGTTTAAGAAAGTGTTCCTTTGTTTCTTAAAGGAAGTAGAGTGAATCCAGGGAACTATAGGTCAGTGGTAGGGAAACTATTGGAGAGAAATTTTAAAGATAGGATTTACTCTTATTTGGAAGAGAATGGGCTAATTAGGGAGAGCCAGCACGAATTTGTGCACGACAGGTCATGTCTTACTAACTTGATTGAGTTCCTTGAGGAGGTGACGAAGGAGATTGATGAAGGTAGGGTTGTGGATGTTGTAAACATAGATCTTAGTAAGGCTTTTGATAAAGTCCCTCATGGTAATCAGGCTGATTAAGATGTACAGGATTCACGAAGACTTGGTCATATGGATTTAGAACTGGCATATTCATAGAAAACAGGGTCATGGTGGAAGATAGATATTCTGGCTGAAGGTCTATGACCAATGGAGTTCATCAGGAATCTGTGTTGGGACCTCTGCTTTTTGCGATAGATATAAATGACCTAGACATAAATGTAGATGAGTTGGTGAGTCAGTTTGCTCACTACACCAAAATTGGAGGAGTTACAGACAGTGAGAAATGTAATCAAAAGATGGCGCGACACATAGATCAGCTGCAGAAATGGGCAGAGAAATGGCAGGTGGAGTTTAACCCAAGCAAGTGTGAGGGGTTGAACTTTAGGAGGTAAATTGTTAGGGGAGTGTATACAGTTAATGGCAGGATCCTTAACGGCATTATTGTGCAGAGGGATACAGGAGTTCAAGTTCATAGCTCACTGAAGGTAGCAGCACAAGTAGATAAGGTGGTAAAGAAGGAGTATGGTATACTTGCCTTCATTGATCGGGGCATTGAACATAAGAATTTAAAACAAATCCATGCTAGTGCAAGAGGTGGGCTGCAGTGTTCTGTTGCTGGGGTAAGATTAGGGTTGTGTAGGTTGGTTCAAGGTCATGGTGGTTGTAGGGAAGTAGCTGTCCCTGAACCTGGTGGTGTGAGACTTCAAGCTTCTGTACCTCCTGCCCGATGATGGCACCAAGAAGAGGGCATGGCCTGTATGGTAGCGATCCTTGAGGATAGATGCCACCTTCTTGTGGCAACACCTTAATATCTCAAGATTCCCACAAAGCTAGCTTCTGAGGAAAGGTTTTTTTGAATATTTTGTGACAACAGGAAATGAAGACCTGATATTGTTACTTGGATCCTTTACTCAGAGAAAACATCTCACACCATGAACATTAATCACAGTGGGTATTTCAAATTAGATCTTCCTCGATCAATCTCCTTCGTCAGAGTATGCCTGTCAGCCTGATCCAGCACTGAATTTCTTATTTAATTACTCTCAAATGCTTCAATATTTGTCTTGACATAGGTGTGAAAATGTAGCACTGACAATTCAGAGTTTTTTGCCTATACAACATGCTGGATCGTTGCGTTGGTCTTTGAGTGGGACATTGGTTATAATTTCATGTAGGACATGGCAGTGTAATCAAATACGAGCATTGCCTCACAACGCGCATGGTGCCGTTTTGAATTACCGCAAACACGAAGGCTCACATTCCGTATTCTACATGAAATTTGTTAATGATCTCCATAATGTTTGCAGCCCAGTCAATGCTTACTGTGGGGAATATCTGAAGCAGGAGTTGCTGTCTCAATATATTTGAAAATTATTAACATCAACTTTAGTAGCATGTTGCTTTACTCAATTCATCCTGCTTTGGCCCACAGGGGGCCATTGTCTCTGTGAATAATCACTTAGAAACCCCCAATTAAGCAGTGTCATTCTAGCGTGTAGTTGGAACTCTGCAAGAGGGAGCTAAGAATAGCACTAAAGATGTGCCTGTGTTACATAAAAAGTGCAGTGATGTTAATATATTCATTAATTATCTAATGAAACATTTAGCAGATAAAGCACTGCATTAAGTTGATGAAGGAATCTCATTACTGAAAATATTTTTGCTCAGCTGTGAAAAAAGAAGTGGCGTCAGTGGTAGAAATATCAAAGAGGTGCTAGAAACATTATGCTAGAAACCGTATGGTTGTTAAATAGAACCGCCTTAAAATTGTAACCCGGTTTCAGTCTTTGATGTTAGATTACAATCTGTTAGTAAGTAATTGTATGTAAATGTCCGACACAAAATGGACTACAATACAGTGCATTATTTCTGCAATCTATTTTGTTTTCATTTATCAGATGGTCTCTGATGAATGTAATATAGGCTTTGATGTAATGGAAGCTTGGCTCGAAAAACACCCATGTAGTCACCACAGCACAGGAAGAGGCCATTTGGCTCGTCATGTCCATGCTGGCTCTCCATAGAACAATCAAATCAAATCAAATCAACCTTTATTGTCATCTTGCAAGCAACAGTTGTACAGTGCAAAATGAAAAGACGTTTCCCAGGGAATAGCGGAGCATCGCACATGAAATTTAAAACGTTTCACACATAATAACACTAAAAACAATCCAGTCCCTGATGGAACAGTATAAATAAATAGTTAAAAGCAGGTAAAACACAACGTTAAAATACAATAAACCAATCATAAAAATGTCCGGGGCAGCTGATTTGAGTGGCCAGTGCCAGTTATTAAAGTGTCCGTGCCAGCCGCAGAATCAGGTGACTGTGAGTACAGAGTGACTGTTTAGCAGCCTCACAGCCTGTGGCAGGAAGCTGTTTAGCAGTCTTGTAGTCCGGGCTTTGATGCTGCGATATCTCTTGCCTGATGGCAGGAGATCCAGGTGTATGTGGAGAGGGTGCAGTTTGTCCTTAGCAATTCTCTGAGCTTTTTTCAGACAGCGGCTCTGGAACAGTTCTTGTACCGAGGGTAGGGAGACGCCAATGATCCTCTCTGCTCCCCTCACTACCCTCTGCAGAGCCTTCCTGTCCGAGCAGTTGCAGGTGGAGTACCACGTATTTATGCAGTACGTGAGTACAGACTCCACCGTACCCCTGTAGAAAGTCCTGAGGATGTTGGTGGGGAGTGAGGCCTGTTTTAGTTTCCTCAGGAAGT
Organism: Amblyraja radiata; assembly: GCF_010909765.2. NCBI lineage: Eukaryota > Metazoa > Chordata > Chondrichthyes > Rajiformes > Rajidae > Amblyraja > Amblyraja radiata. The sequence continues at coordinate 24,624,580 of NC_045973.1, forward strand.
GCAATCGCTGATGGGCCCGTTTGACGGTCCCAGTGGTGTTCCGTCAGTCAATGCAGTCAGTCAGGCAGTCAGTCCTACACCAATACTCATAGGAAAGAACTGCAAATGCTGGTTTAAATCAAAGGTAGACACAAAATGCTGGAGTAACTCAGCGGGACAGGCAGCATCTCTGGAGAGAAGGAATGGGTGATGTTTCGGGTTGAGACCTTTCTTCAGTCTCCAGCATTTTGTGTCTACCAATACTCTCTCCCCAAAGCCCTGCAAGTTTATTTTCTCCCATCCACTTTGCTCTTATGATCATTGACTGTTCCAGTTTCCACACCCCCCACCCTCCCCAATTCCTCATTGGGAGTGATTTCCAGGCCATCTCTTGTCAATTTCTCCCTTATTTCTTGCACAAAGCTTTATTCTGAGTGCCTTCACTCGATGATTAAAACATCTTTTCTCCGTCCATCTTAACTGAACCTGTCATAATTCTGTCCACCACCCTCAGATCCCCTCACAAGCTTCTTTGTTCCAAGAACAACCTCCAATTGCCAAACCGAATCTTAGAAGAGAAAAACTTACCTCAGCCATCTCAAGCTGACCAGAACTGACCACGGAGCTCGGTTAAAGTCCAGTGTAAACCTCCCTGCTTCTTGTCATCACTACCCTAATTAGCAAAACCCATTATCCCTTACGCCTTGCTAACTGCTCTTTCAATATCTCCTTCCTCCTTCAAATATCTGTGTGTATGTCATTTTTTGCTGCACACTCTTTACAACTGTGCCTCTGAGTCTATAATTGCTCTCCCAATTCCCCCGGCCAAAGTGCATCAACTCATACTTCTCTCTAATAAATTCTGCCTGCATCTGGAATGCCCATTCTGCAGTATAACATGCTGCAATCAATTGAACTCAATCACAGTGGTTGTCAAGCTATCCACACATAATAACTTCCTGCTCTTTATTTTAGATCATTGTTTGGGCAAATATGCATTATATTGCATTTGGAAGTATTAAACCATCATGCCCTTTGTTTGTTAACTAGTGATCTAAATCTTGAGTAAACTTAAGCAGGAAACTTAAGCTTATAATAGAGTGTTTCCATCTTCACTTGCATTTTTATGCAATGTAGTCCAAGAAATGCCAAGGGAGCCAGAAAATGTGAAACTCCACTTGAATGGCCACCGGCTATCCACGTACCAAATCAAATTAGCTTTTGTTCTCAATGTCTATCAATGTGATCTGAAGGAAGTCACACATGACAGTGGAGTCCACTATCACTCTAACTCATGTGGTGAAAACAGCTTCTTCACACTGGCCTTCATCAGTAAGGTAATATGATGATAGAAGTTGGGATGTTATACCTGGGCTGCAGCGAATCATCCGATCAGCTGAGAAGGTTGACAAAAGTGCTGGAGAAACTCAGCGGGTGAGGCAGCATTTATGGAGCAAAGGAAATAGGCAACGTTTCGGGCCGAAACCCTTCAGAAGGTTGTTGGCTGCAAATCCTTCCCTCCATTGACGAACTGTACACTGCAAGGCCCAGGAAGCGAGGGGGTAAGATCATCTCTGACCCCTCTCACCCTGGCCACCAACTCATTGAATCACTTCCCTCTGGAAGGCGACACCGGACTGTCAAAGCTGCCACAACCAGACATAAAAACAGCTTTTTTCCACGAGTAGTAGCTCTACTCAATAACCAAAAATCTGTAGCCTCCTTTTGCTCTGGTATTTTATTTAAATCACATGTTTAATCGATAAGGTTTTATTATTAATGTTTAATGTCTTATGTGTCATTCTTAATGTCACTGTATGTCATGTTGTCACTTGCGAGCGGAGCACCAAGGCAAATTCCTTGTATGTGAACATACTTGGCCAATAAGCTTACTTCATTTATTCATTCATTGCAGTAATGCAAGAGGTTGGTGAGCCTGCACTTGGAATGTTTTGTTCAGTTTTAGTCACCGTGCTGTAGAAAAGACAGCATTAAGCTGGAAAAAGTGCAGGAAAGATTTACAAGGATGTTGCTAGGTCTTGAGGGACTGAGTTCTAAGGTAAGTTGAGCAGGTTGGGATTTATTTCTTGGAGCGACAGAGACTGAGAGGTGATCTTATAGTGGTCTTAAAAATTGTGAGGGGATTAAATCAGGTGAATGCGCACAGGATTTATTCTAGGCTTGAGGAATCATGAACGAGAGAGATAGATGTAAGATGAAAGGGGAAAGATTTAATCAGAACCTGAGGGGCAACATTTTCACACAGGAGGTGGTACATATATGTATTGCCCTGCTAGAGGAAGTGGTTGAGGCAGTTACAATAATAATAGTTAAAACTATTTGGGCAGGTAAGGTTTGGAGGGATATGGGTCGAATACAGGCAAATACGTCCAGCTTAGGTGACATGGATCAGATGAGCCGTGGGGCCTGTTACTGTACAGTATGATTCTATGATTCTATCTGACAGTTTGTCTCCCAGCCACTGTGAATGCTGACTGCATGGGTCCCAACAAGCCATGTACGTCAGCTCTCCAGTTGTTCATTGATTTGACTGTAAGGGCCACAATTGGCTAATCAGGCCGTGTAGGTTAAGGGCCTCTCCCACTTGGGCGTCATTTGCGCGTCACGCAGATGGCGCTCAAAGATTTTGTACATCCCAAAATCCTGGGGTGCCGCGAGCGACCCTGCCTACGTCACTATGCACCGTATGCGCGTAATGCGCACCATGCGTGCGTCGTGACGCGTAAATGATGTAGCGTAAATTACACACAAATGACGCCCAAGTGGGACAAGCCCTTTAAGATTAAAAAACAACAGACATTGTAAATAAAAATTAAAATGAAAAATGCTGGAAATACTCAGCAAGTCAGACTGCATATGTGGAAGAGACACAGAGTTAATATTTCAGGTCAGAGATTTGGTAGGCAATCTATATAGATCACCAACAAGTTCTAAATCCAACCAGGTGGTGCCACAACCAACTGACAAATTGTACTGAGTCTCCAAAAACTGCCAATTTTGACTGAATGAGTCCTGATGGCAGCGTAATCTGACTGTCTGTTTCATAGAACATAGAACAGTGCAGCACAGGAACAACCTCAGCAAATGTTAATTCTGACAGCATAATCTTAATAAATATCGTAACCGATGGTTTGCATCTCCAAGCAGCTTGCAAATCAGACCGTACATGTTTACAATGTGATCAAACTGGCTACAGGGGTCACCAATAAAGTCTAAATTACATTCATTGGGTCTTCGGCAACAGTCAAATCTCATTATACGTCTCTCTAACAACTGTCATATCTTGCATGTTCCAGAAAACAGCCATATCTGACTGTAAACATCCTCAGCAACTGACATATTTGATCGTATGTGTCCAAAGCAATGGCTAAATCTGAATATTTGGGTCCCTCAACAAGTCAAATCTGACTGTAGGTGTCACCAATATCCTCCAAATCTGACTAAGTCTCCTGGCATCTACTAAATCTATGTGTTTGCAACAACTGCCATTTCTTACTCAATTGTCCCCAAAGACTACCAAATGAAGCTGTGTAAATTAGTAATAATTGCCGCATTTGACCATATCATTTATGCAACACAGTTAATTCCAACTGCCAACGTCTACAGTCTGGCTGCTCACTTAATCTGACCTGGGACATTGTGCAACACCTGCTAAACCTGGCTGTATTCTTGATCACATAATCTGCATCTAATTTCAGCACCCCATTCAGATGCACTCAATCTCACAAAGCATTTTTATTTACTGATGTAGTGACTGAAGCAAGAGTACAAGCAATCCTGAGCTCCCATTTAAGGGAGTGTAGTCCTTGTATGTAGCCTCGTACCTAACATTAAAGCAATGCTCAGTAGAAAAGGAATAATGTTATCATCTTTCTTAGTTTTGATGCAGCGTACATTTTTGTCCCCTGGTGCTTTGAACATCTTGTATCCTCTTCATTGATTCTCGACATCTTTGTTTTCCTGTGAAATTGAGAGCCATATTTCCTGGAACCTTTGTGCTTCCTGCTGCAGGACTAGTGCCAAATGACAGAAAACTGCCCCTGTGTGTTTTTCTTCATTGTTCAATGTGCAGTCTTGGCACAGCAGCCCACAATGCTTGAAGTACCTTATGTGAATGTCAGAAGGAACAGTCAGCTGTTGGAAGCCTTCATTGTCATGGTCATTGAATCTAAATAAAATATACTGCATGGCAATCTGCATTTAAATGTCTGGTGAAACATCATACAATTATTATGCTGTTTGGAGCACAAGGTCTAATCTAAAGTCTAGCTCAGACACCAAAAGTCACACTTCTACACCTATGTTTGCTAAATCTAAGAAAGTACATTGTATACACATGTCCCTAGTTGGAAATGTCGAATGACTTAAAAGTCTGAGGGGGAAAGTTTAAAGGAGATGTGCCGGGCAAGTATTGTACATAGAGAGTAATGGGTGCCTAGAATGCACTGCCAGGGTGGTGGTGGAGACAGATTTGATCGTGACGATTAAGATGCTTTTAAATAGGCACGTAGATATGAGGGGAATATAGATCACCTGCAGTTAGAAGAGATTAGTTTAACTTGGCATCGTGTGTAGGAAAGAACTGCAGATGCTGGTTTAAATCGAAGTTTGACACAAAATGCTGGAGTAACTCAGCGGGGCTGGCAGCATCTCTGGAGAGAAGGAATGGGTGACGTTTCGGATCAGGGGAGTGGGCGGGACAGAGATAAAATGTAGTGGGAGACAGTAAGACTGATGGGAGAACTGGGAAGGGGAGAGGATGGAGAGAGAGGGAAAGCAAGGGCTATTTTTGGCTAAAGGGATCAGGGGGTATGGAGAGAAGGCATGATCATATTGAATGGCGGTGCAGGCTCGAAGGGCCGAATGGCCTACTCCTGCACCTATTTTCTATGTTTCTATTTTAAGTTAGAGAAGTCAATGTTCATATCGCTGGTGTGTAAACTACCCAAGCAAAATATGAGGTGCTGTTCCTCTAATTTGCTCTGGACCTCACTCTGACAATGGAGGCCCAGGACAGAAAGGTCAGATTGGAAATGGGAGAGCTGAGCAACTGGGAGATCAGGTAGGTTCAGGCAGACTGAGCGGAGGTGTTCAACGAAACGATCGCCGAGCTTCCGCTTGATCTTGCCGATATTGCCGACCTGTGGGGTCTGTTTCTGTGCTGAACTGTTTTATATTCTTTAACTTTCAAAGATCTTCATGTAAACCCATAGGAATGCTGGTATATTCTTCCACCTTTTGAACAGCAGACTATTACCATTAACAAACATCAAACACAAATCGTACATTCCCAAAAAGCATTTATCTATATGTATATGGAACCTACAGATAAATGCTTTTTCTCTTGAATTCTGAAATCACCCATCTGGATTATGGTTGTTCTGTACCTTAATTTCATTTATCCACCTTAGTACGTCAATTCTTACTCCTTTTGTACAATGGAAACATTTGTAACCTCAGTTTTGACATTTTGTATTTACCTCATTTCAACAAGTTTTGGGAGGATTTGTTGAATTCCAGATTTCCGTGACCTCTTGTGTATCCATCTGTACGACTTTTGATCAAATATTACTTAAGCAAGTGCAATTTCATCTCTGTTGTCAATTCAGAATCCAATCCCTTCTCCCTGCCTTCTCTTCACTCTTTTCCTCCTCTCTCTTTGTCTCTTCCTCAGTTACTCCCCAGCTCTTCCTCCCCTCCTCCTTTCTTCACTTTTGCATCATCATTCTTCCTTCTCTTTGTCTGTTATGTGGTAGTTAACTGTTACAAGCAAGCATTGAACTATAGTAGCTCTGAGATCAAAGTTGTCAGTCACATGCACAGAACTCTAGAAACCTGACACCAAACTAAATATAATAAATCTACCAATTTGTCAAAAAGAAACAAATGGGTCTGTAGTAATCTTCAGGGAAGTGTAGCTGTCACCCCTACCAACCAGCTCTAAAGATATAAGAACCAGTAACATGGCCAGATGATCTTTGAGACTGCATTGGCAATTACCAACATTAATGTTTGTGATTCATTAGCTCGCTGGTTTATAGTGAACTCGTAAAGCAGACATGGCAAGTAAGTTTTTAAGAAGGAACTGCAGATGCTGGAAAATTGAAGGTAGACAAAAATGCTGGAGAAACTCAGCGGGTGCAGCAGCATCTATGGAGCGAAGGAAATAGGCAACGTTTCGGGCCGAAACCCTGCAAATAACCCCCAGCTACGGGTGCAGGTTTAACGGTGGATGTATTGGGGGTTATAGTGTATACATTACTGGATACGGTAAGGATGTCATGATGACTATATGGAAGAGATTATGTTATTTTAATAGGTGCATTGGTTATATGGTGGATGTATTCATGATGTGGCATACTCCTTGGTTATGTTATACCCGTATAGGCATTTATATACGGGTATATGGATGCCTTTATGGTGAATTATATTCAGTGATGTCAGAAATTATATTGTGGATGTGTCTGTGGCCATATGATGGGTGTGCCAGTGATTAGAAATGGGTGTGTTGGTCATTAGATGTTAGGGTATTGGTGATTATCTGGAGGATGTGTTTATATGTGATTATATGGTGGGCGTGTCGGTGATTATATGGAGAATGTGTTGGTGATTATACAGTGGGTGTGACAGTGATTTATACATTAGTCGTGCCGATGATTATATGTATATACATTGCTTATGTGATTTCTGTTTGTTTTGTGATGGTGTCTTGGTGATTATATGGAGGATATCAGTCATTCAGCTTTTCACGTTGGGCTTTGACACTTTGAATCATTAATTAGAAAATGGCATCCTTCTGCTCACGGCCTCTGTATTCACAGCATATTCCTATATTTCCTGTGTGCATGTAACTTTGAAATTAATTTGTATTGTTGTTAAAATTAATCACAAGACAGAGTAGTTCTAGAGCCCTCTACAAGGAACTCTGATCTCCTATGTCAGACTTGGTTGATTGAGCTTAATATAACATTCTTACACAGTTCTTCATAAATATGCAGTTATATTTTATGAAGTACTGGTTCATTGAATCAAATCACTGCAACTTGAAAAGCCCTCTCCGATTTAGAATCTAGCTAAATTAAAACCATTTATTGTAAAGCTGAAGATAGACACAAAAAGCTGGAGTAACTCAGGGGGACAGGCAGCATCCCTGGAGAGAAGGAATGGGTGACTTTGCGGGTCAAAAGCTGTCTTTTTTACAGGATAGTAATGTGTTTAGTAATGTTAAACTCACTATTTTCTACAAAATGAAATCTTCACTGTGCATTGAATGAGTGGCTCTCCCCCTTCTGCCTTTCCCATAGCCACACGCACCACACAAAGGAACTGGCAACTCACTCTCGGTGGAGAAGCCTCAGTCTACTCACTGGGTATGCCGACAAACACACCTTGGGCAAATCTGGTGCACTCTCACTTGGGGAACTCCAGTACATACTGTACACCAAGGAAATTCCACAGGGAGGAGAGGTGACTTGTTTATCCTCAAGGAGCCTCACAAACGTGCAAAGACACACAAAATGAGAGAAGTTATAACACGCTCACTCACTCATACATCGATTCACCCTGGGAATTCCAACACCCTTTTACGAAGGAAATGTACCACATCACAGTCAGGATTTTGCAAACACATGGCATCTGCACAAATCTCTAACCAATACCAACTAACCCTATACCCGCCTCAGAAGCTCCGAGTTTTGTAGGACTTGAAGGTATAGGCTTGCACTATAACAAAAGAGCAACTCATTGGTCTTACAACATTCAAAGAAAGGGTTTTGGTGAGTTTACTTATTCAGTGCATCTGAAACTGAGTGTGTTTCTCATTCTTATTAATGTTGGGGTAGTCTTTGCATTGGAACATTATCAAGTCCTAACAACAGAAATTAAGTGTTCCCACACAAGGGAGGTGTGAGCAAGTGTAAAGCAGTGATTATGACATGGTATAAATCTGAGTTGCCATGGAAACGCCATAACACGCCTGAGTCCAAGTACTTCCAACTTTTTTGGTTGCAAATTACTGACTATGCTGTAAAGGGCAGCATTTTAGCAAGTAAGAGGTTTAAACATTCAGGATGGAGTGAATTGGTGACCGACAGTAAAAGGAATTTGGTGCGATTCGTAACCAAGTTCATTCTGAGAAAGATTGATCATGATGGAAGTTGAGAACTGGTGATAGAGGATTGACTGAATTGAATGCTGTGCTTGAAGATGCAGCTTCTTCCAGAGAAGAACATCTTATCTGTAGAACCATTGCCAAATTGAATATTGGCTACTGGTTGAAGACACACTAATCTGAAGCCTTTCTTTGTATTTATTCTTATATTTCTTTTAGGAGCGAGACGTTTTATACTTTGATGCAAAAGCAGGAACATCAGATGTAAGTCCAGAAGTTGAATATTCATTGCATGTGTGACATTCAACTTTCGGATGTAACTCTCTGTCTTTGGTGTTGTGAGAGGTCTTGTCTCAGTGTGGTGTGAGATGCTGACAAACAAGGAGAAGAGCAATTGACTCATGTCTTGATATAGAGGCTGATAACTACATGGGGCAAGACAATTCAATGGACAGAATCAAATTATACCATCACAGCTCTCCTTTCTCACCCCCATCATCCTGAGCTCCCATTCTTACTAAAGCATCAAACATTTCATTCTTCCAATGGTTTATCCAGTGAGTGGCTGACCATGAAGATTTAATTCCGACTGTGCTGAGTTGCCCATCCACTGTTGCAAGGACGCATTTACTGGCTGTGGTGCTTTTGAATGTACGAGAAGGAAATCTGCCAGGAAGTCCATGCCTGATAGTACTCAGTGGTCGTTTCAGGAGCTATGTGAATGAGTGCCCACCATAACTAAAAGGGTTGCCCACAATTGAAGATCACCAAGTTCTTCCCAGTCCTTGCCCTCTTTAGGTATCAGAAGGTTGCTGGCATCTGTAGATCTGTGTCTCAGTAAAGGGCAATGACTGGGGGGGAAAAAAACAAAGTAGTGGAAGAACTCAACAGGCCAGGCAACATCTGCGGAGGGAAAAGGACAAAATGTCATTTCGGGGTCAGGACTCTTTATGTTTCCTGTCCATTTTCCTCCACAGACGCTGCCTGTCCCACTGAGTACTTCCAACACCCTGTTTTATGCTCAAGGTTCCAGAGTATCTTGCGCCTCCAAGAACTGGGAAGGATAAGCTAAATGAATATGCATTTGAAACACTATGAATCTCTATAGTCCATCAACTCACTATGGGAAACTTCGTAGAATGTGGCAGCAAGAATATCAGATAAGAGGCCAGGAAGACCAGATGGTCTACTTGGTCTGTCCCATGCTATACTGACTGAGTGTGATTTGCATTCACATTCACTCTAACCACTCAACCGTACACAACCTCCAGAGGATTGAAGAGACCGACTTTGAAAATCACAGGTTTTCTATCCAATCCCCACAAATGATGAAACAATCTTCATTTGCCCACAGTTGTGTTGGCATTTGATATGTGATATTTGTTGCTTTCACGTTGTGTGTTTATGTTGTTTGCTTTGTACGTGGTAGTGTCCCTATAATTAAACTCCCACCTCATTTCCCAACATAGCCAATGTTTGCCAAATGCCTTTTGATGTGAAACGTGAAGGATTGTCGCCTTCCCTGTGTAAAGTATCTAACGACAATCATTTTATTTAAAGTGCATTTCTGTGCTGATGAAAGTAAGTGCTGGAACACTGCCAGTTCTGGAACTCCTTGTCAACATGAAGCCCTCTCCAGTCAGGTACTGAATGGTGAAGTTACAATGAAACACATCCACAGTTACAGCCACCTCAGGGCACTCTCCACTGCCCCACATGAGGCTAATATTTGGTATCAGTTAGCACTGAGTTGTGTGGTTGGGCTCTTGCTCACTGAGGACAACATGGACAACAGTCATTTTACATCAACCTCAAGGGCGCTGGACAGACTGATGAGTCAAACTGGAACCAGAGAGGATTCTCCTCGGGTTGTGGAGTGTAGGTCATAGCTGTGCTCCTATAGACTTTATTGGTATTGCCATTGGTTTATTATTATCACATGTACCAAGATACTGTGGAAAACTTTGGTTGCGTGCTATCCAGTCAAATCATACCATACATGAGGACATCATCACCGGTGATCACTTGGAATCGAGTATGATTGTCTTCCTGGTAGGTTCGTTCCATGGTATTTCCCACTTGTGTATGACATCCTTAAACGTGGGGGGGAGACTGGTTCACAAATAGCTATCATACGTACTTGACAGAGACAGACCTGGGTCCAACGGCACGGACTCCGCGTCGGATGGAAGTCTCTCCCTGCTGCAGCCTGCTTTCACCTTCCCAACCCTATGGTGCAACTTTGATTGGCCAGCCATTATCCTCTGCCTGTTTGACCATTGATGCCATGTGCATGAGTATAATTAAACCACACACAAGCACAACAGGTAATGAAAAGAGAAACAAAATACCAGAGTGCAAAATATAGTGTGACAGCGTTATTATGTTACAGTTACAGAGAAAGTGCAGATACAAACACGGGCAAGGCCTCCTATTTAAGGTCCCTGGAGATGATGGGTCCAGGGAACTTAAATAACTCCACAGATGTGACTGTGGTGTTGTTGATGGTGAGTGGGGGGAGGGGGAGGGGGAGCTCTCCTAAAGTCTACAATCAATTCCACTGTCTTAAGAGCATTGAGCTCCAGGTTGTTGCGATGGCACCAGGCCGCCAGCTGTGTCACTTCCTGTCTGTAGGCAGATTTCTCCCCCCATCCTGGATCAGTCCAATGGGGTGGTTGCTGGCCATGAAGGACAGGGGCCTAGGTGGTGGAGTTGGGGAGTTTTGGTGGTAAGTGGTTGATTGGACAGGAGCAACCAAGCAGTCAAATGGTTCAGCGAGGGTTGTGCTGGGTGAGGTGGATGGCAGCCCAACTATCTAAAGGTGGGGTGGTGTTGGACAGCAGTCAAAGAACATGTTCAAGCCATCTGTTCTGGTAAACCTATGATTTTGCATCTTCTTATCAGATCTTCTTGATTAGTATGGGTGTCGGAGGGTATGGGGAGCAGGCAGGAGAATAAACCAGGAGGCAAACCAGAAGAAACGTGTGCACAAAGTGCACAGAGGAGGAGAGATGGAGGAGCAATGTGTTAACAACTTGCAACGCAGTTTCTCCCCGACTTTCACGTGCTTAGAACTTCACACCTCTCACATTTCCACACGCCCTCTCCCCACACAATCCTTCACACCCTTTCCCTCTGCCCACACACACTCCAACTTCACATCCTCTTCTTACACACACTCATTCACACCCTTTCCCTCTCTCCACATGCTCCATCTTCACATCCTCTCCCTCTCCCCACACACTTCATCACACCTTCCCCCCCCCCCCCTCCCCCCTCCCCCTGCACTCTCCATCATCACATCCCCTCCTTTTCCATACACTCTCCACACCCTCTCCAGCGTTCTGCATTCTCAGCACAGTAAAGGTATAATACAGGACTACATACTTGCTGAATGGTAATTGACAAAGCTGAGTAATCTGACAACCTCTGGATCCACTCAGAGATCTGCAGTCAGGCCACATTGAGTGTTGATGAACAGTAAAAGAACTAATGCCTGGAGGAGACTCCAAAAACATCCCCATCCTCAGCATGCAAGTACTTGAGACAAGGATTCAAACAACATTCCGACAAACTGCCAATCCCAGTTTCCTCCTGAGATCTCCGCTATCATGGAGCCAATCTTCCGCCTATTCCATTCACTCCACATAATTTCCACAAACAGCTGCAGCACTTAATACCAAAGATCCTATAGCGGTATAAGATCTTTGCTTAATACATCAAAGTCTATGGCTGCAACAACATCCCATCCGCAGTACTGGAGACCTGCACTCCAGAACAAGTCGTGTATCAAGACAAACTGTCCCTGGACAGGTTAACTCAGGCATCGACATGAAAATGTGGGAAATTGCCCAGCTATGTCCTGTTCTCAAAAACTAGGACAAATCCAATTCATTTAATTGCCACCCAATCAATCTACTCTCAAATATTCATGAATAGAAGGTGTAACAGTGCTATGAAGTAATACTCACCAATAACTAATTCACTGATGCAAAGCTCCATCTGCCCCTAATGGTTCCACCTATCACCTACCAGCCTCTATCATATTGCCCTTTGTACTTCTCTATATAGCAATCTTTCCTCTCACCTGGACTGATTGGAATTGTCGGTCTACACCTTTAGCTTCCACAGATGCTCCTTGACTTGTTGAATTCTTCCAGCCTTTTTCTTTGTTTGGATTTTGCAAGGACTACCAATCTCCAGACCTTGGTTCAAACATTGACCAGGGAACTATATTTTAGGGGTTAGGTGGGAATGGCTGCCCTTGACATCAAACCAACATTTACATAAGTATGGCATCAATAAGCCCTGGTAAAGCTGAAGTTTATGGGCATCGTGAAAACACACCCTGAGTGGTTGAAGTCATACTTGCAAAAGGGAATAGATTGTTATTGGAGGTCATCAACTGCAGGAATTCCCCAGGGCAGTTCACATGACCCATCCATTTTCAGCTGTTCCATCAACGTCCTTTCTTCCATCATAAGGTCTGGTGGGAATGTTCACTGATGGTTGCACCATGTTCAGTTCCATTCATAACTCCTCAGCAAATGAAGCAGTCCACAAGCAACGAGATGCCAGGTAACATTTGTGCCACACATGTGCCAGGCAATGGCCATCCTTCGACAAGAGTGAGTCTTAGCTACTTAACTTGACATTCTTAGTCCTAAAGATGGATCCTCGACCTGAAACATTAACTCTATTTCTATTCCACAGATGCTGCCTGAAATACTGAATATTTCTTGCAATTTCCATTTTTATTTTCCTTAGCATTCAACGGCAATGAGTCGCCATCAACATCCTGGGATCATTATTGACCAAACTCTCAACAGGACCAGCCTCATAAATTATGTATCTGCAAGAGAAGGCCCAAGGTTTGGAGGAAAGCAGCAAATAACTCACCTCCTGACTCCCCAATGTCTTGCTGCCGTCCTCAAGACACACATTTGGAGTGGATGAGTGCAACTTTTAACAACGCTCAAGAATCTTGGCACCGTCCAGGAAAAGCATCCCATGTAATGTCCCATGTACACCCAGAGAGTTGTGAATTTATGGAATTCCCTGCCACAGAGGGCAGTGGAGGCCAAGTCACTGGATGGATTTAAGAGAAAGTTAGATAGAGCTCTGGGGGCTAGTGGAGTCAAGGGATGTGGGGAGAAGGCAGGCACGTGTTATTGATAAGGGACAATCAGCCATGATCACAATGAATGGCTCGAAGGGCCGAATGGCCTCCTCCTGCACCTATTTTCTATGTAATTGGCACCCCATTGTCAACCCTAACATTCATTCTCTCCAGATTGGTCAACCTTGGATTGTTTTCTCTGGAACTTCGGAGGTTGAAAGACCTGATAAAAGTTTATAAAAGTATGAGGGGCCAAAGATCCTGTTCCTGTGCTGTTCTGTGTTAACTGCACATCTACAGAATGCACTTTGGTTATTTGCTCAAGCTACTCCAACAGCACCTCCCAAGCTCATCTCCTCTATCACCAGGAAGGTCAAGGGCAGCAGGTGCAAGTGAACACCTCCAACTCCAAGTTCCCCTCCAATTCCACACCATCCTGACTTGGAAATATATCACAGGTCCTCCTTTGCTGTGTTTAATTTCTGGAACTCCTCTAACAGTGCTGGGTAAGAGTACCTTTACCAAAAGGACAGCAGGAGTTCAAAAGGCAGTTTATCCTTTCTTTACCAAAGGCAATTGGGGATGGTATGTAATGCTGGTCCTGCCTGCACTGCCTAGATCCAGAAAATATATTTTTTTAATATCTTACTATGAATAGAAACTGCTGTAAACTCAGGAGGTCAGGTGACGACTAAGGAATGAGAACCATAGTTAACACTTGAAGTTTCTTCTTCATCACAATCCCTTAGTACATATTGGGACCAGTGGGACTGATCTGCCAGCTGTGGAAGTACAAGGATATGCAGATGGGAGGGAGCAATCCTTCGACTCCTCAACTTATGATGACACATAACCGGGGTTCGTCCTTCTCAAACGTTGCCACTCTCTGCACACACTTCCCCCTTCTTATACTCTGCAGTCTCTCCACACGCTGCCTCCTTAATGTACCCTCCCACTCTATCCACACACTTTCTCGTTAACATATTCTGCACTCTCTGCTCACACTTCCTCCTTCACATACTCTACACACACTTCTTGCTTCATGTACCTACCCATTCTCTGCACACTCTTTCTATTTTACCTACTCCTCCACTCCAGGCATATTTTTGCTTTCACCTGCTTTCACATGATTATTTGACTTACAAGGCACACTCTTTCTATTTTACCTACTCCTCCACTCCAGGCATGTTTTTGCTTTCACCTGCTTTCACATGATTAATTGACTTACCAGGCAAATAATCCCAAATGGAAAAGGGAAGTCGAAGGTAAGCCTAGATCAAAAGCAAAAAGCTTACATTTGTCAAGAGAAGCCATAAAGTTGAGGTTTGGGAAATTTTGAAATAAGCAAAGAGGGAACAAGACATTGATAGGGTAAATAGAATGTGAGGAACATCAAAGCAAACTCCAACAGGTTTAATCAACATGTAGAAAGGAAACGATTAGCCAAAAGTACCCTCATCAATTGAGGCAGGGGAAATGATATTGTAGAATAAGGAAATAGCAGAGAAATGAAACAAATATTGTGTATCCACGCTGAAGGAAAACACAGATGTCCTTGTAAAAGCATAGAACAATAGGTTGGATTGCAAGTGAATAAGTGAATAATGCAATTTTTTTGCATTATTGGGATTAGGCAATAGACAATAGACAATAGGTGCAGGAGTAGGCCATTCGGCCCTTCGAGCCAGCACCGCCATTCAATGTGATCATGGCTGATCATCCACTATCAGTACCCCGTTCCTTCCTCATCTCCATATCTCTTAACTCCGCTATCCATAAGCGGATTGCCAGGCAGTAAACCTCCAGACCTAAGATAGACATAAAAAGCTGGAGTAACTCAGTGGGTCAGACAGCATTTCTGGAGAAAAGGAATATGTGATGTTTTGGGTCAAGACCTTTCTTCAAACTGAAGTCAGCGGCTGTCTGACCCGCTGAGTTACTCCAACCTTTTGTGTCTATCTTCGGTTTAAACCAGCATCTGCAATTCCTTCCTACAAACCTCCAGACCTGATGTCCATATGGCATGGAGCTCGTGACCATCTTGCAAAATTTCACACATTCCAAGATAGTTCCTACAGATTTAAAGGGATGTTTGTAAATGTTTTTTTTAAGGAATGTGGGAGAAAGAAAACTTGAAATTGTAGACCAGTTAGCCTGGCATCAGAAAGAAGGAAAAAGTTGGAATCCTTTTTCACAAATTACTTAGAAAAAGGTAAGATGATTACAATCAACCTGGATTCAAGAAATGAAATCATGTTTAATTGGAACTCCTTGTGTTTGTGTCTATATTTGGATGCTTCCTCTGGATGAGTATCTAGAATCATGGATTACATTGCCAAATAATGGGTCAGCCTTTCAGGATAGAGATGTGAAAAGATTCCTTCACTTGGTGAATCATAATTAGAGAGTTGTTTAATGCAGAAACAGTCCTTCACCCCACGTAGACCTTATTGTTCATTTATACTAATCATGTTTATCCACAATTGGACCTATCCTTCTATGCAATGCCTATTTCTGTCCGAATGCCACTTCAATGCAGTGATTATATCTGATTCTACCACCTCCCCTTGCACCGCATTCCAGGTATCAACCAAATCTAAAAAAATACCTGGAGGATCACCTTTAAATCTCCCTCCTTACAATCTCTGCCCTTTTGTTTTAATATCCCTGCCATGGAAAAAAAGATTGTGATGATCTACCCTGTCTATGCTCCTCATAATCTTGTAGGTTACTCCTCAACCCCCTTCACTCCAGGGAAAGCGAGCCAGTGTCCCCAGTAGGGCTGTGGAAGCTCAGTCACTGTAGTCCAGACAGCTGGATAGATTTGGATAATGAAGTAATCAAGGGGTGTGGGGTTAGTGCAGGAATGTGGTGCTGAGGCAGTCTGTGTTGTGCTCATCACATTCTCTGCGAACCCTCACAAACTCTGCTGCTTTGAAATGCCAGGCTGGGACATAACATTGCTCGGTAATGGAGACAGGTTGGTGGAGAACCTTAGTCTCCCAGATGCTCGATGTAACACCCATACTCCCATTCACTGGAGCTTAACAGATAAGTTCAACACACAAGCCAGCATTATCTGCACGTGGTAAGTTGGTGACATCGCCTTCAATACAATTCAATGGCGGGATAAAATTTGCACCATTGGATTGTTGGATGAGAGAATCAACAAGGCAGAGAAAAGGCTTAAGGAACCAGGTGGCTTACTCCTGGTCCTCCTTCCCTGTGTTCTTGTGAGAAAGATTGAGAAGGGAGTTGCTGTGAAAGCACTGCTTTGTTCAGGCACTATTTGCATTGGGATCGAGGCATTGGTGGATCAGCTAGTGAGGATGATGACGTATGCCATCCTTTACCCAACATACAATTGTAATGAATTTCAGGCAGATCTGAGAAGGATTCTCCATAATTGTTCTTAGTTGCAGTGTAGCTGCTTGTAGTGTAGCTGCTGCTGTTGGCGCTGATGATGGCAGCCACGGTGTACTGCTCCTTGCTGTTTTGTATGTGTTTGTTCGTTTGTGTCTGTGAAAATCCTACAAAGATTACTTTCACGAGAGAGGTACTCATAAACATCGGACATACGGTACCTCCAAACATCGTTCCGGATTTCTCTCACTCGCTCTGGATTATTTGGACATACTCGTTGGCGGGGCTGTGGCTGCGTTCAAGGTCTTGAGGCGGAGGAGGGCCCATGGGAAGCGCTCTGGAGCACTCACCCGACTCCATCAACGAGGATCACGCACACCACTCCCGAGCATATTCCTGGCAAACGTACGTTCTCTCAATAACAAAGTGGACGAACTGCAACTCCTGCATCGGACAAACAAGGACTTCTCCTGAGCTGCTGCCCTGTGCTTCACCGAGACCTGGCTTTGTGAGTCGGCCCCGGACAGCACGCTGCAACTGGCTGGCTTTCAACTACATAGAGCGGACCGCGAAGTGGAGGCAGCGGGGAAATCAAGAGGCGGTGGAATATGCTTCTATACCAACCAGGACTGGTGCAGCGACATCACGGTAATGTCAAATTTCTGCTCTCCCAACCTAGAATCCCTCTTTAT
This sequence comes from Amblyraja radiata, assembly GCF_010909765.2. Classification (NCBI taxonomy): domain Eukaryota; kingdom Metazoa; phylum Chordata; class Chondrichthyes; order Rajiformes; family Rajidae; genus Amblyraja; species Amblyraja radiata. Next base: position 24,641,864 of record NC_045973.1, read on the forward strand.
AAACTGCAAACCCTTCTACTGCCCGAGGGAATTTAACTCCTTTATTCTCACTGGAGTTTACATTCCCCCCCCAAGGCTGCGTACGTGAGGCACAAACGCAACTCGCTGAGCAGGTAATGAGGGTAGAGAGTGAATTCCCGGACTCCATGGTCATTGTTTTGGGGACTTTAACAAAGCTAACCTCAACCGTGACCTTCCAAAATACAGACTTCATGTTACCTGCCCCACCAGAGGGGAGAGAACACTCGATCACTGTTGTACAGCAATCAAGAACGCATATCGCTCTATACCCCGGGCGGGTCTGGGTCTCTCTGATCATAGTCTAGTTCACCTTATTCCGACCTACAGGCAGAAACTAAAGGCTGCTAAGCCTGTGGTCAGAACAACAAAAAGGTGGACAAGCGAGGGCATTGAGAACCTACAATCCTGCTTTGACTGCACGGATTGGAATGTGTTCAGGGAAGCAACCACAAGCCTCGATGAGTATACAGACACTGTATCATCATGTCAGCTTTTGCGAGGACAGTTGCATTCCAACTAAGACCCGGACATGGTTCAACAACAACAAGCCCTGGTTCACTGAAGAACTCGGACAGCTCCGACGGTCTAAAGAGGAGGCCTACAGGAGCGGGGATGCAGACGTCTACAGGCAGGCCAAGTACAAGCTGAGAAGTGGAATCAGAGCTGCCAAGGAAAGGTAATCTGAGAACTTGAGGGGCAAGTTCTCATCTAGTGACTGTTCTTCAGTTTGGAAGGGCTTGCAAGAAATTACCAGCTATAAGAGGAAAGCCCCCCGCTCTTTGGACAATCGTCAGCTGACCAACGACCTGAATGAGTTTTACTGCAGGTTTGAAAATCAGAAACGTATCCCTGGTACCCCCTCCCCCCACCCCCTCCCCAACCAACGCAGCCAGACCCCAGTCTGCAAAGAATGGACCCTGCACCCTCTCCTTCCCATTCACCATTTCACACCTACTTACGGCAAGAATCCAGTAGGAAAAGACGGGACCATTTCCCACCTCAACCAACACTTCACACACCCACTCACAGCCTGACCTCAGTCTGCAATGACTGGGCCCTTCTACACCCACCCCCCTCCACACCCAATCACCCACACCCTCTGTGCTGCACAACATCACTTATCCTATATCAACAATAAAAATAGAGGAGGTGGAGAGGCTTTTCAGAAGACAAAAAAGCCGGAAATCTCCAGGACCTGACAATGTTTCCCCCTCTACTCTTAAGCTCTGTGGCAAACAGCTGGCATCGGTCTATACAGACATTTTTAACCAGTCCCTGCAAACATGTACTGTCCCTACCTGCTTCAAAGTCTCCACTATTGTCCCTGTACCCAAAAAGGCAAAGATTGCTGGATCCTATGCAGTTTGCATATCGGGCCAATAGATCTGTGGTTGATGCAGTCAACTTGGGCCTGCACTTCATCCCACAGCACCTAGACCGCCAGGGGACCTATGCGAGGATCCTGTTTGTTGATTTTAGCTCTGCATTCAACACCATTGTGCCAGAGCTACTACACTCCAAACTTTCCGAGTTGACTGTGCCTGAACCCCTCTGTCGGTAGCTCACCAGCTTCCTGACAGACAGGAAGCAGCATGTGAGGCTGGGAAAGCACATCTCGGACCCGCAAACCCTCAGCATAGGAGCACCACAAGGCTGCGTACTCTCTCCTCTCCTCTATTCTCTCTACACCAACGACTGCACCTCCGCAGACACCTCTGTCAAGCTTCTCAAGTTTGCGGACGACACAACCCTGATTGGACTGATCCAGGATGGGAAGGAATCTGCCTACAGACAGGAAGTGTCATAGCTAGCGTCCTGGTGCCATCGCAACAACCTGGAGCTTAATGCTCTTAAGACAGTGGAATTCATTGTAGACTTTAGGAGAGCTCCCCCTCCCCTCACCCCACTCACCGTCAACAACACCACAATCACATCTGTGGAGTCTTTTAAGTTCCTGGGAACCATCATCTCCAAGGACTTTAAATGGGGGCTACCATCGACTCCACAGTCAAAAAGGCACAACAGAGGATGTACTTCCTACGGCAGCTGAGGAAGCACAAGCTGCCACAGGTAATGATGGTCCAATACTACACGGCCATAGAGTCTGTTCTCACCTTCTCCATTATGGTCTGGTTTGGCTCAGCCACCAAGCATGACACCTGGAGGCTGCATCGAATCGTCTGATCAGCAGAGAAGGTTATTGGCTGCAACCTTCCCTCCATTGATGAACTGTACACTGCAAGGGTCAGGAAGCGAGCGGGCAAGATAATCTCTGACCCCTCTCACACTGGCCACAGACTCTTTGAATCACTTCCCACTGGAAGGCGACTCCGGACTGTCAACGCTGCCACAGCCAGACATAAAAACAGTTTTTATCCACGAGTAGTTGCTCTACTCAACTGCCAAAAATCTGTAGCCTCCCTTTGATCTGGTATTTTGTTGGTTCACATGCTTGATCAATGGTGTTTTATCATTAATGTATTATTATTATTATTATTATTATTATTATTATTATTATTATTATTATTATTATTAATGTTTGGTGTTTTCTGAGTCATTCGTAACTGTCACTGTATGTCATGTTGTTACTTGTGGGCAGAGCACCGAGGCAAATTCCTTGTATGTGAATACTTGGCCAATAAACTTACTTTCTTTTGTCTTACTTACTTAGTTGAAGGAACTGAAGAAACACATGTTCAATGGCTGGTATCCTCTCATACCATGAAGCCATGACTCATGCCTTACAGAGACAGGCATATGGACTGGTAGTTACTGATAGAGTGGGAGCCAGAACTGGATGGTTGCGGACAGATAGGCAGTTATAGGCAGGCAAAGACTAGCACGGAGAGTGGGATGGGCAGTTAGAGACAGACAGAATGTAGCACTGCATGTAACACATGGATAGAATAGAGACATGTAGCAACATATTGGCTACAAAACAGGTAAAATAATTTCAAATATGTTATATCCAGTGTATTATACCAGCATGTGCTTTCTGAATATTATTTTCCAAATAGTTATTTGCACGAAGTGAAAATGATATCTCAGCTCCTGTCTGTCAACAGGAGTGACACCACAATTTCATGCTGTGTAGCTTCAATAAATAAAGCTCAGGGCACCCAGCTTGCTGCTTCAGAAACATGGTCCTCCCCTAGCTACGGAGGTGAGCACTTTCACTTCATTGCCCCTGCATCTAATGAGAGGCCTGGTGCTTGCAGAGTTGTGAGTGCACTAACAGGTTAACAGCATTTTCAGGAATTGTGCTTTTCAGGAAACGTATTCTCAGTTCTGCTGCCATCTTTATTGAGCTGTAATTCACCAAGCAGAAAGGACTGCAAACAGTTCTATCCAAGACCTTTTTCTAGCTGTAAGTATTAATGAGCAGCTGTCAGTGCTCCTGCCTTCTCCTCTTCAGCGATCATCAGTCGGAGCAGTCTGCACTTCCCGTCATTCCCTGCCTCTTCTGAGAGTAATCAGCAGGCGAATGTTGATGTGCCTCAGAGCTTGTTCTGCTCCGCTGCTGAAGTAAAGCTTCAAGCCAAGGCTGCATTTTGAAGCAGCATTTGTGCTGATTGGACCTTGTTGAACTCCAGCCAGCTTGCTGATTGCTACTACTTCTCACTACCTGGCTCACACAATGGAAGTGGGAAGGAGCGGGGATTTTATTGAAGAGTGAGGTGCTGAACTATACAGACACCTCAAGTTGACTTTGTGGATATTTTTTCAGAAAGAAGCTGACAAATTTTCTGCAAGACAGTTGTCGATAGTGGTCAACAAATAAATACAGGTGAAAACTCTCTAATCCGGCATCTTTGGGACAACAGAAATCCAGACCACAAAACATCCAGACCACAGAACATCCAGACCACAGAAATTGCACCCGATCATCGTCCTCTGAGCAAGAGAAACGTTATTTTTAAGTGTAGACACTCCTTGGGCCACAAAGGTTATGAGAACTGACATCACCCAAATTTTCCATGTCAGAAACATTGTCAGTTGAGATCACAAAAGTTGTACAGGTTGGTTAATTAGCTGCAGATTAGTACAGATTTCAATTTTAAATCGTAGTTAGATCTTGATTAGAATTAATTAATTAGTACAGATCTGTACTACAGATTCAAAATATGCCAGACCAGAGACTTTTAACGTATATTACAAAGAGAAAGTTTGGAAATAAAAGCAAAATTAAGCAAAATTGCACCATTGGCTGTACTCAGAAGGACAATGTATGTGGCACCGTACCATCTGTTAGGGTGCTATGGGTGATCTTCTTCCAGTTTGGGCCCAGATATGTGTACACATATTAGGTCCCAGATAGTGGGAGGGAAGACATTCTAGTCATTTGTGCCAAAGGCTGCAGCCGCAGCAACCAGGAGACATTACATTCTGCCTGATAAAATAGAATGCTAAATATATCTTTCAGCATTTTAGTAGCATGACACAGGCAGAAAACACTTTAGGGAGATCCAAGCAAGAGGTTTGAACGTAGGCAGACTGCACTGATTTAGTTATTGATTTTGGTGCACAGGAGCTAATTAACTGCAAACACAATGCATTCCTGGACTAACAGTTACAGTTCCTCTGTGCCAAGGAAGGCAAACAGCTCCACAGGCTCCTGGAGGCTGAGAGCCAACAGAAAACCTGTGGCCTAAGGAACAGATGGTGAATGGGGAGAATGTAGAAGAACCAGCAACTCATTGCCAACCACAACAGCTGGAGGGTCTGCAGCCCAGTCAAGGCATCTATGGGCCAAACATCAAAAGGCCCAACCACTGAGAGGTGAGAATGGAGATGAACTTATCACAGAGAGAGGCGATCAGTGCCCCAAGAAGGAACACAAGATCATTTCTACCCTGACTTTGTCTTTGATGTGAGTTTCTTTGATCCATCCACAGCAGTATACCCGGTCTAACCTTTCCACCACTCCTGACTGACAACCAGTTGAAAATATAACTTGCCAGCTGAAAGACCACAAGTCCAGGCGGCAGCTGAAGTTTCAAAACTTGATGCCGCGGAACGTCATTCACAAATTCACAATCTCAAATCCCATGTCTGGGAGGAGGAGACTCAGAAATGTCTTAATCATGACCATCTTAAAGACAGGAAACTATACTGATGTCAATAACCACAAAGGGCTCTGTCAATTTAGAGTGACTGTGGAGCATCCTCATCAAATGGGGCTGTCTGCTGAGATGTGTCACCATCTTATGTCTGCAGATGATGGCATGCGAGCCACAATCATGTGAGCCACAATCGTATCCATCGGGTTCATAGCCGACCAAATCTCAGCACTGACCACTGTTAAACAAAGCTGGGTCATCACCTGAACACGTTTCTCAATTATAGTCACCTCATTGCTGCACCTCAGCTCACCTCCAACAAGCTTCCCACTGGAGTGAGCTGTGGCACTGCCCCCACTCTGGAATCTCAGCATCCACAAGATGCAAGGTCTTCCAACTCCTCATCGTTCATCATGTCTGACATCAAACTCCAAAGGCAGGATATCAATTCTAAGCTCTGACATGGTATGGGAATGTTAGTTGGCGAGAGGAAAAGATTCAAAAGGTTACAATTTATTAAGAATTTTTAAATAACAATACAGATTCAGATTGAGAATCTGCAAAACTACAGATGAACCTATAGTTTCAATCCTGGACATGGTTCCATTCGTGCTACATTTTTAATTGTATCCATCCCTTAGGAAATGATCATTAATTATTGGTTGTCAATGCAGTCTCATTCTTTTTGGAGCTTCATTAATTAATTATTATATATTTCTTTATTGTCATTGTAATGGTGCATACAACGATATTCAGGTGCACTGCCTGAGTGGAGCACAAATGTACAAGATAAAAAATAACTATAAAATAACAGTAAAAAGTGAGAACTGTTCATACACTCACCTGCACGTACTCTGACACATATACGCAGATTCACACACGCATACACATTATGCCTACGTATGCACCCTTACCAGAATATAAGATATTGCACTCAGAAGGTCATTGTCAGAATATAAGATTGCACAGAATAGTATTATGTATAAAAATGAATATTATTAATGAATATATCAGTATTGCACAAAGGTGGGTACTGTACAGTATAAATATTGATTATGGGGGGTGCGCTTTCAGTGCAGAGTTCAGTGTGGTGATGGCCTTTAGGGTAGAAACTGTTTGTTAGTCTTGTGGTGTGTGCTTTGATGGACCTGTAGCACTTTCCTGAGGGCAGAAGGGCAAACAAGCGATGGGCGGGGTGAGATGGGTCCTTTAGGATGCAGGATGCCTTCCGCAGGCAAAGGGAGCTATAGATGTCTTCCAGGGCAGGCAGATGTGTGTTGGTGATCTTCTGGGCTGTGTTGATGACTCTCTGCAGAGCCTTCTTGTCAGCCATAGAACTGTTGCCATACCACACCAGTATACCATGTGTCAGGACACTCTCAATGGAGCAGTGGTAGAGGACACTAGCAGCTGTTGTGGAAACTTGATTTTCCTGAGCGATCTTAGGAAGTGAAGCCGTTGGTGTGCCTTCTTAATCGGAGAGTTTATGTTGGTTGACCACGTGAGGTCTTCTAAGATGCGGGTGCCCAGGAACCTGAAACTGGAGACTCTATCCGCTCTATCCAGCCTATTATCCTCTGTACCTCCTTCCTGCAAGCTGACTCATCACCCTCAGTGATCAGCCCGGTTACTGTCATGTTGTCTGTAAATTTAATGATTGTGTACGTGTTGTGGGTTGGTATACAATCATAGTTGTAAAGAGAGTAGAGGAGGGGACTCAGCACACGACCTTGTGGAGCCCCTGAGCTGAGTGACAGAATGAAAGAGTGGTGGGGGCGCATCCTGACTGACTGCGGCCGGTCTGTTAGGAAGTCCTTTATCCAAAGGCAGACGTTGTGTTTGAAGCCTAGGTCGGACAGCTTGGAGACCAGTCTGCTGGGTATGATTGCATTAAATGCAGAGCTGTGGTCAACAAACAGCAGCCGTGCGTATGCTCCCCATTGTTCTAGATGGAGTAATACAGTATGGAGGGCAGTGGCAATTGTGTCATCTGTTGATCTGTTTGCTCTGTATACATATTGGTGTGCTATGGATGGTGTGCTATTGGCAGTGTGTCATAAAGCTGCTGATAGAGGGATCATGCATTGATTAGCAATTTGTGCCACATATTACTGATTGGAAATTGAAAATAATGGAAATAGCACACTGACCACACTGATGTAGGGAGACTGTCAATATCTGTTATTGCAACAATGAGGGAGCAATACACTGTGAAGCAGGGAGTGGCTGAATGTTGGGGCACAACTAGCATGATGAGGTGAGGAAATTCTGATTCATTCTGAGATTCTGATGTAGTTATGAAGTAAAGGGAGCAGACACATTGGCTTTGATTTAGAGAGAGTGTTCATCTGTGTGATATAAGGAAATCCCACTGACTCATTTGGTTTTGGTTTATTGTTGTCACCAATACCAAAATATAGTGATAATAACTTTGTTTGCATGCTATCATTCCAATCATACATGAGGGCAATCAAGCCATACATACTGTAAGTATAAAGGGTCGTGCAAAGAAAACATACCAGAGTGCAGTTTACAGTGTTGTAGCTGAGAACTTGCAAGGGCTGCAATGAGACCGGGACTATACCCTTGCCGATGACAAAACGATACTATGATTATACCATAGCTATACCTTTGACTATACCCTTGCCTATGAGAAGGGTTCACCAGTTCACTAGTCCGACAATAAGTGATAGATTGGAGTATGTAGGAAGGAACTGCAGATGCTGGTTTAAACCGGACAAAATAACTGGAGTAACATCAGCGGGACAGGCAGTATCTCTGGGGAGATGGAATGAGTGACGTTTTGAGTCAAGACATTTCTTCAGACTAGTTAGGGATAAGGGAAACGAGAGATATAGACGATGATGTAGAGAGATAAAGAACAATGAATGAAAGATATGCAAAAATGTAATGATGATAAACAGGCCATTGTTAGCTGCATGTTGGGTGAAAACGAGAAGCTGGTGTGACTTGGATGGGGGAGGGATGGAGAAAGAGGGAATGCTGGGGCTACTTGAAGTTGGAAAAATCAATATACCATTAGGCAGTAAACTGCCCAAGTAAAATATGAGATGCTGCTCCTCCAATTTGCATTCAGCCTCACTCTGACAATGGAGGAGACTTAGGACAGAAAGGTCTGTGTGGGAATGGGAAAGAGAATTAAGGTATTTAGCAACCGGGAGATCAGCTAGGTTCAGGCGGACAGAGTGAAGGTGTTCGGTGAAACGATCGCCCAGTCTACGTTTAGTCTCGCCGATGGATAAGGGTCCACATCTTGAACAACGGATACAGTAGATGAGGTTGGAGTAGGTGCAAGTGAACCACTGCCTAATGATGAGAGTGGTGTCTGTGTGTGCGATGCCCAGGTGAAAACAATAATATAAATGTGACCAAGGTCTTATATAACTGTAACATGACCTCCCAAATTCTTTACTCAATACTCTGACTGATGAAGGCCAATGTGCCAAAGGCCTTTTTGACCACCGTCTCCCCGTGATGCTGCCTTCAAGGAACAATGTACCTGTATTCCTATATCCCTCTGCTCAACAACACTGCCCAGAGCCCTATCATTCACTGTGTTGGTCCTGCCCACGTTAGACTTTCCAAAATGCAAAACCTCATATTTCTCTTTACCAAGTTCCTTCAACCATTCCTCAGCCCACCAGGCCAACCGATCAAGATCCTGCTGCAATTTTTGACAACGTGATATATTGTGAGATAGGGTGAGAAAAATAAGTACCTTATATGGTGAATAAAATGAATACAGTTATGGAGATGGCACTCACTTCTCATGTGATATGTAGACAGAGCAACAAATGTCTGTACGTGAAATAGTTACTGGTTTAGGGATAGGAAACTGGTAAATACTGGCAATCGATTTACCGATATAGGATGAAGGACCTTCTGGCAGAAGATAGTCTAGACAGGGTCACTCGCTGAGAGTTATGATGCAGTTGCTGTATAATAATAATAATAATAATAATAAATTTTATTTATTGGGCGCCTTTCAGACATCTCAAGGACACCTTACATAGATTAACAGGAATATAAACATATAATCAGAATAAAATAAATAATAAAGACATCACAGAAACACAAATTAAAAACAGAATTCAGTCCAAAAACAAAAAATCAAAAACACAATGTGAAGAGAGAGCAGCGGCAGCTAAAGCGCGCCAGCGTCCACTCTCCCTTCACGGCAGCCATCTTGGACAAAGACTAACAGGATTACCATACAGACAAAAAATCATCCCCCCACAATGGATACCACTGTGGGGGAAGGCACAATGTCCAGTTCCCAACCCCAAGTTCACCCCAAAGTCAGGCCTATTGAGGCCACCGCAATTGCCTCTACGGAGGCCCGATGTTCCTGGCCGTTCTCACCGGGTGGTGTTGCCCCGGCGTCGGGAGAGTCCTCTCAGCGGCTGGGCCACCTGGAACGGCCGCTTTCTAGCTGGAGACCGCGGCTTCCGAAGCCGACAAGGCCGCGCCGGTTTGGAGCTCCCAGCTCCCGATGTTGAAATCGGCGCCGCCCACTCCGCAGACCCGCAGACCCGCAGCCCGGAGGTGTTGAACACGGCGGTCACAGCTCACCGGAGCTCCAGCGCATCGATCCAGTGTGGCGACCCAGGCAAGGCATCGCCCGCTCCGCTCCACGATAGCGCTCCAGCGCTGTGCCGCCACCGAAGCCGAGGTGCTGGGCGGTGCCCCGCCAGGAAACGGCGCTCCAAGCCCGCTGGTAGGCCACGAGGACGGGTCGACAGGGCAGCCCGGAGAAAAAGCTGCCTCACCGACCAGGTAGGGACCTAGAAGTAAAATTGACCCCTATCCCCCCCACATTAAAAAGTCCATATCTCCAAACATCACTAAACAGGACTCACTAAAAACTTTTAAAAAAGCGAATTAAAACGGACGGCTGCTGGCTAGCAGCCGTTCCCCAAGATGGCTCCTCCCTTGAGGCAGGACACTTACCGTTCCATCATTGACTGATGTGGTGCAAAGTAATTTCTGTGAGAATGTGATACAGTGATACAGAGCACCGAATGGTCATGTGTGATGTTGTTAATAATAAAAGAACAGGTTGCAGGCTGGCAGCTACAAATATAGATACAGGCCACTGACTGATTAGGTGTTGTGCAGGTACAAAGCATTGAATGGCAGTATGTTCTCTTGTTACTGGCACTGAATGATAATATCGGTTACAGTTACTGACATAAAACAAAGCCCTGATTTAGGAATAAATCCGTTACTGTTGGTGTGTAATGGAAGGAATAGTGGCCTTTAATATATCTGTTGATATAGGAACAGGACAGAAAACTCATGGAATATAACTGCATAGTGTATTGAGCGCTGATTTTGAGTCAAGTTAATTGTATTAACAGGGATTGTTGACAGTGTGCAATGTAGTTAGAGATACAGGTAGCTGGCCAGTGTATGATACAGGAACTATAATAGGGAGCAGGATGACTGTGGCCTATCCCTGAATCAATAATTGCAGATAGACACAAAAAGCTGGAGTAACTGGACAAAAGCGGGACAGGCAGCATCTCTGGAGCGAAGAAATGGGTGACATTTCGGGTCGAGACCCTTTGACTGCTACAAGAACAGGGAAATGGCCAAAGGCATGTGCCACAGTCATGTGACATTGATCCTCGTTCAGACTGATGGTCTGCCTGCTTTTACTTTACGTAACTTTGATATTGTTGAAGAGAGAAAACACTGGCAGAGAGTATGTGATTCAGTTATTGATCGAGCAACTGTGTTGTGATGTGATGTGCAAAATCTCGATAATTGGTAGTGTGTGGTGCAATTACTGATACAGTTAATTGCACAGTAATATCGGATTGACATGGTGCATAATACAGTTTTGGGTTTATAGTGTGACATTTCACACAATATGTGAAAAAACAGAGTATAGTAGTAGAGTCATAGGCTGTTCAGCCCACCTTGTCCACACCTTGTCCACACCAACCGAGTTGGTAGTCTGAGCCAGTTCCATTTACCTACATTTAGCCCATATCACACTAAACCTTTCTTATCCACGTATCATGCCAAATGTATTTTTAAAATAGGTATTACATGTACCTCTATCTATAGATTTCTCTGGAAGCTCATTCCAGATATGGACTACCCTCTGAGTGAAAATATTGCCCGTAAAATCCCAGTTAAATCTTTGCCCCCTCACCTTAAACCTATGCCATCTTGTTTTAGATTTCTCTACCCTAAGAAAAGACTGAGCATTTATCTATACATCTCATGATTTAGTGCACCAGTAAGGTATATATTATTATTAATTTAGAACTCTTGAAGGTGGCTATTAATTTAATGCACCTTAAACCGATTTCATGTCGTGTCCTTTTTAAAATATTGTTTCGGTGGGGTAGAAATGCCGGTGAAATCCTTTTAACTAGCACGTAAAGCAGTTTGAAAACTCTCCATGGATTGAATCACATTCTGTGCAGTGGCCACATGTGCCCCATTGCTGTATTAATGACATGGAGCTGTTATCAATCTCTGCTCTGACAGGCGACCTCCTTAATGTGTCGGTGCTCTTACTGCGTTGTTTTAATGCCAAAAGCTGTGCTGCTCAATGAACTATGTAATAGGTAGTGATCTGTTGCAGTGAAAGACTCTGGCGTTATACATGCATATGGAGTGCATCATTACAGCTAATTAATTTATACAGCATAAACATACTGAGCGACTTTTATAATTCCTTTATCACACTGAGAATATTATAATTCCAGGCTTGTGCTCTGCGACTGGTGCATCAACAAATGCATATTTTCCTCCCGTTTGCTTCATTTTGCCTGTTGGTCTAGTTACATGTCTGCTTGTCGAGCACCCAGCAGGCTTCCACCTTCACTTTGGCATCCAACTTGCACTTTTCTTTGTCTCCATGCGACTGGGTTACATGACGCAATGTTGTAACAGGCAGTGAGGATATCAAACCTTTGGAGGACTGAAGTGGGAGCTCTGCCCTTGTCCTTGCCCTTCTTACAGAGTTTTGTCCCAGCGTCACAAAGCTATTTCTATCACATTGCCTACATTGTGCACATAGTCACTGATGCATCAGTCTCCCAGCTTCTGGCATCATTGGATGCTGGTTGGTGTCTTCCTTAGACTGAACATGCCACCAGTGTCTTGCTGTTAACAAAATGGATCAACATCCCTCTGTTTAGACTCCGTAAAGGGCCTGTCCCACTAACGCGACTTTTCAGCTTCGACCTTCAAGCTCAAGGGCATTCGCCTGAAAAACCTCGAGCTGGATCGACCGTCAGCGATGAAACCCCAAGCCGGATCGACCGTCTGCACACACACACAAACACATCGCAAAGGCGGGGGGGCAGGGAAAGCGGGGGAGCGCTGTCTGAAATTCACACCCGCGATGAACAGGAAGGTAAAAGACGGCTGGCACAGTTACGGTAAGTCCTTTAGAGAGCGCAGAGGGGGGGGGAGAGAGAAGGGAGGAGAAGGGAGGTGAAAGGAATGGAGACACTTTTAAGAAGCCGGACAACTTTTAATAAAGTTTAGCGAGCATTTAACATTACTGGTCGGTTTACTTACCTTTTTTTTTCTCAACGGGGCTGTCCCACTGCGTGACCTAATCTGCGAGTTTAGAAGAGTTTGCCTCGACTCAAACTCGCAGCATGGTCAACACGTGGTCCTAGGAGGTCTTATGAGGTCACTGGAACTCTCCTTCATGCTCGAGGGAAGTTCCCACATACTCGCGGCCACGCTCTCTAAAGAACTTACCGTACACTGTGCAGCCGTCTTTTACCTTCCTGTTCACCGCGGGTGTGAATTTCAGACAGCGCTCCCCCGCTTTCGCTGTGTGTGTGTGTGTGTGTTTTCCATCCAGCTCGAGGTTTTCCAGGCGATTGCCCTCGAGCTTGAAGGTCGAAGACAGTCGCTGTAAAGTCGCGTCAATGGGACAGGCCAACTGTTTATTGCTACCTGACTGTTCATTCACAATCCCTTTTGTGATTCTTACATTGAACTTCAACGCTTGCCCGTCTTATCATACGAGTTCTATGTTATCCTGCTTTCTCATCGACTTACTACACATTAGGGACAATTTTACAGAGGCCAATTAAACTCCAGACTCATGCATCTTTGTGATGTGGGACGAAACCAGAACACCCAGAGGAAACCCAGGCATCACAGGGAGAAAGTGCAAACTCTGCACACACAGCACCCAAGGTCATGATCAAAGCCAGCTTTATGGCTCTGTGAGGCAGCGACTCCAGCAACTGCCCCACTGTGCCGCTTTAATTAGTTCTTCAAGATTTCACATTTGTTTCAGTTACCAGCATCTGCAGTTTCATTTGTTTTCCATCTTCCTTGTGAATGATGGAGCGTATTCATTTGGTACCACAGCCATGCATTCTATTTCCTTGAGTTCATTTTAGTCTTTGATCATTCCCAATTCTCTTTTTTCAACACTTTCCTGTCCCCATGTCAATAGAATACTTTTGGATTCTGTTTCACATTTTGCGCGAGTCATTAGGACAAGGTCAGATACATTCATCACACATGTTTTCACGTCAGGTTTATTGTCACATGCACAAGTACGGTGAGCCACAGGTACAATAAAAACCACAGGCACTTTACTCAGACAGCACACAAAAATATGTTAAACATAAATTACGCATTAATTCTGCAAGACAGTGAAAAGAATAAAGACACTGTGCATGATGTTAGTGCAAAAGATAATTAGAAAAAATGCTCCACAGTAGTACAAGAGGTGGACAGCACTGTTCCTTTGCCAAGGTAGAATTAGGGTTGTGCAGGTTTGTTTGTGGATGATCAGCCATGATCACAGTGAATGGCGGTGCTAGCTCGAAGGGCCGAATGGCCTACTCCTGCACCTATTGTCTGTTGTCTACTGTTCAGGCTCCTGTACCTTGGTCCCAATGGTAACAACAACATATTTTGAACAAGGTGGGTCTGTCTGGCTGGTATTACAGGATGTAACAGCGGAATCTAGCATGCTGTTTGTAAGCTGTGATTCTGTGAGAACAGCTTTGTTAGGCATTTGGTTAGCTAGTCTGTGGATTGATATCCTAATTTAGACTCCTTTCCCCAGATGTTTGTAGGGAGGGTTTGACATGCTGAAGTCAATGCCAGATAGTTCACCTAGTTTTATCTTTTCCGTTTAAAAATAGCAGCTGTAATATAACTGAGTAGTTTCCTGGGTCCTTTTAGAGGGTAATTGACAGTGAACACCCCACTGACAGCCTGGGGTCACCTAACAGCCCCTGGAGTAATTGGGGAAGCAGGGTAATGGAACATTTCCTCTGCTGATGCGATTTGGAGCCAGGTGGGTTTTTGAAACAAACCAATAGTTTTGTTGTCACAATCTTGAAAAGAAAAAAATTCCTCCATATCAACTGAATTCCAGAGGTACCATGGTGGGATTTGTTCTTGGATCACTGGATTGTTAGTCCAGGCCTTTGTGTTAGTAATTGTAATTTTACAGTTATATAGCTTTATACATGGGGAACTGTGTCTCATGAATTTTATTGAGTTTTCAGAGGAAGTGACCAAGATATAGGACAGGATGGTGGACATGGTCTACATGGACTGTCGCAATGCTTTTGACGATGCCCAGCATGGTCGGTGAGATCACATTGGATCCAAATTGAGCTAACCAGTTGGACACAGAATTGGAGTAGTGTAGGAGTCAAAGGGTGGTAGTGGAGAGTCGGATTTCAGATTGGAGGCCTGTGACCAGTGGTGTGCTGCAAGGATCAAGGTTGGGTAGCGTGTTGTTTGACAAATATATTTATAATTTGAGTGGGAATGTAGCTGATGTGATTAGGAAGCTTGCAGGTGACACCAAAATCTGTGGCGTTTATTTGCTTCAACTTTCTGCCGCAGTCGCTGGCTGAACTGTGAGACAGCCTGAACTCTGTCTATCACGGATGCTGTAGTTGGTATATCCTGCCATAGAATAGTAAGATTAAACGAGAACTTACCAGTTTGAAGTTTGATCTTGATTTTATGAGGCGTTACGATGAGCGATTACGTGAAGAAGGGCCGTCCGTCTGCGTGCGCGTCAATCTTCAAAGCAGCGGTGTTAAATCACAGATAAAAAGAAGACCTGAGAATAGTAAGATTGAAGAAACTAGAACTTCCATGTGACCTTGATAGTATGAGGGTGGGAGCGGTGGGCACGTAATCGCTCATCGTAACTCCTCATAAAATCAAGATCAAACTTCAAACTGGTAAGTTCTCGTTTAATCTTACTATTTTACTTCGGAGTCACGTGAGTGACTACGTGAAGATTTCAAAGCTCTGTGATTTTACGCCGGTTACGAATCCAGGCGTCACACACTGAATGGATTGACCATGGATGCGTGTAATCATTAAAGCATTCAGACATTACGTAGTTAAGTAAGGACACTGATGCTTTAAATGAAAGAAAAGTTTTTAAAAACTAGTTTCCCCTCCCAACCTTGGGAGTAAACTATGGGACAGAACTTAAAATGGTACGTGCAAACACCCCCAGTCCGGTAATAGGTTTGTTATAAAACCGGTGGACCGTTATTTAATTCGTCCATCCTGCAGCCACTAGGATGTTGTCAAGAGGCACGTCCATTGCTCTTGCTGCCGACGTAGATGCAGCCCTGGTGGAGTGAGATTTAACCATATGAATGTTCACTCTGTTACCGCCATTACCCCCTTTGACCATCTGGAGATGGTTTGTGTTGACACCTTCTGGTCTGTTCTGAGCCTCTGTGGTTCTCCGTAACTCTCAGATAGTGGTGTTAGTATGTTACCACACACACAACCGTAGGTCCTCTGGATATGCCAAGAACTGGATCTCCATCCCTGGCATTCCTGGCCTGCTATGTTTATATCAGGTTCCTGATTACGAATGTTATGTTGTTCATATTGGTGGTCATGTGGTCCAACCGTAGCTTTTGCAGTGTCTGGACTCTTTGTCAGCATACCACCTTCAAGGTTAGTTATAGGCGGTCCCCACTGTCAAAGTAGGGTTAGTACCACGCTCACATCCCATGTCCGTGTACCTTGGTCTTAGAGGTATTAGATTGTAAATTCTCTTCATGAATTTTGTTGTAAAGGGGTGCGTTCCTATCGACCTGTGCCCTGCTTGCAGCATCAGATAGGAGGAAAGTGCACCTCTGGCACTATTGATTGCACTATAACTTTGTTTATAGTTATAGTACAGAGTTGATAGGAAACTCCAAGACATCTGTTATCCGAACTGTGTTGTATTTGTTCGGACAGTCCTATGCCTTGAAATGGCCTCCTCAGAATTTGCAGACCAATAAGTTAATACGTTCGTGTAGTGGATGATTACTCCCTGTAACTGGGTTCACTAGGAGGTCCCTGCTCTTGGGTATAGCCATAACTGGCTGGACTATAGTTCCCAACATTTTTGGGGACCAGGCTTGAGTAGGCCAATCTGGCACTACCAATATGCCTGTGGCTTAGTCTTGCTTGATTTTGGTCAAGCATCGGTTTGTGAGACAATTTTGCGGAAAGCATGCATAAACAATCCTCCCCAATTGAGGGAGAAAGCATCCACTGCCTTTGTTCCTGGATCCTGCTTGCAGGACACATATCTGGGTAACTGATGGTATAGTCTAGATGCAAATAGATCAAATCTGGTATGCCAAATCGTGTAGTTATTTCGTTAAATACTGCCTGATTCAACATCCATTCTGTGTTGTTATTAAACATCCATGATCCAGCATCTGTCAACGTGTTATATCTACCTCGTAGATTTCCCAAATATTCCTCTTGATACACAAGTGCCAAATGAGGTTCGACAATCTATCGTAAGATACAGATTTTACACCACCCTTGTTAGTGGATATGTGCCACCGCAGTGGTGTTATCAATCTGAATTTGAACAAGCACCGGTTGCATATTGCTACAGAACCCCTTGAGTCCAAATTGTGCCCCCAACAATTCTGGGTAATTGATTCCATGTGTTACAGACTCCTGCTCATTCCATCTGCCCCCACAGCTCTAGACTGTGTTAGTGGCTCCCCATCCTTAGCCGCTTGGATAGGTCTGAAGAACCCTTGATGGCTTTCAAGCAAATTTACTTTGAGCTTTCTCACGTTCGTTATCCACCGTAGTTATTCAACAATGGCCTCTGCTGGCAATCCATAGTTTTGCCAATTTTGCCTGCATGGAATCTGAGTGTTCGTTCCTTTGCTCGCTGTAATTCTGGTAATGCAAAGGCCCGTACATACTGCTGGAAATGCGGCTACTATTTGCAAATTACACTCGCTGTTTACCTGATAGATGGCTAGTATTTGACTATCAGGTCATAGCAGGCTTGATTAATATAGTCGTTTGCCCCTAGGCAGAGTCACCAACATATTTACTGTTTTTGATAGTAAATTCTAGGTAATCAATTACCCTTGTAGGTGTCAATTTTGATTTAACTGGATGGATGAGGTAACCAATTCTATCAAACAGGGTTTTGGTTTGCTTTGACTGATGCTTCTGCCAATTCTTGGTGCCTCCAAAATGAAATTGTCCAAATATGCCATTACTATGTGGTTCTGAGACCTTTGTAGACCCAGAATTGGTTTCCGTAGTTTTGTCAATAGTCTAGGAGCTGATGTCAACCCTTTTGGCAGATCCATACCATCCAGTTAAACTTCAAATATCTCCTGTTCTTAGTGAATAGACCTCTTTGAGGTCGATGCATGCCATGTGACCATTTTATAGGAAGCTCCTATAAAACAGTAGTTAGACCGTAACAAAATTACTGTTTCTAAAAGTCTATACTGCACAAATGAGTTAAACCTGGATGAAGTGACATCCTCCATCTGTCACATGTCCTGCATGGCAATCCTGCCCAAAATTACTGGGCCTGCCTCGAAGACAATTCCAGTCCGAGTTCCAAGTCTGCTTGGAACCTGTGTATGTTGTGTAGTAAAATTATCTTTTTATTTATTTATTTATTTATTTTTAAACCAGTTCTGAAATTTCATGTTATTGTCATTTTGAACAAGAACACAAGAGTAAATTACGAACATGTAACTGCTCCACAATCCCTTGTTTCAGTAAACCCAGATCCACCTACCTCCATGGCTACCGGTGGTCTTGTGGTAAGCCCAAAGGCCCCTGATGCGGATTCCTTTTCTCTCCTTGATTGGGAGTAGGACTGGTAAGGAGTGTGGATTCCATGTTTCTCCCGACCTCTGCTTGGGTCTGGTCTGAAAACCTCATCATACTGAGCCTGCCTTGTAGGACAATTCTGGCCATTATTTTGAGTCTGCCTTGAAAGACGACTCTGATCGTATTTCCGTGCCCAGCTTTCAAGCTACCACCGGATTCAGTGAACCGCTTACCCTCTATGGAGGTGTGGGGTGTGTTGTCGCCTATGCAGATATTCTGCCAACTACTGGCTCTTGAGGCCATATGCATGCTTCAGTATGTTCATACTTTAAATTCGAGATCAGTTACCTACTGATCATTCACACTCCCCTCCACTAAGAGTGAGGTTCGTAGGCAGCCCTGAAAACAGGTGCTGCCGCAGGTCCCTGAGGATACCTGTGCTGACATGGCCCTTCCAGTGGACCTAAATGAGATTCTAGCTTTGGTCAGACTGAAATGGACCATGAATACTCCTCTCCTCAGAGCAGGAGACATTTGTGCAGCCCTGAAAACAGGTGCTGCTGCCTGCGGGTTCTCCATAATACCCGGGCTGTCAAGAGCTAGATTCCATCCAGGGAAGCACCCAGTGGAACCTGGATGATTGCAGAAGCACTTCTTTTCTGTTTGTTTGTATGGAAGCTTATTATTCCTTTTATGTAAAGCATTTTGGTGTTGACTTAAACAGTGCAATATAAGTAAAACTTACTTACTTACTTCCTTTCTTCTGCTTGTCCCTGGGAAGGTTTCCCCCCCCTCTTCTTTGTACTCTGATTCAGAGTGGTTTCTTCCACATGTAGTTCCCCCTCCAATGGGGAAGACATTGGGCTGCCCCATGTGCGAGGCTCCCGGCACGGCACTGCTCCTTTGGAGCAGATCATAGTTGGAGCAACTTCTCCATAAGTTGCTCCATATGGGAGAAGTCGTCCTCAGACGCTCTCCGTTGAGGGAGGGTATCCCTCTTCCCCGGACTCATCTGAGTCAACGGGTTCGTTTAGACTTGCGGGTTGTATTACGCCCGCAGGACAACCATGCAGCTCCTGCTCCCGTGCAAAGTCTCCTGCCGATTCTGCTGTCGGCGCTAATGTCGGGAACAAGACCGTCGCCCGCTATTTGGAAGGCTACGGTCTTCGGCAGCCGACATCCCCGCGGGCCGTCTCCTCGACATCTGGGCTCTGAAAAAACTTCAAGCCCGAAAGAACGCAGGTAAGTGATTCAACTTTCCTTACCTGCTCATCCCGACGGCCTGGGAGGACTCAGTGCCTCACAGTCCGTCGTGCGTGTTGCGTTCAGACGTAATGACGCGCACGCAGACGGACGGCCCTTCTTCACGTAGTCACTCACGTGACTCCGAAGTAAAATCATACAGTCATAGAGTGATACAGCCCACACTGGCCAACAATGTCCCAGCTACACTAGTCCCACTTGCCTGCGCTTGGTCCATGTACACGACTAAATGTTTCTTAAACGATGGGATAGTCACAGCCTCAACTACCTCATCTGGCAGCTTGTTCCATACACCCACCACCCTTTGTGTGAAAAAGTTACCCCTCGGATTCCTATTACACCTTTTCCCCTTCACCTTGAACCTATGTCCTCTGGTCCTCGATTCCCCTACTCTGGGCAAAAGACTCTGTGCATCTACCCGATCTATTTTTTCCATGATTTTGTATTCCCCTATAAATTCTCCCCTCATCGTCCTGCGCTCCATGGAATAGAGACCCAGCTTACTCTCCCTATAGCTCACTTCCTCCAGTCCTGGCAACATCCTCGTCAATCTTTTCTGAACCCTTTCAAGCTTGACAATATCTTTCCTCTAACATGGTGCCCAGAATCGAACACAATATTTTAAATGCGGTCTCATTCTAGATGCCATCTTCCTCCAAATAATGCGGCAGGATTTCCACCAACACTACACCAGCGCGACAGGGGAACTGACCATCACTTGGATCCATCTGAGATTCACTCATGACTCAAACTCTGTATGTTTAGTTTAGCTTAGGGATACAGTGCAGAAACAGACCCTTCGCCCCACCGGGTCAGCGCTGACCAGCAATCCCCACACTTTAACACTATCGTACACACACTGGGGACAATTTTTTTTTACATTTACCAAGCCAATTAATCTACATACCTGTACGTTTTTGGAGTGTGGGAGGAAACCGAAGATCTCAGAGAAAACCCACGCAGGTCACGGGAAGAACGTACAAACTCCGTACAGACAGCACCTGTAGTCGGGATCGAACCGGGGTCTTCAGCTCTGCATTCGCAGTAAGGCAGCAACTCTACAGTTGCGCCACCATGCCATGTCTTGGCATCAGTAGTCTAATTTACTTTTGTTGCCTTCCATTATAACAATGTGGAGGTAAAGCTACGATATCGAGTGATATTTGTGCAAATGTGAACTACATCAATTTATGGACGTCGGTAAAAACAGAACCCATTCATTACCTGGAAATGGCTCTTATGTTACAGACACAAAATGCTATGTTAGACAACATAGCTTACTGCCAGACGTCATGCAATGACAGGCTGCAGCACATATTCAGCATGATGCTGCAGTTTCTAGCACCTGCGCCACCATATCGAGTAGATGTCATAAAATCCCATATGTGCACCGCATTGCACAGTGAGATAATTCAGTCTGCACCACCTGAAACTGTGCTGTGCAAGTGGAATGATTAAAGCATGATATTTTCTGCAGCAGAGCTGAGATCACAGCACTGCCAGGAGCAAGACTGAGCAATCAGGCATCCTGAATAGTACCAGATGTCTTTCAATAAGCAGGGCAGCTAAAGGGCAAATATAAACTCAATCTAATTTAGTGGTAAAACCAGCTACTTGAAAGGCCAGCTCAAGGAAGGATTTGAACAGCTGACAACAACAGATGCAGGAACCTGGCCAATGCCCCTGGGTATTGAGCTTGCTCATCAACAATAAATAAAGGTGCCAGCCTTGGTTCAGTGATGACTCTCTTGCCTTGGAGCCAGAGGATTGCAGTTTCAAGATCCCACACATAAATTAGGCTGGCAGTGCTCTGCGATAATTACTGAGGTGGTGCTTTATTGAGTTTAGTGCTTTTTTTTTCCGGAAGGTGGAAAACTATCTAAAGGTGGCATAGTACGCTGAGTAGAACAGTTGCCTCACAGCTCTAACGACGTGTATTCAATCCTGACCTCTGGTGCTGTTTGCGTGGAATTCGTACATTCTCCCTGTGTCCCCATGGTTTCTTCCTAGTGTTCCTGTCTCCTTCCTCATCCCAAAGACATGCGAGTTATGTGGTTAACCCGCAACAGTGAATTTCCTCTAGTATAGATAGATGATTGGCGAATTGGGGGTTGTTAAAGAGAGAGACCAGGTTAATATCTTGACACTGTGGAAGGTTTTATGCAAATTCAGATATCTTTCATAAACCAAAAATAATATATTGGATTTTACTGTAAAGAGAAGTCAAGCCCTACCATTGTTAAAAAATATCATACATATGCAAAAGGCTTGGATGAAACTAGTGTTTGGTCTTGTCTATATTTATCCCCATTATAATACAGAGACAGTGACAGAAGTAAGGACCATCATGGCTGAATTGAGGAGGTCACATGATTTAACCTGTACCTGTTGAAGGAAATTCAACAGGGTAGGGAATTCCACTTGCCTGGGAGTTCTTAGATCTGAAGCATTTTTTTAAAATCACCCTACTGGTACAAATGTACACATTAAGTTTGTGCACTGATCTAGAAAAATCTTGGTCATTAAATTGCTGATGTTCCCAGGGACAACACTAGGATGCCCGATTCATGAAATGTCAAATTCTTTGACAAGAGGGTTTTGGAGATGTCCATGGAATATCAAAGAAGTCCAAAGGCCAATTGAGTGTGTTCATATTATCAGCTCAATATTGCCAATACTCAGTGAGTTGTGTAATCTGCTGAAGGGCACATGATCCCTCAGTAGGATTAGTGCTTCATTCTTGGCAGAAATTCTGACCTTGTAAAATTTGGAAGATTTATTTTAAAGGCATATATTAGATAAAAGAAAGATTGCCACAAGAAGAATAACATTGATCTGGTTTCCCCAAAAATAGCCATCTGCTGCAAAGGCTAAGCGAGCATAACAATTCTTTCAACATTACCTCCAGGGTTGACTGTCTAACGTTGATGCCTGAAAACAAGATACACGTCAGAAAAAACTCTTGTTGATAAATGTTGTGCCTGGAAGTGCTTTTTTTGACTTCTTTGTGATAGATGGCACGAGTTGAGAAAAACATCAGGCTAAATGAAGCCCTCCCTCGCTTACTAGCATTGAACCCAAACATACCCAAGAATAAATTAGCAACAATGCTGGGAGATCATCAAAAAATGTCATGAATTATACTTCAATTATGCTACTTCCAGTTTGCTGTGATATATGTTCAATAGCATGAACCTGTGTTAATATGATTTAATTAGCATGAAAAATAGCACATTTTTACGCACGTCAACAGGTAGATATCATGAAATCTGTTTTATAGAAGGCTATCCAGGAGAGGTGAGTACAGATTAGGTCAAAGAGAGGGATATAAAGGAAGACGATGACATGCTTGGAAAGGCTTAGGGGTGGGGGGTAAAAAATAGTAGAAGTAAGTTTGACAAAAAAGGAACGGCTAAACAGAAAATATAAACTAGTGCAGTACCCGTTGTTTGTAATATATATTAATGATTTGGATTTAAATGTAGATGGCTTGATGTGTATGCATGGTGATGATGTGAAAATTGATGGAGTTGTGGATACTGTGGAAAGGTCAAAGGATATAGGATATAGACCAGTTGGAGATTTGGGGGAAGAAATCACAGATGAGATTTAATCCGGACAAGCTTGAGGAAATGTATTTTGGGAGATCATATGCAAAAAGAAAGTATCCAGTAAATAGCAAGACCTTGGATGCATTGTTGAACAGAGGAATCTTGGGGTGCAAGTGGCAAATCAAGTGGGTGGGGTGGAAATGAAGGCATGCGGCATGCTGGCCTTGATCATATAACCATATAACAATTACAGCACGGAAACAGGCCATCTCGACCCTTCTAGTCCGTGCCGAACACGTATTCTCCCCTAGTCCCATATACCTGCGCTCAGACCATAACCCTCCATTCCTTTCCCGTCCATATAACTATCCAATTTATTTTTAAATGATAAAAACGAACCTGCCTCCACCACCTTCACTGGAAGCTCATTCCACACAGCCACCACTCTCTGAGTAAAGAAGTTCCCCCTCATGTTACCCCTAAACTTCTGTCCCTTAATTCTCAAGTCATGTCCCCTTGTTTGAATCTTCCCTACTCTCAGTGGGAAAAGCTTATCCACGTCAACTCTGTCTATCCCTCTCATCATTTTAAAGACCTCTATCAAGTCCCCCCTTAACCTTCTGCGCTCCAAAGAATAAAGCCCTAACTTGTTCAACCTTTCTCTGTAACTTAGTTGCTGAAACCCAGGCAACATTCTAGTAAATCTCCTCTGTACTCTCTCTATTTTGTTGACATCCTTCCTATAATTAGGCAACCAAAATTGTACCCCATACTCCAGAATTGGCCTCACCAATGCCTTGTACAATTTTAACATTACATCCCAACTTCTATACTCAATGCTCTGATTTATAAAGGCCAGCACACCAAAAGCTTTCTTTACCACCCTATCTACATGAGATTCCACTTTCAGGGAACTGTGCACAGTTATTCCCAGATCCCTCTGTTCACCTGCATTCTTCAATTCCCTACCATTTACCATGTACGTCCTATTTTGATTTGTCCTGCCAAGATGTAGCACCTCACACTTATCAGCATTAAACTCCATCTGCCATCTTTCAGCCCACTCTTCCAACTGGCATAAATCTCTCTGTAGACTTTGAAAATCTACTTCATTATCCACAACCCCACCTATCTTAGTATCATCTGCATACTTACTAATCCAATTTACCACACCATCATCCAGATCATTGATGTACATGACAAACAACAGTGGACCCAACACAGATCCCTGTGGCACCCCACTAGTCACTGGCCTCCAACCTGACAAACAACCATCCACCATTACTCTCTGGCATCTCCCATTCAGCCACTGTTGAATCCATCTTGCTACTCCACCATTAATACCCAACCATTGAACCTTCTTAACCAACCTTCCATAAGGAACCTTGTCAAAGGCCTTACTGAAGTCCATATATACAACATCCACTGCTTTACCCTCATCAATTTCCCGAGTAACCTGGGCATCAGTGATCAGTCAGGGCATTGAGTATAAAAGATGGAAAGCCATGTTGTAGCTGTATAAAATGTCGATGAGGCATCATCTAGAGTATTGTGTGCGCTTCAGTTTGCCATATCACAGGAAGGATGTGGAGGCTTTGGAGTGGGTGCAGAAGAGGTTTAGACCTCTTGTTGGGCGGGTGAAATACTGATTGCATTTTGGCAGCATGCTCTTGAAATTGGTCTGATTATAGTCCCCGATTATTATGAACAAGGTCTTGGGGTACTTCAATTCTTCTAAACCTTTCCTATCCGTGTACCTGTCCAAATGTCTTTAAAATGTAGATATTTGACTGTCAATGGAACTGTGAGCTATAATGCTGAGAATTATATTCAGCACTCTGTATCTTCCCCTTTGCTCTTCCTATGGTGCATGAGTCTGGCTTGATTGTTTTTATATATTTATCTGATCTGATTGGATAGCATGCAAAATAAAGCTTTTTACTGTACCTTGGTACACGTGACAATAATAAACCTAAACCTGAAGGATCGAAACTTTACGGCAGGTAATCTACTAAATAAGTGGAAGAGGGCATTTTCTTTCATTACCGAGATGGCAATAGCTACTCGGTGGGTGAAAAATTAGGATCAAGATCCTTTTATCTGGTTGGTCACCGAGAACAAGAGCTTTATGAATTAAATACTGAATGTGTTCTCAAAGCTTTTGAAAATCATCAGAACCCTCCAAACAAAGAGCTAGTCCAAAAAAATCAAATTTCTCATGAGATGTCAAGTGAAAGGTAATGCATTTGATACTTACCTGGCTGAAATAATGCTGCTGGCTGCAACTTGTAGCCGGAGATCCGAGGAATTGTAAGTGGAGCTCAATTGAGGGAACATCTGTTGAGAGAAACTGCCAGACTTGGCAAAATGTGCCAAATCCTATAGGGCCCTCGGAGCTAATTATTTGGATAGCACCCCATGCAATTCTGTCCAAGCAATCAAACTGAGGCACCGAAGGAAAGAACAGCAACAGTTTCAAGGTTGCAAATAATGTGGCAAACACATGAATGTTAGCGGGAGGAATACCCAGCTTATGGGAAGCAATGGCACATTTGCAAAATGATGAGTCAATTTTCATCCTAGTGCCAAGGGAAGAAGAGGAATAGTGAGCAGTCAGAGATTAAATGGAACTACAGGGAAGAGGAGGACAAGAATCTGACATAGCCCGCTGTTACTATGGAAGTGTCAGGGAGATACGGTTCCAGGCGGACGCTGATGCAAAGTGTAATTTCTTCCTACACTGTTTGTAAAGAAGCTTGAAGAGCAAATTAAATGTTTTGGTGAAAATGAAAGGTCCAAAGAATGGAAAGTGGAATAAAGCAATAAGTCTGTTGCCCTTGTAAACAAATATGTGTCCATCATTGTATCGTGCAAACGAGCCCAACGAGAGCACAAGCTACTGCAGGTGCAAGGTTGCATGATCTGCAACAAACACCTGGAGGAATTTGCAGATGTCTTTGAAGGAACTGGAATACTTGGGGACGGGGGCAGGGAGGATTTGTATCCTGAGCAGGATGTGAGTGAGCAGCCAGCAGTACATCCTCCCCAGATGTCTTCTGGTGTCCTCAAGTAAATGAAAGCCAAGCTTGAAGGGCTGGTGGAGGCAATGACCATTGCACCTGAATGCACCCCTACCAAGCTGGGTGTGTGTGAATAAGCCAACAAGCTGAGGATCTGATTGGCTGCATGTGATCGGAATAAGGCACTGAAGAGGGACTATTATCCCAGCAAGACAATTCAGGACCCCTACCAGATTTGAGTAGAGCAACATTCACTGCACTGGGTGTGCAGAATGGATTTTAACGTGAAGAGCTTAGCAATGGGAATTGGTTCTAACACACTGTAAACCAGCTTCTCAGAGCTACAAATGGCTGAGAATATCTTTGGGATCAATACTTTACCCAACAGTTTTCTGTAACAGCTGGATCAGATGTTGCGGGTCATAGACTCATAGAACATTTAGGATGCCATGGAAGGAGGCCATTCAGACCATCGCTCCATTCTAACCACATCCTCAAGTTCTAGGGTTGTTGAGTTTCAGGTTACAGTGCTTCAAGTACACACATCCACGCACTGTTTAAATGTGATGAAGGTGTCTGCCTATGTGACCTACATCACCCAGTCCGTCAAATAACTGTAGCCTGTCCAATCATTTCTCATAACAATAATTTCCCCCCTCCTGACAACATGCTGGTGAGTGTGAAGAAGGGTCTCGACCCAAAATGTCACCCATTCCTTCTCTCCAGAGATGCTGCATGTCCCGCTGAGTTACTCCAGCATTTTGTGTCTATCAAGATGCTGGTGAATTTCCCCTGCACCCTCTGCAGCGTAATCACGTCCTTCCTGCAATGAGATTACTGCACACCATGATCAAGCTATAGACTAATAACTGGTCACAGTTCTGAGCAGAACCTCCATCCTTTTATTCTATGCCTTGGCTTATAAAGGAAAGCAACATCTATACCTCCACAGCCATGTTATTGATTTGGCCTGCCATCATAGCGCAGTTCAAAGTCCCTCTGTACCTCGACACCATCCAGTGAACCCCACTTACTGTAAATTCCTTTGCCCGTTTGTCACCCTTTCCTGCTTTAAATTACACTGGTCACTTTTCTGCCCAATAACCAGATCATCCATATCCTCCTGATTTCTAAACATTTCCTCCACTCTGTTAACTACATGGCCAAGTTTATCAAATGCAAACTTCTTTATCCAGCTGCAAACAACAAGCTGTAGAGGATCTCAGCGGGTCAAGTACTGGCTGTGAAGTAAATGGAAAGTCCACGTAGAACATAGACCGGTACAGCACAGGAATAGTCCCTTCGGCCCACAATGCCTGTGCCGAACATGGTGTAGCTGAACTGTTCTCATCTGTCTGGTGTCAGCGTAAATGTTGGGACTCATCTTTGGGGCAGTGAGGCTTTGCACAGCGATCTGGAAGATAATGTTGCGAAGAGGAAGGAGAAACCACTACTGGAGCTGGTTACACTTCATTCAAATCAGTAAGAAAGAAAATAGGACAATGCACCATACAATGCTGGCTGACCTTGTGTATTGAATGCCATGGAAGATTCAAGGACAAGAAGAGACAAGTCCTAGATATTGTCATTCATGAGTTTGCTATGGTTGTTTAAATGGAGTGCAAGGAGCGTGCACATGTCTTGACGTATTCAGACTAGTAATAAGCCATGTCAACAGTGTTTTTTTTAACAGAAATACATTGCAAAGGTCGCCTGTTTTATTAGACCAACTAGTTCTAGTTCTTCAGCTAGAACCAAGCTCCAATTCAAGGTTTTCCTGCTTTTTGCACTCTGCTTGCTCAGTGGGTCATTTTAACTATTTTGACCTTTCATCTTTGACTGTTATTTGTGCCAGAGAGTCTTCTCAATGATGATGATGAATGCTGGTCAAAAATATGTCTGTCCTTTTACAGAGGAAGCTGCAAGCAATGTCAAAACTAAGAACTTTTACCCTCTCTATGACCTTTCTCTACAGGAATGAACAGCTCAGGACTGTCAAGAGGCCAGTGTCTCCCCACATGTGCTGCTGTTTCTTACTCTGCCTTGTCTGTCTGCTACAGGGTGCTGATAAAGATGATGACAGCCCAGATGGGGAACAGACCAATCCTTTGCAGTTAGAATTTGTGGACGACCCAATCTTCAAGGTCAAGGTCAACTATTCATACATGGCAGTCCAGATCCCAACTGACATCTACAAAGGATGTGAGTATGATGCAGAACTATAAAGAATATACAGCACAGATTTAACTGATTTCCCCTTTGATTCCTGCTGGTATGTAGACCAGTATGGGTCAAAGAAATTCTTCCCTCATTTCAACTTTCCATTCCCTTCTCCTACATTTTGATATTTCCATATTTCCTGAAATTATAACTTAATTCCCAGAAGTGCAAGTGAGGTAATGCATCTTGGGAAGTCAAAAATACAGTCAATGGTCGGGTGCTAAGGAAGGGTGGGTGGCACGGTGGTGCAGCAGTATAGTTGCTGCCTTACAGCACCACACACTCGGGTTCGATCCTGACTATGAGTGCTGTTTGTATGGAGTTTGTACGTTTTCCCCGTGACCTGCGTGGGTTTCCTCCGGGACCTCTGGTTTCCTCCCACACTCCAAAGACGTACAAGTTTGTGGGTTAATTGGCTTCGGTAAAAATTGTAAATTGTCCCTAGTGTGTAGAATAGTGCTGGTGTACAGGGTTAGCATAGTCTTGGTCGGCTGAAGGGCCTGTTGCCGCGCTGTATCTCTAAACTAAAAAGGTTCATGAACAGAGGGACCTTAGAGTTGAAATCCAGTTTCCTGAAAGTTCCAACCCTGCCAGATAGGATGGTGAAGAAGGCATATGGCACGCTTGCTGTCATAGGTCAGGACATAGAATATAAAATTTGGAAGGTTTGGGTGCATCTTTAATTAAACACCGGCTGGTCACTTGGGAATATTTCACACAATTCCTATTGCTACACGAGAGAAAGGATATGATTGGGCTCAAGAAGGTGAACAGCAGGTTCACCATGACATTGCTGGAACCGGAGCACTTTAATTACAGGGAGAGTTTGGATAGATTGGGCTTGTTTTTCCTGGAGTAAAGGAGACTGCAACAAATAAGAGAGACATGGGAGTATCATTTACCCATGGTAGGGGAATAAATCGCAACAAACATATCACTAAATTACAAATGCCTTAGCTGTGGTAAACCTATCTATTCTGGTCCAATTAGTTATTACATTATTCCAGGTAAAATATTAAAGGAGAGGACATAGTCAGAGGGGCTGAATATGAACCATGTGATGAGAGGTAGAGTTTTAGAGGCATAGAGCATGCAAACAGGCCATTCACCCCACCACATCCATGCTGACCAGTTCCTGTATTCACCCCATTTTCCACCACTTCTATGCCGGAGCGATTCACATGCATCCCCTCAGATCCTCTCTAAATCTTTTACCATTTAATACTTATGCTACATCTGTGTTTTCTACTTTTATCGACTTCAGATATGGGAAAAAGTACCTTGCAGTCTACCTTATCTACACCCCTCTTCATTTTTTTGTATCTCAATTTTGTCCCCTCTTAACCGCCTCCATTCCAGGGAAAACAGACCTAACCTCTTCAGTCTCTCCTCACAACTGAAACACTCCACCAGAGGCAACATCCTGATGAATCTCCTCTGCACTGGTTCAGCCTGTGGGTATAAAACAAGAGAGCAAATGTACCTCAGGCTGTGAGAGACCTTGTGAAAGTTTGTGCTACACGAGAGGAAGTGTAAACATTTACATAATATGCACAGAGATGCACATCAGTGTATGCCAACAATTCCCCAGCTTGGATACACCATATGATGCCAAAGCCTTCAAATACACATTCCTTCTCACAAATCCGTGCTGGGAATGAAATGTTAATATGAGGCAACATCTGCACTTTCAGGCGGATGTTATTACGCAGGGGAACTATTTTGAACAGTGAGATTACCCCTTGGTCCCATCTCACAATATGTAAAGATGATCTGGCATTGCTGTGTTTGGCCTAGTTGCACAGAGGTTGGCTTCCACAGTAGACATGGTTCACAAGTGCTTCATCAGCTCAATCTGTGGTACCCTGACAGGATGAAAGATGCTATCTAAATGCATCCATTATGTTATTTCGTACCTTTACATTACATTCATTCTTATACATGCTCATTACACTTTTCCACATCCTGGAAACTCATACATTTTCTTGCACTTACTCGTACTAATTTTGAAGCACGTGCTTGCTCGCTAACATGCTCACTCACTCACTAATCCAAACACACACACACACCTTGTATTAAGGTACACATCCACTTGATTTCAGTACTTCTAAGAAATGGAAAGCAGACTGCAAATTCTTAATGTTATGTGGCTGCTCTTTAAAAGTGACCCATGTGCAGAACAGGTCTGCACACACTCACACAATTGTTGATTTCAAAATGGAGATTTTATTTTTAGACCCTGAGCCATTCACAGTTGTTGGGTGCAACCCTGACACATCCACATCTCTCTGTTCAAGCAGGCAATCATCAAGTTACTAACATGGTGAATCACAACGCTTCGACGAAGAACTTGGGCCTTGAACTTAGTTCTCAGCAATTTGCTGACTGTTCAACACAGCTTCCTGTTGTAATAATGACCAGTTAAATTAACAATGAAGAATGGGGTGGTTGAAACTTGTTGAGACATGAGGGTTTGTTGCTCATCTGTTTTCCTCATTCCCACCATACTGCATCCATTTCCCAACCATCCTGTGACAATTACTGCAATGAATCATTGTAGGACTAAAGTTGGCCAACCAACCTGTAACTGCCGTCAGCTGGTACAATACTACTTCTCTGTTTCTCATCCTTCTCAGCAACTATGACCATAGGTTACACAGAGACACAAATCCAAGTATCTCTGCACATGGCCACACCTGGTTACCCTGGTCTCTGGTCGGACACAAGGACAGTGATCTCATACTTACAAATTCAAAAGTCATAGGAGCAGAATTACACCATTCAGTCCAATGAATCTACTCCACCATTCAATCAGGGGTGATTTATCTTTCCCTCTCAACCCCATTCACCTGCCTTCTCCCCATAAACTAAGTAAACAACATCCACAGACTCTTCTTTGTCTATCCTGCTATTTACTTACTCAAAGAATTCCAACAGATTTGTCAGTCAAGATCTCCCGTTTACAAAACCATGCTGACTTTGGCCTATTGTGTCATGTGCTTCTAAGTAGTCAGAAACGTCAAGCTTAAGAATGGACTCGAAAATCTTACCAACCACTGAAGTCAGGCTAACTGGCCTATAGTTTACCCTCTTTTGCTTCGCCCCCTTCACAATAACCACATGAAAAGGCTGTTCAAAAGAGTACAGAGAAAATTTCTTTCAGTTCCTCTACCCCCTTAGAACCTCTGTCATCCAGTACATCTGGGAGATTGTTTGTGTCTTCCTTTGTGAAGACAGATCCGAAGTACCTGTTCAACCCTTCTGCCATTTCCTTGTTCCCCATAATAATTTCACCCGTGTCTGCCTTCAAGGGACCCACATTTGACTTTACTACTCTTTTTACTTTAACATATCTAAATAAGCTTTTACTGTCCTTCTTTATATTCCTGGCCAGCTTCCCCTCGTACTGAAGAAGGGTTTCGGCCCGAAACGTCGCCTATTTCCTTCGCTCCATAGATGCTGCTGCACCCGCTGAGTTTCCCCAGCAATTTTGTGTCCCCTCGTACTTCATCTTTTCAGCCCGTATTGCCCGTTTTGTTTCCTTCTGTTGTCCTATGAAAGTTTCCCAATCCTCTGGCTTCCAGCTACTCTTTGCTGTGTTATACATCTTTTCTTTTAGTTTTATTCTATCCCAAATTTCTTTTGTCAGCCACGGTTGCCTCCTATTCCCCTTAGAATCTTTCTTCCTTTTTGGAATGAAATGATCCTGCGTCTTCCGGATTCTGCCCAGAAATTCCTGCCATTGCTGTTCCACCGTCATTCCTGCTAGTATCCCTTTCCAGTCTACCTTGGCCAGCTCCTCTCTCATGCCTTCATAGTCCCCTATGTTCAACTGTATCACTGACACTTCCGATTTAACCTTCTCCTTCTCAAATTGCAAGTCCAAAGCATAGGAGAGAACCTAATAGTCCGTTACAAAGAGTCATGCATGTATACACATGTGTTCTGCACTCTTAAAACCTCTTGTCACCATATTTCAACCAACCCACCAGCTCGGTCCTTTCTCCCTTGTGTTTGGATGTGGTTATAGATGCATAATGGTTATTACTAAACTAGTAGCCATAGTTCTGGAACATTGTTCAAATTCCAGCTGGTTGGGGAGGATGGTCAAATAAATAAAGTAATTAAATAAATACTGGAATTAAAGTAAAGAATAGGTCCATGTAACCATGAGACTATTGGAATTTTATAAAATTCCTTTCAAGGAAGGATATCTGCCACCTTTCCCCAGTCTGGCCGATCTGGGATTCAAGACCATCCTCTGTGGCCGTTTGAAACCATTAGAGATGAGCAGTTAATGCCATCACTGTCAACAGAACCCAATTCCTGTGAGTGAATAAATTAAAGAACACACTTTAAAAGCTTGGAAGACATTTGCTCATCTTACACCAAGTTCCACCATCACTATTCCCTGCCTATAACACCCTCTTGATTGTATTTTGAAGTAAAACATCTCATGTTGATGGCCTGAAATATAGTTGAATAAAAATTGATTGACATTTTGAGCGCTACCATATTCTCACAGAATATGGTTGTTAAAAGTGGTAATAACTTGCAGCAAATCAAGAGTGGAGATAAAAAAACATGATATGATATTTTCTGTGTAAGATTCTAATTACCCAAAGTTTGTGGTGGGGGTTTAATGAGCTGAAGGATGCAGTTCTCTGACAGCCGTGTGACAGGTGTTGAATGCTGATGTGTATCGGTGCTGAAGCAGGACTTTACCTCTTGCAGCTGATCAAGAGTGCAAAATATTCTGGCAGTACTGAGTGACAGCAGCAGCAAACTGCTAAAGGTTGCTATCAGCAGAAACATGAGAATTCACACATTTAATATGATTGCATTTACTTCACACATTAGTAAGCACTCAACCCAAACGACATTAGCTTTTTATTTACTTTGTCATCTTAATTAAAACCCAAGAGGCATGTATAGTTACTCCTCAATCCCACCTTATACAACCAGCACATTAAAAAAAAGTGTAAAATTACAGACAAACATACACAAAGCTAGTGTATGAATCATCATTGATGTATACATCCTAACACCATCCATAATTAATCACCACACCTCTAAGCACCATGTTAGAGCAGAGTGCAGGTGAAGAGAAACTCCATCCAGTGAAGCTGGTAGGGATTATGGAGCTGTTAACTGACAATGAATTTGGATCAGAACACACAATAAAGCAGCATATTAGAAGCAGGATAGACCCCCTGTGGAGAGAAATGGGCAGCCGACACTGACTTGGGACCCTTCTTCGGATGGAGTGGGGTGGGGAGGGGAGAGAAAGCTGGAAAAGAGAGGTGGGATAGACAAAACATGGCAAGTGATAGGTGGATACCCTTACTCTGCTACTTCTGTTCCCCAGATGAGGATTTCCATTCTAAGATATCCTCTTTCTTCAGTAAACGTGGTTCCACCTTACTGCTGTGGATGGAACCCTCACCCTTGTCTCCTCTGCTTCCCGGAGTTCTGCCCTTACTCCACCCAGACAGAACAAAGATAGATTTCCAAAGATAGACAAAGAGGGTCCGATCGCTCGGCACAGGGGAGCAGAGATCTTGCTATTGAGGGAGTGCAGCGTAGGTTTACAAGGTTAATTCCGGGGATGGCGGGACTGCCATATGCTGAGAGAATGGAGCGGCTGGGCTTGTACACTCTGGAATTTAGAAGGATGAGAGGGAATCTTATTGAAACATATAAGATTATAAAGGGTTTGGACATGCTAGAGGCAGGAAACATGTTCCTGATGTTGGAGGAGTCCAGAACCAGGGGCCACAGTTTAAGAATAAGGGGTAAGCCATTTAGAACGGAGACGAAGAAACACTTCTTCACACAGAGAGTTGTGAGTTTGTGGCATTCTCTGCCTCAGAGGGCAGTGGAGGCCGGTTCTCTGGATACTTTCAAGAGAGAGCTAGATAGGGCTCTTATAGATTAGCGGAGTCAGGGGATACGGGGAGAAGGTAGGAACGGGGCACTGATTGGGGATGATCAGCCATGATCACATTGATTGGCGGTGCTGGCTCGAAGGGCTGAATGGGCTACTCCTGCACCTATTGTCTATCTCTCCCCCCCGGATGCAAGAGCTTGAATCACCCCGACGCGAGAGTCCGAACTCCGCCGGCTACGGTAGCCAAGATCACCCGGTCAATGGAAGCGGTTATAAAACCTTATTAACCCCTCATTGATGATGCCCAATTTATCATGTTCCAATTATCCTCAATTAGTCCTATGCTGACTGACCCTGCATAATACTTATTTATTGTTGCTGTTTAACCCATTGCTGAGTTTCCTGTAAACACTATGTCGATTAGTCCTGAACTCTGTAATTAACTCCTTGCTGAATGTCATTGGCTAACGTGGTGCAGGTTCCCCTCATTTGCGCTGTGCTTAATTTCTTTGATTAGTTCTGCATTTATAGTCCCTGATTAGCCCACTTTTGACTGCTCTTGATTAGTCCCTTGTTTATTGTCACTGATTAATCCACTTGCTGACTTTCTCCAATTAGCCTCATGCTGATTAACCTCTCCCTGATTAACCCTGTGTTAACAGTGGTCCCACTCTAACTCCCCCTTTCATCGTTGTTGAGTGTTTCTGATGAGCTTCGTGCTGTCCTTCTGATTAACCCCATCCCTTGTACCCGAATAGCCTCACACTCACTATCCCGGATCAGTTTTATGCTGAGTTTCCTGAGTAACCCCGAGCTGTGCCCTGATTAGCCTAAAATAGACACGATAAACTGGAGTAACTCAGCAGGTCCTGCAGCATATATAGAGAAAAGGAATAGGTGACATTTCGTGTTGAGACCCATCTTCAGAGTGAGAGGGAACCGAGAGATATGCAAAGGTACATAGAACAAATGAATGAAAGATATGCAATAGGACAGATGAAAGCCAGCAACAATGATCAAGGAAAGGTCGAGCCTGACTAACCTGTTGCTGAATGTGTTTGATCATTTCCATGCTGCTTCCCTCTGATTGGTACCATGCCGTTTGTCCTTGTTGTCTTGCTGATCTTCAACCTGACTTCAGTAACAAGGGATCCTCCTGCAAACTGCTCCGGGAGATCAGTAGCACCTCCTGCCACAAAAACTGTCACCAGCTCTCAACAGTTGACTGGCACAGACCCATCCTAATGTGGACCACTCCCCCACTAATACAGCAGGGTTGCAGTCAGTGGATCAGGACTGCTCTCTCCTTCCCGCCATGATGTGAGGAAGTACGTTCAAAGGTTATAGGAGTAGAATTAGGCCATTCAGCTCATCAAGTTTACTCCGCCATTAAATCACGGCTGATCTATCTTTCCCTCTCAACCGCATTCTCCCGCCTTCTCCTCACAACCCCTGACACAGAGGAGAAGCACAGCTTCTCCTCAAAGCTGGAGCCCTGTGTCACAGCTGTGTGAAGTTGGCCACTCTTAAAATTCAGTTGGAGGGTTTTTCATCACTGCACCATTTACTCCAAAAGGAAGTGTTTGTTAGAAATGTGCAAACATTTGAAAATTACGATTCTTAAGTATTCTTATCAAATGGCAGCTGGGTTTATATTCCTGTTCAGGAGCAAGACAATCTGGAGGTCCACCTAGTCCAGTGTGCACCAATATAAGTACACGCGCCTTGTTCTGAGAAGAATGCTGTAGTCTCTAATCTTGGACAATATTTGGAATTCTCTGCACGCTGTCAGTGGATAACAATACGCTACACTTGAACTTGATTATTGTGATTGTTTGGTACAATGAGGAAAGTTGTTTGCTATTGAAAATGCTCTCGGTGCTGTCTCTGTGCAGTTACAGTATGTTACTACAGGCCCATCATCACTGGTTACAAACATCCAGCTTATGGACACCCCTACATGCAAACAAGCTCCCATCATATAAATAAATGCAAATATCCAATATACGTACTTACATTCATTCCTACTTATAGCCAAATACTAATAGCAAGTATTAACACCATTGATGTTTCAAGGGATCTTGGGATTCAAGTCCATAGCTCCCTGAAATTGGTAACACAAGTAGATAGAGTGGTAATGAAGGTGTATGGTATGTTTGTCTTTATTGGTCAATGCATTGAGTACAGGATTAAGTATAAGAAGTTATATTGCAGTTTTATAACACTTTCGTCAGACTGCATTTGGACTATTACGTACAGTTCTGGCCACCCCATTACAGGAAGGATGTGGAGGCTTTGGAGAGGGTGCAAAGAGGGTACCAGAATGGTACCTGGTTGAGAGGATGTTAGCAAGAGGAGTGGCTGGACAAACTAGGATAGTTATCTCTGGAGTTTCAAAGGTTGACGAGTGACCTGATAGAACTATATAGAATTATGAGATAGAATCTCATAGAATCAGAATCTTTTTCTCATGTTGGAAATGTCAAAGACTAGAGGGCATAGCTTAAGGTCAGCGCAAAAAGGTTTAAAGGAGATGTGTGGACCACGTTTTTCACACAGAGAGTTTTAGTGTTTAGCCAGGAATACGCTGCCAGGAGTGGTGATGGAAGCAGATATGATAGGAGCATTTAAGAGGCTTTTACATAGGCACAAGGAAGTTCAGGAACTGGAGGGATATGTATCAAGTGTAGGCAGAGGAGATAAGCTTAACTTGGCACCATATTCAGCACAGGCATTGTGGGCCGAAGGGCCTGTTCCTGTGCTTTAAGGGCCAGTCCCACTTAGGTGACTTTTCAGCGGGCTGCCTGCGACCTTCAAGCTCACGGCACTCGCCTGAAAAACCACGAACTTAAACGGCGAACGTCAGAGCTGAGCGCGCGCGCGCACACACACACACACACACACACACACACACACACACACACACACACACACACACACACA
This sequence comes from Amblyraja radiata, assembly GCF_010909765.2. Classification (NCBI taxonomy): domain Eukaryota; kingdom Metazoa; phylum Chordata; class Chondrichthyes; order Rajiformes; family Rajidae; genus Amblyraja; species Amblyraja radiata. The sequence goes on from NC_045973.1 coordinate 24,678,942, forward strand.
CACACACACACACACACACACACACAGAATACAACAACAATTCAATTTATTGTCATTCGGACCCCTTGAGGTCCAAACAAAATGTCGTTTCTGCAACCATACATTACAAACAAATAGACCCAAGACACAACATAATTTACATAAACATCCATCACATCGCTGTGATGGAAGGCCAAAAAAACTTATCTCTCCACTGCACTCTCCCCCCCGATGTCAGAGTCAAAGTTAAAGCCCCCGGCGGGCGATGGCGAATTGTCCCGCGGCCATTAAAGCCACGCCGGGTGATGCAAGGTCGCACACCGGGTTCTTGGTGTTAGAGCCCCCGGCGTGCGCTCGCAGAGTCCCGCAGCCATTCCAAGCCGCGCGGGGCGATGGTGTAAGGCCCCGCTCCAGGAGCTCTGCAACCCCGCAACTCGGGCGGGAGAAGTCGCCGTTGCGGGAGCCCTGAAAAGCGGTCTCCCTCCAGGGACCCGCGGGCTCCCGGTGCCGCCGTCCGCCAGACCCGCAGTTGCAGCCTCCGAATCTCCGGGGGTCGGGTCGCAGCAGCGTCCACCACAGCTCCACCCGCTCTGGACTCGGCCACACACACACACACAGAGCAAAGGCGGGGGCCAGGGAAAGCAGGGGAGCGCTGTCTGAAATTCACACGGTGCAAAGCCAAGGTGATACAGACACACACCGCGATGAACAGGAAGGTTAAAGACGGCTAGCACAGTGTACGTTAAGTCCTTTAAAAGAGCGGAGGGGGGGGAGGGGGGAAGGAGAGAGAAGGGGGGAGAATGGGAGGGACAAGAGTGGGGAGAAGGAGTGGAGATACTTTTAAGAAGCCAGACAACTTTTAATAAGCCAGAGATACACAGCTGTGAAGTTTGGCGGGCATTTAACATTACCGGTCGGTTTTCCTTGGTTCTGAAAACTCGTGCTTACGTTTTCTTTTCCCCAATGAGCCAATGAAAATGCCCGGTCAGCAAAGGAGATTAACTAAAACTACCTACGACTACCTCAAATAACATGTATAACTACATGGCGACCCCACTACAACTGCACCTACGACTACAGGATTATCGATTTTCTCCACTGCAACCAATGTTTGGTCGCAGAACATTTTTCAACATGTTGAAAAATTTGCTGCGAGCATACTGAGGCCGCGACTAGTTCCCAGAATGCGGGAACTCCTCGCGACCATGAAGGAGACTCACCAGAGACCACCAGCGAACATGTGGCGACCATGTGACGATCATGAGGCGAGCGCAGAGTCTCCTGCACTCGCCTAAAAAGTCGCTTAAGAGGGACAGGCCCTTTACTGTTCTATATTCAGGACTAGTTTCCTTTCTCACCCCACTTTTAATAATTGTTCTTTTTTACCAGTTTATACATTTTTGCTACCATTCATTACAATACCGTGTAGTGTAAGACACTTCTATGCATACATTAAAATCAAAAGAGATAACTAGGGAGAGGGTAGGACTCTTTGAGGATAATGGAGGGATAATGTCAGCTGTTTCAGTACTGCCAATGTCTTTTATGATTCCAGCAACGGTCATCCTCAATGAGCTAAACTGGACAGCGGCCCTTGAGGATGTGTTTAAGCGCAATCGAGAAGAGGACTCCTCGCTGCTCTGGCAGGTCTTCGGAAGTGCCACAGGTGTCACCAGATATTATCCAGGTGTGTCAGAAATACGAGGCAATAAAACTAAGTCAGTGCTTTGCCATGTACACCTCAAGTAAACCTTCCCCGACTGAATTAACAGCAGCACACCTCTACACATATTATCTGGGTCATGTTATCGTTTATTTAGAAGATTGTAGAGTCACAAAAATGAAGCACAAATCCCTTGAATGACGAGAGACAATAGACAATAGGTGCAGGAGTAGGTCATTCGGCCCTTCGAGCCAGCACCGCCATTCAATGTGATCATGCCTGATCATCCCCAATCAGTACCCCGTTCCTGCCTTCTCCCCATATCTCCTGACTCCGCCATCTTTAAGAGCCCTATCTGGCTCTCTCTTGAAAGTATCCAGAGAACCGGCCTCCCCCGCCTTCTGAGGCAGAGAATTCCACAGACTCACAACTCTGTGAGAAAAAGTGTTTCCTCTTCTCCGTTCTAAATGGCTTACCACTTATTCTTAAACTGTGGCCCCTGGCTCCCTCCATTCTCACGGAGGGGGGTTCCAGACTGAAAACAGAATTTCTGCTTGCATCTGACCCAGGCAATGCCTGACCTGACATAATTCTGCTGACATCGAAATGTGAGTGAACGGTTCCCAACAGTAAGAATCCTTCCCTGAAAATTCATCAGAAGAATCATAATAGAACATGGCAAGGAATTAACCCAGTGTCAGTTCACAGTTTGTATTTGCTTGCTCATTTATCCGTGTGACCAAAATCTGTTCTATATTCTTTACAGCAACTCCATGGGGCCCCCCTAATAAGATTGATCTGTATGATGTACGACGGAGACCCTGGTGAGTAAGGGGCGAACAGGGACTGAGCATCAAAACATATCTCATGTCCGTGACTTCAGGGGAATGATAGTGAATTGGTTTTGCTGAGTTATATCAATAATAGCACTGTGGTGTAATGACATTGGTTACAACGTCAGTCACCCAGCCTCAATCCCCATATCAGGTCCTGAGAGGGGGTTAGAGGGGGGAAGAGATTTTGTGGGGAAAATGGGATCACCCGCATAGATTTGAAGAGCTAAAAGGTCTTCTCATCTGTCATGAAGAAATATGAAAATATGTTGGCTGAAGATAGGTTTGTCAACTATCCCGTATTAGCCGGGACATCCTGTATATTGGGCTAAATGGGGTTGTCCCATATGGGACTACCCTTGTCCTGTATTTGACTGCTACTACTCGGGTCGGGGGGACTGTCGGGTCGAAGCACCGATCCAGCCCCGCCTCATCCGTCCTGACGTAGTGCAGCCCATGGAGTGCAGCAGCAGCAGCGACTCGCCCGTGGCCCCGTCGGTCGGCAGCCCGGCCAGCTGTCCGACCTTCAGACCTTCGCTTACACAACCACCCCTCCTTCTCATGGCCGATCACCGGTTCATGATTTGGATGGGGCGCCGAACTTTGCGAGAGACTTCACGCGCGGATCAAAACTCCTCAGCTGGCCCGCCGGCTGGGCTTTGTGTGCAATCCAGCACCCGGGCCAACTCATCATTCACCCAGCCACGGCCGAGTCGGTCAACGAATTGCCGTCGGGAATTTGCCCCTTATTTTTACCTTTTGTCCCTTATTTGGGAGTGAGAAAGTTGGCAACCCCAGCTGAAGAGTACAGCATCCAAAATTGCCAGCACTCCAGAGAATTATTCATCTAGATTATGTGTTCACATGCTGCACTAGAGGTTAACTCTAGAGGGCAGCAGAGGAGCAGAGCTGGTAAAGACACTGCCTCACTGCTTCAGCAGTTTTGGGCACTGTCTGTGTGGAGCTTGCACTGTCTCCCTGAGATCTCATGGGTTTTCCCCCACATACCCCAGCCCAATTGGCCACATAACTGAACAGTGTAGGTGAATGGTAGAGTCTAGGGGAGTTGATGGGATTGTGGGGACAATAAAACAGGCTAGTGTGAATGGGTGATTGATGTTCATAAGACCTACAATTCTATAACTCCTATGACCAAGTCTTAAAATAAATTGTATTTTTGACATTCATTTTAAGATGTCATTGCTTCTTATTACAAACTATCAGTGAAACCTCTACTTGACTGCTTGCTTGTCACCTGTCATGGAACATGGAGGTGCAGTAGTTATCAGAAACATAAGGATTCAGCAGGACTGTGGAAAGGTGTTACTGTCAGACACGCTGAGTGAATCCAGCATTTTCTGTTTTCATTTCAGATATCCAAAGCTGGATTTTTTTCTTTCCATACAGTACCACAGAATTCTAGGCGAAAAATGCAGAGACCTGAGTTCAAACTCAGCTTTGGAATTTGTGTTCAGTTAATAATTTGGAAAGCCCCAACTGACCTGCAAAATGATGGTTCCTAAAACTACTGGATTGTCTTGATAAAACCCATTGGTTCACTTCTGTCCTCCAGGTTAGGAAGCCTGCAGTCCTTACTCCAATAAAGATGCCAAATCTCTACTTGTTAGAGCATAGCTAATTGCCAATGTTGAGATCACCCTCCAGTCACAGAGTCAAGTCATCAGAAGACAAGAAGGAAGAGAGAATTCAGAGATCAGGGAACATGGACTTCCATATTCCTCAGTGATCAGAACCAAATGTTGATCTGAAGGTGTAGTCTTTCAGGACCACATTGCATTTTCATTTGTTCAAATTGATAGTCTCACTCTTTGGCATTAATTGCTGGTGTATTTTTGTCTGACGTATTTCCCTAAAAACTCATCAGTCGGGATATTGCATTGTCTCACTGCCTTGATTGCTGCCTCAAAAATCTTCCCATTTACAGTGCACTGATATGACTGTTTAATGAATATTGAGGCAACCAGCCAGAATCTGTTGTACTGTTCTGTGTAACAAATTCATCATTGTTCATTAAGTAGGGGAGGGGGAGAGACTGACACTGTTTGTGGAGCTGCTGCCTCACTGCTCAAGTAAGCCATGCCAAGCCTGACCTCTGGTGCTGTCTGTGCACAATTTGCATACCCTTGTATCCGCCAGGTGCTCCAGTTTCCTCACATGCCAATGACATGCAATTTGGTAGGTTAATGGCTGTTATAAATTGCTCCTAGTGGATGAGTGAGTGGCAGAATCCACAGGGAATTGATGGGAATATGAGAGAGAATTTTTTTAATGGATTAGTTTTGGATTAGTGTAAATTGGTGCTTGATCGTTGGCAAAGACCAGATAGGCCAAAGGGCCTGTTTATTCTCTATGATTGCTATACTCCAGTCTGTTCTTAACAAAAGCCAATTTGTCCTCCTAATCATTTGCTGCACCTGCATGTTGGCCTCCAGTGATGAGTATACAGACACATCTCGTCCAGTCGCAATTTAAAAAACACTTTGCTTTTCTGTTTTGTGCACCAAAGTGGATAATTTCATATTTTCCCTCATTACATTCGAATTGCCATGTTCCCAACCATTCACTCCGCTTGTCCATATTCCTTGAAACCCCTTTACATCTTCCTCGCTACTCACAATCCCACCTGGTATTCCATCGCCAGAAACTTGGGAATGTGACATTTTGTCCCCACAGCTAAACTGTTTGACCAGCTGGTCATCAAACACTGATCAATGATGTGGTCCTTCATTAGCAACAGCCTGCCAATCAGAACTATTTGTTTATTCCCAATCTGTGCTTTCTCTCTGATAACTAAGTCACAATCTATGCCCATACATTAACCTCATCTCCCTGAATTCTAACCTTGTTGACCAAACTGCTGTGCAGACCTTAATTAGATTTTAGCCTTCAGAGATGCAGTGCAGAAACAGGCCCTTTGCCCCACCATACACTATCACTATCCCACACACTAGGGACAATTTATAATTTTACCAAAGCCAATTAACCTACAAATCTGTACGCCTTTATAGTGTAGGAGGAAACTGGAGCATCCAGAGAAAACCCACAAGGCCACTGGGAGAACATTTAAACTCCATACAGACAGCACCCGTAGTCAGGATTGAACCAGGGTCTCTGGCGTTTTAAGGCAGAAGCTCTACGACTACACCACTGTGCCTTCTGAAAATCCAAATACTCCACAGCTGCTGCTTCCCCCTTATCGATTGCAAATAATCATATCCTCACATAACTCCAGCAGATTAGGCAAACTTGATTTTCCTTTCATCAATTCATGCAGACTCTTCTCAATCTTATTATTATTTTCAAGGAGTCCTGTTATTATTTCCTTTGTTTCTAAGTTTTGGAGACAGTCTAACTGGTTGAGAGTTTCCTGTTTTCTACCTCTTCTTTCTGAAAGAATGGAGTCACATTTGATGCCTGCCAATGTCCAGGAACAAATCCAGTACTTATAGTACTTTGGAAGATGCTAACCAGAGGATTTTCTTTCTCCAGAGCCACGCCTTTCAACTCTAGAATATAGATTAGATGGTCATTGGGATGCATCAGCTATACATGCCACTAACTTCTCTTGCATTTACCAATACTTAATTCTATCAGTCTTTGATTCTGGCTAGAACCTTCATTTCCAGCAGTTTTTTATCTGTGAAAATAGACTCTAATGTTTCCTAATTTCCCACTGTAACTTAACAGGATGAATTTCTGATCTTCCAATTTACCTTGCTGTAGCATTTGCAGTTTTTATCTGATCTATATCCTTAACACTATCAATAACTCCTTCCATCTCTGTCCATGTTTACTTTTGCTTTTGCATATAGTCCATGTTTCGTGCCATGTTACTCTCATGGACTAATTTGCCTTCCTTTATTAATTTCTTGATCCTCCTTCGCTCAGTTCTAAAATCATTCAATCCTCAGGCCTACTGCTATTTGAGGTAACTTTGTAAGCTTACTTGGATTTAATACTACTTTTAATTTTTCCGGCAACAAACATTCTGCTGGAGGAACTTATCAGGTCAGGCAGTTGAAGGGTCCCGACCTGAAAGATGACTGTCCATTTCCCTCCACAGATGTCACTTGGCCTGCTGAGTTCCACCAGCAGATTGTTTGTTGCTCTGGATTCCAGCATCTGCAGTCTCCTGTGTATCCTTTAGTCTTCCATTCAGCCATGGATGGGCCGCTTTTCCCATTGACACCTGTCTGCACCATGACTGAGCAAGTTATGGAGCCATTTATAGCTTGTTTTTTTTTCATACAGCAGGCATAAGAAGGAGATTAATCATCTGCAGGTGGCAATATTTGAGGAGGATGTCATGCAGTCTGTCTCCAATGAGGGAGTAAAGGACTTTAGTCAGCTCATTGAAAGTCACGTACAGTGAGAGGCTGGTTTTGCTCTCTGGTGCTGAACTTCAAATGTCCTCTGTTTGGAGTTTGCACATTCTCCCTGTGACCGTCTGGATTTTCTATGGTTAATTGACCTCCGTAAATTGCCCCGAGTGTGTAGGGAGTGGATGCAAAAATGGCATAACATAGATATGGTGTGAAAAGGTGAGGGATGGTCGGCATGCACTCAGTGGGCACAAGGGCCTGTTTCCATGATGTATCTCAAAACTAAACTAAAGTAGCAACAGGTTTTAGTTTCTCTAGATGGACAGGATTCATACTCCAATACAAGGAGCGACTCTTCAGCCACTGGGAAGATGCATGTGTGTCCTGGTTGTGGATTTCCCGAGGACAGACAACAGGAAAGCCCTCTATAATTACCACAGAGGGATTTGTCTCCATCTTTGAATGTCGTTCCAATCTTTGAGGTTCCTTGTGTCTCCTCCTCTCCCCAGACCTGAGAGTTGAGGTTGTGGATGACGCACATCTCCACCAAATTTTAGAATCATCAGGGATACTGTCTGCTCCCAAGTCGTTGATCTTTAGTTACTTCAACCACTTGTTAGCTAAAAATGGTGGCAATGCTGGACTGGATAGGTTGCTGTGGGGATGGAGTCAAAGATGGTGTCATGGTGGAGGAGATTTTCAACGTGTTTGTTCTTGTGGGTGCTGTCTTCCTCTCTTTCCCTGATAAATTCACCTCTGTTCTTGGCTCTCAATGGAGTACGGCCACAGGTATTTCAACCTTAGACAGCCTTGACTGTGCTGGTGAAGTGTGCATCTCACGATTATTAGAGAAGACGTCTTCTGAGTACAGCCTGAGGTCGCAATGCAAGGCTGGCATGTATTGCACACCAGGTGTACAGGACGCACTGAATTTCCATTAACGCAGATAACATTACACAGTGTGAATACATTTCTCATGATACGTTTCTTTCAATGATCTTTTCCAACTAAAGAAGCTAGTTTTGACAATTTTTCACAGCATTTGTCCCAAATGTCTGAGCATAATTATTCTTCAGTGCCAATGATGAGCATCCATGTGCAGTTTGTAGAAGTGTGATCCTTATAGGACTCTTTCACTATTTTATTTTGCTATATTACTTGTTGTATTAGGGTAGGGTCTGTAATGTGATTCTGGTGATGATGCAATATCCATAGCAGGATAAATTATTCTTTAGTTCCTCAGTGGAACTGTTGAATCTATTTTGGAGAGTAATTTATTTATCTGTCAGAACCGTTTAGTAAAAATTACCATGCCTGATTTGTTCAGTTGTTAAAATGTAAGCACTAGAGACTAACCTGTGTTCTCCCTGGCTCCATTTCATTGCAGGTATATTCAAGGTGCCTCCTCCCCGAAGGATATGATGATTATAATGGATGTGTAAGTATTGTATGTCTTGCTCTTCATACACAAGACACCAGCAGTGCCTTGCACGTCCCTGAAATGGCACCATTGCAGTTCAATAGCACTACATACAGTGCATTCAGAAAATATTCAGACCCCTTCATTTTTACACATTTTGTTACGTTACAGCCGTATTCTAAAATGGATTAATTTTTTTATCATCAATCTGCACACATTACCCCATAATAAAAAAATGAAAAACAGGTGATTAGAAATTTTTGCAAAGTAATCAAAAATAAATAACTGAAATATCACATTTACATAAGTATTCAGACCCTTCACTCAGTACTTTGTTGAGGCACCTTTGGCAGCGATTACAGCCTCAAGTCTTCTTGGGTTTGACGCTGCAAGCTTGGCTCACCTGTATTTGGGTAATTTCTCCCATTCTTCCCTACAGATCCTCTCAAGCTCTGTCAGGTTGGATGGGGAGCGTCGATGCACAGCTATTTTCAGGTCCTTCCAGAAATGTTCGATCGGGTTCAAGTCCGGGCTCTGGCTGGGCCACTCAAGGACATTCACAGACTTGTCACGAAGCCACTCCTGCGTTGTCTTGGCTCTGTGCTTAGGGTAGTTGTCCTGTTGGAAGGTGAACCTCCACCCAATCTGAGGTCCAGAACGTTCTGGAGCAGGTTTTCATCAAGGATCTCTCTGTACTTTGCTCCGTTCATCTTTCCCTCAATCCTGACTAATCTCCCAGTTCCTGCTGCTGAAAAACATCCCCACAGCATGATGCTGCCACCGCCATGCTTCACCGTAGGTATGGTATTGGCCAGGTGATGAGCGGTGCCTGGTTTCCTCCAGATGTGACGCTTGGCATTCAGGCCAAAGAGTTCAATCTTGGTTTCATCAGACCAGAGAATCTTGTTTCGCATGGTCTGAAAGCCCTTTAGGTGCCTTTTGGCAAACTGCAAGCGGGCTATCGTGAGGAATGGCTTCCGTCTGGCCACTCTACCATAAAGGCCTGATTGATGGAGTGTTGCAGATATAGTTGTCCTTCTGGAAGGTTCTCCTATCTCCACAGAGGAACTCTGGAGCTCTGTAAGTGTGACCATCGGGTTCTTGGTCACCTCCCTGACCAAGGCCCTTCTCTCCCCCGATTGTTCAGTTTGGACGGGCGGCCAGCTCTATGAAGAGTCATCGTGGTTTCAAACTTCTTCCATTTAAGATTGACGGAGGCCACTGTGCTCTTCGGGACCTGCAATGCTGCAAAAATTGTTTTATACCCTTCCTCAGATCTGTGCCTCGACACAATCCTGTCTCGGAGGTCTACTGACAATTCCTTCGTCATCATGGCTTGTTTTTTGCTCTGACATGCACTGTCAACTGTGGCACCTTTTACTGTATAGACAGGTGTGTGCCTTTCCAAATCATGTCTAATCAATTTAATTTACCATTGGTGGGCTCCAATCAAGTTGTAGAATCATCTCAGGGATAATCAATGGAAACAGGATGAACCTAAGCTCAATTTTGAGTGTCATGCAAAGTGTCTGAATACTTCTGTAAATGTGATATTTCAGTTATTTCTTTTTAATTATTTTGCAAAAAATTCTAAACATCTGATATGCTTCTTCATTCTGGGGTATTGTCTGTAGATTGATGATTTTAAAAAAGGAATTAACCCATTTTACAATAAGGCTGTAACGTAACAAAATGTGGAAAAAGTGAAGAGGTCTGAATACTTTCTGAATGCACTGTATATAGCAATGTTACAAAATTTTGAGATTTTAAAAATCAAGTCTGCAATTTATCCCATCAGATAATGCATAAAAATAAGTTTAATTTGACACCTAATTCACTTTCATATCTCAAGTATTTAAAAAGATATGGCCATTTTCATACTCGGAAATGAGCATCTTGTTCCCTATTGATTTTCTATGGACATAACAAAAAAGCTGTGATCGTGGACATAACATTCTTAAAAATTAAGAGAACTGAATGAAATTTTCAGTTATCATAGATTGAAGCATTCTGAAACAAATATAAAATAATCTTACTTGGATGACCTGAAATTAAAGCATATAATTAGTTAGTTACCCAATTGTAGCTAATTTCAAACTTCAATTACTAGATCTAAACATCTATCCATTTCTTAATAAACGATTAACATTTTTAAATAGCCTAAGTGTCCAAATAATATTCACAAATAATTCACAATAAAACATGATTTTTAAATCTCATTTACATTAATTTATAGGCCAAATGGAAGGAATTTAGTGTTCAATTGCTGTAAATTAAAGTCCATTTAAATCAGCTTTCTAGTGGGATCCTGTGAACGCACTGGTTTAGAACATTCACATTGCGGTAGATTTGTGCCCTCAAATGCCCAGAAAAATACTGCGGGATATAATGGGGCCCAAATTAGCTACTCGCAACATTAAACTTTGTATAAAGGGATCTTAAGAAGCCCTTTTTAACGTAAAAATAAACAGCCTACCTTCCGTTTTCCCCTGTATGAGATCCGACCCGTTGTCGGCGGTCGCGGGTTTAGAGGTTAATTTTTAACCTACTATAACAAGTAAAGAAATCCCTTAAAACTAAAAATAGCTCCAGCTACGGAATCTTCCAGCGATTTTTCGTTAATAATTAACTAGGCTGAAAAACCTCAATTTGAACAGCCTAGGGAAAATCGCATTTTAAACCCGCCCCCCTCTAAACGGCGCCAAAATCGCGCACACGGGCTGGGACAGATTTTCAGCAATCTTCAGGTAGGCTTTGCAACATACCTACTGTATACTGTGTTGCATATGTATTGACCTCACTTTGCAGCAGAGTTCTATGCACACTAACTCATGCAGTGACCCATTGTATCTGGACCACGCAGAAATCAATTCCCACTAGGCTGGATGTTCAGTGATAAAGCTTTTCAACTGCTAAAAAGGTCTCTCAGCAAATTCAGTGGGTGAGGCATCTGTGCATGCCACAGTCCTGATTTGGATTTTATGCCGTGCTGGTAGCAGAAATTGGCTTCCAGAGAACATGCACGAAACAGACACCCTGCAGTATCACTATCCATGAGAACTAGAACGATAAACTAAACTGCATTATTGAACAGGGGAAGCTACAGAAAGATATGCATTCATTCTTTGTTCTCTGTGTGCTGTGTCTAGACAGGCTCACTGTGTCACAATATATAGATACAGAGGAGTTGATTAAGAAGGAACTGCAGATGCTGGAAAATTGAAGGTACACAAAAAAGCTGGAGAAACTCAGCGGGTGCAGCAGCATCTCTGGAGCGAAGGAAATAGGCAACGTTTCGGCCCGAAACGTTGCCTATTTCCTTCGCTCCATAGATGCTGCTGCACCCGCTGAGTTTCTCCAGCTTTTTTGTGTACCTTCAGATGAGTTGATTACTTGGTACAATGTATAAAGTAGAAGCAACAATATCACATGAACCATATGTTAAGTTGTATCTTCATAACAAAATACAAACATGTAAAAGCAAAATCCTATTAACTGTCCGACCTCTGTGTGCCTAAAGTTGTAAAGATACTTGGGACTTTCGACTGCCCATCCACAACTGGTCCTTTCAGGTTCCGGTTCCCACAGGGTCTGTGCTGACCTGTGGTGCCCTCCACTGTCTTCATTTTTGCTTCCATCAAACAAAGTCGTCTTCCTGGGATAATTTCAGTCCCTCCAACAGGGGCTGCTCTCCTTTGGTGACATAATATGATCTGTATATGGTATGTGGTATGTATTAAGTCACCAGTGCCACGTACTGTATCAGTCTAATGTGGGCTTCATCCTTGGTGTCTCTGATCCTCGTGGTAGCTGGAAATGATCCTTTTGCTGTGGTAATGTACCCCTCTTCTCATTCATCTCCACGTCCCGTGGTGTATGCATTTACTCCAGCTCCCAACTCTAGCTGTGCAATAGAATTAATTACAACACAGGCACCATCCATGTCTGCATAGATAGTAAAAAAGGTTCCCAATCTCATCCCATGTACCAGCACTGGCTCCGTACTCTACAGATTATGGCTCTTCAAGCCCTTGTCCAAGTACTGTTCAAATATGATCATGCCAGATCCATCTGTATGAAACCATTGTCCTCAACTCTCCTTTATTATTTTAAATCTATGGTCCTTGGATTTTGATCCTTCTACACAAGAAAAGAGGCCTTTCATAATTTTTTAACTTCAGATCAAGGGTCAAGCCAAGAGTGTTTAATTGTCACATCTACTGGCAATGGAACAATGAAATTCTTACTCGCTGCAGATTTACATGCCAATGAACACACAAATAAGTGTAGTATAATCAATAATGCAATAAATTAGTAATTAATAATATCAGGTAACTAGATCATAATAGTTCAAAACTATAGTCTGTAGTGCAACCACAATAAAGTCCATTGTAAATCATAGTTGAGATGAGGTTTGTATTATATAATGACGTCCCAGCCATTGAAGGGATCGATAGGAGACGCTGCCTTAAATAGACAGAGAATATAATTAAAGACCCACACTGCCCTGGCCACGCTCTCATCTTGCTACTGCCATCGGGAAGAAGGTACAGGAGCCTGAAACCCATGATCTCCAGGTTCAGGAAAAGCTTCTTCCCAGTAACCATCAGGTTTTGAACAACAATCTTGCTGTCAACATTAGCACGACCAACGATCTGATTGTGGACTTCAGGAAGAGAAAACCCCAGATCCATGAGCCTGCCTTCATTGACAGGACAGAGATGGAGAGAGTCAACAGCTTTAAGATCTTGGAAGTGCATATCTCTGATCTGTCCTGAGCCCAGCACATTGATGTAATATCAAAGAAGGCTTCTTTTAACAACCTACCTAGAATATATTTCATATGGATCTGTTAATTTATATAGCCTTTGGGTACTAAACACTTTAAATTCAACCTACTTTGTTATGTGTATCCCATCTAAAATGTCACATTTATTTTGCTTAATTACAACACTGACACCTCTGCTTTTGTGAAGAAAGTTGCCAAATATTTATTAAGAACCTTGCCTGCAACCTCTGCCTCCACACACGCATCATGTTTCTGGTCACTAGCATCCCCTACTCCTTACTTTGCTATCCTTTTGCTCTTCGTCTGCTCATACAATATCTTTAGATTTTCTTGGATTTTACATGCCAGTATTTTTGGGGGGGTGGGGGTGGTTGTGGGGGGAAGAGGGCTGACACTTTGTGACAATACCAAATGTGTCCATCCTGGACTGTGAAGAATCTTTGTGTGCTTTGTTTCAGGAGCGGTAGTGTGAGTGGTCTCACACTGAAGCTGATGAAGACATCAGTCACTGAGATGCTGGACACGCTATCCGATGATGACTACGTCAATGTTGCTTCAGTAAGTATTGGATACAACATTACAGAGCCTAGCCAAATAGGCTGTGTTTATTTGGTGCACAGACAGCCAGATTTTGTGTTGGCAGCTGGTGTAGGTGACAATGGTCAGATTCTCATTACCCTGAAAGCAAAATAAACACAATTAAAAACTTTGAACAATCAACATGAGAACCTCCAGGAGTGATTGAGGCACAATTTCAAGAAAAATATCTATCTCTGTCAATTGATCAAATTGCATGCTGTGTTCATGGGGCTCTTCATGGAATTTTATACAGTATTGCCAGAACGCCTGTCGATATTCACCCCATGCACAAGTGGTAGCAGATGAGGATGTCCATACATCCCCTCAGCAGTGGTTCCAGATTAGAATCCTCAGTAGTGCAGATTTCCCAGGCAATTCATTGGAGTAGAGAACAGAATGGGAGAGAGGCCAAAGTCTGATTCTTTATGCATATGTTGTTATTGAATTGATGTATATGCTTTGGAGACACAGCATGGAAACAGACCCTTCGGCCCGCCGGGTCCACCAACCAGCAATCACCCAGACCACTTGCACTATCCGACGTACCAGGGAAAATGTACAATTTTACAGAAGCCAATTACCCGCCAAACCTGTACATCTTTGAAGTGTGGGAGGAAACCCAAGCACGTGGAGAAAACCCATGCGGTCACAGGGAGAACATACAAACTCCTTACCGACAGCACCCGCAGTCAGGATCGAACCGGGTCTCTGGCATTGTAAGGTAGCAGCTTTACATCTGCACCACTGTGTCGCCCATTGTTCCTCATCACTAGCTTCAATATTACAAAAGCAATGTAAACAGGAGGGCATGGTTCTCAATCAGGTCTGATAACTGAGAGATTGGTATTATGTATGCATGACGTGACACAGTGCAGAAAGAGGATAGAGAGCATGGTAACATGGTGTTAGGACAACAGCCTAATAATTTTTTCCTCAATGTCAACCTGACGAAGGAGCTAATCATCGACCAAGAAACGGGGTGATGTACGTGCTCCAATCAGCATCAATGATGCTGAAGTGGAAATGGTCGAGAGCTTAAAGTTCCTGGGTGTAAATATCACCAATAACTTGTCCTGGTCCATTCACATTGACACTGTGGCGAAGAAAGCACACCAACACTTCTGCTTCCTCAGCAGACTAAGGAAATTCAGCATGTCTCCAATGACTCTAACCGATTTCTATCGATGCACCGCAGAAAGCATCCTAATGGGATGCCTCACAACTAGGAGGCAGTGATCATAACATGATAGAATTCAACCTGCAGTTTAAAGGAGAGAAACTGAAATCAGATGTATCAGTATTACTCTTGAGTAGAGGTAACTACAGAGGCATGAGTGATGATCTGGCTAAAAGATTGAAAGGGAACCCCAGTACAAATGACAGTAGAGCAGCAATGGTGGGGGCTTTTGGGAGGAGAACGAGGCGATCGTGTTCATCCAGGTAAAGGAAGTCAATGACAGCATAAAAGAAAAAGAGGAGGCATATAATATGCCAAAGATTAGCAGGAAGCTAGAGGATTGGGAAGCTTTTAAAAACCAACAAAAGGCAACTGAAAAAGCAATAAGGAGGAAATGAAGGTAAGCTTGCCAATAATATAAAAGAGGATACCAAAAGTTTATTTCAAATATATGAAGAGTAAAAGAGAGGCAAGGGACAGTGGACTGCTGGAAAATTACACTAGAGAAATGGTGGACAAACTGACATTTTTTTTTTGCGTCAGTCTTGAGTAGAAGACATCAGCAACATGCCAGAAATTCAAGAGAGTCAGGGAGCAGAAGTGAGTGCAGTCACTATTACTAAGGAGAAGGTGCTTGGGAAGCTAAAAGGTCTGAAGGTGGAGAAGTCACCTGGACCACATCAGCTTCACCCCACGGTTCTGAAAGAGGTAGCTATTGGGATTGTGGAAGCATTAGTGGCAATCTTTCAAGAGTCACTAGAGTCAGGAATGGTTCCAGAGGACTAGAAAATCACCAATGTAACTCCACGGGAGTAAGGCAAAAGAGGGGAAATTATAGGCCATTTAGCCTGACTTTAGCGGGTAAGAAGGAACTGCAGATGCTGGTTTAAACCGAAGATTGACACAAAAAGCTGGAGTAACTTAGCGGGACAGGCAGCATCTCAGGAGAGAAGGAATGGATGACGTTTTGGGTCGAGACCCTTCCTCAGACTGACTTCAATGTTTAGTAAGTGTTTAGAGTCCATTATGACGGATGAGGTTTCAGGGTACTTGGAAGCCCATGACAAAATAGGCCGAAGTCAGCAAAGGAGAGTCAGATTTTGTTTACCTGGATTTTTAGGAGACCTTTGGTAAGGTGCCTTATGTGAGACAAGATAGGACCTCATGGTATTCCAGGCAAGGTACTAGCATGGAAAGAAGATTGGCTGAATGGCAGAGTGTGAATGAAGTGGGTACCCCCCACCACCGCCGCCTCCAACCCCCACCTTGGCAGCGACAGCATGTTTGTGGAGAGGGAGCCCAAAGTTTCCGAGGGGTCACAAAGTGCTGGAGTAACACAGCCGACTGAATCAGTGGCGGTTCTGAATCAGAGATGCTGTCTCAAGAACATGGCATCTTTCATCTCCACCATCTGGACCATGCCCTCTATTCACTGCTACTGTCAGCCAGGATATACAGAAACCTGAAGGCCCACGCCACCAGTTTCAGGAACTTGCTTTCCTACATATATCACGTTCCTGAACCACCCAGCACACCCTATTCCCACCTCAACAACAGATCACTATGCACCATCTCTTGCACTAACATGGATTTGTTTCTTTGCTAATTGAGTTTTGCACTATTGTCATTTTTCTTTGCAGTCTTTTTACTGTCCCAAACATTATGGAGGGCACTGTATGTATAATTTATATTTGTGTGTATGTGGCTGAGCCTATGTGGCTGCGATGCTGCTGCAAGCAAGATTTTCATTGTACCAGTACCTCACCATACTTGCACATATAACATTAAACTCAACTTGACTTCACATTAAGGGTTTGATAAATGAAGAAAGCTTCATAGGTTTGGTCCTGCACTCATTGTATAGAATAATAAAATCTGAATTTATTGAAGCATATCAAATTCTGAGGGGATTAACAGGGTGAGCGCTAAGATTAATATTCCTGCTGGGGTATCTGGAATGAGGGTGGCACAGTTTTGGAATAAGGGGTTATGAGATGTCACAAATAACAAAGCTCATCTCTGAACCAAAGCTGCAATGAGGTCTGAAGCCAACTGTTCCGAACAAAACACAGTTTCTTTTTCTCAGCACTGTTAACCTTCATACCAGTTTGATGACTGGGAAGTGTGGATCTGATAGAGTGGATCCACAGATAGGATATGGATCTATAGATTTTGGACTGGTAGCGTGGATTTTATTTGTTCTGCGTTTTGTAGGCATGACATGTATGGACAATCGTACAGTTTGTTAAGTAGATGAGATACCTTGGCTTTGCTGTGGATACTAATGTAGCACAGCTTCTGCACTTCAGCTATCTAGCAGCATCAGGTGACATTTATGATAATGCAGGTCACAGGAAGGAGCCAGGCTAGATCATCTATTTGGCACTTCTGGATGGATATAGTTGTGAAAACCTTCAGCTCTACCTGTCCTCACAAGTTGGTCTCCCCCAGAACTAAGTAGGCCTGTTTATGTGATCGTCCCTTCCTGTTAGTGAGGACTACTGGTCAACAGTGACTAAAGGTTTGGAGTAACTAGAATCTATCCCAATTAGCACAGCAAGGGTTTCAACATGGTGGAGGGTTTCTATGATTTGATTAACTGAATTTCAACTCCCTAAAAACTTTGTTCCAGTTGATCAAACCAAGTCTATAGATCACTAGTCTGGAAACATAACCCAACGATTAAGGTTGTGGTGTGGAAGAGTAGCTGAGAGTCCGAACTATCAGAGAGGGATTGTGCCCCATAGAATGTGTGAGGGAGAGAACTGCCAGATTGGAAAGTACCTCAGGGATGTGACATTGTTAATTACAAATGTAATCCTCTGTAGATATGCATCCTCACTGACTCGTCTCCCTCAGCTTCTTTCCTACCCCTTCCACAAAAGGCAGCAATTGTCCAATCCAGCTAGTTACTGCCCAATCAGTCATTTGCAATGTTGGAAGCTGTCATGGACATTATTAGCACTTTCCCTCGAGTGGCCAATGCCCAATTTGGGTCTTGTCAGGGCAAATTGCCTCCAGAAACATCACAACTAGTGTCCAAACACAGACCAAAGAGCTGAATTCTAGAGATGAGGTGAGAGTGACTGCCCTTGGCATCAAGGTAGCATTTTGCAGCGGTGGCAATGTGTCGTCCTGATAAAATGGAAGTCGGGCAGAATCAAAGGGAAGACTTCATTGGACAGGAAGTTTTAAAATTGCCTCAAGAACAATGTCAAGGTGAATTGTCCTGGATATTTTGAGCTTCAATAACTGTTGGAGCTCCAGGTGGGCATTCCGTCATGATCCTAACGTGTTTTGTAGATGTTAGGTGGGGCTTAGTGTGCCAAAGTGTGAGCCACTCATCTCTTACCTGTTCCAGTAGCCAGAGAAGTTATGGACACTCCTTGCTACATGCACACATAATCTGTTTGTTTTCTGAAAAATTGCAAAATCTCACCACTTTAAGCCACAAACCACTTCAAAGAAGCTTGACACCATTTAGGACAGGACAGCCCCTTTGACCGACATCTTATCCAGTACCATAAACACTTATTTCCTCACCACCAGCGCACACTACACCTGTCAGAATAACCAAGTACACACGGCAGTGTGCACCAGGCTATTCTGACAGCATCTCCCAAACCTGCAACCATCAAGGACAGGGATAGCCGATGCAGGGCAACACCACCACCTGCAGGTTTCCCTTCACATTGCACTCCATCCTGATTTGGAAATAGTGTTTAAGAAGGAACTGCAGATGCTGGAAAATCGACTGCCTGATGACAGTCTGAAGAAGGGTTTCGGCCCGAAACGTTGCCTATTTCCTTCGCTCCATAGATGCTGCTGCACCCGCTGAGTTTCTCCAGCATTTTTGTCTACCTCTGATTTGGAAATATATCGCTGGTCCCTCATTGTCACGGTGTCTAAATCATGGAACTCTCTCTCAATTGAAGTACAACAGCAATTCAAATAGGCACCTGCCCAAGTATAATTAGGGATGAGAAAAAAATGCTGATCTTGTCGGGGATGCCAATGCCCAGCGAGTTAATTTACAGAAGGTTGTTTGATTATCAGCTTGGCTTATGAGTTAAATCGCTGGATTGGCATCCGAGTCCACTGGTTTGTGACAGGGAGGTGGACCATCCTTCCCTCCACCTGTGCCTGCACTCTGCTATAACACATGCCAGTTCCACTCGGCCATAGTACTAATCCGTAAAATAAACAACCAAGTACATTTTCTAAAGAAAACAGATTGCTACCTTTCACCAAGCGACCAACTAAAAGCTATTAGCTCCTGATGATATCAGTATTCTGCTTCTGCTTTCAGTTTCCAACTGATATTTTATTCTTAATCCATGTTTTGAACCCAGAACAGGATCTGTTTGAAGGTTGCATTGCTGCATAAATTATTAGCATGAAATATGATTTATAAAATACATTCAAAGGCATTTGTATTCCGTTGATTTACATCCCTCCGTTGGGAAGGTTAATAGCTCCTGGCCCTCTCAATAATTGCTATTTACCAATTAAATGGAATCAGCCGTGCCATTTCAGTCTATTCCCTGATTGAATACAAAGGTCCAGTTTATACCTTCATTGTGCAGTGTGGATCCAAGGGGCATGGTCACAGACCTCGAGTCAACTGATATCAGAAGAGGTGGTGGTAGCTGCAACTGCCTTTAATTCTTTTCATCAAAGACGGAAAATGTCAGCCACGATTCCTGTGCATACTTCTGATCAGTGGTCTGTCGTAGAAAATGTATGTTTGTGATTTCTCCAATTTCAGTGAACTCATTGTTTGAAATGTGAAGAACAGTTTTTTTCCCCTTTATTGGCTTTAACACGGAGAAGGATTGCAGAGAGGTGGGGCTGTAGCTGCATGGAACAGCTGAAGTACGATCAGCTGAAGCCCACAGACCTGGTCAGCACACTGCAGGGAGGTTAGAAATTCACCAGAGAGGAGAATTTATGGGCATGTTGCCAGGACTGGGAACATTTAATTCCAGGATCTGAATCTCTCTCTGAAAGTGTGGTGGTTAACACACATAAATGAGCATTTTCTGTTGCAGAATGTTGTAGGCCAAGAGCTGGGTTTAGACAGATAACTTTCTTGAACTACAGATAGTGTGCCTTCTGTTTTGTAACATTTCCAATTCTGAGGGGATTAACAGGGTGAGCGCTAAGATTAATATTCCTGCTGGGGTATCTGGAATGAGGGTGGCACAGTTTTGGAATAAGGGGTTATGAGATGTCACAAATAACAAAACTCATCTCTGAACCAAAGCTGCAATGAGGTCTGAAGCCAACTGTTCCGAACAAAACACAGTTTCTTTTTCTCAGCACTGTTAACCTTCATACCAGTTTGATGACTGGGAAGTGTGGATCTGATAGAGTGGATTCACAGATAGGATATGGATCAGCTGAAGCCCACAGACCTGGTCAGCACACTGTAGGGAGGTTAGAAATTCACCAGAGTGGAGAATTTATGGGCATGTTGCCAGGACTGGGAACATTTAATTCCAGGATCTGAATCTCTCTCTGAAAGTGTGGTGGAGTTAACACACGTAAATGAGCATTTTCTGTTGCAGAATGTTGTAGGCCAAGAGCTGGGTTTAGACAGATAACTTTCTTGAACTACAGATAGTGTGCCTTCTGTTTTGTAACATTTCCAATTCTGAGGGGATTAACAGGGTGAGCGCTAAGATTAATATTCCTGCTGGGGTATCTGGAATGAGGGTGGCACAGTTTTGGAATAAGGGGTTATGAGATGTCACAAATAACAAAACTCATCTCTGAACCAAAGCTGCAATGAGGTCTGAAGCCAACTGTTCCGAACAAAACACAGTTTCTTTTTCTCAGCACTGTTAACCTTCATACCAGTTTGATGACTGGGAAGTGTGGATCTGATAGAGTGGATTCACAGATAGGATATGGATCAGCTGAAGCCCACAGACCTGGTCAGCACACTG
The DNA here is from genome assembly GCF_010909765.2 of Amblyraja radiata. NCBI lineage: Eukaryota > Metazoa > Chordata > Chondrichthyes > Rajiformes > Rajidae > Amblyraja > Amblyraja radiata. The sequence continues at coordinate 24,699,676 of NC_045973.1, forward strand.
TAGGGAGGTTAGAAATTCACCAGAGTGGAGAATTTATGGGCATGTTGCCAGGACTGGGAACATTTAATTCCAGGATCTGAATCTCTCTGAAAGTGTGGTGGAGTTAACACACGTAAATTAGCATTTTCTGTTGCAGAATGTTGTAGGCCAAGAGCTGGGTTTAGACAGATAACTTTCTTGAACTACAGATAGTGTGCCTTCTGTTTTGTAACATTTCCAAGATTCACTGAGTTGTTGAGCAAGTAAGCAAATCCCAAATGAAAGGATCCCATTCCCTCCCCACATGCGGCTTGAACCACTGAGTACCTCCAGTGGGATCCCATGAGACCTCGTCTGAGCGTTGGATAATGCTTTCACGAGAGTGAGGTGAGCATTAAATGAAATGTTTACAGTTCTGGCTGCAGCAAGGTAACTTCTCAGGGATAAAGAGAATGAATTATGACTATGAAATATCTCGTGAAATCTGTTGAAGTCTCCTTGTGACCCAACTGGAGATCTCCTGGACCCCTTGATAGGGGGAGCTCTATTAGCTCCATGACCTGAGATCTGTTGACACTGTCAAACCTTTGGCTCAATGTGTGATGGTCACTGCTGGGATGAATTTCACACGTCTATCTTGCCTGGCATTTAGAATGGGAAAATGCAAAAATGCCTATAGTACACTCCCAACAAAATGATCATCCACTGCTGGTTACCTTAAAACTAATTTATCCTGCAACGATGGGAGATGTAACACCTATCACTTGCCAAGCTTTGTCCCACTCCACCTCTCTTCCAATTTTTTCTCCTCCACAACACTCAGTCAGAAGAAGGGCCTCAACCCAAAATGTCACCTATCCATGTTCTCCAGAGATGCTGCCTGACTCTTTGAGTTATTCCACCACTTTATGTCTATTTCTATGAAGAGTAGTTAAGGCAAATTCTAAAGGTGCATGTGAATAGAAGTAAAATGAAAGGATATATTGAATAACTAGAGATGTCAGACACTGGGATCTTGAGCAATGGACAAAGTGCTGGAGGAACTCAGAATTTCAGGCAGCATATGTGGAAGGAAACGGGTAGATGATATTTCCAGACACAGATGCTGCCTGACCCGCTGAGTTCCTGCACAACTTTGTTTATTGCTCAATATTCCAGCATTTTTAGATTGATAGAGGGTGCAAAAACTGCCAAGTGATAGGTGAGTACGGGAGGACTGATTGGCAGATGGATGGAGACAGTAACAAATGCTAGAGGTGAAATGTAGACAAATGGATGCAAGATAAAGAAAGAAAAACAGGATTATAATGTAAACCCAATAGAAGGGATATTGATAAAGGGTAATAGGGGATGAGAGTGGGGGAAAGAGAGGGAGGGTGGAGGATAACAGGGAAATGGTTGACCCAAAATAGGGAGGGGTATGAGATGAGAGAGGGGGGGGAGGGGGGCAGGGGATATATTACTTAGCATTGGAGAATTCAATGTTCATGTGGTAAGCTACCCAAATGGAATATGAGGTGCTGTTTTTCCAGCTTGCACGTGGCTTACTGCTTGGACGTGGAAGAGGCCGAGGACAGATAGGATGGTTTGGGAATAGAAGTTAAAATAGCTAGTAACTGAGTGCTCCAGCATGCCTTAGCAAACAGAGCACAAATGTTCAGTGAAATGGTCGGCACTTGGTTTTGTCAATGTAGAGAAGGTCACGTGCATTAGATGAGGTTGGAAGGTTTTCAGGTAAAACTATGTCTCAGCTGGAAGGGTTTTAGGGATCCTTGGATGGAGATGAGAGAGGGACAGGGATTACATCTCCTGGGGCTACATGGGAAAGTGCCAGAGGAGTGGGAATGTTTAGTGGGGAGGGACGAGTCGAACTGAGGATTACGGAGAAAGCGAGGACCCTAGCCCTCTGCGGAAAGGGATGGGACTTGACTATGTGACCTATGGCGGAATCATGTTGAATGTGACATGAATGTCGAAGAATACGTTGGATGCAGAAACTTGTGGGGTGAGGTCCAGTGGAACTCTATCCTTTGTGTCTCCTTTTGTAAACCAGCATCTGCAGTTTCTGACTTTTACGCCACTGTTTGGTTAAAGGTAAAGCTAGAGACGTAGGCTCATGGAAGTAATTCCGGAGTTGGTGAAAATTGTGGAAAGATGAAATTTGGGAGTACTGAAGTGTTGAAAATGCTAAAAAAATAATGTCGAAAGAGTGTAAGGGAGATTGAATTAATAAATGGCTGCGTATATGTCTGTGATGAGCCCAAGCCTGTGTATTGTTTGTTTGAGGAATAGACCTTTGCCGAAGGCAGAATAAATATGAGCATTGGTAATCTGCAGAATTTGCTCCTTTGCTTCGGGCTGGATTTAGACTTGGAGAAATAGAGCGAGATCAGACTGCAGTCAGTGTGAGATAAGGAGCTTCAGTGTCTAAATGCTAATGATAGCATTAGATTTTTTCTATTGTTTATTACACTATGGGGAAAGGTAGATAACCATGCTAATCAGAAGCACAGATATTTGTGCTCTAGACACAGTTAATATCATACAGAAGCTTATCAGCCAATTGGGAAGATGGAACCAGATCCCATTATTCTCTGTCTGAGAGGAAAATGTGTCGACCAATGCAGTTTGAATTCAAAATCACAGCCTTTCAGACAGTTAGCAGAAGTGATTCCTCTCCATTGGAGCCTCATCACATTTTTGAAGAAAGCCCATGGTATCTCCCTTGTAGAACTGGTGTGGAATATTCTGTTACCCGATTCAGCTATAGTGAATCATCCTGGATGTTACAATAATGATGCGATCTTTAAGAGAGTTACTGCAGATCGGGTAATTGATTAACTAATAAGGGTTGATGGAAGACAAACTGGTTGTTTATTGGAGGTACACAGCATCTATGGAGCAAAGGGGGGTTGGTGGGGCTAGATTCCATGTTAGAGTTACGACTGCAAGCATTACCAGTTGGTAATATCAATTAATCCTTTCTACTGCTGTACTGCAGCCTCACCCTCTTGCCCTATCAAATAAAGGAATACATGAGATCCAGGGTGAGCTGGCTTATTGGATATAAAATTAGCTTGGTGGTAGTAACTGCACATACTGGTTCGTACAAAAAAGGGCATCAAGTGCTGGAGTAACTCAGCAGGTCAGGAAGCATCTCTGGAGAACATGGATAGATAACGTTTCGGGTCGAGACATTTCCTCAGACTCAAAGCTACAAATGTGGCCTCACCAATGTCTTGTAAAACTAATATAACGTTGAGTTTCACTGTAGCTTAATTGGTACACGTGACAATACTGACCTTTGAACCTCTATATGCAGTACCCTATTGATGAAAAACAATGTACCAAAAGCCTTCTTTACCACCCTATCTGCTTCCGATGCTACTTTCAAGGAATTATGTACCTGATCTCCTAGATCACTGCTCCACAACACTTCCCATGGTCTTACCATTCACTGTGAAGATTCTGCCCTGGTTTGACTTCCCAAAATCCACACTTCGCTAATTCCCATTGACTATTTGGGGGTGTATAGCATACTTCCAACAAGGTGATCAACAACTCCCCCTCCTCTTTTACCCCCACCTGTATCTCGCCTATAACATGCGTATCCTGGATCACCAAGCTGCCAATCCTGTCCCTCTCTTAGCCAGGTTACCCAAATGTCTTGCGTCTCAGATCTCCCGCATTCAAATAAATGCAATTTAATCCAACAGTCCTTCCTCGTTCCCTGCCGTGCTCCTGCCTCTCCTCAACTTGCTTTCATCGACTCCGTACCGACATCCAGCCCCTCTCCTGCCTCACCCCTGCATTGAATCCCATCCCCCTGTCAATATAGTTTAAACTAGCACTAGCAATCCTGCCCACCAGAAGAGTGGCTGCCCTCCAGTTCAGATGCAACCCATCCCTCTTGTATTTTCCACCTCTGCCCTCCAAAAATCTGACTCCTGCCCCTTGCACCAACTCTTCATCCACGCATTTACGGTACCTGCCCTATCTTCCTGCTCATACACTCACTAACATGTACTGGGAGAAATCCAGAGATTTCTACCCTCAAAGTCCTGCCTAATTCCCTATGTTCACTCTGCAGGATCTCATCCCCTATCCTACCTATGTCATTTCTGTCAACATACACAACAACCTCTTCGCTTTTGCTCCTATTTGCTTCTGATCTTGAATGGTGGGAGAATGTGGAGTTGATGTGCATGTGAAAGAGAATGTAACTTGCTGGGCCATGTGGTCACCTGCTATATCATGCAAAGAATCTGAGAAATTTGACAGTTGCTGATGGGAGATGGGGAATGGGAACGCTGGTGAACGTCAGGGGGAGTAACCATCCTGACATCAATACAGAGAGGACATATCTTTGTCATTCTTCCTACCCATATGTCATTTCAAAAACTCCTTGTTATATTTCCTCCTTTGACAATCTTCAACCTCACCACTTTCCACCATATCGGATTCAATGTCCAATTTTGATTGCCTTACTATGTAAAATTGTTGTTGATTATGGGCTTAAAATTAGCTATTGAATCATTTTTAATTGTACATTGAGTTCATGAATGGTTGCTTGATGAATAGCCATGGGGGTATGGATTATACTACAGTTGATCACTGTACGTATCCCTGTTTGGCATTTGCCTTTGGTTGTGAAATCTTGGTTTGTGCATTTAGCTAACTGCCTATTCTTACCTTGCTCATCTCATTCCCAGTTCAATGATGAAGCCAATCCAGTGGCCTGCTTCAAGCAGCTGGTTCAAGCCAATATGCGGAACAAGAATGTTCTAAAGGATGCTGTTCAAAAGATGAATGCCCAGGGAGTGACAGATTACAAGTCTGGATTTCATTACGCTTTTGATCAGCTTCTCAACGTAAGTACAATGAAACCTGCTAACTTGGAAAGGATCGACTGTCACTTTTGTCAATGATTGAGTTGACTGCAGGAGGAATGCTGCTGTCCTTTAAGTGTTGCAGGGTCATGATGACCCTGTAGAAGGAATCTCGGTCTGTGGAGTCCATGTCCACAGAGCAATGTACTTAGCCCCATTTCCCTGCTCTGACCACCAAGCCTGGACATCTACATTATTCTTGAACTCATTGATAGTCTCTGCTTCCATTCCCTCTCAGATAGTTAATTCCAGATCATTAGTTCTTCCTTGCATTCTCCATTATCTCTTGCCTAGATTTTAATCCGTGTTCCTTTGTCCTTGCATCCATGTGAATATGTATATTTTAATTAAATGTGAAGGTAATCCTGTACATTTACCTCACTCTCCCATCAACCTGCTTTGTGCATCATTCCCAGATTCTCCAAACTCACCACATGGTTGAAATCTTCATGTCTGGAACCATTCTGGAAAATATCCTCTAACATCCTTCCTAAATGGTGACCAGAATTGTAACCGATACCAGATGTAGCCTTGCCAGTGCTTTACAAAAGGTTCCTTGAAACTGCTCCGCATTTGTTCCAAATCATCTTAGGAAGAGCAATCCCATACGCTTTGCTAACAGTTATCACAAAGATCCATGTATTCCAAGCTCCTAGATGCTGCATACTCTTTAGCACTCTCATTATCCTTGATATCAATGCATTCCATGTACCTGCTGCCCTTGCCCTTCTTGTGGGAAAGGTGTTTGGTCTGGAAGGCGCTGTCAGACAAGCTTGTGTTCGTACCTCAGTCCACTTTGTAGACGGTACACACTGCAGGCTCTCTGCATTGGTAGTGGAGGAGGGTTTTGCATTATTGCAGATGGTGTTGAATGTCTTGAGAGATGTTGGAGCTGCATTCATCTAGGAACGTGAGAGTGTTCCATCTCACTTCTGTGGGAACCAAAGCCGCAAGCCAGCAAATGGAGGGGTGGGTTTAACAAATGGAAAATGTATGGAGGATACATTTAAAGGCGAGGAGAGCACAGGAGAGGTTGCTGAAATCTCCAGAAGAAATAATTGGACAAAAAGTTTAAGAAGCGATAAGAGTCATGCAAAATGGAGACCAATTTGAGAAGAGAGATGGTGAATCCTGAACTAAAGGTGTTGTATTTGTATGCAGGCACTATACGGAACAAAGTGGGTGAGCTTATAGTTAGAAATTGGTATGTTCAACTAATGACTGTCAGACAAAATGGTCACTTGCTTTCTCTTGCATCCTCCCAGACCACCTCCATCCGAGCAAACTGCAACAAGATGATAATGATGTTTACAGACGGGGGAGAGGATCGAGCTCAGGATGTCTTTGAGAAACATAATTGGCCCAATAAGACAGTGAGTAGATGTGAATCATTAACAGCTTCATTAAACCATTTTGTCAAACTGATCCAGCATAGGGCAGCTGTGTACAACCCTCTCTGACCCAAGTGAAAGAGATCTGGGCAGCAGGGTCAGTGAGGTGAGGTGGCGACCAGACCCTAACCCCAGTGGCATAAATCTCTGCTGTGTTCTATGCCTGAGTTCATCCATTCTGCATCTGATCATTCTCCCTTAAACTTTTTATTTTGTTAAGTTGTGATGGCGCTGTCCCACGGTACGAGTTCATTCCAAGAGCTCTACCGAGTTTTAAAAAAATCAAACTCGTGGTAAGCACAGAGAATGAACGTAGCGGGTACGTCGGAGCTCAGGAACGTCTCTCAGCGGCTAGTAACGCTAACGGCAGGTACTCGGGAAGACTCGCTAACGGCAGGTAAGCTCGGGAAGACTCGTGAAGATTTTTCAACATGTTGAAAAATGTCCACGAGAACCCCGAGTACCGACGAGCGGCCATTACCATCAATCTCCGAGTTCGAATCAGGGCAAACTCAGGAGAGCTCTTGGAATGAACTCGTACCGTGGGACAGGGCCATAACTTTGTGGCAAACTTTGGAGGGAGCCTGGAAATGGCAGGGTTGTTGGATGTGGGGTGGGTGCAGTGTACACCGAGTTGGACTGCAGATATCAAAAATAAATTATTTATTGCAGTTCATTCTCTGCTCATCACTCATAAGTTCATATTCATGTCATAAGAGCAAATTTAGGCCATTCAGCCCTCCGAGTTTACTTCCCAATTTCATCATGGCTGACCTATCTTTCCCTCTGAACCTCATTCTCCTGCCTTCTCCCTGTAACCTTTGATACCCTTACTGATCAAGTACCTATCAATTTCCATTTAAAAAATAACCAAAGACTTGGCTGCCCTTTGGCGAAAGAAATTCCTCCTCATCTCCATTCAAAAGGTACGTCCTTTTATACTTAGGCTTCTGGTCCTAGACATTTCCATTTATGGAGATATCCTTTCCACATTCACTCAATCCAGGCTTTTCATTATGCGATAAGTTTCAATGAGGGGCCCCCTCGTCCTGCTAAACTCCAGCAAGTACAGGCCCAGAGCTGTCAAACACTCGTCATTTGTTTCACATTGTATATTAGTGATTTGAATTATGGTTAAATGTCATCTAACCAGTGCCTTATAAAGCTTGAGCATTACATGCCAGCTTTTATATTCTAGACCTCTCAAAATGAATGCCAATATTACCTTCGTTACTACTGATTTAACCTGCTAATTAACCTTTTGGTAATCCTGCCCCAGCTCTCCGAAGACTCTACAAGGGCAGCACAGTGGCGCAGTGGTACAGTTGCTACCTTTCTGCGCCAAAGACCCGGGTTCGATCCTGACCAAGGGTGCTGTCTACAGAGTTTATACGTTCACCTCATGATCTGCTTGGGTTTTTTCCAGGTGCTCTGGTTTCCTCCCACACTCCGAAGACGTACATGTTTGTAGGTTAATTGGCTTTGGTAAAATTCTAAAAGGGCCCTTGTGTGTGTTGGATAGTGTTAGTGTGGGGGAATCACTGGTGGGCGCGGACCCAGCCCCTCCACCTTTCTTCGTAACATTCGCAAACTTGGCCACAAGACCATCAATTCCATAATTCAAATCACTAATATACAATATGAAATGTAGCGGACCCAATACCGACCCCTGCGGAACCCCACTAGTCACTGGTTGACAGACTGGAAAAAGTCCCCTTTATTCCCACTCATTGCCTTATGCCATTCCACCTATCCGTTATCTACATATGCTAGTATCTTGCCTGTAATACCATGGGCTCTCATCTTGTTTAGGAGCCTCACATGCAGCACTTTATCACAGGTCATCTGAAAATACAAACAAACACATCCACCGACACTCCTTTGTCTATCCCTCTGTTCACTTCCTCAAAGAATTCCAACAGATTTGTCATCCAAGATCTCTTCTTCATAAAACCATGTTGACTTTGATTTATTTTATAATTTTGACAAGTCCACCAACACCCTTTAATATTCATTTGCTCCACATACCCTGAATTATTTGCTTAGTCCTATCCCAATGAAGTCCCAGTTGTTTTTATCCCATTGTCAATTAATACTTGTAATACCTTGCCTACTGCCTACTTGACTACTGTTGACTGCCTTTTATACCTTGTAATTGTACCTTAATGCTGATTCCTCTAGTTCTAGACACCCCAGCTCTGGGGGAAAATATTTTGACAATCTAACCTATCCATAACCCTCATAATTGTATAAACCTCTCCAAGGTCACCCATCTCAATACTCTATTGAGAATAAACCCATCCGATCCAATCTCTTCTTGGCATGACAGCTCTCCATTCCAGGGAACATCCTGGTGAATCTCGTCTGCATTTTCTCGATTGCTACCACATCTTTCCTGTACCGTGGAGACCAGAATTGTACACGACATTACAAATGTAGTCTACCCAATGTTTTGTACAGCTGCAACACATCTTTCCAACTGTTGTACTCAATGTCTCAGCCTACAAAGGCAAGCATTGCAAATGCTCTCCACACTATCCTATCCATCCATGTTTCCATTTTCAGGGAGCTACAGGCTTGCACTGCAAGGTCTCTCTGTACATTAGTTTTTTTAAGGTCGCAGTCATCTTAATGTCTTCGAAAAATGTGACTTCCAATATGTCATCATGGCTGAATCCAATTACATGTTCTCCCACTTTACCTTGAAAAATTCTCAAGAGCTTCCCTTTGTAAACCAGGTTGACATTTCAAGCCTTCCTTGCCTGTGCTGACCTGTACAAAGTCATTGGAAGATCATCCCACAGCACTTTTTTTCACTCCCCATGTGTTGTTCCTCTGCCGTCAGACACAGTAATTCGTTTTGAGTGTCACTAATCCTGTAATTGGTTCCTTTGGATTACTTACCTCCTGTAATTGGTTTATCTGCACGTGCTGCTCTCCAATTGTTCCTTCATTTCAATTTCCCTCAGTTTAATTTATTCCACTGTGTTGGTTACTCCATGTCATTAGCTGCTTGATGTATTTGCTCTGTTTAGTACAGTGGTGGCGCAACTTCTTCAGGTGAAGGGCAGATTGACAATCAGCTCACGTTCTGGAACCGCTCAAGTGAAACATGATTCAATTTATCCACACGGAAACAGACACTGTTATTTTTAGCTGTATTTTTGAAGGCACAGTTGCTAAAATTTATTAACAATCTAGTTCCTGTTCAGAATGCAGACAAACAACCTGATATGCTTCCTTATTTAAAATGCACCATTTTATGGATTTGATATCATAATTTGCTTGAGTTAATTTTTGAGCGTTATCATCAGCACTGGAGACTGTCTAGTGCACCAGATCGAAATCAAAACAATATTGCATCATTTATTTTAAAACAATTGAGGCTTAGCCAAGTTAAATTAGACTCTCATTATCAAAACAACACACATTTTCAATCTCTTCCAACAATAAATTAAACCATGATTTACTTGGTTTTGTTTCTTTGGCCACTCCACTCTCTGGCCATCCAGTTAGTATGGTTGCAAAGCAAATCAGGTCAGCATATAGTCTGCAGAGCAGGTATAGTGTACCTGTGGTTCAGAGGTGAGCAGCTGTGCTGTCCTCTTTTGATCCATTAAAACACATGGTTTTATTCCTGAGTGGAAAGACGGTGAAAGGATGTGGATGAATAGGGACTTCTAGACGTTCTACAGACCCTGGACGTAAAACACAGATTAAGGAATCAGAACGGTTCGGCAACGCTGCTCACAGTATCCTAAGACCTGTGGTTCAGTGAAGGCTCTTGCCTCAAAATCAAGAAGTTATGGTTATCTCCCAGAAGACGGAGGACTGATCTGCCCTGATGCAGGGTCACAGCCCAAAACATCAATTTATACTTTGTGCCTTCACAATGTTCCTCCAGCTTTCTGTTGTCTACCCCAGATTCCAACAACTAAAGTCTCTCTTGGCTGCATGCTATCTTGTCCCTCAGGATATGCTAGACCATCAGTGATGAAGGAGTCGTTAAACTTCATTCTACCTTCGGAGGTAAACATCGGGACAGTACTTTAAATAAAACAGAGCCCTCCCAGTGCTCCGAGCAATATATAATCTTCGTACCAACATCAGTAAAGAAGATTACCTGGTCATCTTCACAATATTTTGTGGAACCTGGCTGTGCACAGAATGACTGCAAAGTTTCCTACGTTAAACCAATATTGGTTTCTCTGTCTAATCTTTCTCGGAGCGTATATTATTTCTCATAGTTAGATCCTGGCATTTATGAGATCTGTGTTTTGCATCCCTGATCTCTGCTTTAATTACTACATTTAGACCTGCATCCCTGGTACATTTGGGCAAAGCATTATGTGTATGCCTTTGAGATTGGCCAGAAAATTATTTGTAAATTGACATTGAGACTGTGCTGATAATATTCAAATGATACAGTGCGGCAGTATGTAGTTGGACTGCCTGCTCAAACTCACAAACATTCCCCACTCAATGATCATACATCTGTGTCATTCCCTGGAGAACAAGAGTTCATTTCCAGTTCAATTATAATATTTGGCTTCAATTTTCAGAGTGAGATTTGCAAGTAACATGTGCTCACCATTATGACCTGATGCCTAATTAGGCAGTTTAATCATAGCAGCAGGTATTATACACACTGTGACAGGTTGCCTGTTAATCATAATCACTGCACAATAAGAGCCAGTGAACCGATGGCCTCTTCTAGTGGTCAGGTGTGAAACAAAGCAATGGTAAGCGAAGGAGAAGTAATCTTTTGATGAATATTTTTTCAGATTGAAGATGATCATAGCACAGGAGAATGGGTTCTACATTCCCCAGCTTTGATCCCCCACCCCCACCCTCGCTCACAGCTCCAGCAACCCAGGCTTGATCCTGACCTCAAATGCTATATGTGCGGAGCTTACACATTCTTACTATACCCACGTGGTCATCCTTCCACATCCCACTGACGTTAGGTGTTAGCTTAATGGCCGATTGTAAGTCAGTCTGAGTGCAGTTGGGTGGAGTAGATTAAGTATGTGAAAGAGAATGGGCTGCTGGGAAAAATGTCAAAGAACGGGATTGATGGGATTGTCCTGTTAGTGTCGACTTGATGGGTCAAATTGGCTGGTAAATCGGGTAGAGCAAATGGCGTAGGAATTTAATCCTGATAAGTGCAATGTGATGCATAGATAGGGGTATGTCATAAAAATAACATTTCACGATGAGCAAAGAGCATAGGTTTATGGTGGGGAGTAAAAGGTTTAAAGGGGATCTAAGGAATAATTATTTTATGTAGTAGGTGGTTGCAATCTGTAACACACTTGCAGAGTGGGTGGTAGAGGCAGCAACTCTCCCAATATTTAAGAAGCGCTTAGATGAGCATTTGAATTGTCCAAGCAGGGTTGATTACAGACTAAGTACTAGGAAGTAGGAATAGTGTAGATTGGTACTTGATGGTTAGCATGGATGTGGTGGGCTGATGGTAACCGTTTGTAGGGAAGGATTTCACCAAACTGAGCAGAAGAGAGGTTGGATAGAGTGTGACAGACACAGAAAGTTTAATGAGAAATGCAAAGGACATATCTATCTATTACCTGAACTCTCAACTTGTCTGTGTGTGTGCGTGCTTGCGATTCATGCCCTGAATTATGCCAAAACCGTACACGATAGCGCTACAATTTTTGGACCACCTTACTCACCATTCTCCTATGGTGTGGTGTATCAAGCTTCGTTCAGATTTATGGTAAATTTTACAAGTTATTTACATTTAAAACTTTAAAAAATTTACTTTTCACTTAACTTCTCAATGTCAAAAATCCAAATCCTTGCTGGCCCTGCCCGCAACAATCACAGGACACTGAGTCCGGGGCAGCAAGTGAAAGCCAATTTTTAAAAAAGTTTAAAATGAGGGAGGGTGGATAAGGGGAAATGAGCCACCCTTGCACAGTTGGGGGCTATGGGTGAGTGGTGGAATATTGTGTTGGGGGAACGGGTTTCGTTGGGGGACCAGGCCTCCTGCGTGACAGAGACCCAACTGGTCCTACTTAGATAATAAATAAATAAAAACTCTCACTCCCCTTCCTTCTGCTGCAGGGACTACACTGCTTGGTTTCAGGAAAGCTAAAGAATTACCACAGCAGCTTCTCGAACCCTTCATGCACTGTTTCCTTTGATATTCCTCAAGCTTCTTGTTCAAATTTCTGACCAAGATTCAGCCCATTCATCTGTTTCTATATGCATTGGTGACACTCAGCAGTTCCACACTACTTTTATATTACCTACCCTCTTTCAAATGCCTGATTTTGTCTCCGATATCCAAGCAGAGATTGGTGAAGGTAGAACCGGACTCGTTGTAGTCATCTTGTCCTCCTACTTGAGCCCAAGGTGAGTTTGGGCCACATCTGCAACTTCACACCCTAGCACCTTTTATCTAATGTTAAAGCCCTAATCATGCCCATCTTATCTGACTATTCTATCCCATTCCTCACTGCCCTGCCTTGCCTAAAATGTTCTCATCCAACCTCTGCTTTCTGCACCCAACCCACGCCAGATCATTGGAACGCCCTCTCCTTGTCCTCACCATCATATTGATGTCAGTTTGGCTCATCTTCAATTTGTGATTCTTTTTTCAAATCTCCCCATGGCCCTTGCCGTGTAATCTCCTTTAAAATACTCTTCCACTTCTTGGCTCTTGAATATTGCAGATGTTAATCACTTTCAGTAAAGGCTGTGCCTCCAGCTGGCAAGTTTTGCAATTCAGATCCTAAACCTCTCTATCTGTGTACCATACCCATCTCTTGTAAGATGCACTTTAAGATCTATCTTGCTGCCTTAATACCTCCTCATCTATCTTGGTTTAAATTTCCCTTTGATAGTATTCAGGCCCGTACGAAGCTTTTCAAAAAGGGGGGTGGCATGACAGGATTACAAAAAACCTAATGTGAAATAATGTGCGCGCTGCGCACATCACGAGCGCGAAGCGTGAAGTCCCTCGATACCAGGGTCCAGGGCCCGCTTAAGGGCCCTGGAAGCTCAGGGGTTTTAGATGCTCTGTGATGCATTCTGAGCCTTATTTTGGAGCATTTTTGCACCAAATTTATGACCAATATTTCAGAAATTAACAGGAACCTGAGAGGTAGCTTTTTCCACACAAAGGGTGCTGGGTGTATGTAACGAGCTGCCAGAGGAGGTAGTTAAGGCTGGGACTATCCTAATGTTTAAGAGACATTTGGACACGTACATGGATAGGACAGATTTAGATCGATATTGGCTAAACGCGTGTGAGTGGGACTAGTTTAAATGGGACATGTCGGTCGGTGTGGGCAAGTTGGGCTGAAAGGCCTGTTTCCACACTGCATCATTCTATGACTTAAAAAGTGAAGAAGAAAAATGCATGTAGATAAGTAAAGCAGATTTGAAAGAGGAGTGAAATGTAAAGGCAGAGAGAAGTTTATGGGTGGAAAGGAACAGGAAAGTAGGGGGGAGAGTGGGCTTGGGCAGTTGGGTGAAGGGAAAATAGTCACAAAGTGCTGGAGTAACTCAGTGGGTCAGGCAGCATCAGCGGAGAATATGAATAGGCGACGTTTCAGAGTGCTGGAGTAACTCAGCGAGTCAGGCAGCATCTGTGGAGAAGATGGATAGGTGACATGTCACAGAGTGCTGGAGTAACTCAGCGAGTCAGGCAGCATCTGTGGAGAAGATGGATAGGTGACATGTCACAGAGTGCTGGAGTAACTCAGTGGGTCAGGCAGCATCTCTGGAGAAAAGGTATAGATTATATTTCGGGTCAAGACCGTTCTTCAGTAATATTCATGATGTCACATGCATAGACATTCCTGAATGTTACCCAAACCATCATGAGCTACTTTGTTACGGTGCCTGCCCTCTCCTATAACATCTCTGCTGCCTTGGGTGATGCAGGACAGGACACAAGCTTTGGGACACGGTGTGAAGCTGTTGCCGTCTGTCCCAGCCTGGTAAAAACCTGGATGGAGTGGATTTGGAGAGGATGTTTCCACTAGTGGGAGAGTCTAGGACCAGTGGCCACAGCCTCAGAATTAAAAGACATTCCTTTAGGAAGGAGATGAGCAGGAATTTCTTAAGTCAGAGGGTGGTGAACTGTGGAATTAATTGCCACAGACAGCTGTGGAGGTCAAGTCAATGGACATTTTTATACTCTCCCCCTCCCCCTCCCCCCTCTCACATCCCCCCCTCTTTCTTGTGGGGGGGGGGGGGGGCGAAGATGAAGTCCCAGCCTACTCAACCTCTCCCTATAGCTATTTGCAGACTGAGGTCAGGCTGTGAGTAGGTGTGAAGTGGTGGGTGGGATGGGAAAGGGTCCACTCTTTTCATACTGGAGTCTTGCCTTAAGTAGGTGTGAAGTGGTGAATCGGAAGGAGAGGGTGCAGGGTCCATTCTTTGCAGACTGGGGTCTGGCTGTGTTTGTTAGGGAAGGGGTACCAGGGTTACGTTTCTGATTTTCAAACCTGCAGTAAAACTCATTCAGGTCGTTCGTCAGCTGACGATTGTCCAAAGAGCGGGGGGCTTTCCTCTTATAGCTGGTGATTTCTTGCATGCCCTTCCAAACTGAAGAAGTGTCATTAGCTGAGAACTTGCTCCTCAACTTCTCAGAGTACCTTTCCTTGGCAGCTCTGATTCCTCTTCTCAGCTCTTTATCGATTAGGCTATCTTTTAACTATTTAACGATTAGGCTATCGGCTTGACGCATATTGTTTAATATTATTCATATGGAGGAGAAAATATAATAGCTCTAAAACCTACCTTAATTTTGCAATCTCACTAAAGATAATCCCCCTTTCCCTCTCCTCTCCCCCATCTCTCTCTCCCCTCTCTTCCCCTCTCTCTCTCCCCCTCCCCCTCTCACATCCCCCCCTCTTTCTTGCCGGGGGGGGGGGGGGCGAAGATGAAGGTGGGGCGGGCCCAGCGAGCGGGGGGGATGAAGGTGGCATGGGCCCAGCGGGGGTGCCGTGGGCTCAGCGGGGGCCAGCGAGGGTGGCGAGGACCCAGCGAGGGTCAGCGGGGGTGGCGTGAGCCCAGCGGGGGTGGCGTGGGCCCAGCGGGGGTGGCATGAGCCTAGCGGTGGTGGCGTGGGCCCAGCACGGGTGGCATGAGCCCAGCGGGGGAGGCGTGGGCCCAGCGGGGGTGGCGTGAGCCCAGCGGGGGTGGCGTGGGCCCAGCGGGGGTGGCATGAGCCCAGCGGGGGTGGCATGAGCCCAGCGGGGGGTGGAATGAGCCCAGCGGGGGTGGCGTGGGGGGAAGATGGCTTGGGCCCCGACGGTGGGGGGATGCGAGGGGAGCGGGCTCCGCCGCAGCGGCGTCTGGTGTTGGGGTTACAGCCGTTGGGTTCAGATTCAGCCACTCTTGCCCGGCGTCGGGAGAACAGAGAACTGGCCGTTTCCAAAGTGGGATTTTTTTTTCTCCGTTAGGGGGAAAAAAGGGGGGGGTGCAGTCGCACCCAACGCACCCCCCCTTCCGACGGCCATGGTATTCCTAGTGAAGTGTCTTGGTAACTGGAACAAGATCATTCAGTTCAGCACAAACATAGGTTTAGCTTTCACACCCTGGTAAATCTGTGCATTACTGTCAATTCCAAAAGCAAAACACTTCTCAAAAACTGTGTGGCAGAGGAGTTGCAGCATTTTGAAACAAAATCTTTAATTTATATCTTCATTCAGTGCTCTTTGATTGCAAACATCCCACGTTTCATTGCACTGGTCACTTATATCATCACCCTTTCTCTCCAGATATGCTGAGGGCTGTGTGTTTAAACAAAGCAGGGACCACAAGGCTGTCGGCACAATGAGCCATGATTTCCCTCTACTGGCTGGCTCAGGATTTGCTTCCTTCAGTCCACAGCCTGAAGGTGCTGTGGGATCTGCTACACACTGAGAAAGCAAACAGATCTTCAAGTTTATGCCATGACTACAGCTTAGGTCTCTGGAGTACGGCCTGAACCAGTGACCTCAGTCAGAAATGGGAATTATGTTACTGAACCATGCCTGCCCGCTTAGCGACACACTGAGAATAAGGTGGAGTTGCATGTCAGAGCAATCAAATATAGTTCCTTAGAGCTGCCATATTTAAGCATGTTTAAACTGACATTGACAGAAGAGTTATATTTTAAAAAATCAGAGGACATTTTGGTAAAATACAAACCTGCTTAAATGTCAGGGAGGTGTGTGAGTAAGTGAGTTTAAGAAAATTCTAGACTGATGTTTAATCCAGTTTTTCTTTCAGCTCAGCTCTCAACTCAATCTAATAAATGAACTTGAGGTTTCTAATTGAATTGGTAGAATCTATTGGTGGTCTAATTAAACTTAAATTTATCTGGTTCACCCCAATTTTCCCTGATTAACTCTGATGCTCTTTGATTATAAACATTCTGGTTTATTGGTTTGGCCTGCTTTTGACCAAGGTACAACAAGTAATTAGCAAACAATATGTTGGCTTTCATTGCAACAGAGTTTGAATACAAGACAGGCAGGCATAATAACAGGTCTTAAAAGCTATTTGGACGTACATGGATAGGAAAGGGTTAAAGGGATATGGCTTAAATGTGGGTAAATTAGACGAGCTTGGATGGGCATGTTGGTTAGCATGGACATTTGGACTGAAGGGTCTGTTTCTCTGCTGTATGGCCCTATAGCAGGACTCTGGGAATATCAGCTACAGATTTGGTAAACCTTACCTAAAGAAACAATGTATACAGCATTGTGAAAGACAAACTTCAGCAAAGGTCGCTAAATTGGTTTTGGGGATTTGGTTGGGGCGGGGATGGAGAAGGGACGTGAGGGGAGGAAGGGGCGGGAGGGGTAGAAACGTCACCCATTCTTTCTTTCCAGAGATGGTGCCTGTCCTGCTGAGTTACTCCAGCATTTTAAGTGTATATTCATTGTAAACCAGCATATGCAGTTCTTTCCTACACTATTATTTCCCTTGTTAATTATTTACTTTAAATGTACATATAGAATATCTTCAAGGGGACATGTTGAACTAGTGGGCAAGAGCAATGTGGATTGAATATAATGTGGAAAATCTGGGAACATCTACTTCAGTGCTTAAAATTAATGGCAATTTTTTTAAATATTAACAGGGAATGTTGCTGCTCAGAGACCTTAATGTGCATAGATGTAGATTACGTATAAACCACAATCATGTTCAGCAGGCAATTAGAAAAGTGAATGGTGTGTTGGCCTTTATTGCAATAGGATTTGAATGCAAGAATAAAGATGAAGGGACGAGGAACTGCAGCTGTTGGAATCTTGAAGGCCAGTTCATTGGCTATATTTAAGAGGGAGTTAGATGTGGCCCTTGTGGCTAAGGGGATCAGAGGGTATGGAGAGAAGGCAGGTACGGGATACTGAGTTGGATGATCAGCCATGATCATATTGAATGGCGGTGCAGGCTCGAAGGGCCGAATGGCCTACTCCTGCACCTAATTTCTATGTTTCTATGTTTCTATGAACAAAACACTGGAATAACTCAACAGGTCGGGCAACATCTGTGGAGGGGATGGAAATGTGACGTTTCCGGTTGGGAACCTTCATCAGACTGATTGTAGTAGGGGGGAGAAAGCTGGTAAAGAGGTGGGGTGGGATAAGGCCAGGCAAGTGATAGGTGGACACAGGTGAGTGAGCGTGATTGGCAAATGGATGGAGTAAGTGACAAAGGCTAGGGGTGAAAAGTAGACAAAAGGGTGGCAGCTTTTGTAAAGCCAAAAGGAGGAACATACGTGGAAGGGGACAGGTCTGACTGCAAGTGTGTAGGGCCTTGGTGAGACTCCATCCAGACTATTGTGCATTGTTTTAGTCTCCTAAAAATAGTCTACAGACTTGCTTTTGAAGAAATGCATCAAAGATCCACTGGATTGATTCTTGGAATAGTGGGTTTGCTGAATGAGGAGAGATTGAGTAGAATTGGTCTGAATTCTGTAGGATTAGGAGAGTGAAAGGTATTTTTCTTTGAAGTTTACAAAATTCTTCTGGCGCTCATCCGGAAAGTCATTCCCTGACTGAGGCATATAAAATTGTGGATGTGTTTCCCGGACCCGAAGGAATACTGTGCAGGAGAATAATGTTGAGGCAGAAGATCAGCTGCGATCTTGATGAATGGCGGAACAGGCTCAGTGGACTGGATATCTACAGGCGGCTCCAAATATTTGCAGACTATCCATGGATAACAAACAAGTTCTGTTTCTATAGATGTTCATTAGTCGCTTTTATTCATGGTGGACAATAGACAAAAATCACTCAATATAGTCACCATACCTCTGCAGTATAGTAATTAATGACATCAAAAACACATCACACTGATAATTAAGAACAATAACGAGAAGTGGAGAGAGAGGGAAGTCTGGTTCTACTATTTGTAGGTACGTACATCAGGCTTTTAAATGTAACAATATGATGGGAGCTTATTAAATATAGGGGCGTATATAAAGAAGGTATATGTAACCCAGGGGTGGCCTGTTTGTTCTTCAATAATCCAATAATCCAACATCTTCCATTCACTCCCATTGTCCAGAAATCTCATGTCAAGAAATCTCAAGGCCTATCCTCTGCCGTTCAAAACTGTGGTACAGCATCTCAATGGCCCAAAGCGTGTCATGTTCTCTCACAGTAGATCATTCAATACTGTTTAATATCAGCATACAATATGAAGCCCTTCTTGTTCACTCCACAACAGCCGTTTTCAAGGCATGCTCTCCCTCTTTGTTCACAGGTACGGGTCTTTACCTTCTCAGTTGGACAGCACAACTATGATGTCACACCTCTGCAGTGGATGGCCTGCGCAAATAAAGGTTTGTGGTTGTATGGTCGCATGGCTGCATGGTCGTGCAGCTGCATGGCTGCCTGGTAGTGCAGCTGCATGGCAGCATAATTGCATTGTGGCACAGCTGCATGGTAGCATGAGTGCATGATTGTCACAGTATCCATCATTCTCCCTAAGGAGAATACACAGCTTGTCTACTGTGTCTTGTTGGCTATTTTCTGTGATCACAACCCAAAGATGCCACATCTGGCAAACACTCCCTTGAGCTTCCGAACGACTATCAGTGAATGGGTATTTTCAAAGAACTCAGTCCCAGCAGTCAGAAAATATAGAATTATCACAAGATCCCTTCTATAGTGGGGAGGTCAGTACCCGTGATGGATTGGGCAATGTTCACCACATTTTGCAATCTTCTTCGTTCTTGGGCATTCGAGTTGCCGAACCAGGCCATAATGCACTCTACTGTACACCTGTTCAAGAGAGTATTCGTTGACATACCAAACCTCCTCGACCTCCTGAGGAAGTAGAGGCATTGATGGACTTTTGTTATGATTGCATCAATGTGCTAGATCCAAGACAGATCTTCAGAAATATGTAACCCTGGAATGATGGTTATCGAGGAGGTGGTGTAGCTGTCAATTCATACAAATTGTGGTCTGTTGGTGAAGGGCCTGCCCCACTTGGGCGACCTAATCCGCGAGTCCAGAAGAGTGCCTTCGAGCTTCAAGCTTGAGGGCTCTCGCCTGGAAAGCCTCGAGCAGGATCGACCGGCCGTGTTGAAACCGCGAGCTGGATCAACCGACCACACACACACACACACACACACACACACAAACACAATGCGAAGGCGGGGGCCAGGGAAAGCGGAGGACGCTGTCTGCGTGATGAAGAGGCAGGTAAACGGCTGCCACAGAGTACAGTAAGTCCTTTAGAGAGTGCGGAGAGGGGGAGGGAGAAGGAGTGGAGACAATTTTAAGAAGTTTAATAAAGTTTGGTGGGCATTTTACCTACAGGTAGGTCTTCCTAGGTCCTGAAACTCCAATGAGCCAATCAAAATGCCCGGTCAACGAAGGAGATGGCCTACTGCTGCCCTTCACTGCCTGTATCTAAATAGCAACCCCACTCCACTGCACTACGAGTGAAAAAGACCCATGCCGACCAAATTGTACTCGGGAAAATTTTTCAATAACCTGAAAAAATGTCCACGACCTAGCTGAGGCCACAAGTATTCGGGGACTTCCCTCGATCATGCAGGAGAGTTCCAGTGGCCTCATAGGACCTCGTGTTGACCATGCTGCGAGTCCAGGGCAAACTCTTCCAAACTAGCAGATTAGGTCGCACAAGTGAGACAGGCCCTGAGGAAGTCGAGGATCTAGTTGCAGAGGGATGCACAAAGACCCAGTTCCATAACCAGTTTGGAAGGTTGATTAGGTTGAATGCCAAGCTGTGGTCTATGAACAACAGCCTGGTGTACTTTTATTGTACAAGTGATCCAGTGCAGAGTAGAGAGCCAGTGTTATCGCATCCTCCATTGACCTGTTGTGGCGGTAGGCAAATTGTAATGGGTACAAGATCTTGTTGAGGTAGGAGTTGATATGCGCCAGTACCAACCTCTTAACGATAGATGATATGTGCCTGTACCTATCTCTCACCTAACCACAGATGTTAGTGCCACCAGTTGTTAGTCTTTGAGGCAGGTCACCTTACTCTTCGTATTATTGATGCCCTTTTAAAGCAGGTGGGAACCTAAGACACTAATGAGAGGTAGAAGATGTCCGCAAAAATTCCAGCCAGTTGGTCTGCACAGTTGGTCTGCACATGTCTTATCGAGGGTTCGAGGGATTTTCTGATGTCGGCCTCTGTGACTGAGATTGTAATACATTCAGGGGTTATGGGGGTCCAGGAAGGCACACCAGTGTTCTCCCTATCAAAAGTGTGTGTAGAATGCATTGAGGTGGTCTGGGAGTGATGCTTTATTGGCGCTTGAGCTGTCTCCTGGTTTTGCCTTGTTGGAAGTGATGGCAGGCAAGGGCGTTCAACAGATTGGAAAAATATGGATAAAGTTGAAGGAAAGAAGAACACAGGCAAGGTTACTGAAGTTTCCAGAATATGAAATAGGACAGAAAGTTTAGAAATGGGGTAAGAGTCTTACATCAGGCAACATGAGGACCAATTTCAGAAGAGGGGTGGTGAATACAGAACTGAAGATGTTATATCTAAATGCACACTATATAAGAAACAAGGTGGATAAGCTTGTAGAGCAGTTAGCACTTGACGGGTACGATGTTGTTGGCATCACAGAGTCGTGGATGAAAGAGGATCAGCGCTGGGAGTTGAATATCCAAGGATACACATCTTATTGGAAAGACAGGCAGGTGGGCAAAGGGGTAGGGAGGCTCTGGTGGTAAGGAATAAAATCCAATCCTTAGTAAGAAACGACATAGGATCAGAAGATGTAGAATCTTTGTGAGTAGATTTAAGAAACTGCAATGGTAAAAAGATTCTGGTGGGATTTATATATAATAAGCCTCTGAATACCAGCCAAGATGTAGGGTACAAATGTCATAATGAGATAGAAAAAGCATAAAAGAAAGGTAATGTTACAGTGGTCGTGAGGGATTTCAATATGCAAGTGGACTGGGAAAATCAGGTTGGTATTGGATACCAAGAGAAGGAATTTGTAGAATGCCTACAAGATGGCTTCTTAGAGCAGCTTGTGGTTGAGCCATGTTTCTTACATAAGTGTGGCATGAGGAAATATGTCATACAGTGCATTCATGATCCACGAATCAGGTCAGTATCATAATGGTGACATACAGATGCTTCAAATGAGGCCAAGCAAAATAGAAACATATACGTCACTCATCGGAAGTTCAGGAAAAAGATGGCCTCACTGAACTGGATTTCCTGCAAAGGCTCTTTTCACATTAGACAACTAAGGTACAACAGGATTTTACAGGCTTCTTTTATTTTTCCTTTCACAGCTTCTGTCACAGCCATTTATTTCTCTTTCCAGGATATTACTTTGAAATCCCTTCCATTGGAGCAATTAGGATCAACACTCAAGTAAGTATCTTCTATT
Source organism: Amblyraja radiata (assembly GCF_010909765.2). Taxonomy (NCBI): domain Eukaryota; kingdom Metazoa; phylum Chordata; class Chondrichthyes; order Rajiformes; family Rajidae; genus Amblyraja; species Amblyraja radiata. The sequence continues at coordinate 24,721,803 of NC_045973.1, forward strand.
CTGGGGAGCAGTATGGATAGGGAGCAGACTGTTGTGGGGCAATAGGCAGATGAATAGATTGCTTCTGCCAGACCTGGTGTCTTCTTATCCTTCTGCTCACCTTGCTGGTTGGTGCCCTTCACACTTCACACCCTAGGCATTTCTCTCTCATTTTCCATTATCCAGCATTTTGTTGATGCAGTTATTTCTCATACCTTGTGACATAGTGTGTGCCATTCCTCACACGATCTCGATGATGCCTCACAGAGTAAACCCATCAATCTCCTTCTACCACTTATAATTCATTTTCTCATGAATGCCCATTAATTCCACATCAAATCTCCATCTCCACAGGGGGTCATTTATATTTGCCAATGAACCCATGAGCTTGCATGCCTTAGTGGCGTGGAAGGAAACTACCCATGGGAAAAAGTCACTGAGAGAACGTGAAACTCAGGTCATGATGGAAACTGGATCGATGAAGTTGTGAAGCAGCAGCACAACATTGTTGCCCTTAAGAGGATGGATAAGCAACAAAGAGGGCGTGGAAAAGGATTTAGCAAAGATAGACACAAAATGCTGAAGTGAAGTGTGAGAGATTGCATATACAACAGATTGCATATACAACAAGTGCAGAAGATACTGATGGATGAGTGTGGAGGAAGAGAGAAACCATCATTTTGTATATCCACTGATGCTTAAAGTTAGCAGGGCAGGTAGATTAGTTTGTTTAATAGATGAGATTGTTGAGACCTTCAATAGGAGCACCTTCTATTGTACACCAGCCTTCACCTTCCCCAGCTGACAGCATGAACACAATTGTCATTTAATAGCTCCTTACCTCCACATTATCTCACATAAGCCCTTTTAGTCTCTTTGAACCCATTTCTTCAGCAACTTCAAAATAAGTTGTTTCTCTAACTTTTCTGATGAAAGGTCATTATTCTCCACAGTTCTGCTTGACTTGCTGAGAATTTCCAAGACCTTTTTATCAGTTTTCTTAAATACACTGTGAACAACATTTCTTCAAGTGTGAATGATTCATTCGTATCTGAAGAAATCTACTTCAAAAAACTTAAAATGCTTTGGTATATTTGGTAAATGAAAATGTCAGTTGAATGTATCTATTTTTATTTTCCCTGCAGGAGTATTTGGATGTCCTGGGCCGCCCCATGGTGATGGCAGGAAAGAAAGCCAAGAAGATCAAATGGACCAATGTCTATCAGGATGCTTTGGTAGGTCTCTTGACGGGCATTTGTACATTCCTACAGAATGGTTCATAGTGGAGAAATCGGTCTGATCAGGGCTGTAAAATAGTAAGATTAAACAAGAACTTACCAGTTTGAAGTTTGATCTGTATTTTATGAGGAGTTACGATGAGGGATTACGTGAAGAGCCCGCTCAGCACGCATGCGCGGCATACTTCAAAGCAGCGGTGTGGAATCACAGATAGACACAGTTATTGAAGTAAACATAGTAAAGAAAAGGAGACATCAGTTTATCAGTTTGACCCATATTATTGAGGGTGGGAGCGGAGGGCACGTAATCCCTCATTGTAACTCCTCATAAAATACAGATCAAACTTCAAACTGGTAAGTTCTCGTTTAATCTTACTATTTTACTTCGTAGTCACGTGAGTGACTACGTGAAGACTTCAAAGCTCTGTGATTTCAAACCGTGTAACAGGTATTACTTCACGCACTGCCGAAGTCCTTGAGGGAGGAAGTGGAAGTGTGTTATCGTAATCAACCAATTAATCTGTTTGTAGAAAAACACAATGGTATTTTTTAACAATAACAACAAAGAAATTAAATTGCTCCCCTGGGCTTAAATTAAATATTTGCAGTCTGTAAAATCTTTTCTGCAAATAAAACAGGTTTTGCCAACGGCTTATTATAAAATTTCTGAACGGTCTTTCCCCCGACCATCCTGCTGTAGCCAGGATGTGGTCTATAGGCACGTCCATTCTTTTAGCCGCCGACGTGGATGCTGCCCTGGTGGAATGAAATTTGTACATGTTAGTGTTTATCCCAGCAGCTTTTAGCACCTGCTTGAGCCATCTCGAAATGGTTTGGCTCGTCACCCGACCATAAGGTTTTTTATGACTGACCCACAAGGCTTTTCATCTCCCTCGAATATTTTGGTTGTGTCTATGTAGGATAGTAGGTGGGTCATGGCACATAACCGTGGTTCTGGCAGGTAAGCCCGGAATTCCACGACTGGATTTGGTGTTCCTGGTCTGCTCTGTTTGATCAGTCCCTGGATAACCACAGAGATCTGGTCTGGAGCTGTGAGCATGCTGTCCAGTCGCAATAGGTGTAGTGACTGGACCCTCTGTGCAGATACAAGTGCCATCAACATGAGTGTTTTGAGCATAGATTGTTCCAGGTTGAGGGATCTGGCTGGTGGCTATCCCCTGAGGTATGTCAGGACCACACTGACATCCCATATATGGGTGTACCTTGGTCTAGGGGGTTAGAGTTGTAAATACCCTTCATTAGTTTGACCACCAGCGGGTGGGACCCCATGGCCTGTTGTCCTGGAGCTGGTTTTAAATAGACAGGCAGGGCACTTCTAGCTGTGTTGATGGCTCTGTAGCTGAGTCCTTCATCGTGGTGAAGGTTCGCCAGGAATTCCAGTACGTTGGTAACTGTAGCGGTTGAGTAGGTGGTCCATGTATCCAAGCAGTACTTCTCCCATTTTTTGATGCTGGACAAGTGCTGTTTTTAGTGGATGTTCGGAGGGATGCTGACATGGTGTCGACGGTTTGTTCTGATAATCCCAGTCCCAGAAGTGGTTTGTGCAGAATCTGCAACCCAGGAGTTTGATTTTTTCATGGCACGGGTGGCTTGTGCCCGACACTGGGTGTTAATAACTCTGGGTCACTGGGGAATACCATCGGAGTTTCAACAACCATGTCATGGAGTATTGGGAACCATGGGCCAGTCGGGTACTATCAAAATACCTGAAGCAGAGTCCATTTGTATTGTGCATAGTCCCCAACTGATGAGGCAGAAGGGAGGAAATGCATAGAAGAAGAATTTCCCCAATCCAGCGCGAACGCATCTACCGCTGCTGCCTCAGGGTCTGGTTCCCAAGCGACATACATAGGTACCTGGTGATTTAGCCTTGATGCAAATAAATCGATATCTGGCGTGCCATATTGCTTGATAACTTTTGCAAATTTTTGGGGGTTTAACATACATTCGATGTTGTCATTAAATTTACGTGACCTGGTGTCTGCCACTGTATTTAGCTTACCTGGCAGGTAAGTTGCTGATAGCCAAATATGTCTTTCGACACACCATTGCCAAATTGTGTTGACCAACTTGTCGCATGATACCGATTTTATGCCGCCTATATGGTGGACGTAGGCCACCACCGTAGTATTATCTATTTGTAACCGTACATGCAAGTGATGCATATTTGTGCATATGCTTTTAAACCATAAAAGTCACCCAACATCTCTAGATAATTAATGCCCAGTGTAAGTGGTAACGATGACTCTGGGTTAGTCCATCTACTACTTGTGCTGGATATAGAGTTAGTTGCTCCCCAGCCTTGAGCACTGGCATCTGTTTGGATAACTAACGTAGGGTTAGTGATGATAATAGGGCTGAAACTATGCCAAACGTTTTTTGCCCACCACTGTAGTTCTGATATTGCTTCAGTGGGTAACTTTATGACACGATCATAATGACCTGTGTGTCGTTTTGGTGCCTGTACCTTTGCTCTTTGTAAGTTTTGACAGTGCAAAGGTCCGAATCATTAAATTGTTGCATGATTGTGCCAATTCAACTGTTTTGTCTCTTGGCAATGTTACAGTCACGTAGACTGAATTAATTGTGAAGCCCAAGTAGTCCATGATTGTGGATGGCTTCAACTTAGATTTATCTGGATGTAAGACAATCCCAGGGTTTTGAATAACTGTTTGGTAGCTGATACAGCTAACATAGTCAATTCCATGGTCTTGCCTATTATTTAAGATATCATCAAGATATGCCATGACAATATGGTTTTGTCTTCTGAATATTGCCAGAGCTGGTTTTAGTATCTTGGTGAATAATCTTGGGCTGATGTGAATCCATTGGGTAACGCTTTAAACTGCCATAGCTGCCCCATCCAGGTAAATTTCAGGTATCTGCGAAGATCCTTGTGAATGGTACTAAATAGTAAACATTATTAAGATCAATGCTTGCCATGAAGTATCCTTTGGAAATTAGTTGTTTGGCAGTAACAACCGTTTCCATTTTGAAATGTATATACTTAACAAACATATTTAGTGAAGTTAAGTCGATGATGATGCGACATCCACCATCTTTTTTGGGTTTAGTGACGAATATTTGATACGAATTCCAAGGGTTCATGTTTTCCCATGATACCCTTTGTAATTAGTCTCACCAGTTCAGCTTGTCCCTCTCGTTTCTCTAACGGAGAGGGAAAATACCCTCTGGGGTGAATGTTGAACTGGTGGCAATTTTTCTAGTATGCCGCGCATGCGTGCTGAGCGGGCTCTTCACGTAGTCACTCACGTGACTCCGAAGTAAAATGAGTGATAGTGGATTGCCAACATATTGTGATGGGACAGCGGTGCAGTTGGTCGAGTTGCTGCCTCAGCTCCTGCAACCTAGGTTCAATCTTGACCTCCGGTTCTGTGTAGATTTGCACATTCTCCCAGTGGATTTTCCTCCCTAAAGATGCGTGAGTTGAAAGGTTAATTAGTCATTGTAAATTGCTATAGCATGTTAAAAATACCTTTATTTTTGAAAATCTTGCCGGGGAAAAAACGTTGTCAATACAAACTTGAAACTCATTCATCCCTAACACCCTTTTCGTCACTGACACATTTGTCTTTATAACATGATTTTCTATAACATGAGGCTTCTGAGGAACGTAACTATCATGTTATAGTGGATTTATTTGCTGTTGACACTAACACAGTCAAATGTGGCGTGGGTACCTGTAGTAGGCAGCAGGTGGCACTGCTCCCTCACAGCTCCAATGACCCAGGTTCAATCTGTGTGGAGATTACACATTCTTCCTTTGACCCCATGGTTTCTTCCGGGTGTTCTGGTTTCATCCCACATCAGATAGATGTCCAGGTCAGTTAATTGGCTGCTGTACATTACCCCTGGTGCAGTAAGTGGCAACATAAATTCAATGGGGAGTTTTTGGGCACATGAGGGAGCAAGCTGCAGAGTTACATGAAAACAAGAGAGGGACGGTAGGATGCACTGCTATGACATAATTCAAAGGGTGCACTGGTGGTCTGGGCACTCTGTAAAACTTAACCAGACACCTCAAGAGATCTTAGCTTCTGCCTGGTTTGTGAAGAGTCAGCTGAGAGAGGATATGCCAGTTGTGATTCCTGATGAAGAGGAGTGTCTGGACATTGGACTTCATGGTAAAACCCTACGAGTTTGAATGCTTCATTAGTCCTGTCTCTGTTCATAAAGAATGATGACTTGGGAACACTTTCCTCCTGGTTCACTGCTTGACTGCTAGCACTATAGTTCCAGAAGACCTGGCACCCAGCACTGGCCTCTGGCAGGAGCTAAGAGTTATGTGGAACCACGAGTGTATTGACATGATTGCAACAAGGCTCAAGATTAGTGCTTTTGCAAATGCAGAATGGAGATAGAAGTATTGCACCTTTCAAGTCCTAACCTTTGAGATGTATTCAAACTTTAGCAGCCAGTCAAGGAGGTTAAGAATGTTTGATGTGCAGTGATAAATGTTCCAAATCATGAAATCTAATGTGGCTGGTTTGATTTGCTGTTCCTAGAGCCTTGAGTTGGTGATTACGGGGACGATGCCAGTTTTCAACATCACAGTGGACAATGGTCAGCAGGTACGTCAGGGTGTGTGTACGTGTCATTCCAGGTTGCAAGAGTCATGTACATAGGAAAGAGGCAGCTCTTCACAGCAATTTATTTTGCACCATAGAGTATTTTACCCTTTGCTACAAATCCAGTCATGCCATTTTCAATATCCAGTTGCAGGTTTCATAGCTGAACACTATGGAAGCTCTCTGCGGAATCTCCCTTACAGTTCCTGAGGGCCACCTCTTCACCATTTGGACAAGACCCTTCCCTGATGTTCAGAGCAACTGTTCTTAATGATTCTTGTCTAGTACAACAATATAACTTTGTTTCCCTTATGGTTCATGCTTACATTGCAAGTCAGCATTATAAAAGATAGAAAATCCCAGCGGCATGTATTGTTCATGCATTAATGTGTGTATGGGTCTCTGGTAAAGCCAGCATGTATCTATTATCTTCCATCTCCCAGGTGCAGCTATCTACAATACAATACAATACAATACAATTCAATTTATTGTCATTTGGACCCCGTGAGGTCCAAACGAAATGCCGTTTCTGCAGCCATACATTACAACAAATAGACCCAAGACACAACATATTTTACATAAACATCCATCACATTGCTGTGATGGAAGGCCAAAAAAACTTCTCTCTCCACTGCACTCTCCCCCCCATGTCAGAGTCAAAGTCAAAGCCCCCGGCGGGCGATGGCGAATTGTCCCGTGGCCATTAAACCACGCCGGGTAATGCAAGTTCGCGCACCGGGTCTTGATGTTAGAGCCCCCGGCGTGCGCTCGCAGCCCGCCGCCATTCCCAGCCGCGCGGGGCGGTGCTGTAAGGCCCCGCTCCAGGAGCTCTTCAACCCCGCAACTCGGGCGGGAGAAGTCGCCGTTGCGGAAGCCCCGAAAAGCGGTCACCCAGCAGGGACCCGCGGGCTCCCGGTGTCACTGTCCGCCAAACCCGCAGTTGCAGCCACCGAATCTCCGGGGGTCGGGTCGCAGCAGCGTCCACCACAGCTCCACCCGCTCTGGACTCGGCCAGCTCCGCGACGGTGAGGTGAGTTCGGCACTGGAGTCCCCGGTTTTCCTGTTGGAGGCCGCTCCTCGTTGCAGCCCCAACGACAACGGAGACCCGACAAAGAAAAGGTCGGGTCTCCCGTGCAGGGAGAGATTTAAAAGTTTCCCCCTCCCCCCCACACCACCCCCACCCCCCCACACACATACCCCAACAAAAATAACAAAAACTACATTAAAACATAGACATAAAATAATAAAAACGCAGACGGACTGCAGAGGCCGCTGCTGGCGAGAGCCGCGCTGTCTACAGGGCAACCCATTTGATTAGCACCTGAGCCCTATTGAAATAGTCCTCATCCACCAGGGTACTCTAGCTGCAGTGACTACCACCTTTAGAAACACACAAAGACCTCGTCAGCAGCTCCTCCAAAACTCACAACCTCCACCACATAGAAGAAGAGCGAGGCAAAGTGAAAATACTGCCACGTGCAAGTTCTTCTTACAATTCTCATGTCACCCAGATTTTGAAGTATTACACAAAGTCTTCACTGAGCATATGAACACTCTACTCAACAGCTGCATGGGTAAATCCCCAAGATATCAACTAAGAATGCCACCACCTCCTTGAGGATTTTATCGGTGCGAAATAAATTTCACCCATGCCCATAAAACTCACATTCCAAGCTATCTGATCAATGTCCATGAAGATTATGGCCAGGCTGGGAAATGCACTGGAATGGTACAGTGTCATTGCTGTTCCCTGTAACATAGCAGGCCAACAGTGAAAAGATTAAGGTTATTAAACCTGTAACTGAGGAGCCTCACAGTGTTCTGCTCTCAACACCAACACACCACTTGGTTTTAACAGCTGCTTCAGTGTTACCTGATTGTTTTTTAAGCAACTTGCTGACTTTGCTCTTCCCACTTGTTTAATGAGGCTCCAGAGGGTGAGCACAATGGGGCTGGGGCAAGAAACTAAGGCAAAGTGTCCTTCTACTTGGATCATTCTATATAATGAGGCTACAAATGCCCATTTTAAACGCAGTTATTTAAATTGCTGCACATGCCATATGGTGTTCCTAGGTTGGAAGATCGAGGTTCCACTTGCACCAGAGGGATATTTGGTGCTCATGCAGGTTCTGACTTGCTCGCTTAAGAGAAATTATTTTGATCTAACACCTTGAAGTGAAACAAAGTCTCTACTCCAGTGCTCAGCCATTCTAAAAAGACCATTCCTTTCCAGAACCAGCTCATGCTCGGAGTGATGGGGATTGACGTGGCTCTGGATGACATTAAGAAGCTCACACCTCGCTACAACGTATGTAAAAAACCTAGCATTTCACCTACACTGTAGACAGGGTGCATTGGACTTCCTGTAATATATTTTCAAGACCTGCAGCATAGACTCACTGTCCTGACAGCTACATGGTTATGAAAAGGTTGGAAGATCGTGACGACACCCTAGCTTATGGAAGGCCCATTCAGCAATAGTGGGGAATAAGCTGTTTCTGAATCTGTGTTTTCAAGTTCTGTATCTTCTACCCGATGGGAGAGGAGAGATCAGGAAAAAATACAAGGTGAAAAGGGTCCTTAATTATATTGGTTGCTTTTGTTGCAGTTGATGATGAGGTTTGTATGATAGATTGTAAAAGATGGTTTACCTATTTTTAACAGGTGCAGCATTCGAAGTTGTCTCCCAGTGGAAACCCTTCCCTTAATGGTCTGTCCCACTTGGGCGACCTAATCCGCAAGTTCTGGCGAGTTTGCCCTCGACTCATACTCGCAGCATGGTCAACACGAGGTCGTAGGAGGTCTTCGTAACTCTCCTTCATGCTCGAGAGTGGTCTCCACGTACTTGAGGCCTCAGCTAGGTCGCGGCGTTTTTTTCAATATGTTAAAAAATGCCCGCGAGTAAAAAAAGGTCACCATGGAAAAAATCAATACTTTTTTCACTCGTAGGTTTAGTCGTAGTAGGTCGGCATGTTAGTCGTTGGTAATTGAGGGTGGTCGAAGGTAGTCGTAGATAGTTTTCATCATAGTCGAAGGGAGGTTGAAGGAGATTGAAGGATGTCATCTTCACTCTCCACTATTCGGTGTCCAATTTTCCCGAAGTTTGTCGTAGCTAAGCGAAGTTGGTCTTCTACATAGTCGAAGGAGGTCTTCAACAAGTCACTGTTTCAAACTCTTCTAAACTCGCCAATTAGGTCTCCCAAGTGGGACAGCCCCTTTAGTTTCTCATCTAGATCTTTTGGCATTTTTACATTTCTCCCCAGTTTCTTCCCAACAATTATCAGGCAACCAAATCATAACATTAAGAGTAAGTTGGCCTTGTATGAGTGCTACTTAAATTCACACATCATTTATCCATGTTTGGCAAGGGATGTGCAAATAAATGTTGAGTCCTTTGACTGAGAGTGTATTCCAAAAGTTAATTCAGTGGAATCTGTGGAAAAAAAACAACACACAATTTTAATGAATGAGCACACCCCACCAGCCTCGGGTCAAGTAAGTTCCCCGAGAATGACAACGATTTTCAGAAAACCTGCAAATTGGTTAAATCTGCAAACATTTTGAATATGTGAACAACTTTAAAGAGGGAAAGCAGGTATTGTATGTAAATGAATGTTAATTATGGATAATGCATGTACAGGTGCGTAGTAAAGTGACAGATGAATATACAACCTACAAACGTTCCAGCAACTCCCTGCATCTCTCCATGATGCTTATCATTCATGACCCTATCCAAGGTTAGAACGAGCGAAATGTGCCTGCACATTCACACTGCAGCTAATTACTAACCATCTTTGCTAACATTCAGTCTTTTTTTGGCATTATCCAGAATGCATGAGGTTTGGAGACAACCGTCTTCCCTGAAGAGGAATGTTGGTCAGATCCATAGATTGCACCAGAAACCTAACCCTAACCATAACCCTCCTCCCAGAAGCCACCCAATTGCTCTGTTTTTGTTTTCTTCTTTTCTAATATATCTGTCCTAGTCCCTTCTTAAATCATAAATCCCTTTTGTGTTTTACCATTGACATTTTCCATTATTTCCTAAAATATTATTATTTCCATTTGCTTGACAACTCCTGCCACAACTCCTAAAGTTCGAGAAAGAAATCCAGTTGTTTTTCCAGTTTTCTCCTATATACAGATCAGAAATACCGTTCCTTCTCCACTCTACATTTTTCCCAGTCTGTAGTAGGGTAATGACATCTTTTAAAATTTCTGTTTTTGCTACATCCTTTTGAAAGTTGCAAACAAAGACAGATTATTTTGGATTTGACATTCTGCTCGTGCTTTCTATTAATGCTTCTCATGTTTTCACTTCACAGTTAGGTGGAAATGGGTACTTTTTTGCCATTGATTCAAATGGGTATGTACTGTTGCACCCCAACCTGCAGCCAAAGGTAAGCAATCTCAGCAGGTTCTCGTACCTAGGTTCTGTATATAATTGTCATTCAGCTCAAGTTACACTGTAATAATAGTTTTGTAATATTCAGGTATTGTGCAATTAATAAGTAAAAGAAACTCCACATATTCCATGGTCGATTACTTTAATTTTAAATTTCTCCCATGCTCTTCACAAACACATTTGACAGCTGGCGTTGGAAAGCTAATTGCAGAGGGAACTATTGGATGAGGCCCCATCATCAGAATGTTGGTCCACAGATGGAAGGATATGTTACAATAGTCAGCTGTAGGCAGGGGTAGCAGTATAAAATTGATTTTGCTATCTTTGTCAAAGGCGCCACTTAGTGGATCCTGAGATTGCTATAACCTAAAACCTATTAAATTGGGAAAAAAAGTGTTTAAATCCAAGAGATACCGCCTGCACATTGGGTCATGAATAAATAAACCTTAAATTGAATGCCTGGACAATCAAAGCTGTACGGTGGGGACATTATTTTTTTTTAATATTCTGATCGTGGCTGTCCCTTTTTCTAATTACTTTTTCTCTAAATTATAAACTTTCAGGAGCTGGTAACTCTGGATTTCCTGGATGCTGAACTGGAGGATGAAAACAAGGAATGGGTAAGAAGTGGAGGATGGAAACAAGCAATGGAAAGTAACAAGATATAGGATAAGTCTAGATGCTTATTCATTTTCCAAATACAGTAGTATCATCCCTTGGAGTGAGTCAGCTGGACAACATTCAAGCTCTGACATTGAATCTTTTATCCTCAATTATATCCGATCAGTGTTGGCATCTTCCCTGCTTGTCTAGATGTTTCTTAAATAATGTAAATCTCCACCACCCTCTCTGATTCCAACCACTCTCAGTGTGAAAAACAAAATCCTTTTCACATCCCTTCTAAGGCTACTATTCTCACTTTAAGCCTCTAAATTATCACTGTACGTTCTCCCTGTGACCTGCATGGGTTTTCTCCGAGATCTTCAGTTTCCTCCCACATTCCAAAGACGAACAGGTATGTAGGTTAATTGGATTGGTAAATGTAAACATTGTCCCTAGTGTGTGTAGGATAGTGTTAATATGCGGGGATCGCTGGTCAGCAGGGACCCGGTGGGTCGAAGGGCCTGTTTCCGCGCTGTATCTCGAAACTAAACTAAATTAAAATATTTCTTGTCTCATCCACACGACCATGGGGAAAAAATCGGCAGCCCGATCTGCCCTAACCAAGAATTGTGCAGTTAAACCTTTTAACAGCTTATTTTATTCTTCACTTATTGTGTCTTTATCTAACTTCCCATGAATTGAAACTATAGTGTTCATTTCTAGGCAGGCATAGCAGGTAGAGCTGGTGCTTCACCGCACCAGAGACTCGTGTACAATCCTGACCTCGGGTGCTGCTGTCTGTGCAGAGTTCTCCTCAGCGTGCATTACATAGGAATGTGATAACTGCAAAATGCCAGGCTTTAGGGGTAACCCAACCCACCAGGATGTACCACTGGAGAGAGAAAAACTGAGCTCATGTCACATTCTCATAATTTGGTTGTCAGGTTCATTGACCATTGTCAATTGTTGCTAGAATGTAGGTGAGTGGAAATCCAGGGAATATCCAGCAGAATCCAGGAAAATCATGGGAATGTAGGGAGAATAAGGTGGGATTACTTTAGGATTAGTGTCAATGAGTGCTTGATGGTTGGCACTCTATGATTCCATAACCTGCAGGGGAAAAGACCAACTCTGATATGGGCAGTGAAAACAAGTTACCAAAGAGGCTATTTATTGCAAGATTGAGTCTGGTGAAACACAAGATGAGATGTTGTTCCTCAAACAAACAAGGCCCTTGTTATAAACATGTGTCCCATAAAGCGGTGATCTAACTGGGTTTGGGTTCTCCAATGTAGAGTCATATTGCAAATCACGAATGCAGTGCACCAGATTGAACTAGGCATTCAGGCTGCTGGGCTGGCCCTGAGCTTTCTGTTGCTTGTCATTTTAATTTTCCATCCTCTTCCCACTCTGAGCTACCCACCTACGGCCTCCTGCACGGTTGTAACTCTGCCCACAGTGAGCTCAAGAGGCAGCACATGTCTTCTATCCAGGTACATTACAGCCCCCCGTGCTCAGTATCAAATTCAACAACTTCAAACAACACAATTTCTTTACCTCTCCATGTAGCTCAGGCCTTCGAATCCTAGCAACAATTTCCAGCTGAACAAAATATCTCAGTTTATCTCTTTCTTTCCACAACATGTTCCAACCTGCTGGATATTCCCTGCAGCGCTCCATTTTGCAGCCCATTTTGTTGGCATTTTCTCTCTCATGCCCTCATCTCACAGAACAGATGCTTGTTTTCTCTCTCTCTGGTAGCATTATTATCCTATCAATAACCTTACTTCATTAACTACCCATCTCCAGGGCAACCCTGACTTCATTGTTTCAGAAATATTCTCTTTGTCCAATCCATCCCTCCCCACACTACTACTGAAAGCTACCTATCTTTCTCAGTTCCCATGGTCTTCAACCTGAAACATTAAGATGTTTATTTTGTTGTTGAACCTGCTGTGGATTCCAACATTTACTATACCAACATTTCCAGTATCAATATTTGTGATAGTGAAGATGCAAATGATTGGCACCCAATTGTCATCTCATTCCAAGCCGTTCAACTCTAACCACTGTACAGGATTTTTTTGTATTATTCCGTTTATTCTTGATGTTAGGCAGGTTGACATTGGGAAATGCAGCCAATGTATAAACCACAGGTAAATGTTCATACTGCCAGATTCAACCTGAATCAGTAGTGAGTCAGTCTTGTGTAAGTGTGCTTCTTAACACTTATCAGGGCCAGCAACCCCACTTTACTGGCAGGCCTTTCTGAAAGGAGGAACCATTGTTTCAAGTGATTAGTTTTTGCCTATTCTGTTCCATGTTCATTTATATTTCTACAGATACGGAGAATCATGATTGACAGGAAGAGTGGGAATATTACCATCCGCACTCTAACCAAATCCCTGGATGAGGTAAGTACTTTTGCGCATTTGGTTATGGGTTTGTGTTTCCTTAATAGTTAGCTTAAAGGAGGAAGCAAACTGCCCTTCCAATCAAACTCCCAACTATCTCAATGTTCTTGAAATAGCCTGATCTAATCCAATAACCTGTTGCTGGTATAGTAATCAATACTGAAATCAATGCAAAGGTATAGACATTAAAGCATAATGTTGTGCTAATCTTTTCAGAAACTGTTGGTTCACAAACAAAAGGGTCTGTCCCACTTGGGCGTCACTTGGGCAACATTTAGGCGACAGCGGAAAAAGAGGTTGTCGCGTCATGACGCGGGTGTGAGGCGCGGTGACTCATGCAGTGACGCGCGGTAACGTGAGGTGCTTCCCTGTCGCCCCAGGATTTGGAATGTTCAAAATCCTGGGGCGACATTTGGGTGTCTCATCATGTCGTGCGCCCTGTCACACGCTGACGTATGCTGTCCTGTGGGTGATGCCCGGTTAGGGTTGGGGTTAGGGAGTAAAATATTCTTCCTTCAATGCATGGATTTTAAACATTAATATATCAAAAATTAATACAATAAAATCATTTGTGCAAATGAAAAGATGTTTGAGTCGTTCAGTTTTATTTCAGTATTGAAATATTGAAATATTGAAATGGCGGACCAATTGAATAACTACTTTGGTTCCGTCTTCACTAAGGAAGACATAAATAATTTGCCGGAAATAGCAGGGGACCGTGGGTCAAAGGAGTTGGAGGAATTGAGTGAAATCCAGGTTAGTCGGGAAGTGGTGTTGGGTAAATTGAATGGATTAAAGGCCGATAAATCCCCAGGGCCAGATAGGCTGCATCCCAGAGTACTTAAGGAAGTAGCTCCAGAAATAGTGGATGCATTAGTAATAATCTTTCAAAACTCTTTAGATTCTGGAGTAGTTCCTGAGGATTGGCGGGTAGCAAACGTAACCCCACTTTTTAAGAAGGGAGGGAGAGAGAAAATGGGGAATTACAGACCAGTTAGTCTAAGATCGGTAGTGGGGAAACTGCTAGAGTCAGTTATTAAAGATGGGATAGCAGCACATTTGGAAAGTGGTGAAATCATTGGACAAAGTCAGCATGGATTTACGAAAGGTAAATCATGTCTGACGAATCTTATAGAATTTTGCGAGGATGTAACTAGTAGCGTGGATAGGGGAGAACCAGTGGATGTGGTGTATCTGGACTTCCAGAAGGCTTTCGACAAGGTCCCACATAAGAGATTAGTATACAAACTTAAAGCACACGGCATTGGGGGTTCAGTATTGATGTGGATAGAGAACTGGCTGGCAAACAGGAAGCAAAGAGTAGGAGTAAACAGGTCCTTTTCACAATGGCAGGCAGTGACTAGTGGGGTACCGCAAGGCTCAGTGCTGGGACACCAGCTATTTACAATATATATTAATGATCTGGATGAGGGAATTGAAGGCAATATCTCCAAGTTTGCGGATGACACTAAGCTGGGGAGCAGTGTTAGCTGTGAGGAGGATGCTAGGTGACTTGGATAGGCTGGGTGAGTGGGCAAATGTTTGGCAGATGCAGTATAATGTGGATAAATGTGAGGTTATCCATTTTGGTGGCAAAAACAGGAAAGCAGACTATTATCTAAATGGTGGCCGATTAGGAAAAGGAGATGCAGCGAGACCTGGGTGTCATGGTACACCAGTCATTGAAAGTAGGCATGCAGTTCAGATTCAATTTTAATTGTCATTGTCAGTGTACAGTACAGAGACAACGAAATGCATTGGTGCAGCAGGCAGTGAAGAAAGCGAATGGTACGTTAGCTTTCATAGCAAAAGGATTTGAGTATAGGAGCAGGGAGGTTCTACTGCAGTTGTACAGGGTCTTGGTGAGACCACACCTGGAGTATTGCGTACAGTTTTGGTCTCCAAATCTGAGGAAGGACATTATTGCCATAGAGGGAGTGCAGAGAAGGTTCACCAGACTGATTCCTGGGATGTCAGGACTGTCTTATGAAGAAAGACTGGATAGACTTGGTTTATACTCTCTAGAATTTAGGAGATTGAGAGGGGATCTTATAGAAACTTATAAAATTCTTAAGGGGTTGGACAGGCTAGATGCAGGAAGATTGCTCCCGATGTTGGGGAAGTCCAGGACAAGGGGTCACAGCTTAAGGATAAGGGGGGAAATCCTTTAAAACCGAGATGAGAATAACTTTTTTCACACAGAGAGTGGTGAATCTCTGGAACTCTCTGCCACAGAGGGTAGTCGAGGCCAGTTCATTGGCTATATTTAAGAGGGAGTTAGATGTGGCCCTTGTGGTAAGGGATCAGAGGGTATGGAGAGAAGGCAGGTACGGTATACTGAGTTGGATGATCAGCCATGATCATATTGAATGGCGGTGCTGGCTCGAAGGGCCGAATGGCCTACTCCTGCACCTAATTTCTATGTTTCTATGTTTCTATGATCTGCTTCTAGATCCGATCACTGTCTATTTTCACAGGGGTGGATTCAGTGAGAATAGACTGAACTCCCCTCTCCCCTCCCGCCCCCATCCCTCCTTCTCCACTCCCCCCCTACCCTTCTCCCCTCCCCTCTCCCCCCCTTCTTCCCTCCCCCCCTCTTCCTCCCTTCTCCCCACTCCACTCTTCTCCCCCTTATCCACTACTGCCCCCCCACCCCTCACATCTCCCCCTCTCCCTCCCTCCCTCCCATTCTCCACCTTCCCCCCACCCCCCAAATGGGGGGGCATCAGGGAAAGTGGGGGTTGGAGAGGGGGATATGAGGGGAGGGGGTAGTGGATAAGGGGGAGAAGAGTGGAGCGGGGAGAAGGGAGGAAGAGGGGGGGAGGGATGCAGGGATGGAGAGGGGAGGGGAGAAGGGTAGGGAGGAGTGGAGAAGGAGGGATGGGGGGTGGGGGGAAGAGGGGAGAGGGGAGTTTGGTCTACGCTCACTGCATCCATCCCTGGTAATCGGACCGGGAAGCGGACCAATACATCTATAAATAAAATGGAACGACTCAGAAATCTTTTCATTTGCACAATTGATTTTATTGTATTAAATTGAATATATTAATGTTTAAAATCCATGCATTGAAGGAAGAATATTTTACAACCTCAACTCTAACTGGGCGTCACCCACATGACAGAATACGTCAGCATGTATGTCGTGCAACTTGACGGTTTTTCGGGCTTCAGTCACTGACACTCCGCTGTCGCCCAAATGTCGCCCAAGTGGGACAGGACCTTAAGGATCAAACACGGCATCCACAGCATCTTCTGTGTGTTGGTTTGGTGTCGTGGGGTTCTAATTTTTTGAGTCAAAGTTGTGTGTTCATGGATTTGACGCATAGCCAGGACTGACTCATCAGCATTATGCTGCTGGAGGTAGTATTCTTCAGATCCTCTCTGCACATTCTGGAAGTGCATGAGAAAATCAGAACAAGAAACTTCACCGTGTCTAGGGAGCCAAGCCAATAGGAACAAACCATATACCCATTGCTGTTGTGTTCATCCTCTGTGTGGACAACTATTGAATTTATGACAATTCAGAGAAGTAAATAATATATTGCGATTTGAGATAATAGAGTATCCAAGCTAATTTGTTTTAGCGAACCCAAGTACTTCCATTCATTGATTCACAAAGGACAGTTCCTGTTGTAATCTTGTGAACTGAGTCACTCAGAGGCTGAAGCTGGTTGATACAAAAGTTTTAATCATCCAGAGAAACAGAATTCTCTTGGAGATTCTCTTGGTAGAGTCTCCAAACAAAGTACTCTACGTAAAGTTTCTGTGGTTTTTAAATGCTAAGGCATTTAATAAGTGATTGATTACAGTTGCAATGGCACACTGAGTCAACAATAAATAAACGATTAGCTAGTTTTGGTGGCTATAATTATCGACTAAATTTTAACATTTTGAATGTAGGCAAGTAACTGCAGAATCGTGTATTTACAACAGAAGCATATTGTAGCCGCCAAGACATCTTTGAATATACAAACACTTTTGTTGGGGCGAAGTAATTCATATGGATGGCCTAAAAGCTTCGGAGGCCAGAGATACCAGATGTC
Source organism: Amblyraja radiata (assembly GCF_010909765.2). Lineage (NCBI taxonomy): Eukaryota > Metazoa > Chordata > Chondrichthyes > Rajiformes > Rajidae > Amblyraja > Amblyraja radiata. The sequence continues at coordinate 24,739,095 of NC_045973.1, forward strand.
CATGAACCAAAATTTGTGTTGTGAGGACTGACTCTCTTGACTACACAAATAGATAGACGGGCAAATGTGCCTATGGCCATGCTTGGTGTGCCGTGACAAAGAAGTCTGGTCTGGAAGCTTACTTCATCTCTATCAGAATGGGTGAAAATAAATGCTGAAGATTTCTGGTTAAATGTAGACCAATTAACACATCTCCATTGTAGAAACAAAGAACTGCAGATGCTAGTTAATACACAAAAGGACACATCTCTGGAGAACATGGCCTTGAAGAAAGGTCTCAACTTGAAATATCACCTATCCATGTTCTCCAAAGATGCTGCCTGATATGCTGTTACACCAGCACTTTGTGACCTTTTAACACATATCAATTTTTTGCATGAGTCATGGTCATGTGAGTAGCCAACCTGTCGGTTCACAGAGCTGTCCTTTTAATTTTGAACATTATTGTTTGCAAAGTACACGGGAATAGATATTCTGAAAACTGGTTCTTGTTTTGAAATAATGACTGCTACATCCACATAAATTTATAATCTCCAAATAATCCCAGACAGTGGCCCCCCCCCCCCCAAATACAATTCGAACTCTTAACATTTCAAAGTAGAGGATGGACCTTGGAACCATCAATATTTAATTTTGTAAGCCGGCTTTCATTAAAAAAATAGTTTCATTGTGGGAGAAAAACCGAGCTGACTTAACATTATACTTCCAATCACAGATGTGTGGGTTTTAGATATATTTTACATTCAAAAGGATACGCAGAACTGACATTGTCAGTATCTCCCACTCAGGAAACTGGAGTTCTGGGAACTTCTTCAGACTTCCATAATGTTGTAGATACAAAGAACTGCAGATGCTGGTTTATAAAACAGATACAAAGTGCTGTAGCATCTCAGCGAGTTAGGAAGCATCTTCGGAGAACATAGATAGACAATGTTTCGGGACGGGACCCTACTTCAAACAAGATTCTGAAGAAGGGTCAGTCAGACTACTTCCTGTTAAATAAACAAACAGCTCAAGTTAACTCAAGTAAATTGCCAGTTAAAGCTTGCATTTGAATACAGGTGTCTGTCACATGAATGTGAATGATTGTTTCACTCTGTTTCTTTTTTTCAGAGATATATTGATGAAGTAGATAGGACATACACATGGACCCCGATTCAAAGTGCTGATTACAGGTAATCTATGTCCCCCAATCTATAACCCTGGAATTGTAATCTGGCCAGCAGTATCAGAGCTACAAGATTGGAGGTTCATTAAGATTTATCCACATTGGCATTGACTCAAATTTGTTATAATGAGAAAATGCAGGGCCACGATTATTGTGACAGAAATCATCATTGAGATCACTCAATGTATAATCCAAACTCAATACGGTCCTTAAAGTTGAACCTTGTAACTTCCAGATGATTCATTGCCCTTTAATGTGGTCACCCCTTTTATGACCATCTGTATGATGCCTCCCACTGCGATCAAGAGCAGGTATGAACTTGTTCTGTCATTGAGGTCACATCATATATTCAGATTCTTTACTGCTCAACATTGATAGCACCCCATTATATTGCTAGCCTTTGGGCAGCACAGTGTGGTGGAGCCCTAGAGGCCAAGGTTCAATCGTGACCTGTGTGGGTTTTCGCCATGAGCTTCAGTTGCCTCCCACACTCCAAAGACGTACAGGTTTGTAGATTAATTGGCCTGGGAAAATTATAAAATTGTCCACAGTGTGTGTGTGTGTGTAGAATAGTGTTAATGTGTGAGGATTGCTGGTCGGCACGAACCCGGTGGACCAAAGGGCCTGTTTCTGCGCTGTATCTCTAAAATAAAATAAAATAAAATAAACTAAACTACTCATGTAGGACCCTGCCCTCTGCAGGGACAACCCCTTAAAATTGTCAGATCCTTTGTTCCCCACTATTATTATTCTTTTGTGTATAATTGGGCCTTGCACTTCCATCTGCAGAGGTGACATTGTGCATCTTTTATTGTCCACTATTGCAATGACTCAGACCGTACATTGCTCCTTGTTCACACTGTTTGTAACCCTACTATACCGCCACTGTAATGTCACCACTTTTGTTATCTTATTCCATAATCTGCAAAACAATCCGGAGCAGGGACCTAAAGCATGGGTGTAAATTCTTCACTTGACCTCTTGAAGGTTCTTCAATTTTCTGCCATGCAGGGGTCCCTTGGCATTTTGCACATTAAAATAGCCATATTTGAATGATCTCCCATCATTGAGGAGATCAGGTAAGAAATGTGTTGGATGGGACGATGGTGCCAGGGAGGAAACTTCCAAAGAGATGTTCAGGAAATGAGCTCAAATATATAATCAGAGCAATAATTGGGAGAAGTTAAGAAGGTCTAATCTACCCCATTGTTTCAGTAGGTGTTCCTAAAGTAGGTTTAGTATACATCAGTGGTGGATGCATTGGTTTCCAGGCTGTATGTCTCTCTGGACATCTCACTTAAATTGCCGCAGAGCATGAAGTGTGCAGAGGGTTTGAAATATTGAAACGTTTTGCAAGGCCAGCTCAGAAAGCTCTAAAGAATCAAGCAAATTTCTATGTCCGAAATTACATTGCTCTCATCAGGAGCAGATTTAAAGACATCAAATCGAAAGTTTGATCATGACCCAGATGACATTTGTGATATTTCAGTGGTGTCATGGTCACCTTGATTGGAACTAGACTTTTATTCCAGAGTTAATTAAAATTCCCCTGGAGCTGAGGTGAGCTTTGAACTGGTCTTTGAATTACTGGTCCATTTGTTGTAGATCACTAACATTATCACAATCAAGAGGTTTGTTGTTGTGGAATATTCTGAATTGCTGTGGAAATAACAGAATTCTCCCTATTTGTTCATGTCACGGCATCAATGGAACTAGGAGTGGCTGCTCAGATGTGACAATGTCTTTTTGTTCTCTTAACAGCCTGGCCCTGGTCCTGCCACCGTATAGTAAATATTATATCCATGCCAAGCTGGATGACCAAATCCTTCAAGCTCAGTGTAAGTATCTGTTGTCCAGTCTGTCTGCCCTTTGGCCTGATCTTGAACCTGCAGACTGCTGTCACTGGCCTGCAGAAAACTAATGCACTGATAGAAAGCAAGCTTCCCGCTCACAATCCGAGTTTAGCCAATTACACAGGGGCTTTCTGAAGTTGGTGAATCTCCGTATTTTGCAAAGCAGCAAAAACAAAGTAAAAGTAAAATTAATATACCAACCAGCTGGTTCTGAAGCAAAAGTCGAGCTCTCCTTCTCTTGCTTTCTGCTAGAATATACAATGATTCTGAAGCAGCAAATCATGCAGAGTATGTGAAAATAAGCATGCTTTTCACGATGCTCTGCTTGGGTTTCAGTTTCTTTCTTGCTTTTTTTGTTTCATTCTGTTCTTTTGTTTTCTTTTCTTTCTTTTTTTATTTCTCCGGATTGTATGGACTTGCTAGCTGTGTTTGCTGATGCTTTGGAATCATTCGCCCTTGGCCATAGCATGCAGGCCTTGTGTGCAGAGCACCTAGAGCTGTCGGTCTAGATGTTTGCAACTGTTTGTTTGCTCTTTGGAGATTTTTATTTTGTCAGTTGCAAGATTCTCAGTATATTTATACACAATATTTTTATTCAAATAGTAATTGAATAAAATATTGTTTGTGACCCCCTTCCTACCCAACCCCTTTTTTTCTGCTTTCTCTCTCTATGGTGGATTCATACAGTCCAAATCAACAAAAAGGGCAAGTATCTTAATCTTGGTCCCCTCCCCTCACCCTCTTTGTTCGGTGCCTATCCCCCACTGCACCCAACCTGCTTGCCCATTTACCTGCCCGTCTGACCCCTTCTCAAATTCCCTTTCCAACCCTCTTGGTGCACTGTCTTGTTATGTCCACAATGGCTTAGAAATTTCCTTTGCATTGCTCTGAATATTTTCCCTTTAGTTACCTGCTTCCTATTGTATGGAATTTTAATGTCCTGCTTTCTCTCTTTTTCTTTCTTTCTTCCTCTCTCACTAACTAACCCCTCTTTCCCATCCTGTCCCCCCTACCTTCAATGATGCTGAAGAGATATCAGTGCTGTTTGGAACCTACCCCATTCACTTCCTCCCCATTAGCCTGTAACTGAATCCTATGCTCCACCCTTTCGAAAAAGAGTTTGAATGTCTCCATGTAACGTGGAGAGTTTGGCCATGTTGATGCCTATTGAAAGATAGTCAGTAGCTGACCGCAATTGGTGCAATGAAAGATAGTGAAAAAAATGTAATGGTAACCAATTAAAAGTATTTGCATTCCTAAAAAGCCTGAATTACCTCATATTTATTGGCAAATATTTTCTGTGTTCCGTAAAAAATACCTGTATTCTGGGCAACATATTGGCTACAACTATACTCCTGAGGTTTGCTTCAATCCTGCAGATCAATCTCTCTACCTCATTTTTTACGAATTGCGTAGTTTCTTCTCCTCTCCTGTGCTGATGATAAGGTGTGTGAAACGGTGCTCCTCCCCCTCGCCAGTAGTTCCCAGATAATGTTCCTTTTTATTGCAGATTTTGAATCCTTGTTACCCAGCTCCTTTGAGACCGTGGGACATGTATTCATTGCTCCCAGGTAGCTGTGTGTATGTGTGTGCGCTTGCCCATTCACTTCATGCTGTAAGCTCATTGTACGATGTTTCACTTTGCTGCCCAAATCTTAACATGCCATGAGACAGTTAATACCACTGCCACCTCTTCACCAAACCCCCTGCCTCCCATCCACGCTGTGACCTGTGTTTGCTCCCACTACATCTGCCTATGGAATGGACATCCCCTTGCCTTGGCTTAGTCTCTCGCCATTATCAAATCACCGGCATATGCACAAGCTTCCTGGCTGCTCTGGTCATTTCCCCAAGGCACATACCGCTGCATGACGATCACATGTGGCAGTAACTGCCCGGCTGTCTGTGTGTTAAAGAATAGGGAACTACCTACAGCATGACCCTCCTACATGTACTGTCCAATCCCTGTACCAAAGTGACACCCTGGGGGTTTGAGGGTGAGGGCTTGTCACTGTCTCTTCCACACCAGTGTCCACTTTACCCTCATGGAATGTGTTTACACTTGGATTTCATCCTAGGGAATACTGCAAGGATCTGGTCAAGTCAGAAAACAACACCGAGTTTGTGCTCAATTTTATCTCACTGATGGATACGAACACTCCTGACTACAAGAATTGTGAGTACAGCAGTGGTCTTCAGGATAGAACATCCCTAATTGACTGCCAGCTTACGGATGCTTTGGGCTTTCTGATTTTATTATTATATTGTTTAATCTCTATGCAAAGCACAGGTCTGCTGCTGCACTTACCGACATTAAAAGAAGCAATGACCATAACACTGTAACATTATCTCTTGTGGACAAACATCTAAATTTTAAAAGTTAAGTTGTTCAAGGCACTGACAATCTATGCAAGAGGGTGGGTTCTAATATCGGCACCTCTTTCTCCTTGCTGTAGCCAGATTCATGTGAAATTCAGAAGCTCACTATACCTGAGGCGATTTTTTTTAAATCCCTTGCCATAGCATGTCTTAAGTGTCATTCTTACATTAGTGTTGTGAGTTCACTGAGGTGAAAACATTTGGCAGATAAACATTGATAAGCTATGTACAGAGTGGAAATGGATATGGACCTGCACCTACCTGTTCATTCACAGAATACATGAAGTGATGTGGATTTCATCATAGAGTTACCTTCATTCTTAGATAAATTACAATGATGCCAAATATAAAATAAGTATGAGTTTGCCAAAGACGTGTACATTGCAAACAGTCATACAGTGTGTACCACAGAAACAGGTCCTTTGGTCTACCATGTCCATGCCAATTGTTGCACTTATTTATACTAATCCCACTTACAAGCATTTGGTCCATTCCCTACTAGACCTTGGCTGTTAATTATTGACACTGATACAAACACTACACTTAACCGATTAAGTGTCGCGTTTGTAGCCATCTCCACCACCTCATCCCAGATATCAGCCATTCCGTCTTGAAGAATTTCCTCTCAGATTCCATGTACACCTCCTCCATCTCATCTTAAAATTATGTCCTCTGGTTTTAGGCAACCCTGGTAGGGGGAAAGTATATGATCCACCCTATCTATGCCTCTCATAATTTTGTAAACCTCTATCAGGCCACTGGTCAGCCTCCTCCATTCCTGCGAAAATAAACACAACCTATGCATCTGACCCTATGGGTCTGAAGAAGGGTCTCAACCCGAAACATCACCAATTTCACCTACCACCACCCCTGGCAATGCATTCTAGGCCCCCACTACCCTCTGTAGAAAACATGCCATGCATATCTCCACTAAACTTATCCCCTCTCACATTAATGCTATGTGAGAGGGGATCACATTAATGCTTTAGTGTTGGACATTTCCACTTGAGTTACTCCAGCATTTTGTGTGTATACACCAGCATCTGCAGCTCCTTTTTATTACATTATCCAAATACATTAATGTTGGTCCAGTGCAGTTATTACGCCTACCCAATATTGTATGATTACACATGTGCCATTTCCACTTATAATCTATTATGTTATCAATGATATCAATAATTCTGATCTAGGGAGGCAGTGGTGTGGCAAGAAAACTACAGCGTGGCCTGATACTGAAATCTCAAGCATGGTCCTGTTGATTACAAAAGAAAATAAGGGTTTATTCTCAAACTATGACCTTGTATTGCCTTTGTAATGTCACTGGTTCACCTAACCCAGTATGGCTGTAACCCCAGCTCACCCTGATATACAACAGCATGGGTATATAACACCAAGAATGGTGCAGATGATTTGTGAGAGGATATTGCCAGGGCTGGAAGACGGGCTGCTCTGGTTGCTTTTGTGGAACAAAGGAGTTGAAAGAAGAATTACTGGAAGAATTACTAAAATGATAAGCGGCCCTTGTACGATGAACAGAAATAAGCTATTTCCTTAGCAAAGGCCACAAATGAGAAAATTAGTGTTAGATGCGTGGAGATGAAGAAAGCAATGTTAAATCTGAAGTATTGTCAGGGTCTCGAAGTCACTACCTGGAAGGGAGGTAGATTCAAAGGTCTCACCTGGTTTAAACAATGCCTGAAGGAGAACTGGAAGAACCGTGACCAAGGATACAGACTGAGCTGAGAAATGGGAGTAATCTAACAAGCTCCATTTTGACTAGCAAGGAAACAGTAGGGATTGGCCATTCCCTCTTCCATATACTGTATTCCTCTGACTCTGCCTTGCACTGGTGGTCATCTCACCATGTAATGCTTAAAGTAAACCCAAAACAGCAACCCTGTGCTCTCTCTAATTAACCTGACCCAAATGCAGTGATTCAATAATATCTCTGGTTAACCAAAATCAGCACCATGATACATTGTGAACAATTATTACTTGTTTTTATAGCCAAGTATGCACCCCCTAAATGAGTCTCACTCTTGGTATTTGTGCACCAAATTACCATTTGAAGGCTCTGTTTACGAGCGATTTCTTTTTCCATCTGGAGGCAGATTTTTGGAAAAGAGCAGGAATGTTTCAGAAGAAGATGTAAATCTGAATGGTCTGACTGCACCTCCTGCTTCTGTTCATTAGGTGGGACCTATTCTTGAGAGTGCCTTCAGTGAAGTCAACTGGTGTTTATAAACTATTCAAAGAGATGTATGTATCTTTATTGTAGGAACACGGTCAAGATTGCTCATCTGGTCATTCCAGAGAAGGGTCAATGTGAGTTTGCAACATGACCAAGCTCAGAAACCTGTGAATAACATTCATACTTCATCTCTATGTTCCAGGTGAATCAGATTTGATCTACAATCTGATCTTGGATTCGGGAATCACTGCCAAGTTAGTGGAGAAGGTTTGGAAGAATCACGACTTGCACACGTAAGTTCCTGATGCTGCACAAATTATTGAAGCAGGTCAGGAGAAGTGAGCAGGTTCATTACCATATCAGATGGTGGTGGTGTAGGATAGGGAGGGGAGACTGCAAGGGAAATACTGCAATGAACTAAACATGCATTGTTCCAGCTCCCTGGGGATTTGGCAGCTCAGGAGGAATTTAAGCAAAAGTGGGCTCCTATCTTGGGTTGCCAACTGTCCAGTATTAGCCGGGACATCCCGTATATATAGCTAAATTGGTTTATCCCATACGGTACCGTCCTTTTCCCATATTTGACTGCTACTACTCGGGTCGAAGGGACTTTCGCCTCACCCATCCCGACGTAGTGCAGCCATGGAGTGCAGCAGCAGCCTCGCCCCTGGCCCCATCAGTCGGCAGCCCGGCCAGCTGTCTGACCTTCTGAACTTCGCTTACCGCCGACACCACCACCCCTCCTTCTCATGGCCGATCATCGGTTCATGAGTTGGATGGGGTGCTGGACTTTACGCGCGACATCGCACGCGGGCCAAAACTCCTCAGCTGGCCCGCCGGCTGGGCTTTGTGTGCAGTCCAGCACCCGGGCCAACTCATCATTCACCCAGCCACGGCCGAGCCGGGCAATGAATTGCCATCGGGAATTTGTCCCTTATTTTGACCTTTTGTCCCTTACTTGGGAGTGAGAGCCTGAAAACTGTAACGTCACGGTTCAGGAACAGCTTCTTCCCCACAGCCAACAGGCTATTAAACACGACAAATAAGCTCTGAGCTCTGAACTGCAAAAGACTATATTATTATTTGTTATTTGCATTATATTTGTTATTTATTGAACATTTTCTTTTTTTTCCCCCGTTATGTATAATATTTACATATTCTGTTGTGCTGCAGCAAGTAAGAATTTCATTGTCTCGTCTGGGGCATATGACAATAAAACACTCTTGACTCTTGAGAATGTTGGCAACCCTACTCCTATCACAATTCCTGATCGGAAGTGAATCGGAGGTTAAATTGTATACACACACCAGCAACAGTTTGCATTTATATACCACCTTGTGTATAAAATATTCTAAGGAGATTGTGTTCTCTGTGTGCAATTCCTGCACAATTAATGTCATTGCCTGTTATACTCAGACTGCCATGGAATGCATAGATTCTGCCTGTCATGCCCTGAGCAAGTACAGGTTGAACAGGTGAGGATCTGGCCCTTACCAATCTTACTGCATTTCTGAGAGTTAACTCTGCTAGCAGAATGAGATTTATGCAATTATGCAATAAATGCTGCCACATTACAATGCCAGGGACCAGGATTCAATGCTGACCTTGGGTATTCTCATAAATTTGCATAATCCGTTCATGCCACATCCCAAACACATGCCAGCAGTTAATTGGCTGCAGAAAATTGTCCCAAGTGTGAATGGGTGGCAGGAGAATCAAAGAGGAATTGTTAGGTAAGTGCGAGGGATCAAGTTGAAGTGAAAAGGGAGAGGGTGAAATGGGGTGGATGGAATTACTCTGCTGGGAGTTACATGGATCCAATGGACCAAGTACCTCCTCCTGTGTTTTAATAAGTGACCTGTAGGATACAAAGTGTTCACTTCGGCATTGACTCGGATTAACTTTCACACTGTGCTTGCTATGTTCACTATGTTTTGATTGCAACAAAGGGAAGTCTTTTGGAGCAAGAAATTTAAATGAACCATACAGGAAAATTCCACAGGAGCAGTCAAAGCCTATCAGAACTGAAAATCCATTAGTGGATGAAATTTTCTTGAACAATTAACTAATTTTGTCTCTTCCCTCCTCTCTGCTTGTTATATCCCACTTTCACCTTCTTTCTGGGTTTCTCTGTGTTTCTCTGTCTCTGCATTTCTCACTGTCTATATTATATCTCTCTCTATGGTTTATTTAAATAAATCATTCATCATTCTGGGTCTCTATGTTTGAACACTCCATCTGTTGCCATGTCCTTTTCCCTGACCTCGTCTATCTCAATCTATCTCACTGTCTCTGCGTCACTTCCAATCTCTGACTTTTATGCATCTGCACCATGACTACTCCACAAACCCGCAATTTCAGGCTGGGTCTGCTTGCAGTTTTCGTAGCTACAGATGGAGGAATCACCAGAGTATTTCCAGCCAAGTGAGTATTCTTTTTCTTTTAATTGATATGTATGTAAAATGATAGGCTTCTTCCATTCTACATACCACTTGATGGTTGAGTACATTGGTGAGTCAGGCGTTGGGCGCAGACCAGACTGAGTTTATAATGAAGCGGTTGTTTGCAGTGCTAAATTTTGTCTCCTAGCAGACACAGTGAGATTCATATTTCAGCCTCAATATTAATGTTCAGATTGCAAGATAGAAGCCAATTGCCAACAATTAAACAAATGTATACTGCCTTCTTCCTGATGGTATTAGTGAGATGAGGCTGTGGCCAGGATGATGTGGGTCTTTGATGGTATTACCTGCCCATTTGAGGAGGAGCCTCCTGGAGATCCCTTTGATAGTGGGGAGGTTGGTATCCATGATAGACCAGGCAATGTTGACCACCTTACTTTGTTTACAATGTTTACTTTGTTGCCGGATGTTCAAGTGACCTAACCAGGCTGTCATGCAGCCAGTCAGTGTGCACTCTACAGAACATCTGCTGAAGATGGATAAAGTATTCGACAATATATGGGATCTTCTCAATCTTATGAGGATTGCATCAGTGTGCTGGACCCAAGACAGATCTTTAGAGATATGCATGCCCAACAACCTGAGGCTGTTGACTCTCTCGGGACTGTTGACCGTCCTGTTCAGTCTTTCCCCTTCTGAAATTACCTATTGGTCTTGCTAATGTTGAGAACAAGACTATTGTCCTGGTACCATTCAATCAGATTATTAATCTCCCTTCTGTACACTGATTCATCATTGCCTGTTATTTGTCCAACAATGGAATCAGACCAGTGTCTGGCTACACAGTCATGGATATAGAGAGAGCAAAGTGGTGGACTGAGCACACAGCTCCTGTACTCATAATTATCGAGGGGATTGTTGTTGCCAATTCGTACTGATGTGGACTGCCGATGAAGAAGTTGAGGAACCAATTGCAAACCAGTTCTCTGATCTAGATGATTAGTGTAGAGGTGATGATGGTGTTGAACCCTGAGCTGTAGTCGATGAACAACAGTACGTGTTCTTTTTGTCCCAGTGGTCTGGTGCAGTGTGGTGATCAGGCGAGATGGCATCCTCTATTGATCTGATGTGGAGTTAGCAAATTGTAGTGGGTCCAGATCCTGCCAAAGGCAGCAGGTGATATGCATCACAACCAATCTCCCACCGATATCCTTGTACAGATGCTAGTTCCATCAGTCAGTAGATATTCAGAAATGTTACCCTGCTCTTCTTGGACACCAGTATTATGGATGAACTTTTACTGCACAGTGACCCACAAAGTAACTGCACAATGACCCACACTTATAGCACAGTAATCTTCAGTCACTATACACTGATCTTCAGAGTTCCAGCACACCAACCCTTAGTTTACAACACACCGATGCTCAGTTCCAGAACAATGATACCCAGTTCCAGCAATCACTCTCAGAATTGCAGCATGCAACCTACCCTCAATTACAGCACACTGACCCTCAGTTACACCACACAATGACACTCATCTACACTACTCTGGCCCTCACCTAGAGCTCACTGACCCTCACCATTACAGCACACTGACCCTCACCATTACAGCACACTGACCCCCAGTCACACCACACTGATCCTCACTTGCACCACACAGTCCATCAGCTAAAGCAAACTGACCCTCAATTCCAGCATGATGACCTTCAGAATTATAGCATACTCTCTATCCTCAATTATCCAACACAAATCCTCAGAGGTACGGCAGACTGGCACTCAGAATAACAGCACCATAATCCTTAATTCCAACATACTGTTCTACTGAATTGAAGCACTCTGACTCTCAGTTACAGCACACTGATCCACATAATTACATTACACTACTCCTGTTACAGCACACTGATCCACAGTTACAGCACATTAATCCTCAGTTAGGGCACACCGACCCTTAACATGGAGCACACTGACCCTCTGTTAAGGCACACTGACTCTTAGGATTGCAACACACTGACCCTTCATTTCAGCATGCTGACTGATCCTCAGAGTCACTGCACACTAACTCTCTGTGTTAAAGCACACTGGTTGAGGTTTAGATTTGTGGTTAGGATTATTATTACTATACCCAAGTACAATCACGCCAAACTCAAGCACAATAGGTAGAGCAAAGGGAAAGATACAGAGTGCAGAATATATATTGTAGTGCTCCTGTTCCATGGACAAAGTCCAATAGGGTCGAGGTGAATGGGACAGTGCACTTGCTTCTGGAAGGTCTATTCATAAGCCTGGTAGCAGAGGGGGAGAGTCTGGTGTGCACGCTTTCAAGCTTCTGTATCTTGTGCGTGACAGGAACAAAGAGAAGAAGGAATGACTGGGATGGGATGTCTTTGATTAGATGGCTGCTTTCTTTTGACAGCAGTTGTGGTTCAATGTGGTTTGTCCAGGACAGATTGTTGGTAATATTTATCAGATGAAGTCCAGAGGTCTGGTCTGTGTGATGGACTGGGCTACATCCACAACTCTCATCAATTTCTTGCGGTCTTGGGCAGAGTAGTTCCCAAACCAAGTTGTATTGCAACCCAACAGTATGCTTTTTATGGTACATATGTAGAAGTTTGTAAGAGTCATTGGAGTCATGCCAAATTTCCTCTATTTCCTGGGGGAGCTGTCGCTTCAGTGTGGTTGGTCCAGGACAGTTTGTGAGTAATATTTATTTCAAAGTACATGAAGCTCTCAACCAGTTCCACTTCAATAACATAAAAGCTGATTGGGGCATGTACTTCACCACACTTCCTGAAGTCAATAACTAGCTCCTTCACCTTGATGACTTTGAGGGAGAGATTGTTGCCCTGACACCTTCTCTACCTCCTTCCTGTACTCCGTCTCGTCATTGTTCGTGATCTGGCCCACCACGGTGGTGTCATCTGCAAACTTGTAAATGGAGTTGCATCTTCACTAACACACACTGACCCTCATTTACAGCACACTGACCTTCACATTTCCCTCACTGGGATCAGGACTTAAAATGGTTCGCAACTGGGAGATCTAGAAGGCCTTGGCGGACCAAGCTCTGTGGACAAATGAACAATAAACGGCAGTGAAGAAACAAACGGCAGTACATTTACTACAACTGTGGCCCAACATGCCCCCTCCAACCAACATATCCAATCTGCACTAGTCCTACGCACGTGTGTTTAGCCCTTATCTCTCTAAACCTGTTCTATCCATACACCTGTCTAATTGCTTTTTAAAAGTTGTGGTAGTCCCTGCCTCAATTACACACACCATCCTGTGTGTGAAAAGGTTACCCCTCAGATTCCTATTAAATATTTCCTAATAAATATTTCCCCCTTCACCTTAATCCTATGCCCTCTGGTACTCGATTCCCCTACTCTGGCAAGAGACTCTGTGCCTCTACCCGATCTATTCCTTTCATGATTTTATATGCCTCTATAAGTAGGAATGTTTCAAAATTTTGAGATTTTTAAAATCAAGGCTGTAATTTATCCCATCAGAAAACATAAAAATAACTTTAATTTGATACCTAATTCACTTTCATACCTTCAGTATTAAAAAAGTTATGATCATTTTCATACTCGGAAATTAGCATCTTGTTCCCTATTGCTTTTCCATTAACTTAACACAAAAGCTGTGATCGAGGACAGTCATAAGCCCATGACTTTATTAAAAATTAAGAGAACTGAATGAAATTTTCAGCTATTATAGATTGAAGCATTCTGAAACAAATATGAAACATTTTACTTGGATAACCTGAAATTAAAGCATATAATTAGTTAGTTACCTAATTGTAGCTAATTACAAAATTAGCCATTGTGACGGAAATAGTAATAAACACGAGACCGCCTTGAAAATTCAAAAATGTGATATTCTCAAGATCAGAACTTTAATATTATTGTATTATATGCTGTAAGTACGTAACAGAATTAAAGAAATTACTATTTCTAGCAAAAGACCAAGTCTTTATAGAGAAGATCAGTTGCTAGCTGGTACATTGGCATATCACAATCAGTAGCATCATTATACTCCTCAGATTGTAACCAGTAAGCAACTCTGTACACCTTGTTTTACCTCAACATTTCAATTTTGGCATTGTAAACTACAAGTTTTTGCTCTTCAAACCACGCATGACATGCCTTTCTGCCCACTACTTTCCCGTTAAAAATGTCCTGTAGATCATCACATTTGGAGTAGTCCAGATTCGGATAATCTCTGCGAATGCTGTCTAAACAGTCTCTTTTGCTGGGCATTTGAATTGACAATTTTGCATTTCATCTTTGGAGACATCTGTTTAAAATGTAAAGAAAAAAAAACACTGAACGGCATTAACAGAAACAAGTTATTATTTGCAGTTTTAGAAAAAAAAAGTAGAAATAATAGTTAAACGCTAAAACAAAGAGTAAATACCCAACAAAAAAATCATATTCATCAGTTTCATCAAATCAATTAAATTCATCTAATCAATCTAATTCATCTAAATTCAATTACTAGATCTAAACATCTATCCATTTCTTAAGAAAAGGCTAACATTTTTAAATAGCATACGTATACAAATAACAAATAACAAACTGATCCCATTCACACAAGAATTCACAATATAACATGATTTTTAAATCTCACTTTGACTTGCTTATATGCCAAATGGAAGGAATTTGATGTTTAATTCCCATAAATTAATCCAGAAACATCCACTCTCAAGATAATCAAAATCATTATTTTTTGCACAATACATCTGACTAAAACTGTACTGTGGATATTTAGTATGAAAATATTGATCATGGATAGACAAGACAATAACACAAAATATAGATGATTTAGATTTTCTTATGACATGATTGTGCAAAAAAATAATGAATTTGATTATCTTGAGAGTGGATGTTTCTGGAATGTGATCGATTGGGATGTTGTCGTTGCCATAAATATTAAGCCCATATTGGCAGGCAAGACATGGCCGATTCGTATGGGGTCTAAATAAATGTTTTCGCATTATAAGATTAAAATGAAGCCATACCAAAAAGCAAGATAATATGGTAAATAAACAACATACCTTTTGTTTTGTCCTGATATTGCGATCCGTGATCTTGAAGGCATTAAAAGTCGCATTTAACTTCAATGCAGTGATTAAATCGTACAGCAAATTAAAAAAAAAAAAACCGGGAACAGAAGCCCGAACGATTTTCTTCATCAGCTAGCAGCCCGAGGAAATCCCTCTCTGACAACCGATACAAACCTGCATTTTAGTCCCGCTCCCCCACCAAAGCGTCCTGAATCGCACGCACAGGCAGTGGCAGATCTGTAGTGCCGTTGATGGTAACAATTTGTAACAACGCTACTATAAGATCACTTCTCATCTTCCTGCACTCCAGGGAATATAATCTGAGCCTGCTCAACCTGTCCCAGCCTGCTCAACCTAAATATTGACATTAAATTCTATCTGCCATTGTTCCACTCAGTTTAGCAACTGATTAGAATCAACCTGTTGGGTTCTGTCTCAAGGCAGTTCCCCTCAAATTGCACGCTCCTCAGAGTGAAGATGTTCCTGGCTTTGCATTGCCCTGGGAATTAAACTGCCTGTAGGAGGCCCACTCTCCCTGGAATCTCTCATCCATCTTGGAATTACAATCCCCCATGGATTTATAATAACCCGTGAGTTTACACTGTCTCTTGGAATTACACTGCCCTCTTAATTTCTGCTGGTTAATGCCCCCCCCCCCCCCCCCCCCCCCCAAGTTGTGTTGCAATCCCCCTCCCCCCTCTCTTTGTAGTTACAATTATAACTCTTAAATAAAGAACTGAGGAAACAGAAGGTTAATTTCTGTGCAGAGTCAATGGTTGGATCACCATGTTTTATCCAGTCGATTGATTTAATGTGTTGAATCAATCTTGAACTGTGTTATGTGCTGCGATGTGTTTCAGAACGCTTCAATAACATCCAGCACAGAGAGAGATTTGGTCTCAAATAAGCTTTGACCACTTGTTCCCTCACTGAAAGGGTCTGGGTCATGTCAATATGATAAAATGTCACTCATTTTCTGAAACTTTTCTCACTTGTTGAATTAACTTTCCAAATTTGCTCCTTAGTGCTGAATTTCTGCAGCGTATGTGCTTTCTGTGATTGTGTGGTCAGGACTATGATGAACGGGGGATTCAAGGTGTTCCAGGGCATATTGTGAACTGCACGGGCACTTTGAACAAAACGCTTCATTCCCATTATAAATGTTCTTGAGTAGAAATATCTTGAACGGTAGATATATCTTGTTTGGCACTGAGCTATGTGTGTTTACAGGGCTGCTGAAGACTGGATTGAAGACCCAGAGCCCTTCAGTTCAAGCTACTACAAGAGAAGTTTAGACAACACTGGCCTTATCTTCAGTACACCGTACAGGGAACGTACGTGTCCTACGTAGATACCAGGCTCGTGTTTGCATTTTATTTTTAATGAGGAGTTTTTGAATAATTTGTATTAATTCAAAAACAATGTTATCGGCATCCCCGAAGCTCCTCAAAGGCCAAGGCCCACTCACTTGTATTTCACTCACTTGTATTTCACCCACTTGTATTTCACTCACTTGTATTTCACACATTGACATAGTATTCTTTCAAATTCATTTCAGTCAGTTTGAGTATTTTACATTAATGCAAGGTTCAACAGTGATGGTGGGAAATATTCACAAATGATTTGAATGGGCCTTAATGAGGTGATCCAATGTGGTCTCTGTGTGAGATTAAGTGGGTCCCACAGACTCACAATCTGAGTGTAATAGAGATCTGTTGGGAGGAGTCTTGGGTAGGATTAATAGAGGTTTCCATGGCACCTTGTGGTGAGATTAACAGAGGGTCAAACAGAGATTCAAACTGAAAGCAACTGTGGATCTCACATTGTCATGGTCTGAATTGAATAGACAGACTCACAGAATTGTGATCTGAGATGAAATGAGCATCCCGCATGGAGTTTAATGGGGATTATTTGAGGGATCTGCAGAGGAATAATTGGGATTATTAAAGGGTTTCCACGGAGTTTCTGGAGGGCATTAATACAGTTTCTCACCAAGAATTAATTGGAATCATTATTTTAAGTGGTCCCACGGGGTCTTGTTATGAGATAAAGCCGGGCCCTAAATGTCTCAGTGTAGGAGTATAACGGGTCCTACCGGGTGTCAATGTACACTTCATAGAGGGTCCAACGGTCTTGATGTAATAATGGTCCCACAAAGACTCAAGTAGGGTGTTTAAAGAAGAATCCCACAATATTTAACATGAGATGAATCAGAGGAACCCACTGGGATTCATCGAGAATCCAGAAATTGCGGCTGAGACTAACGAAGGGTCCCGAGAGATGGAGATTTATAATGGGTCCCACAGATACCAGTCTCATGTTTGTATTGGATTTTTAATGAGGAGTTTGTGAATCATTCACTTTTAACCTACAAACAATGTTATCTGTCAAAACTCCTCCAAGGCTAACCCACAGATCTTACTTTAACAAATGTCATTAATACAGCATTATTCCAATTATATATGTTAGTTTAAGTATTCATAAATAAAAGGTCCAGCAGCAAATTGGTGATAAATATTCACATGAATTAAGAATGTGAATGCACTAGAGAGGGAGCAGAAAGATTCACCAGGCTATTGCCTAGGATGTGGTATTTATGAGGAGAGATTGAGCATGAGGAGAGAGGACTGGTTTGTTTTATGATGTTGTGGCCATTACAGAGACTTGGTTGTGAGCAGGTCAAAACTGGCAGCTCCAGGGTTTTAATGTTTCAGACGTGATAGAGAGGAAGGTAAAAGAGGTAGAGGAGTTGCTTTACTAATCAGGGAGAATGTCATAGTGGCACAGAAAGGACATACTGGAGGGTTTGGCCACCGAGGATCCATGGGTAGAGCTCAAAAATAAGAAAGCTTCAATCACTCTGCTATATTATTCTATACAGCTCCCAGCGGAAGATGGAGGAACAGCTATGTAGACAGATTACAGAAAGATGCAAAAGCAACAGGATTATCAGTGACATTTCCCCCAATATTGTAATTGTAATTGATTTTTTTTATTAGCCAAGTATGAAAACAAAACAAGTATGTAAACCATACAAGGAATTTGATTTGCCATACAGTCATACCAGAAAAGCAACAAAGCATGCAACCACATAAAAATTTAACATAAACATCCATCACAGTGGCTCCTCTACATTCGTCACTGTGATGGAAGGCAATAGAGTTATCTTCTTTCCTCCTTATTCTCCCGCAGTCAGGGGAGTCGAACCATCCGCAGTCAGAGCAATTGAAACTCCCGCAGCCGGTGATCGAAGCTCCCGTGATCAGGGTGGTCGAAGCTCCTGCGGGCTTGGAGCTCCCGAAGCCGGTCTCTAACCAGGGACGAGAGCTCCACGATGTTAAGTCCGCAGGCTCCCGCAGTTGGAGCATCCAAGGTCGATCACTGGCAAAGGGACCGCCAGCTCCGAGATGTTGAATCCACAGGCTCCCGTGGTTGGATTTCCTGGAGTCGATCCCCAGCAAGATGCCTCCAGCTCCACGATGTTAGGCCGCAGTGTGGACGGAGATATGATAAGGAAAAAGTTGAATCTCCGTCGAGGAAAGAGATTTTAAAAGTTTTCCCACCCCCCCACATAATACAAAGTTAAAGATATACTAAAACATACATTTAACAACTGACCAAAAACAATAAAGAAGGAAAAAGACGAGACAGACTGTTGGCGAGGCAGCCATCGTTCGGCGCCACCTGGTCCCTGAATGGGACTTAATCTGTGCAAAAAAGCTTAGATGAGGCATCATTTGTTAGGTGTATTTAAAAGAGTTTACTGAAACAGTATGTGGATAGTCTAGATTGAGGAGGGACCATACTGGACTGTGTATTGGGGATCAGGTCTTGCCAAGTCACTGCGGTTTAGTGGAAGAGAATTTTTGGAACAGTGATCACATCTCTAAGTTTTAAGCTAAACACAAAATGCTGGAGGAACTCTGTAGGTTGGGGAGGGAATGGATAGGCAACGTTTCAGGGATGAGATGCCGTCAGACTGATTGGAGTAGGGTGGAGAAAGGTGGAAAAGAAAGGAAGGGGTGGGTCAAAGTTTGGCAAAAGATAGGTGGGTGCAGGTGAGGGGGGTTTGATTGGCAGATATGTGGAGTAAGTGACAACGGCTAGAGGTGAAAAGGGGGCGAAAGGATGTCAGACAAGGAAAGTTGAAGAGGAGTGAAAATTAAAGCTGGAGGAGGAATGTGGATAGACGACAGCAGGGAGGAGTAAGCGGGTGTATAAAAGGGAAATGGGAGATTCTGGATAGAGGCATGAATGGACGAAGTAACGGAAAAGAACAGGCTGACTGGGGGAGGGGGAGATGTTGAAAAATGGAGGGAGAAATGGGTGCAGGTCACCTGGCTCCTTTCCCCTCCTTCGTACACTCATCTCCCAATCTAAAGAAGGGATCCAACCCAAAATGATGTCTGTCCATTTCCTACCCTGATGCTGCCTGATCTGCTGAGTCCCTCCAGCACTTTGTGTTTTTGAAATTTCAACCATTTTCCCATATATTTGTTTTTATACCTACTTTGCTTCCATTTCACCTGCTGTTCCACTGACTTAAATCCTAATGTGAACAAATTGTAACTTTGTCTTCCAATTGCTCCTCAGCAAACAGCGTGTTGGGGATGGACCTGCTGAACAGTAGCATTGGGATTCTCGTGAGTGCTGCTGTAGACCTTCGCATCTACGGGAAATCCCTGAAACCTGCAGGTACGTCAAATCAGCTCATTCATCAACTCGTCACCGAAAACCTTTCCACAGATAAAACATCCCCAGATATTTCAGAGGCCTATTATTCTGAATTTAACATCATATGAGGAGGAATTAAGGTAAGTAACCTCAAAAGGGGAAAGGAATTGAGAACATAGGACCTAGGATGGTGAAGTCAGCAATAGAGGAACCAGTTATATCCAAGGTACACAAAAATGCTGGAGAAACTCAGCGGGTGCAGCAGCATCTATGGAGCAAAGAAAATAGGCAACGTTTCGGCCCGAAACGTTGCCTATTTCCTTCGCTCCATAGATGCTGCTGCACCCGCTGAGTTTCTCCAGCATTTTTGTGTACCTTCGATTTTCCAGCATCTGCAGTTCATTCTTAAACAGTTATATCCAAGGTTTGGCAGAGTCTGTAGTTACAGGGAAAACAGGACTATGTCAGGATTTTAAAACAAGGATTGTGATTTCCATCCGAAGGTTTTCCCAGACAAGACACCACTGTAGGTCAGTGAACATATCAGAGATGACTGGGTGGTTCCTACAAGCCATACAGTAATTTAGCATAGTAACAGGTCTCCAGTACACCATGTCAATCATCATCGCTGCCAATACTAATCCCAATTCCATATCCGCACTCTCCCTTTCCAGTTGCTCGTTCCAGATGCAAACCAATCTGTTTGCTTTAAAAAAAAAAAAATTATAGCTCAGATTTCCTTTAAACCAGTCTCATCCAGTTTTAGACCTCCTACCTTGCGAAAAGGATACTGGCTATCTTTATAATTTTTGTGAGAGCAAGCTCTATCTCTTGGCACCACTCTATAATTTCTTGGCACCTCTCAGCCTCCTTCACTCCAGGGAAAACAGACCCAGCCTATCCAATCATTCCTCATAATTCAAGCCCTCTGATCCAGGTGACATCCTTGTGGATCTTTACTGCACCCGCACTAGCTTAATCACATCCTTCCTATGGTATGGCGATCAAATGTTATTTCTCATGCACAAAGCCATGCTGACCATCCACAATTAGAGTTTACCTTTTCAAATGCAAATAAATCCTGATTTTCATAATCCCTTCCAATAATTTTCCTACCACTGATGTAAGGCTCACTAGTCTGCAATTCCCTGGCTTATCCCTGCTGTCCATCAAAGGTAAAGGCACAACATTAACAACAGTCTTTCAGTATCTCTTTCACTATCCTCCAGATAGTGAAGATGGTTGTGAACGATTGCAGTAGGATCTGGATCGATTGGCCAGGTAGGCGGAGGATTTGTTGATGGAATTTAATGCAGAGAAATGTGAGGTGTTGCATTTTGGGACGTCGAACAAGGGCAGTACATACACAGTAAATGGTAGGACTCTGGGTAGTGCTGTAGAGCAGAGGGATCTAGGAATACAAGTGCATGGTTCCTTGAAGGTCAAGTCGCAGGTAGACAAGGTGGTCAAAAAGACTTTTGGCACTTTGGCCTTCATCAGTCAGAATATTGAGTATAGAATTTGGGAAGTCATGTTGCAGTTGTATAAGACGTTAGTGAGACAGCATTTAGAATATTGTGTTCAGTTCTGGGCAACATGTTAAAGGACAGATATTGTCAAGCTTGAAAGAAAAGATTTACGAGGATGGTGCCAGGACTAGAGGGTGTGAGCTATAGAGAGAGGTTGAGTAGGCTGGGTCTCTATTCCATGGAGCGTAGGGGGATGAGGGGAGATCTTATAGAGGTTATCAAAATCATGAGAGGAATAGATTGGGTAGATGCACAGAGTCTTTTACCCAGATTAAGGGAATCGAGGCCCACAGGACATAGGTTCAAGGTGACGGGGAAAAGATTTAATAGGAATCCAAGGGGTAACTTTGTCACACAAAGGGTATGGAACAAGCTGCCACACGAGTAGTTGAGGCTGGGAATATCCCATCGTTTAAGAAACAGTTGGACAGTTACATGGATAGGACAGGTTTGGAGGGTTATGGACCAAGCGCAGTCAAGTGGGACTATGGTAGCTGGGGTATTGTTGGCCGGTGTGGGCGAGTTGGGCCGAAGGGCCTGTTTCCACACTGTATCACTCTATGACTCTATCTCATCTGTGTCTAACAGAGTTACAAAGATCTCACCCAGTGCCATAGCAATCTCCTAATTCACCTAATTTGAGGAAGGACATTCTTGCTATTGAGGGAGTGCAGCGTAGGCTTACAAGGTTAATTCCCAGGATGGCGGGACTGTCATATGCTGAGAGAATGGAGCAGCTGGGCTTGTACACTCTAGAGTTTAGAAGGATGAGAGGGGATCTCATTGAAACATATAAGATTGTTAAGGGCTTGGACACGCTAGAGGCAGGAAACATGTTCCCGATGTTGGGGGAGTCCAGAACCAGGGGCCACAGTTTAAGAATAAGGAGTAAGCCATTTAGAACGGAGATGAGGAAACACTTTTTCTCACAGAGAGTTGTGAGTCTGTGAAATTCTCTGCCTCAGAGGGCGGTGGAGGCAGGTTCTCTGGATGCTTTCAAGTGAGAGCTAGATAGGGCTCTTAAAAATAGCGGAGTCGGGGGATATGGGCAGAAGGCAGGAACGGGGTACTGATTGGGGATGATCAGCCATGATCACATTGAATGGCGGTGCTGGCTCGAAGGGCCGAATGGCCTACTCCTGCACCTATTATCTATTGTCCTCCATTTGCTTCCCATAACATACTGGGATACACCTGGCCAGGATCTAGGGATTTATCCACCCTTGTGTATTTCAGGACCTCCAACACCTCCTCCTCCATACTGTTGAAATGCTGCAGATAATCCTTTAGGAAGGCATTAGCTTCAATATCCTCTTCTGAATTAGAACGCCGCAGAAGGGGCGATGATCTCACCAAGATCAGGCCAGGAGTGTGTGAAAAATAATCCCGTCCATAGGGACAGATGAAAATTATGTGAAACTCTCACAGTCAAACGATGTTACAGAGCTGGAAGTAAGATCTTTGTACTGGTACAAATATACCCATCTACTTACTTACTCCAGATTTTCTAATTTTGCAAAATCACATCCTTAACTCAATATTATCCTTCTCATTCTGGATTTTCTTTTCCAGTGGTTGGAGTGAAGCTGGACTATGAAGCATGGGTGTCAAAATTTAAAATTCTAGCCAGTAACCAGACTAACCGAGACCAGGTGGAGCCACGGAAGGTAAAGCATGCATCCCCGTGTATGGTGGCCATTAGTGCCAGTTACACCTCACCTATTTTTCACCTGGAGACATTGCAGTCCCTGTAATAG
This sequence comes from Amblyraja radiata, assembly GCF_010909765.2. NCBI lineage: Eukaryota > Metazoa > Chordata > Chondrichthyes > Rajiformes > Rajidae > Amblyraja > Amblyraja radiata. Next base: position 24,762,119 of record NC_045973.1, read on the forward strand.
AACAGCATGATCATCAGTGAATATTCTTTTATCAACACCCCCCTCTGTCATTGAATAATATATTTGCATGCATTTTTGTGTGGGGGGAATATGAGTGTGCATGTAATGTGCTAATATTTATGCTGACCAACACCCATGCAATTTGATAATGTACATGGATCAATAACAGCCCTCATAACTCTGTCATGATATTGGTAAGTATGTGCAAGTGATGGTCATAGCCTTGACTATCCTTAAGTTGACTCTCATCCCTGTCATTTCAGCCTGCATGACCTGTTAATTTCCATCTGCCCACTGTTACATTTTGTTGATGTTTCACTTTTCACTGGATTTGTTACAGGGCCTGAATTATAACACTCTAATTCAAATTTGATGGGATTTGTTGTTCTGAAGTGGTGAATCTGGTGGTTTTTAATCAGCACTGTGATGCAATGACAGCAGATTTAATTGTAAGCAGCACCAGAACCACACACTGACTTCCTCTTCTCTTTACTTTGCGCAGTGCATGCCATCTTCTGACTGTGAGATGGACTGTGACATAAACAGTGAGGTGCGTATAAGGGAGGTTCTGTTTCTCGATCAAATGTAATCTGACTAATGTGAAGTAGAATGCAGGCGGCAGAGTTTGGTCTGAGTTTAGGTGGCATCTAAGGTTGACTTGCTGCCAGGATGCAGAGTCTAAGCAGGGTATGCAGACTCTGGCAGAGTGGGTCAGGAGGTGAACGGTTTGGGAGGTTGGTGGGTAATATGGTGCGGTCATAATGCATGAAGGTGAACAGATCGGGTATAATCCCCCCCCACCTGCACTCTCATCTTTGGATTTGTCATCCTTGGTGAGATCTTGTGGAAACACAATATCAAATTGCACCTAGAGTTGGCAAAACCCATCTCTACCATGTCGCCTTGTGATCCTCCACCATCTGATATGTCACGTAGCTTGTCTAACCCATCTCTACCATGTCGCCTTGTGATCCTCCACCATCTGATATGTCACGTAGCTTGTCTAACATCTGATACTTGGTAAGCAGAAATATCCTCCAGTTAACATAACAGGAAACCCAGATATTCCAATTCCTACATTCCCTTAGTGGCAAGGGACTCCGGCTAATTTTATAACAATTGTCTGAGAATAACATTTATCGCAGAGATGAGTTTTGGACCACCCGGCCCCCATCATCACCAAGTTCACCTGAAGAAACTGCTTTCACATTGCACCATTGGCAAACCACTGAATCACATTAGAAATGTAGCCATTGGTGGATTGTGGGAGTTGAGGCAGTGACACAGACTGCCATGAACATCAACATTATCCACACCAGAAGCCCTATTATTTACCAATGTTGATTGAGGAATTATTGTTGCCCTGAATTAATATTGAGAAACTGATGTGATGTCTTTTCACTTCTGCCTTATAAAACAGTTGACATCTCATCTGAAAGCTGAAGCCAGCAATATTGCAACCTCAATATTACACCACAGTGCAGCTTACATCTGTGCACCTTTCTAATGTGGGAACCCATAACCTTGTGACTCTTGGGCAAGAATGCTTCAGCTGAATCATGATGGACCTTGCCACAACCCATCTTTTTTTATGCATGTCTTTGTTACCTCTGGTCTTGATTCCCTTCTAGTTTTAGGAGACCCTCCTATTTTGCTCTGTAATGCATCATTGAAGATGGGTCTCGACCCGAAACGTCACCCATCCTTTCTCTACAGAGATGCTGCCTGTCCCGCTGGGATACTTCAGCTTTTTGTGTCTATCTTGATTTTCAATTGATGTGCAATTCACATATCTAGAGGTCGATATCTTGAATTCCTCTCCAATAGGTTCCTTAAAATCTACCTCTTGTGCATTATCTCCTAATTTGATTCAATCAAATTTAATTTGATAATATATCACAGCTTGGTTTGGAAATAGCTCCGCCCAAGACGCGATAAACTGCAGAAAGTTGTGGATGTAGCCCAGTCTATCACACAGACCAGATTCTCCACCATTGACTCAAACTACTCCTCACACTACCTCGATAAAGAAGCCAAGATAATCAAAGGCATCCCACCTTGGTCATTCCTTCCTCTCCCTGCTCCCGTCAGCCTGAAGATACAAAATCTGGAAAGCACACACCACCAGATTCAGGAACAACTTCTTCCCCTCATTGTCAGGCTTCTAAATGGTTCCTCTATAAACTAGGGTACTGGCCAATTAACCTCTACTTCACTGCGGACATTGGACTTTGTCTATGGAACTAGTGTGCTACAATGCTGAGAACTATATTCCGCACCCTGTATCTTCCCCTTTGCTCTACATAATGTACTTGAGTTTAGCTTGATTGTATGTATTGTATCATCTGATTTGATTGAACACGCAAAACAAAATGTTGGTGTACGTGACAATAATAAACACCTAATCATGGAGTCATGCAGCACAGGAGCGCAAAGGACTGCACAGTCCAGCACGGGTTCTGACATCCTCACCTTCAAAGGGATTTACAGGAGTCGCTGCCTCAAAACGGCAGCCAGCATTATCAGAGACCAACACCACCCAGGCCACACATTCATTTCACTCCCGCTATTGGGAAGAAGATATAGGAGCCTGAAAACTGTAACGTCCAGGTTCAGGAACAGCTCCTTCCCTACAGCCATCAGGCTATTAAACAGTACAACCTCCAAATAAGCTCTAAACTACATAGACTTGGGGGAATTGGTTTTGTCTTTTTGCACAATTATTGATTGTGTGTGTGTGTGTGTGTGTGTGTGTGTGTGTGTGTGTGTGTGTGTGCAGACACACACACTGAACTTTTTTTTCTCATTTATTATATTGTTTACAGAATACTATGTTTACATATTCTGCTGCAAGTAAAGATTTCATTGTTCTGTCTGGGACATATGACAATAAAACACGCTTGACTCTGGACTCTTGACTATGCCAACCATCAACTATCCATCCTTATTCATCTAATTTACCAGCACCTTTCTGAACCTACTTGGTGATTCATGTGCTCATCCAGATGTTTTTTAAATGTTATGCGATACCTGATTCAGCAGCATCTCCTGAAAAGTGCCAAATATATAACTGTACATCGAGACATATTGTGTTGGAAGAAGCAGGTCTGAAGAAGGGTCTCGACCCGAAACGTCACCCAGAGATGCTGCCTGTCCAGCTGAGTTACTCCAGCATTTTGTATCTTGACCTATTGTTAGCCAAATAGCTAACTGGCTGACAATTTATTTCACCACCTTCCATTATTGATTTTCAGGATCTGTTGTGTGTACTGATTGATGATGGAGGTTTCCTGATCATGTCCAACCAGCCGGACCACTGGAGCCAGGTAATAACCCACTGCAGTTAACATTACACCTTAATCAGCACTGAATATTAGTGTCCGTTGTTAAAATGCAGCCTTGAATGCTACTGGAGTATACTGGTCACATACATTGCAAGTACAGTCAACAATGACATGATGCAGGTACAACCTGAAATATATCCATGTGTTGCCTATATGTAAGGTTAAAGCCCACACTGCTTGACTGACATTATTTTTTCCTCTGAACATCACAGATTGAGTACTGTCACATTGACATGGATGCAGGAAATATCTATAACCTGACATATAACCTAATATTCAACAAAAAAAAAAAGGAAAACCGACACTGGAATCAGAAGCATAAAATCATTCATCTATGGCACCATCCAATGTTTATTTCTTAGTAATAGATTCCTAATTCTTAAAGGGATACACTTGGCCTTCATAACCAGTTAATCCACTATGGTCCACATGCTACAACAAATCAGGTTCACCAGTTTCTAAATGTAGCCAGCATGTGGTGTGGTTTAGAACATGTAATATGGGATATGTGCTTGTATACAAATTTCCGCTCCAAAATGTTACTGAGTCCCTGAAATAATCCAACATGAACTGTTTCATGGTGTTATCTTACTAGAATTTATTCCCCAGTTTCACTGCAGTTAAAAACATTCCAGATGAGTGTGTGAAGAATATGGAAGAGAAACAGGTTTAAGACTCTTCTGGGAATTCTGCTCAGACCTGGATAGGACAGTCATACATGAATAGGACAGGTTTGGAGGGATATGGGCCAAACACTGGCAGGGGGGACTAGTGCAGCTGAGACATGTTGGCCGGTGTGGGCAAGTTGGGCTGAACGACCAGTTTCCACGCTCTATGACTCTATGACCTTTGGTCATGTTACAGCATGCAAAATGAAGAAATCTATCAAGTACACGTTAAATGGAGAGTTCTTCAATGAAGGATAGATTGATATAAATTCATGCCAGAAAAGTAGTCATTTAAAAATGAGTTGAAATGAAATGAGTTTAGTTAATTGTCCTGTGTACTGAGGTACAGTGAAAAGCTTTTGTTATGCGCTAACTAGTCAGCGGAAAGACAATGCATGATTACAATGGAGCTATCCACATTGTACAGATACATGATAAAGGAAATAAAGTGAATAAGGTTTAGTGCAAGATAAAGTCCAGTAAAGTCCAATCAAAGATAGTCTGAGGGTCTCCAATGAGGTAGATAATAGCTCAACACTGCTCTCTAGTTGTTGGTAGGATGGTTCAGTTGCCTGATAACAGCTGGGAAGAAACTGTCCCTGAATTCTGGAGGTATCACACTTCTCTACCTTTTGCCCAATTGGAGAGGGGGGGAAGAGGGAGTGGCCGGGGTGTGGCTCGTCCTTGATTATGCCGGTGGCTATGCCAAGGTAGCGTGAAGTGTAAATGGAGTCAATAGGAGGTTGGTCTGTGTGACGGTCTGGGCTATGTCCACAATTCCTTGCAATTTCTCGCGGATTTGGATGGAGCTGCTCCCGATTAAATGCTTTCCATGGTGTATCTAGCATTATGTTCAAACATAATCACATATTTAAGTCATAGATGTCATAACATTTATGACTGATGCTTATAAAGGGAATAACATGAGTAATATTCAGTGCAAGATAAAGCCTTTTAAAGTCCGATCAAAGATAGTCCGAGGGTCGCCAATGAGGTAGATATGCCAGATGCTCTCTATGTACAGCACACTTGTACACAGATGTCTGACATGAACAATAATGTTAAACAATGACCGAGACATTGTGTGCATGGATGACGCACAAATGGAACCAGTCATCCACACAGGAATAAGAGACTGGGACCTCCACAGCCCTAACAAAGGGTCTCTGCCTGACCAACTCGATGGCCATGATGGAAGGTATCCTTCATGTACCCACGGCACATGGATCTTCCTTCAGTCAGTCCCATTGAAGATTTTTCTCTCCATTTTCAAAATAAAGCAACAAGACGCACAACGACATAAAAGTTAACATTAACATCCACCACAGCAGATTCCCCACATTCCTCACTGTGATGGAAGGCAATAAAGTCAAAGCTTCTTCCCTCATTTTACTCCCGCGGTCGGGGCAGTCGAACCATCTGTCGGGGCAATCGAAGCTCCCGCGCCGGGGCGGTCGAAGCTCCTACGGCTTAGAGCTCCCGAAGTCAGTCTCTGACCAGAGACCGTAGCTCCACGTTGTTAAACTCCAGAGGCTCCTGCGGTTGGAGCACCGAGGTCGATGTTTCCCCCAACCCCCCACACATAAATCCAGCTAAAATACACTAAAACATACATTTAACACATACTATAAAACATCAGAGAAGGATGGGACAGACAGTCTGTTGGCACTACCCGGTCAAGCAGCATATCAGAAGAACATGGATAGATGACGTTTCAGATCGGACCCTTCCTAAAACTGATTGCAGTGGGGGAGAAAAATCTGTAAAAGAGTTGGGAGTGGGACAAGGTCTGGCAAGTGATAGGTGGATACAGGTGAGGGGAGGTTTTGGTTAGCAGGTCGTTAGCAGATCGTTGAGTATAGAAGTTGGGATGTAATGTTAAAATTGTACAAGGCATTGGTGAGGCCAATTCTGGAGTATGGTGTACAATTTTGGTCGCCTAATTATAGGAAGGATGGGTTTCAGCAACTAAGTTACAGAGAAAGGTTGAACAAGTTAGGGCTTTATTCTTTGGAGCGCAGAAGGTTAAGGGGGGACTTGATAGAGGTCTTTAAAATGATGAGAGGGATAGACAGAGTTGACGTGGATAAGCTTTTCCCACTGAGAGTAGGGAAGATTCAAACAAGGGGACATGACTTGAGAATTAAGGGACAGAAGTTTATGGGTAACATGAGGGGGAACTTCTTTACTCAGAGAGTGGTGGCTGTATGGAATGAGCTTCCAGTGAAGGTGGTGGAGGCAGGTTCGTTTTTATAATTTAAAAATAAATTGGATAGTTATATGGACGGGAAAGGAATGGAGGGTTATGGTCTGAGCACAGGTATATGGGACTAGGGGAGAATACGTGTTCGGCACGGACTAGAAGGGTCGAGATGGCCTGTTTCCGTGCTGTAATTGTTATATGGTTATATGGTTAGACAAAGGCCAGAGATGAAAAGACTAAGGACAATAGTGCAAAAGGTGGAGCCAGAGGAAAGAATATAGGTGGAAGCAGATGGGGGGGGGAGTGGGATTGGGGAAAGGGAGAAAATAGGTGCACATCCAGGTGGGGAACAGGGAAGAGAGGGGAAGGGGGAATTTTGTAGGTTAGTTTCCTAAAATTGGAGAATTCAACTCCTTACATAAAGGTGGATAAATCCATGGTACCTGACTAGGTTTATCTTCAGATATTGTGGGAAGCCAGGGAAGAAATGGCTGGAGCAGAGATTTTGTGTCTTTATAATCCATGGTTAAGGTAATGGAAGGGTAGAGGATAGCTAATGAGGTGCCTTCATCAAAGAAGGGCTGACTGACAAGCGGTTGGCGGCGCGACCGACGTTGCAGCGGCTCCTGCAGCTTGTCTGTCTTTTTTTATTTTTTGTCCAGTTAAATGTAGTTGTTGTGTTCTTTTGTACTGTTTTAGGCTGTGTATATGTGGGGGGCAGGGGGGGACTTTTAAAATCACTTCCGTGCACGGGAGACCCGACCTATCGGTTCTCCATTGTCGTTGGGGCCCAATACCGTGGAGCCGCCTTTAACCAGTACGACCTGGGGGCTCCAGTCGCAGAGCCTGCGGACTACTCACCATCTGTCCGGCCTCGAAGCGTGGAGATTGGTGGTGTCTTGCTGCTGCGGCCCGACCCCGGAGCTCGGAGGCTTCAGCCGCAGGCCCGGTGGACAGGAACATCGGCAGCTCGCGGGTCTCTGGTGTGAGACCACTTTTCGGAGCTCCCACAACGCAACCTCTCCCGCCGTGTCGCGGGGTTGGAACGACCCGGAGCGGGGCCTTACATTGCCCGGCGCGGCCTTAACGGCCGTGGGACTTACCTTCGCCCGCCTGGGGCTTTAACATCGGGAGAAAAATGGAACACAGGGGAGAGAAAAGACTTTGCCTTCCATCACAGTAAGGAGGAGATTCACTGTGATGGAAGTTTGTGTGAATTGAATCGTTTGTGTGTCTTGTAGAAATTGTTTGTTTGTATGGCTGTAGAAACAGAGTTTCATTTGAGCCTCATTTGAGGTTCAAATGACAATGAATAAATATTGTATATTGTATTGTATTGTAAGTCAGTGAGCCGAACATCAATGTATCTGGAGGGAATTCTGAGAGTGCTGATTGACTGTATTTGGAAAGGCAAGGACCAGTAAGTAATAATTAGCATGGCATCGTGCGTGGAAAATTGTGCCTCGCAAATTTGATTGAGTTGTTTGTAGAGGTGACCAAGAGGATTGATGAGGATCTCTGTGAACTTTAACAAGTTTTTTGACAAGATCTTCCTTAGTAGACTAGTCCGGAAGTTGAGATCCAGGGTGAACACGCATACTGAATGCACAATTATCTTGGTGTTTGCCTAATTTGATGGTTGGCTGGGCAGTGAAGAAGGTTATCTAATATTACAAAAGGATGTTGATCAACTGGGAGAGTGGGCAAATGAATGGCAGATGGAATTTAACTCAGACCAGTGTGTAATGATGCATTTTGGGCAATTAAACCAGGGCAGGACTTGCACAGTGAATGGCAAGGCCTGGAGAGTGTTGTAGAATAGAATGACCTGGGGGTACAAATACAAACTTCTCTGGAAGTGGTGACTAAAGTAGACAAGGTATCGAGGCAAATGGTACGTTTACCTTCATTGGTCAGATTGAGTATAAGAGTTGGGACGTCAAGTTCCAGATGTATAAGACAGTAAGTTAAACTGTACTTTGAATATTGTTCTAGTCGCTATACTATAGTAAGTATGTGATTAAGTCCATGTGATGAGGATACAGAACATATTCACAATGATATTGGCTGATTTTGGAGGGTTTGACTTATGAGGTAAGATTGCATAGCCTGTATTGAAGGAAGCTGAGGTGTGACTCATAGAGGTTCATAAAATTATGAGGGATGTAGATAGTCACAGTCTTTTTCCCTGGGAAGGGTGATCTGAAACTGGAGGAAATTGGTTCAAGGTGAGAGGATAAATTTAAACGGGATCTGAAGGGAAGTCTTTGGGAAGGGTGGTGAATATATGGATCGAACTCCAGAGGAGGTGGGAGAGGTACAATGAAAATGTTTAAAAAACATTCAGATAGGTACATGGGTAGAAAAGGTTTAATGGGTCAAATGCAAGCAAATGGAATTATTGTAGTTTGGCATCTGGTCAGCATGAACAAGTTGGGCAGAAGGGCCTGTTTTGGTGCTGTGTAATTATGAATCTATGACAACTGGGCCCTATTCCTCCACTGGCTCTAGCACAGAAGCCTTTGTTTGTGCTCATTTACTTGTGTGAGACCTGATTTATTCCACAAGATGCCTCAGGTCATGTGCTGCAGGAAGAGAACTAAAGCTGCCCGCACACGTTGCCTTCTGAGGCTTTGAACAAGGTGTATCACTTTGAGCAGGTGTATCTCTGGAATATGTTCAGCATGGTTAGATGTAAAGACATCCTAGAAACAACAAGGTAGGAAACCTATTAATCTAGCAATGATCCAGCTTTGTTACCTTTTACTGATCATAATATGATGCTTTATAACATCATGTTTGAAAGAAAGAAATGTAATTTGTACAAATACTTAAAATGAAAAGCCAACTGCATATGCTACAAATCTGAAATAAAAATAGAAAATGCTGGAGGTACTCCACAGATTAGACAGCATTTGTGGAGAAAGTAGCAGAGTTAACATTTCAGGTTGATGACCTCTCATCTGAACTGAGTGAAGTTAGAAATCAAACATATTTTACATTGCAGAGAAGGGGCATAGGTGTCTCACTTGGTCTCTGTCTATCACAGAGATTCCCCTTTCTTCCTTCTATCCTTCTCTGCAGTTTGATTTCTCCATTTCACCAGTTCTTATGTAAGGTCTTCAACCAGAAGCATTAACTCTGTTTCTCTTTCCACAGATGCTGCCTGACCTGCTGAGTGTTTCCAGCATTTTCTGTTCTTATTACAAAGATTGCATCTTTGGTAAGGTTAATTTTCATACAATGAGACAGGGGCTGTCCACTGTAAATTGGGCAAATAGTTCAGTGGGTAACGTGACAGTCAGCCAGCTTTGGGGGTGAGGCACAAAAATAGTTTAATATGGTGCCTTGGTCTAGCATGTGAGTGACAAAGACAAGGCTGAAGCATTCACAAATATGTTGAGGTGAAAGTGTTGAATATATGATCCATCTCCGCCTTCTCCTGAATTCCTCCCTCCTCTGTAATGGAGCCAGTCTACAGCCAATTCCATTCACTCCAGGTGATAGGAAGAAATAGTTGAGGGTACTGGATGAAGCAGCCCTGGTTTGAAGATAATCTAAGCGGCAAGTAATATTTATACCACACGTGTGCAAAGCAATGGCCACCTCTAACAAGAGAAAGTCCAACCATCCAGCCTTCACTTTTTCTGGCATTGATATTGTTGAGTCCCCCATGATCAACATGCGCCAAGGGTCACCTCTCACCAGAGCAACTGAACTACTCATATACAAATGTTACAATTTATGACTTAGGAGGAGACCATTCGGTCCCTCTAGTCCCCTCCATCTTTCAATAAGATTACAGTTATTCTGATTATAATCTCCCATATTCCCACATAATTATGTAACCTTACACTGCTTATCAATAATCTATATTCCTCTGCCTTAAAAATAATCAGACTCTGTTTCCATCTGTTTTTAAGTGAGATAATAATATAAAGACTCACAGCTGCCTGAGGAAAAAAAAACACTCATCTCTATCTTAAATGGATGATTACTTATTTTTATGAAGACTAAGACAGGGAAAAGATCCTCCTGCAGGGTGTGGGAGACCAGACTACACCTGCTGGAATTGTGTCCAGTTGCATTACCTGGCCATGAGCAGAGACAGCTGATGATGGATGGACTTGCCATGGAGTATTCACGATGCAGAAAATGTGCTAGATGGTATATTTTGTGATCTGATTATTTTCGTTCATTTTAATTTAGAGATACAGCACAGAAACAGGCCCTTCAGCCCACCGAGTCCGCACCAACCAGCGATCCCCGCACATTAACACTATCCTCCACACTAGGGACAATTTACATTTATACCAAGCCAATTAACCTACAAACCTGTACGTCTTTGGAGTTTGAGTGGAAAATAAAACATCTTGGAGAAAACTCATGCGGTCACGGGAAGAACGTACAAACTCCATACAGACAGCATCCATACAGCATCCATAGTCAGGATCGAACGCAGGTATCTGGCGCTGTAAGCATTGTAAAAGCCCTGTCCCACTGTGCGAGTTCACCCAAGAGCTCTCCCGAGTTTATAAAAAATCAAAACTCGTGGTAAGCACGTATAATGAACGTAGCGGGTACCTCAAAGCTCGGGACGTCTCTTAGCGCTAACGGCAGGTATTCGGGAAACGTAGTAACTCGTGAAGATTTTTCAACATGTTGAAAAATGTCCACGAGTAAAATATACTCGGGATGTAAAAATTTGATACTTTTTAACATGTAGTTATACCGTAGTAGCTCGTGAGTTTACCGTATTAGGACCTGGTGTCCTATATCACTATTGTATGTTCACGATGAAAATAAGAATAGTCGGTATATTCATTACCTTTGAATTGTAGTTTTATGTAATCCTCCCATAATTTCTCAGTTCCATTTCACAATATCTATCAGACATACAGAATGTTGCAAGGTAATATGATGCCCAAACTCAGTTGTATCTTTCTATCTCAATAAATATCACAAAATATGCCATCCCGCTGGGGTGCAAACTGCCCAAGCGAAATATGAGGTGCTGCTCCACCAATTTATGGTGGTCCTCACTCTGGCCATGGAGGGAGGCCCAGGACAGAAAGGTCAGATTCGGAATGGGAGGGGGAGTTGAAGTGCTGAGCCACTGGGAGATCAGGTTGGTTATTGCGAACCGAGCGGAGGTGTTGGGCGAAGCGATCACCAAGCCTATGCTTGGTTTCACTGATGTAGAGCATCTGACATCTAGAGCAGCGGCTGGAATAGATGAGGTTGGAGGAGGTGCAGGTGAACCTCTGCCGCACCTGGAAAGACTGCTTGGGTCCTTGAATGGAGTCAAGGGGGAAGGTAAAGCGACAAGTGTAGTATTTCTTGCGGGTGCAAGGGAAAGTGCCCGGAGAGGGGGTGGTTCGGGTGGGAAGGGACGAATTGACCATGGAGTTACGGAGGGAACGGTCTCTGTGGAAAACAGACAGGGGAGGAGATGGGAAGATGTGGCAAGTGGTGGGATCATGTTGGAGGTGGCGAAAATATCGGAGGATTATTTGTTGTATGTGACGGCTGGTAGGGTGGAAGGTGAGGACAAGGGGGACTCTGCCCTTGTTACGAGTGGGGGGATGGGGAGTGAGAGCAGAGTTCGGAGGAATTGGGAGTAGGGGATGGAGTCCTTACAAGAAGCAGGGTGGGAAGAAGTGTAGTCCAGATAGCCATGGAAGTCAGTGGGTTTATAGTGGATGTCGGTCAGTAGTCTATCACCTGCGATGGAGATAGTGAGGTCAAGGAATGGTAGGGAAATGTTGGAAATGGTCCAGGTGTATTTGAGTGCCGGATGGAAGTTAATGGTGACATGGATAAAGTCAGTGAGTTGTGTGTGGGTGCAGGAGGTAGCACCAATACAGTCATCGATGTAGCGGAGGTAGAGTTCAGGGATAGGGCCATGGTACGCCTCGAACAAGGATTGTTCGACGTACCCTACAAAGAGGCAGGCATAGCTAGGGCCCATGCGCGTGCTCATAGCTATGCCTTGTATTTGGAGCAAATGGGAGGAGTCAAATGAAAAGTTATTAAGGGTAAGGACCAGCTCTGCTAGGCGGAGGAGAGGGGATTGGTTGGTTCTGCGGTCGAGGAAGAAACGGAGGGCTTTAAGACCCTCCTGTTGGGGGATGGAGGTGTATAGTGACTGGACATGCTAGGAGAGGGAATGAGGTCAAGCAACAGGAATTTACAGTAAGAGATAAGTAGCCGCTAAAGACAGTGCCTCGAAGGCTATAATTTCTGGCTTGCTTCCAATGCCATGAACTTGTAAAGGAATAGAAGGATAGGTCAGATGAATGTCTGGCTGAAGGGATGATGCAGAAGGATGGGCTTTACTTGCCTGGATCATTGGGACTGTTTTTGGTGAAGGTGGGACCTTTACTAGTGGGACAGATTCACCTTAACCAGAGTGGGACCAACATCCTTGCTGGGAGGATTGATAGCACTGCCTGGAAAAAGTTTAAACTGTTGGGAGAGCAAGGGACTTCAGAGTAGTTGGTCAGATGGAGAGATACAAGCACCAAGAGGATACAATATTAGTAAGTCCAGTAAGCAGAACAATGGAATAAATAAACATCAAGGTTTATTCAAAGCTAAACTGCATCTAGAGATGAACTCAAAACTTTAATTATTACGGGGTTCCACAATACTGGTGCCATTACTGAGACATGGGAGAAGAATGGCAGGACTGGCAGCTCAATATCTCGGGGTATAGAATTTTAAGGCAGAGAGGGGAGTACAAGAGGAGAGAGTATTGCAGTCTTTGTTAAAAATTGCATTGCCTCAGAATTGAGGGAGGGGATCCTAGATAACTCCTTAAACGTGGCCAAGTGGGTAGAGATTAGAAACAAAAAAGGGGTTGTCATTTTGCTGGGTTATATGAGAGACCTCCCAACAATGTTTAAGAAGGAACTGCAGATGCTGGAAAATCGAAGGTAGACAAAAACTCAGCGGGTGCAGCAGCATCTATGGAGCGAGGGAAATAGGCAACGTTTCGGGCCGAAACCTTTCATCAGACTGATGGAAGGGGGGGGGGGGGTGCGGGGAGAAGAAAGGAAAAAGGAAGAGGAGGAGCCCGAGGGCTGAGGGAAAGCTGAGAAGGGGAGGAGCCAGCAAGGGCTACCAGAAATGGGAGAATTCAATGTTCACACCATCCTGGCCACACACTCATCTCCCTGCTACCTTCAGGTAGAAGGTACAGGAGCCTGAAGACTGCAACAACCAGGTTCAGGAACAGCTACTTCCCCACAGCCATCAGGCTATTAAACCTGACTCGGCCAAAACTCTGAACATTAATAACCCATTATTTGTTATTTGCACTTTATCAGTTTATTTATTCATGTGTTTTGTAGTTAATGCCTACTATGTTCTGTGTGCTGAAGCAAAGCAAGAATTTCATTGTCCTATCAGGGACACATGACAATAAACTTGAACTTATGCCACTAGGGTGCTAACTGCCCACTAGGAGAGGTTGGATAAATTTGGATTGTTTTTTCTGGAGTATCAGAGGCAGAGGGGAGACCAGTTAGAAGTATATAAAATCAAGAGAGGGATTAGTAGGGTAGACATTCAGAATTTTTTTCCCCAGTGTGGAACTATGCATAGTTTTACGGTGAAGGAGGTAAAATTTAAAAGAGATGTAATTAACTCATTAATACAACTACACCCACATTCTTCCCTTTTTGACCCGGAATTCCATCAGGTATACATTCCAGAAATTCATCCTCTCCATTGTTTGATTTGCACACACTATACATAGATCACTGTTCCCATTATTACTGTATTATGCCTTTTACAGGCATCTCTAATGTTCTCATTTTACCAAGCACTACATCAAAACAAAATAACGCCCACCATTTTATTCTGCCCCCCCACTCCTCCTCCCCCACTGCTGCTCAGTTTCACCCAAATTGATTCTAATTCAATGCAACAACCTGTCAGACCAAGATTCATTCACACTACTGAACTAATGTAATTAACTCATTAAAACAACTACACCCACATTCTTCCCTTTTTCACCTACTGTTTCTATATGTTACATACCTGGAATATTTCAGGTTTGGTCAGTCTGCCGTCTCGGTTCCGTCATGCAATGGATGTAACCCTAACATAAGTCGTAGAACATTTGTATTTACATTACAGATAGTTCTGCTATAACTTGTGTTTCCATAACAGGAATTGGATATAATGCCAATGATGTATTATTTGTATGCAGGACAAATTTGATCTAATACAACTTCAATGGGGAACTAGAAAACCATTTAAAAGTCACTTTGGAATTTGACAAGCAGAAAATAGCTGTTTAGCATTTAAACAGTAGAAGGGAGAAAAACTTTTTCCATGTTTCCATTCCCCACAGTAATCAGACACCATTGTCACTTGCTTAGTTTAGTTTTGAGATACAGCATGGAAACAAGCCCTTCAGCCCACGCCGACCATTGAACACCCATACACTAGTTATCACACAGAACACAACTGCTACTTTAACCATGGGTGGCTATTGGAATTGACAAGCAAGCGCTTCTATTGACACTTGTTCGATTGACAATGATGTGTAGGAAAGAACTGCAGATGCTGGTTTAAATCGAAGGTAGACACAAAATGCTGGAGTAACTCAGCGGGACAGGCAGCATCTCTGAAGAAGGGTCTCGACCCGAAACGTCACCCATTCGTTCTCTCCAAGGGTTTTGACCCCAGTCATCATCTGTTATTTCCCTCCACAATTGCGCCTTGATCTGCTGAGTTCCTGCAGCCTTTTGTTTTTTCCTCAATGTAATATACAGCATTTAATATTTTATGCTTGCAATAACAAAAGTAAACTTATCGCTATTGAAAATATCTTAATTTTTTAATATCTTGTGAGAAAAATAACATTTTGTTATTGCACGTCTGAATCTCTCTAGCCTCTAATTCTCTTTCCCCCTTTGACACATATTTCTCTGACAAAAGGTTTCCTAAGACAATAATCGCACTAAAGCACTAAAGCAGAATTAGTTGTACAATAATTGGCTGGATTACCAGAGGAAACTTGCATTCAGTCAAGAGATAGGGCTCATCAAAATAAAGCATTGGAAGGATGGCAAATCTCCAGGGCCATGACACATGACAATGCTAGACACAAGAAAGTGCTGGAGGAACTCAGCGAGTCAGGCAGCATCTGTGGAGGAAATGTATAGATGGTGTTTCCATCCAAAGGTTTCAAAGGAAGTAAATGATAATGTTTCATGCATTCAAACTTAATCTTCCAAAGTTCTGTGGTTTGGGGAATTGTTTTCAGATTGGAGAATTTTCTGGGAAAAGGCCACCAAACTGGCAGGGAATATCCAGGAGGACACCAAATAATGTCCGAGACAGGAGCATAAACAGCAGAAACAAAGCAATTGCTCTGAGCAGCCATGCAAGATCTACATGCTCCACTTGTAGCGAAGTCTGTCTGCCCCACATAATGATTAAAATAGAGTGGGAGGTACCGCCTGAGAGGGGATATAAATGTTAAAGTACAAACAGACTTTGAAGAAATAAACCTGCACAGTTCTGGACAGGGCAGGTCAGTTACAGATAACGTCTGAGTAGGTGTAAAGGTTCCAAGCGGGATTATTTCTACAGATGACGGAATTTAATGAGGTGATAAGGTCATAAGGAATAGTAGAATTAGGCCATTCGTCCCATCACGTCTACTCCACCATTCAATCATGGCTGATCTATCTCTCCATCCTAACCCCAATCTCCTGCCTTTGTCCCATAACCTCTGACATAGGTAAAGCATGGATTACACACACTGGCATCTTAGTCTCATTCATTTGAGGAATGAGGATGAGGAATGGATGGGATAAATGGAATATCTCTGATGGGGTGAGGCCAGGATTGCTGTGGAGAGAGCTTGTCTGGTTACTAGGATAATGAGGGTCATTATCAATGCTATGGAGATAGGTGGAAGGGCATGTTGTGATGAGGACATTGTGATTCTGCAACAGGATATAATATGTTGAGTTATTGGAGTTTAATACAACACCAATCACATGGAGGAGCAATCGCGTTGCTGGGATTATACTATACGTCTCTAATAGTCAGTGGGAATTAAAGGATTCAAAATATTGTCAAATTGCTGAATGGTGTAAGAGCAATATCATTCTCGTAGTGGGAGAATTTTAATGGGATAGATAGTTAGAATCTTTTTTCCTTAAAACAAGAGGGCAGAGGTATAGGATGAGAGGTAGGAGATTCAGAATGGATCTGCGAACAATGTTTTCAGATAAAGAACGATTGCAATCTAGAATGCACTGCCTAAGGTGAAGGAGCCTGAGTGGTGACCTGATAAGGCTGAATAAAATTATAAGAAGCAAATAGTCGGATCAATTTCACACCAAAGAGGTATCAAAAACAATAGGACATAGGTTTAAGGTGAGAAGAATGAATTTTAAAGGGGATTTGAGAGGAAGGGTTTTTACACAGAGAGTAGATATCTGGGAGAGGAGGTGGTAGAATCAGATATATTCAATGATACTGTATTGTCACATGTACCTAGGAGCTGTGAAATGCTTTGTTCTGCATACAACCCAGTAAAATCATACATCAGACCTCACCAGGGCAGTACACAAGAGTCATCACATTTCTGGCACCTTCAAAGTTATATAAATTCACTGAACAGTCCTATCTTCTGTCAGCTGCCAAACATGGAAGCAGGTAGCCCCCGCCGGGTCCCCCCATCATTTTTGTTGCCCCCCCCCCCGATGAGTCGCCCCTTCGTTTTGGGCGATCCCTCCGCTGGGTCCCCCAATGTTTTCGGCAGCCCCTCGCCAAATCCCCCCCCTTGTTCTCAGCGGTTCCCAACCGGGTCGCTTTTGGTGGTCCTTCTCGCTCACGGCAGCGCGGTTCCCCCTCCTTGCTCTCAGTGGCGCGAGTCCCCTTACACTCTCGACGGACCACCTAACTCTCGACGGCCCACCTCAATCTCAACTGTCCACTCTGCTCTCGATGATCCACCTCGCTCTCGACGATCCACCTTGCTCTCGACGATCCACCTTGCTCTCGACGATCCACCTTGCTCTCGACGATCCACCTTGCTCTCGACGATCCACCTTGCTCTCGACGATCCACCTTGATCTCGACGGCTCACCTCACTTTCGACGGTCCCCCTGCGCTCTTGCCGATTGCTTGCAATGGCCATCCTCTCTCTTGGTGGTTCAGGTTCCTCCTCATTCTCAGCGGCGTGGGTGCCATCGACGCCAGTGGCTCGGGGTTGATTTCAGAGTCCGCGGTGGGCAAGCCGGGCCTGCCAAATGGTGACAGGAAGGTAGATAGCAGAATGATTGGGGTGAAATTGTGGAGTTGGAAGTTCAGGCAGCTGAAGGCAGAGTTGCCAACGGTGATGAGAATCAGAAATGTGCAAGTGGCCAGAGCTGGAGGGTGGCCAAGATCTCGGAGAGTTGGACTGCAAGAATGTACTGAAATACAGAGAGGTGATACCACTAAGGGCTGAAATCACATTAAAAAAATGTAAACCAAACCACAGGCTAATCAATGGCTTAAATGTGACAATTCAGCCCATCAAGTCTGACTGTATATTCTCTTTCACATTCCCATTAAAACTCCAAACATGCAAGGCAATTTACAAAGGCCAATTAACCTACCAACCCACATATTTTCAGGACATGAGAGGAAATGGAGCATGTGGGAAACGTAAGTGGTCAGGGTTAAAACATCCAAACATTACATAGCACCTGAGGTCAGGTGAGGTGTCAGGTTCAAACCCTGTCCCTGGAACGTTTAGACACCAGCAACTTTAAAACTTCCCAGATTGAATCTCCAGTGCCAAATGGCTTCAAAAATGCACTTCATATTTGGTTATATCTCCAGATTGGCATGTTCTTCAGTGAAGTGGATCCCAGTTTGATGAATGCACTCTTCAATGCTTCGTTCTACACAAGGAAGGAATCCTATGACTATCAGTCTATGTGTGGTCCCTCACATAACACTGACACAGGAGCAGCACCCAGATCCATCTTCATTGTAAGTTTACACTTGTTGTTAGAAAGCAAGAGATAATATGTGGAGAAAAAATGCATCTTTCTCATTTTATTGAAAATATATTTTATAAAAATATTGTGGGGAGGGAGAAGAAAACCTTTTAGACTGAGGAGCAGGAGGGAAGAGATCATATGAAGGTAACCTCAGGAAATACATCCATGGTTGAAGGCCTGAGGTATCCTAGGCCCCACAGCAGAATAATATCAGCCACTATGGCCATTAAAACAGAATTCCTCTGTATTTTAATAATTGTGTAGAATGTCATGTAAAAGCAGTCAGTGTAAAAGCAGATCATATTCATTATTGAGGTAATGTTGGCTCTGTGTTAAAGATCTCTGTAGGATTATGGTTCCAAAAAATGTCATGGGGAAAACAAAGTGAGCAAAGTTCATAATACAAAGAGAGGTAAACACTCCAAGGATATGCTAATAAAAAAATAAGAACCGATTGAATTTCAGATCATTAACAAACAGTGCATCAGTAGGTAAATTGGGGTCCGAAATGAAAACAAATAGATGTCATTCTGGTGTCAGAATGTACAAGGCTGGCAGTTGAATATTACAAACTATAATAAAATTCAAAATGATGGGATGCAAGTTAATCGGAAATGATATTGGGGTTTGAGTAAGAATGGGGATAACTAATAAATAGATACAGCATTCGTATGAATTGCAAGAATAAGGAAGAAACAGTCACATTAAAAGGAATGGACCACATGTAGTGGAAAGGAAGAGATATATGGCTAAGTAAATGAAAGTATTAAAAGGACAGTTCCAATTATGGGGAACCTTCCTCCCCAACAAATCAACTGGCAAGGAGTCGCAATAAACAGGGAGACGGAGATGGAGGCTTAATAGGGTTCTTGTGCAAGAAACTCAATACAGAGGAAGCAGTATTCCAGTTGGGAAATCAATCAAACTAAGATTAGTACATTGGGAGAACATCCGGGGAATAGTCTGCGACAATGTTTGGATGACTATTCAGATTCAGGTAGGACAAGGAGCAAGTAGCAACTGAAACCACAAACAATAAAAATGGAATAACTGAAAAAAAATAATCAAGCAGAGCCATATTTCAACGTGAGATTAATAGAGTTCTAGAAAAATATCTGTTGTTAGAATTTACATATCTAAAGGTAATAGGAAGTGTGAAGCTGTATCTCTCTAGTAATGAAAACCTCTGATCAATCAATGCTTTATGTTTCCCTTAAGCCTACTGTTTCTGACTTGCTGAACTTGGCTTGGTGGAGCTCTGCTGCAGCCTGGTAAGATAATCCCCTTATCATTCACACTGCCATCCCACAAAGGAAATGAAAGTATTCCTACAGGTGGTACACTTTAGTGCTTTCTTACAAAGAGGTTGTGTGTGGTCTGGGTGAATCTATATTTCGTATCTGCATGTGATCCTGATGATGGGTCAAATACTGTCTATGGTTCTGCTTTGAAAGAGAATTCCTCTTTATCTTACAAGATTTATAATTGAGCGATTTGCATCTTCCACCGAGTTGCTTACTTCTTTCTTCATAGTGAGAATCCGTTGTTCAATTTCATCAGATCTGTAGATCTCTTGGAACAGAAACATCGCTTCACTTTTGGACAACCTGCAGGCACTTTTTCAGAGAAGGATCTGGTATTTCAATGATTGGAATCAGTGTCCCTATATATATATATATAGACATGGCCCATTGATAGAACCTTATTCGCAGTATTTGGTGCATTAACTAAAAACAGGGAAGTCTACAAATGCTCAGCAGGTCAAGCAGAAAAGGTTTCAATTCACATTCATTAGATAATAACTTCTATGTGAGTTTTGTAACGTGATGTCAGTGAGTAGAGTCTTTAAAAAGTTAAACAAGGATTCTGAAGTAACACGTAATGTAATCCGCAGTTAAAACTCTCTGGTGATAAGAAATAGTGGAGTTTTCATTTTCATTTTCTATTATACCCACACCAAACCCATAGAAATATTCATGGATTAGATCGTCACTAATGATTGTCCTTTACCTTATTTCCCCAGGTCTTTCATGCAACAGTTGTTGTACTCATTCACCTTCCAGCTCAGCTTCCAAGCAGGTATGAATCCATGGTTCTTTTCAGGGCAGCTGATGCAGAAAGAAAAAAAATAAACAAAGCAATTAGACCTTGCATCACTTCTCTGCAGAAACGGAGATGTACAGTCTAACGGTCTTTCACAGCAACAGGAGTGTGCAGAAGACAAAATAATTTGCAATGGGTCCTAATGTGGAATGGAACCAGAGAATGGGTTCTGCACAGCAGGCATTGTGTTTGTCAGGAAGCACAGTGACACTATTGCTCTGCATATTGGAAAACTGGAACTTAGACATATTTCTGTGATAGCTCTCCACCAAAATTCCTCTGTAGATCAGTGATTTGGTCACACCATGTGATTGTCCCATTTTTCACACTTTCATCTTTTGCTCCACATGACACAAAATTCTTCAGGGGTCTCATACTTGGGACCTGTATTCTTGAGATTTGTACACAGAGAACATTTATTTTGCTGATACTTGTGGCATGTCTTGAACCTACTTCATGAGGAGGATGAGGGCAGCTAAAGAGAATAAGCAAGGGCTCCTACTCAGATGAGACGGGAGGGGCTTTCCCCTCTGTCCTACCTCAATTTCCTCTGGCAGAGCATCATGAAGAGGTAGACTAGAAGCCCCAAATACACCCCTTTTCTATTTGAATAGGTGATGCATTAAAAAAAAGTGCCAAGGTTACCGGAAATATTGTCTGAGGGATGAGCCCTGGTAGTGGGGCTGCATGAGTGTGGGCTTGTTGAGAGGAGGAAGTGTTTCCCTCAGATGGGAGATACTGGAATCCTCAGCCATGCTGGCTATTTCCATTGCTGCCTCTCAACTAATTGTGGTGGCAAATCAGTGAAAGCCCAGAGCAAGGGAAGCCTCTGTGCCATTTAACACAGACAGACACAATAAGATTATTTCTGACAAAGCTATGAGTCCTTGAAACTTAACCAAAAAATAATTCTCCTTCATTACTAAAAGTTATTTATTGCTGCTGATGCTTCCAGCAAAGTTATTTGAACTGGTTGCATTTATGATTAATTCTTCTTATTCCTATATTACCAGATGATACATTAGCAGATGGTGCTGAACTGAGAGAGATGACCTGCGTCACTAAGCAGACACAGTACTACTTTGGCAACAACAGTAGATCCAACAGCAACTTAATTGATTGCAGCAACTGTTCCAGGTTTGCAACTGACTCAATAGTTAATGACAACTGCCACAGAAATAAATTCAATGTGAAAGAAAGGAACATAAACGTAAAGCACACTAGCTAAACGTAAAGCACACTAGCTAAATGGTTCAAACATCAGTGTCATTGAGCTCTATTGAATGGAGGATCCCAGCTCCTGTTGCTCTTTGTATTTTCTGATCTCCACCTTAGATCAAAACAAAAATCCCATGGCCTCTTCCCTTCTGTGCTCAGGGAAAGGTGGGAAAAGTCCTGTATGGGATCGAGCCCCCATAAGGACCATTAGGGTATGTCTAGCTGTAATGCCCTCTGGTCAGATTTCATTTCAATACTTGAAATGATGAGGAGAGAAGATTGTCCAAAAGAAAAGGAAAATGCATTCATGTATGTAGGTAAGAACTGCGGCTTTGGATAGTTCATGCAGAGCCTTGATGGTGTTGCATTGAGCTGCGGTAGACATAACTTTCTACTGGAGAGGTTAATTAACCCATCATTAAATTTACAGTACCATGTACTTAAAGGCCCATCCTATTACAAAGGGCCAACCTTGCCCTGTACCTAATATACCTTGGAGGGAACCTGTGCTGAATATTGAAGGAAAGTAAATTAGTGGAAATATGCAGCTTTAAAATAAATAAATGTTGCCTTGATGGTTTGAAAGCTCCTCACAGACCTTTGAAGCTTTTATCTTTTCAATATTTAAAATTGTTCACATTTGAATGCGGAAAGATCTTAATAAATGTGTTTTGTTCTGACCTGTTATGTCTCCCAAGGGTCTGTATTCATACATGTACAGAATGTCAATCAACCTTTGTGTCCCATCTCAGGTTTTACCATGCACAGAGATTGGCCAATACTAACTTGCTGTTTGTGGTGACAGAGAAGCTGACCTGCAGTCAGTGCGACAAAACCAAACTGATCCAAACTGAAGTAAGATGTATCCTGTCATAATGCCACAGACTGCTTTGAGTTGTAGCCAAAACAAGGAGGCTGGTGTTAGGAGTTCCTGCTGTGAGATGATCCAGGGATCTGACATCAGGATACAATTGATAATGCTGTCCTTTCAAAGTTTCAGTAACCCAGGTTTGATCCTGACCCATCTGTGTGGAGTTTGCTGTTCTCTCTGAGATAGTGCTTTATCTCCAGGTGTTTTGATTCCTCCCATAACCCAAATATATATTAATGGATTAATTGGCTACTGTAAATGACCCCACAGTAGAGGTCATTGTCAAAAAAGATCAAAAGAGAGTCTGGAGTTGTGCAGCACTGAAATGGATCCTAAGGTCCACCAAGACCAAGCTAATCACATTGCCCATCGAAACTAAGCCCATTAACCCACATTAGGACTTTGCCGTGCCTATTCAAGTGTCATAAATATTGTGATTGTGTCTGCCTCCTCCACCTCTTCTGGAAGCACATTTCAGATAGCAACTGCTTTCTGTATTAAAAACGTTTCCCTTGGCCCCCATTTAAAGCTCCATCCTCTCACCTTAAGCCTATGTTTATTGTTTATGATACCCCCACCATGGGAAGTAGATTCTGTTTATCTACCCCATTTATGCCTCTTATAATTAAAGAAAATCACAATCATATCACCCATCAGCTCATTTGCTCCAGGGAAAACAAACCCAGCCTATCCAATCTCAAAACCAAAATCCACTAAATCAGACCACGTAGAGCCCATATAGCACAGAAATAGGCTCTTTGGTCCAACTCGTCTATGCCAATCAAGATGCTCCATTTAAGCTAGTCCCATTTGCCTGTGGTTTGCCAAAGTCCCTCTAAACCTTTCCTATCCATGTACTTGTCCAAGTGTCTTTTAAATGCTGTTATGGTACCTGTCTCAACTACCCCTCTGGCAGTTTGTTTCATATATCCACCACCATCTGATTCTAAAAAGTTGCCCGGCAGATTCCTATTAATTATGCCCCTCTCTCCTTAAACCTCAGGTTCTTGATTCTCCTGCAGTATCCTTGTGTAATGTAAAACATTAAGCTCCCAGTCCCGCCCTTCCCTCAACCATGTTTCTGTGACTACAATAATAACATAATCTCATGCACTTACCCATGCGGCTACGTGCATTCAAATTAATGCTGTTAAGCCTATCAGTTCTCCCGAGCTGCATATCATGTTTCTGTCTGCTCTACCAACTGGTCTCACTTGATTTATCCTGTACATTTAATTCGGTCTCCCCACCTTCTGCAATGCTACTATGCTTCGCACACTTCTGCCAAATCCATTTAGTGGATGTGGATGAACATGAGATAATAAGTTGGGGAGTTACATGGGAAATGGAAGGCGAATGGGATTGCTCTGCTGAGAGCTAGTATAGACTCAATGGGATGATGGCCTGCTACTCTGTTGTACTAGGTAAGTAATTCAGTGAGAGGATCCATTGACCTGGTATATGGAGCTTCATCGATCTTCTTTTAGGGATTCTGAGATGCTCTGGTGTGAAGGGATATGATAACTATTATGAAGGGATACAATAAACTGGTATGAGAGGTTCTGAAGCAATGGGTTTCAGAGATCTGCATTGAAAGATTCCAGTGACCCTGTGTGAGTGATTCTAATTAGAAGGAATCCAGTATCCTGATGTGCAGAAATCCAGCAATATGGTGTGAAAGGTTCCAGTAACAGGAGGTTTGGTGACCTGGTCACCAGAAACAGGAGAACCCGCTCCATTGTCCTTAAGTGGATTTGGAACGTCCACTCCGAAACTGATGTGCACCTGCTGAAATGTCTATATGCCTACATGCCTTGTGCCATGAATATATTTTGGTATTTCCTTAACAATTTTGTTCTCAGCTGATGGACCAGATCAATGTGGAGAGGTGTTGAACCCTCGGTATCGGAAAGGCCCAGACGACTGTTTTGATTACAATGTAGCAGTATGTGTTGCAATGAATCTCCAGCTATGAAATTATAGTCTGAAGCAATTCCAACAACTTCCCCAAAGAATGATAATTACTCTGTGTGTCAGTTTGGTTTTTAGGAGATATGCATATGTTTTTGGAGGAGTGGGTGAATGGGTTGCTGAATGAAAATGAATTGTTATTATATTATCCACCTCAGAGTACATGAACATGTGAGTGGGACATAGAAATAGGGAGAGACTGATCCAGAAAGTAAGAGAGAACTTTGAGCCTTATCTCTTTATGAAAGAAATGAGTGGGAATCAGACACAACTTCTTCACAATGGTAAAGGTTTTGATACATGGGTCAAAAGAACCTCTATAGAACATGAACACAATGTTTACAATTTATGATATCAAAAGAAAATAGGAAATTAGGAAGAAATTTCTAACTACTAACTGGTTGGTAAACTTCAAACTCGTTGGGAAGAAATTATGAAAATGCAGGATGGTAAAAGAAAACTTATTTTTTGTTGACAGTTTTTGTCAACAAATGTCATTAGGAATAAAATGAGAGGCCATTGTGGAGAGGTGGGTTAAATGGTGAGAGAGAGGATGTAATGTTGTTATACTCCCATTGTGTGAAACAAAGGTATTTTGGGATACAACATGGAGCCGGGTCTTCTCAACTGCTTGTACCTATAGTGTCAAACTCTCTCATAATCATAATGACAACCATCAAGGCAGCCACCTTCTCCATCCATGACCCAGCTCTAGAAAGAAAAGTCCTCACCTGATTCTGTTTGCTGATGGATATAACCTCACACTTTTAGTCTTTTCTAGTACTTGTTTCCATCAGCTGTTCCCATGCCTCTGTACCCTTTTATTTATAACATGGAGATCAGAGCTGTTCGTAATACTCAATATGGTCTTACCACCAAGATGCGGACTAAATTTAATATACTATCCGGGCTTTTCAACTCTATTCGTCTGAAATGGAAGTCCTTTGATTGTTTAATTGTTTTAATATCCTCATTAATCTGTGTCACCATTTTAGTGATTCGTACATGTGTACACCCAAGATCTGTCTGTTTCTTTACTCGTTGTGGGCACTTTTCCCAAGGGGTTTGAAGCTTCTTTGCTCTTTGTAACATTAATTTATGTTGGTTCATTTGCTAATAACAACCATTCTGTAAGATTTGCTGAATATTTCTAGTTCCCTGTATTGAAATTGTGTTTCCAAGTAGAGTCACAGACACAGTGATGCAGCTTAGAAACAGTCCCTTCAGCCCACCATATTCATGCTCACCTTTTTGCCCATCCACACTAATCCGATTTGCTTGCTTTAGAACTGTATCCTTCTAGGCATTGCCAATTGTTAATGTAAATGGGGAACAATAGTGCCCAAGCACTTATCCTATGGGACATCTCTTCTTGCCTTTTGACAGCCTGAGTAGTCTCTGTTTTCTATTTGTATCCAATATACTATTCATAATGCTGCACGTTCAATCATGGGATATCAAAGATCATATCCAATAATCTGCAATATAATACCATGATCATGCAGCATAATGGCTACAAAATATTAAAATATATTTATACTGCATCATTCTATCTACCCATTCTGTCATTTCTTTAAAGAATTGTCAGGTTGATCGTGGAGGAATCTGCATGTGGAATCTGCAACAATTGCTCTTTGATTTAAATTTTGAGATTTTTATTATCTTTTAATAAGGATTCTGTCATAATTCTCATCATAATAATTAGTCAATCATTCCCTGTTCCCAGTTCTCTCATTATATAATCTACTGAGTTTCTTTTGCATACATGCAATCTCTAATCAATTTATCAATCACCACCTCTTTTCCAGTTTTATGCCTTATTTGATCTTTAATATAATAATTACTGCTTTAAATTCCCAGGTAAGAGAATTCTCAGGTAAGTTCTGTTGTTTGGATTTGTGGAACAATGCAGCCCTGAGGCGATATTGTGTATTATACATTAGTAGTTTACCAACATTCCAGCAACCTCCTTCAACCTCTTATCCAATTTCTGTTTGAAAGCTGTTCTTGAATCTGCATCACCATTTTATCAGGCAGTACATTACGAATCTTAACAGCTCAAATGAAAAATAATTTTCCACTGTATCATCCCTATCTTTTTTTTAATCAAACAGATTAAATCTTTTCCTATTGATTTTTGATCCTTCGATCACAGGAAATTGTTTCTTCCCATTTGCTCCAACTGAGCACTTCCAAGGGTTTAAACACATTCGTCAATGTACTATTTAACCTTCTCCACTCTAAAAAGAGGTAAGAAATAAGAGAAGCCAACGATAAATTACTGCGGAACTGCTAAATATGCAGGAAAGAGAAGCGGGCAAGTAAGAATTGAATCACATGATGCCAGACCTGGGAAGCCATTTAAGACAAATGAATAAAATGTCCAACCCTTCATTCTGTCCATGCTATTTTACCATAAGCCCAGTCTTGAATCCCTCCCCCCAACCTACTATCCTGTTTAATTGACCCCTTAACAGACCTGGTTATATCATCATTCTCCAATGGGGTCATCGTAACCAACACTGCAAACAAGCAACGACCCCTACCCCCATCCCCTTCATACAACCTGCTTCTGTCACATCCCAGTGCCCAGACCATTCACATTCCTCTTCACATTATCTATCTATTTTCAATAGCCTTCCAAACTTTATTGGATGATACAATAATCATCCTATATGTTCCTCCGTGTAATCCAGTTCAAAGTACTGTGAAACCAATATGATTCTTATCATTAAATCTATTGTTTGTGTATTTCTAATATCCTCCCTACTTTTCTTCCTTCAAACATATAAAATTGCTTTTTCTATTGATTTTGTTAATTTTGTCTATTGCCTTCCAAGCCTTGCTGCAACTTTCTCCTCAAGATGTCCTCCCTCCTTTATTACTAGTGTCTCCACATGACTCAACCTGAGACTTTCATTCTGTCTCTGCTCTGTTTGTCTTCAGTCTATAGCATTTCCTATTTGCCTGTTGTCCGCAAATAACATCCTATAGTTTAGTTTAGAGATGCAGTGTGGAAGTAGATCCTTCACCCATCAAGTCCGTGCTGACCAATGATCACCTTTACACTAGTTCTATCCTCACACTAGGGACAATTTACAGAAGCCAATTTAACCTACACACCTGCACAACTACGGAATGTGGGAGGAAACCGGAGCACCTGGAGAAAATCCATGAGGTCACAGGGAGAATGTACAAACTCCGTATACACAGCACCCGTAGTCTGGATCGAACACAGGTCTCTGGCACTTTAAGGCAGCAGCTCTACTACTGTGCCACTATGTTACCCCCAAATGGGTGGTATGTATACTCTCCACCCATCAACGGCATGATGGCAACGCTGGGTAGAGTTGCTGCCTTACTGAGCTAGAGATCCCGTTTCAATCCTGACTGCAGGTGCTGTCTGTACGGAGGTTGTAAGTTCTCCCCGTGACCTGCATGGGTTTTCTACGGGATCTCCGGTTTCCTCCCACACTCCAATGTATGTATGCAGGCTAATTGACTTTGGTAAAATTGTAAATTGTCCCAAGTGTGTGTTGAATAGTGTAGGCGTAAGGGGGTCAGCGCGGACTCGAAGGGCCTGATTCCGCGGTGTATCTCTAAACTTAGAGTCAAAGTGCTATACAGCATCGAAACATGCCTTTTGTCCATGTTGACCAGCTTTGCATTTTTGTTTGGTCCCATTTACCTGAAATTGGTCTATATCCCTTTGGATCTTTCCTTTCCATATATCTGACCAATTTTCCTTTTTGAAAGCGGTAATTGGACATAAATAATTTTGCGATGACCTCAAACTTGTTAGTTCACTTGGGCATTCTACTCCACTGGTCTCAGTCACAGGATCTAATTTCTGATCATCAGTTTATTGTGTGCATCCCTATCCTGATGGTACTTCCATTTTTTTTACATAACTATATACTGAACCATTTATTTTTTATATTTCTTGATAATTTCATTTTATGTTTTCTCATTGCCTACCTACATTTTTTTAAACTTATATCCTATCTTCATATGAATATTTCTAATTTGCAAAATGGGGTGAGGAATGGGGATTGCAGAGCATAAACATGATGAAGGCCATTTGAGCATGTTATGTTTTGTAACACAATGTTATCTGTTGGAGTCGCTAAGTGTGTTTACCATCATTGCAGGAAAATACCTCGGACTGTGGCGGTGGAGTTATGTTGATCCCCTCGTTCTGCACCTTGCTGGCTTTGCAACTGTTTCTCCTTTCTTGGACTACCAACCTCAACCTTTTTCCATTGGCCAGCGGCCTTTGATTTGGGACCATTCTGTAACTAGATATCAGCTGTGTGGTTCTCATGGCTGAGGACTTCCCTCCCCCGGAAGCCTAATTCTTCATTCCAGTCTCACATCTCCGTGTTGTCGTGTGGTGGAGCTACAAACTGTGTGTGTGTGTGGAGCTGGTCTATTGTGGTCGTTTGGACAACCAATATTTTCCTGGCAAGATAACTTGTGGGGAAAGCAGGATTTCATGGATCTACTTTGTGGAAGACCCTTTACATGAGTTAAGAAGATGGGAAATGCAAGAGGAGCCCTTTTGTCACCTTGTGTTGGCCTCGCTGCTTTCCTGACCTTCTCTTTACTTTTAATAGGAGATCTTGGCAGTTTCAGTGTTACTGGATATTGTTACATCCATTGGTATATTCTGCTTTATCTGCTTTTGACAGGTTGCATTTATTTATGCACTACTTAGTTTTGCCAAATGAGATGGCTTTGAAGGAAAGCTGAAATCACAGGACAGTTCTCCAACCGATTTGGTAAAAGTTGTAATGTTATGAAATCAGCAAACAGGAGCATGTTTTCCATCGTCATCTTCCAGTTGCCAGAATCGTTTTTATACCACAGCTTTTTATTCAGGGAGATCACTGTTCTCAATACTTAAATATGTACCTCATAAGTTCTTTTAAAATCATGTTAAACAATCTTTTAAACTTAAATGTTCTTTCATCCAAGCACAGGGACTGTTGCTAGGCAGGTGCCCTGTCAGAGGTTCCAGTTATCCAGCTGTTATCCACATTCCAGCTGTTGCTTGCATCCCGGCTGTAACTGTGGAACAGTGTGCAGGTGCAGGTAACAGGCAACTTTAAGAGAACTACAAAATAAATGGGTTCGGTGTAAAAAGTTTTTTTTTGCACAGGAACTGAGGAGAAGAGCAGAGGAGTGATTTTCACTACTAGATGAGGAGCCTTGTTCTAACCTCCCCTTTCAACCATGTGCTACTTATAGATAATTGTAAGTGACCTTGGTGACTGAGAGTTTGCAAAATATATGTTAGTTCAGGTTGGTTGAGCGTGTTGTCAAGTCCCTTGCAAGATGTTCCTTGAGAGAAAGGATGTATGTTACGTTATTTGTAAGCTGCGTAAGTATTGCCAACAGACAGGGCTCATTATTTGTGCATCTGTTCCTTAAGGAAGGTCAACAATTTGAAAGAATAATGTCCAAGAAATCGTCGAACAAAAAGTCAGTAAATGTAGCATTTATTGGACGTTTAAGTGCTGTGATATTGTTACACTATAGACACTCTAGGTGGCTATAGTGAGTGAATTTCCAACACCTGTTAGATATCTAACCTCCCTATATAAAAAATACACTTCGGGATTTTTAAATCTCTACCATCTGCAGAGGACATTACTCTTTAGGTATGTTACTTATATATGGTGGTTCACTCACAAATAAACATCATATCCAAAAAAAAGTTCAGTTTCTTGCTCATTTTCATGTGAATAACTTTTATTTGCTTGGATTATACTGTCCCCATCGGCTCTCTGACAAAGCAGTAGCGTCTCAAAATGCAGTTGTGGAACACCCTTTCTTACGGGTAACAAGATAAATATTTATACAATCGGGACCAATTGGTCCATGGTATTTAAATGAACTTCATAAGGTATGAGTGAAAAAACTATCTGCAGGTCTAATACTGAGCACCACACTATGATGTTGAAACTAAGCATGACTACCATACCAGAGTCTCACAATGCAACTCTCTGGAGCCAGGTATGACTCGGTCTCAATGCCCAGAGCAATGGTGCAATTTTAGCATCAGTACTTCAGTACTAACAAGAGTTATTCTTAACAAATATTGCTCCTTTTTGCCTGGCACCCTGTAAAATTTTCTTGCAATACCTTTCTACATTACATCAGTGAACAACTGTATTAAAACCTCACTCAATAGGAAATGTTATTTAGTTGATGGGTAAGTGCCCAGACTTTGTTAATTCTTAAACATGTCACTGTACATTTTAAAACATAAGCATCTGCACGCTGATGTAGCACTAAGAGATGTTCAAATTCTTGAAGTGATTAGATGGTTTGTCACTATCAAGTTCCTGTATATACTAAGCATAATTGCTGCAAATGTGAAGCTAAAAGAATGCTGGAAACGCTCATCAGAGCAGGCAGCATCTACAGAAAAATAAATATTGCATTGATGTTGCCTGACATAAAGTCTGACATTAGAACTGGTCAGCTCTGACACAGGTAGAAAAGGTTGGTTACCTGAAAAGGTTACCTGAAATTGTTACATTCAATATTAACTCCTGAGGGCTCAGTACAAACAGTGGCTTCAGAGTAGTGTTGTCCAAGACACCAAGCTGCTAAAACTACCCCTCAATGTGGCATCATAGATCAAATCAGATCAAACAAAGTACTTCCCAATTGCAATCACTCAAAATACCACCATCCTTTATAAACATTCACCTTAATCACTCATAAAGAAATACAGGTATCACTCCTGCACTGAAAGGAATCCAAAAGTGTGCTACAGGCAAATAATTATCAATCTGTCATAGGCTTGGGACTGATTCGGGATAAAGATGGAGATGGAGGTATGGCAAAGGTTTGAAAGACAAAGGTGTTGACAAAGTCTTAATAAAGGCAAAGTTTGCTGAGATAACACATAAGCCAGCAATTAAAAACAAAGGTTAACAGAAAGACCAACTGTACTTAAGATAGCAACGTCACCAAGTCTGGATAGGATGTGTTCTAGATTACTGAGGAATGATGGTGGAAATTGCATACATACTGTCCATAATCTTCCAGGATATGGCAGTGGACTGGACAAATGCAAATTGTACACTAATTTTGAAAGATAAATTCACAAAATAGTGAAAAGGGCATAGACAGGCAAGGATTAAAAAACAAGTGAAAGTTCAAGCTATGTGGGTTCCTGTTAGTGAAAAGGGCAAGGCAAATGGGAGTACGGAACCTTGGACGATTAAAAAAAAATGGAGTATTTCGTTCAATGTGGCCAATGATTTAGAAAAAATGTGAGAGCTTTGGAAAGAGAGCAGAATAGATTTGCTCAAAAGGTTCTGGGGCAAAGACCTTCAGTTATGTGGAGATTGTAGTGAAGCTGGGGGAGCATAATAACATAACAGGAACAGAAGTGGACCAACCCCTCATGCTTCTTCCATCTCCATCATCTAACTAGAACATGGCTGATCTTTTACTTCAGCACCGACTTCCTACCCTACTGTTACATCCCTTGACTCCCTTCATATGGAAACATCTATCATCTATTAATCTACTAGCAAGGAACAGACCTTCAGAAGACATAAAATAATGTGCTGGAAGAACTCAGTGGAACAGGTAGCAATTGTGAAGGGAGATAATGGATGATGTTTTGGATTGGGACCCTTCCCAACCTGAGATGTCATCTGCCCATGAACAGGTGCTGCCTGACCCGTTGCGTTCCTCCAGTACTTTGTTTTTTGCACTACTGAGTTCCTGAGGACAGGTTTGGAGGGATAAGGACCAAGCGTACGCAAGTGGGACTAGTGTAGCTGGGACATTGTTGGCCAGTGTGGGCAAGTTGGGCCAAAGGGCCTGTTTCCACAATGTTTCACTCTATGACTCTGTGACTCAAGAGGTATATAATTCAATAATCATCCACACTATGGCTGAAGACATCTCATCCTGAATGATCAACCCCTCATTTTCAGATTGTGGCCTCTTTTTTTCATCCATCAGTATTAAGCCTGTAAGAATTTAGTACATTAGGAACATCCCTCATGTCTCCAAGTTGAGAGCCTGTGTACTTAATCTGTCCTCTTATGACAACAGCCTACTTCCAACCTTCTCCCATCCTCGCCTCACTGAAATCAATCTTATGAAATCTGCAGCTCAGGTGAGGCCTATGCTGCAAGTCCAGCCTGGGCCCCATGAATGTCCAAGACGCCAACCTTCCAAACCCGAATGAGCAAGGCAAAACAAAGATCGGGTGGGGAGGTAGTTCACCGAAAGCAACAAAAAGACAATTCCATCAGCTCCCTTCTGACTTGTAGTTTCACGCTCGCAATCCTCCAGCCATCACCGCCTCCGCCAAACTTACCCAAAATTCCTCCAGAAAATCTGTTATAGCGGCAGATTTTTATATCGTCCAATAGATTACTCCCTCTAGCCGCTAAGTGGACTGCATGGTTAAGGGGAATGTCGTTATACGCATGCGAGCTCTCCGTCCGAGACCTTCAGAGCTTCTTCACAATCTTCAAAACAGTCCACACAGTCCTTTTGATTAATAAATTCTTTATTGTTGATGAAAAACAATAAGGTACATCCAAACTTCTTCCAACTCTATACACTATAATCTTCATCAAACTCCAGCTTATAGCTTTAAAGGTTAGAAAACTCCTTGTGTCTCCGTTATGCTTCGCATGGTCAAAGGGTGGACCTTCCTCATGCTGTTCCAAAACTACACTAAAAACTAAGCTTCTGCGCAAGAAACTTAGCTTCAAGCACGCCCTAAAATATGTCATAAATCCCACCCACAATATAACGGGCAGTCTAAAATTTAAAGACGCAAGCCATAGTTAATGACACACAAAACAAGTCAAATGGCCACAACATCGTCACAATCCTCGCAAAATAAGTCTCTTAAAGATATAGGCACCACACCACTGTCCACCTTCAAAAGCTGCCTTTTTACAATAAATCTCTGCTATCTGCAGTTCCAATCTTGTTTTTTCCCCCCATGCAATGAGAGAGCTCCTCTCTGCAATAGGAAACATGCCATTAAACTGGATGAGGTGCAGGGAAGATTACAAGGATGTTGCCAGGACTCAAGGTCCTGATTTATACAGAGTTTGAACAGGCTAGGACTTTATTCCTTACAGTGCAGAAGATTAAGGCGTGATCTTATAGAAGTGTTTTAAATTATGAGGTGAATAGATAGGGTGAATGCACAGCCTTTTTCCCAGGGTAGGGGAATCAATAATTAGTTGGCCCATAGATCATGATACAGATGTACAAGCTGTTGATGAAGCCACTTTTGCAGTTCTGGGAAGGTTCTCATTAAGGTGGAAAAGGTGCAGAAGAGATTCACCAGGATGTTTCCCGGGTTTGCGGGCTTGAGTTATAGGGAGAGGTTAGATAGGCTGGGACATTTCCCTTTAACGCTTAAGAGGTTGAGGAGTGATCTTATTGAGGCGTACAAGATCTTAAGGGCATGGATGGTGTGAATGCTCACCATCCTTTTCCCTGGGTAGAGGATTCTAAAACTAGAGGGCATACGCTTAAGGTGAGAGGGGAAAGAATACAGAGGGACCTCAAGGAAACTTTTCAGTCTATGTGGAACGAGCTGCCAGAGGGAGATTTAAAAGCAGATACAATTACGACTTATAAAAGACATTTTGATAGATAAATGGAAGGGTTTAGAGAACTATCGGTCAAATGCAGGCAAATGGGCCTAGTCTAGTATGCCAACTTGATCAGCATCGACAGTGGGCTAAAGGCCCTGTTTCCTTGCTGTATAGCCTTTTTGAAGACCTTTGTGAACCACTGTTTAATTTTGTAAGAGCCCACAGGCTGCACTGGAGGATTAAAATATCCTTGTATGTGAAACACAAAAGCTAAGCATACAGGTGCTGCCTGCCTGCCTTTCGATTCGTTCCCATCGTGTGATGTCACAATGCCCAATGCTCGCAGATGTCCAATCGCAATGCCCAATGCTCGCAGATGTCCAATCGCAATGCCCGATGCTCGCAGATGTCCAATCGGAATGGATCATTTACATGTACAGCTTCCGGCTGCATTTCTTCCTTTGATTCCCTGCAACTCCGAAACCAGATGCAGAATCGCCGACATCTTTTCCATTTCGGTAGAGATTTCACTTTTCTTTCTAAGTATCCGCTCCTCATTACATTTCGTCATGTTTAAGTACACATTTTTAATCAAATCCTTCCCCCCCCCCCCCCCCCCAATATTTCAAAAATAAACTGGCTTCTCACCCATAGAAGCAGCACCAGCCCCAGCCCCTGATGAACGTTCCATTGTGTGATGTCACAATGCCCGATGTTCACATATGTCCGATCGGAATGGATTCATTTACATATGCCTTTGCAGGAGCCCCAGCCCCTGGTGAACGTTCCATCGTGTGATGTCACAATGCCCAATGCTCAAATACATTGTTGCCATAGAGGGAGTACAGGTTCACCAGACTGATTCCTGGAATGTCAGGATTTTCATATGAAGAAAGACTGGATAGACTCGCCTTGTACTCGCTAGATTTTAGAAGATTGAGGGGGTATCTTATAGAAACGTATGACATTCTTAAGGGGTTGGACAGGCTAGATGCAGGAAGATTGTTCCAGATGTTGGGGAAGACCAGAACAAGGGGTCACAGTTTAAGGATAAGGGGGAAATCCTTTAGGACAGATATGAGAAAAACATTTTTCACACAGAGAGTGGTGAATCTCTGGAATTCTCTGCCACAGAAGGTAGTTGAGGTCAGTTCATTGGCTATATTTAAGAGGGAGTTAGATGTGGCCCTTGTGGCTAAAGGGATCAGGGGGTATGGAGAGAAGGCAGGTACAGGATACTGAGTTGGATGATCATATTGAATGGTGGTGCAGGCTCGAAGGGCCGAATGGCCTACTCCTGCACTTAATTTCCATGCTTCTATGTTTCCCTCTCCTCACCCCTCTCCCTCTCCCACCCATCCCTCTCTCCCCCACCCCCCTTCCCTCTCTACCACCATCCCCTTACCCCTACCCCTCTGTCCCTCTTTCACCACTCCCCCTACCCCTCCCTCCCCACTCTTCAACTTCTATCCCCTTACCCGACGCCTCTCCCTCCCCCACTCCTCTCTCTTCCGCTCCCTTCCCCTCTCTCCCCCACCCCTTCCCCTCTGTCCCTCTTCCAACCACTCCCCCGTCCATCTTCTACCACTCCCGCTACCCCTCTACCCCTCCCTCCCTCCCCACTCTTCCACTTCTCTCCCACTCTCTCCTCCCCCTCTCCTCACCCCTCTCCCATCCCTCTCTCCCCCACCCCCCTTCCCTCTCTACCCCACCCCTTCCCTCTCTCCCCCCACCCCCTTCCCCCTATCCCTCTGTCCCTCTTCCATCACTCCCGCTACCCCTCTCCTCCTCCCTCCCCACTCTTCCACTTCTCTCCCCCTTCCCCTCCACTCTCCCTCCCCACTCTTTCCCCTCTCTCCCCCCACCCCTCTCCCCATCCCTCCCTCCCCATCCCCC
Source organism: Amblyraja radiata (assembly GCF_010909765.2). Taxonomy (NCBI): domain Eukaryota; kingdom Metazoa; phylum Chordata; class Chondrichthyes; order Rajiformes; family Rajidae; genus Amblyraja; species Amblyraja radiata. Next base: position 24,798,015 of record NC_045973.1, read on the forward strand.
CTCCCCCACATCTCTCTCCCCATCTCTCACCCCCTACCCTGCTCTCCTTTCCCTCCCAAATCTATCCCGTTTCCTCCTCCTCCTCTCCCCTCCCTCCCCTCTTCTCACCCCCTCCGCAAACGCCGTTGGGGAAACAGACCCAACGGGTCTGCACTTGGTCTAGTGAAATATAAAAGTAAGGAAGATAGGCATAAATTGCTGGTGTAACTCAGTGGGTCAGGCAGCATCTCTGGCGAAAATAGATAGGTGACATTTTGTGTCAGGACTCTTCCTGAGTGATTGTAGGAGGGGAGGAACAGGAAGAAGAAATGACCATGTCAAATCAGAACGGCAACAGATGACATCAGGCAGGGTGGTTCCGATAGGCCGATTATAAGTGAGTTCGGTATTTCGAAAAACGCAAGGAGTCATGGGATTTGTCAAAGGTCATTTGTGATAAAGAAAAAGCGAACAAAGCGCTGGCTATGTAAACTGTATGAATTGTTAACCATTCTACCAATTAATTAATCTAGAATTCTGTCAATAGCTTCCTTTCTTGTTCTGCTGTTCACACACTACTTACACAGTCCCAGTTCTAGTTCAGTTCATTAATCTGCAATTATGAGATATTCAAAAAGTTAAATAATTTATTATTTTCATTTAATCCTTAATGTATTTGCTACTGGAATAAGAAAATATGACGTGTTTGAAACATTTTCTTATCTTTATTCATAATTTATGTGTAAAAATATATTTAATCTGAGGAACGGGGGTGCCAGGTAGTGGGAGAGCAGTGTGTAACAGCGAGAGAGAGGGGCCAGATGCGAGTGGGAGACAGGGGGGGAGATCGGACCGGTGGAGAGACATTCTCAGCAACTGAGCTGCAGCGTGTGTACAGATCTGCGTTTTATCCGTAGTCAGGATCAAACCCGGGTCTCTGGCGCTGGAAGCACTGTTGAATTGCTACTGGATCGTCCCCGTCCCCTCCCGATGGTCCCACCCCTGTCCGGAGGTGGCCGGAGATGTCCGGGGTGACCCTGGACTGACGGGACACCTGCCCGGATCAGTGGCAGCCCCAGGCTTACAGCCAGCGCGGAGAAGAAGCACTAACTCCAACTCAACTCTGCTCCGACTACTGAGGAACCCGTTCCCTGATGGACCAGGGACCGTCAGATGCACCTCTCACCTTATCCAGTGGCTGTCGGTTAACCCCCTCACTGCTGGCGAAAGCCGAGCACCAGTCATCAACGGGGATACACACAAAATGCTGGAGTAACTCAGCGGGACAGGCAGCCACTTTGTAGAAAAGGAATAGGAATAGGTTTCGGGTCGAGACCCTTCTCTAGAAATGTTGCCTGACCCACTGAGTTACTGCAGCCGGACAGGGATGGGACACTCGGGAGGGGACGGTAATGAGACACCGATCACAAATCTGCCTCCTTGGGTTATGCAGGAGAGCGATGTGTGGTTTGCCCCTGTATAATAACCCTGTATAACCCGGGAGGGCAGCCCGAGTGAGAATGGAACCCATACACCCAGTCTGAGGGGCACCGGACCGTGATTCATTAGATTTTTACTGCTGAGATTTCTGCATGGACCAGTGAAGAATGGAGAAATAGTATCGCTAACTCCAGTAGCAATTCAACAGCACTTGCAGCGCCGGAGACCCAGGTTCGATCATGACTACGGATGAAACGCAAGTCTACATAAAGACAGCAGCTCAGCTGCCGAGAATGTTTTTCTCAAGTGACCTATGACCCGGGCCTGCACAGTCGGAATACCAAACTCACTTATTGGCTAGGAACAGTGTGATCCCAAGAGGGATACATCGTTGCGAACTCTGGAATTGGTTAACGGCTTTTAATGGAGGACGGGGACGGCAAGAGGACGGAAGTTTTGTATAAGTTACATAAAATTGAAGAATTCAACATAAGGAAAATAAAGTAAAGAAGTCTTGATCCAGCTACTCGGGTTTGTGACTCCAGAGCTGTATTGGAAGCAGTTCAGATTCACTGCGATAATATGTGGGATGAAGAAGACAAAACGTTGACCAGGTTGAGCCTATACAGATTGGAATTTAGAATTTGAGATAGTCTTACTGAGAATCTGAGGGCCTCACTGAAGAGATGTTGATGGAATGTTTTACCTTGTAGTGGGATCTAAAGCTGAGACATAGTTTCAGTTAAATGGTTGCCCATTGAAGATGGCGATGATAAAGATTTTTTTTTTCTCAGAAGGCTGTAAGTCTTTGAAAATTCTCTGTTATTGAATATGTTAGAGAAAGATTTTGACTATAAAGTCAAGGATAATGGAGGTTGGACATCAAAATAGATTATTTAATTTTCCAAACTTTCAGTAGTTCATAACTTAATTGATACAATATAACAGCACCTAAACTATGAGCAAATATCCCCAGTGTTACGTGGTGTCATCTCCATAAGATTGTGTGTTGCACAAGGACACTTGTTTGGATCTTCCGGGGTGACCAGGGGATTGTTAGTTGATTGCGACTTAAATTCATCAAGAGTAAACATGCTAAAACCTTGTGATTGTCCCTATATCAGGACATTGTCCCTTGATCCAAATAAGGGAACTCTCCCGAGGTCGATCCTGAAAATAAAAACTGAAAAGGTTGGATACCTGAAATTAAAAAGGAATGTGCTAGGAAAAAGTAAACGTCTCCGATGGAAGACTTCCCCTCAGTTCCACTGCCTTATTTGCAGAGTGCTTCCAGTTTTTCTCTCTTACAAGTCAAAGAACCTTTCCGGCGCATCGCATCGGCCACGTTTGGTCCTCGTTTTGCCTCTTTCACAACAGCCCTACCATCACATGACGCGATAATAGGTTTACGGCTGTTTTTATTGCCGTTAAGGTAATGTGTACAATAACTCCGGTCTTCGCACGCATTTCGAAATGTTGGGGCCCAGTGGAATTAGTTTCTATTTGTGTTATAATTGAGTAAAAATCAAGTCACTTCCAAGCCTTCACCCACATATTGTAACATTGTTACAAAACCTACCATCAGTGGCCTGCCGCATGCGATTCCGGAGGCTTTGGGGAGGCGGACTGGATTAAAATGCAGGTTTGTATTGGTTGTTGGAGAGGAATTTGCTCGGACTGCTAGCTGATGAAGAATATCCGTTCTGCGATCCCGCCCCCCTTTTTAAAAAAAAGTTGCTGGTCGATTGCGTCGCTGGTTTGAATTTAAACGCCACTAAAAATGCCTTCAACATCACGGATCGCAAGTGCAGGACAAAACAAAAGGTATGTCGTTTATTTAACATATTATCTTGCTTTTTGGTGTGGCTTCATTTTAATCTTATGATGTGAAAAATGTTATTTAGGCCCCGATACGAATCGGCAGCGTCTTGCCTACCGATAGGGGCTTAAATCATGGCAGTGGCCATATTCCAAATGATCACATTCCAGAAGCATCCACTCTCAAGATAATCAAATTCATTATTTTTTTGCACAATCATGTCATAAGAACATCTAAATCACCTATATTTTGTGTTATTGTCTATCCATGATCAATATTTTCATACTAAATATCCACAGTACAGTTTTAGTCAGATGTATTGTGCAAACAATAATGATCTTGATGAGAGTGGATGTTTCTGGATTAATTTATGGGAATTAAACATGAAATTCCTTCCATTTGGCATAAATTCATGACAACATGAGATTTAAAAATCATGTTATATTGTGAATTCGTGTGAATGGGATCCGTTTATTTGTTATTTGGATACTTTGGCTATTTAAAATGTTTAGCCTTTTAAGAAATGGATAGATGTTTAGATCTATTAATTGCATTTAGATGAATTTAATTGATTTGATGAAACTGATGAATATGATTTTTTTTTGGGGGTATTTACTATTTGTTTTAACGTTTAAGTTTATTATTTTTTTTCTAAAACTGCAAATAATAACTTGTTTCTGTTAATGCTGTTCAGTGGGTTTTTTTCTTTACATTTTAAACAGATGTTTCCAAAGAAGAAATGCAAAATTGTCAATCCAAATGCCCAGCAAAAGAGACTGATTTAGACAGCATTCGCAGAGATTATCCGAATCTGGACTACTCCAAATGTGATGATCTACAGGACATTTTTAATGGGAAAGTAGTGGGCAGAAAGGCATGTCATGCGTCGTTTGAAGAGCTAAAACTTGTAGTTTACAATGCCAAAATTGAAATGTTGAGGAAAAACAGGGTGTACAGAGTTTTGTAACCTTATTGGTTACAATCTGAGGAGTATGATGATGCTACTGATTGTGATATGCCAATGTACCAGCTAGCAACTGATCTTCTCTATAAAGACTTGGTCTTTTGCTAGAAATTGTAATTTCTTTATCTGTCTGTTGCGGACTTACAGCATATAATACAATAATATTAAAATTCTGATCTTGAGAATATCAAATTTTTGAATTTTCAAGGCAATCTGGGTGTTTATTACTATTTACGTCACAACAGTCAATTTTGTAATTAGCTACAATTAGGTAACTAACTAATTATATGCTTTAATTTCAGGTCATCCAAGTAAAATGTTTCATATTTGTTTCAGAATGCTTCAATCTATAATAACTGAACATTTCATTCAGTTCTTTTAATTTTTAAGAAAGTTATTGGCTTTTATGTCAATTGACTGTCCTCGATCACAGCTTTTGTGTTAAGTCAATGGAAGAGCAATAGGGAACAAGATGCTAATTTCCGAGTATGAAAATAACCATAACATTTTTAATACTGAAGATATGAAAGTGAATTAGGTACCAAATTAAAGTTATTTTTATGCTTTACCTGATGGGATAAATTACAGGCTTGATTTTAAAAATCTCAACATTTTGTAACATTCCTACATATTGGATCTGGAGGCTCCTCCCACATCAACCCCCTTCCTCCCATTGACCACACCCCAAGAAATGTTTTCACATTTAATATTGTTTCAACCTGCCTTTCTAGCAGGAACTGGGCGGCAATTCTGATAGAATTAAACTATTTTCTCGAGATCTATATGCCTACTGTAAAATCTGCGCGACATCTCGCATTTCGGAGCCATAGTGTACCAGGTGGTCATTGTGGTATTGACAGTCGTGGATCTGATGATGCCAGTGCGTGGCGGAGTGAGGAATGGCGCCGAACCGATGATGTCAGTGCGGGGCGGAGTGAGGGATGGCGCTGAACCGATGATGTCAGTGCGGGGCGGAATGAGGGATGGCGCTGAACCGAGGATGTCAGTGCGGGGCGGAGTGAGGGATAGCGCCGGCCTGATGATGTCAGTGCGGGGCGGAGTGAGGGATAGCGCCGGCCTGATGATGTCAGTGCGGGGCGGGGACTGAGGCTGTGGCTCGGCGGTAGCCGTGTTGTGCGGGCACTCGGCCATTCTGGCGGAGTCCCGATAGAAAAGTTCGGTGTCAAGGAGGAGGCGACGCCAATTGTATTAGGAGAGCCAAGTCAACAGCACATGCCCTGTAAACGCGGATTAGTCTTCACCCCTACCGCCCTGCCCTGGCACAGCTCTAGGCCAAGAGGCCCTGTTAGCGCCTGAGAGCGGGGTGAAGCGAAGGCTGAAGCGGCGGAACTTTAACCCCGGGCCGCATCAGGAGCAGGCGCAAGGCCGGACTGACAGTGTGGCTCATGTGCGGCCCGGATCCCATGTGTCATCCGCTGCTACTCTCCAGTCCGTGAGCCGTTCGGCCCTCCCTCCGCCCGAGCAACAGCCATGAAACGGTACTTGCCGGTGGCACGGCAACACTTCTTGGCGGCGGCGGCCAGCACCAGCGTGGTGGTGAAGGCCCTGTGTGGCACGGTTCTGGCGTTGTACTGTCTCTCCTTCCTGACGAATACGGTGCATGGACTAGGAGTAACCCCCGGCTACCTCTTCCCACCCAATTTCTGGCTGTGGACGCTGCTGACGCACGCCGTGGTGGAGAGCCACATCTGGGACGTGTGTGTCGGGCTGGGGGCTGTGGTGGTGGCCGGTAGGCTCCTCGAACCTCTCTGGGGAGCACTGGAACTCCTGGTCTTCTTCGCGGTCGTCAATGTGTCGGTGGGAATACTTGGAGGATTTTCTTATTTCCTGACCTACGTAGCGACTTTCAATCTGGATTACTTATTTACCGTACGCATTCATGGTATGTCGGGCTTTCTTGGCGGAGTCCTGGTGGCTTTGAAGCAGACCATGGGAGACACAGTTGTAATCACTGTGCCACAGGTGCGGATGAAAGATGTTCCAATGATGGGTTTGCTCCTCGTTACTATTTTGCGTTTGACGACATTGCTGAGTAGCTCTTTGTTAGCATCCTACGGGTATGGTGTACTGTCCAGTTGGGTTTACCTGCGCTTCTATCAAAAACATAGTCGCGGTCGAGGGGACATGTCCGACCACTTCGCATTCGCCACCTTCTTTCCTGAAATCTTCCAGCCGCTTGTATCGATGGTGGCCAATGTGATTTACAGCGTACTGGTGAAGATCAGGATATGTAAGAAGACAGTCAAACGATACGATGTTGGGGCACCGTCATCTATTACAATAAGCCTTCCAGGTACTGACCCACAGGACGCAGAACGGAGAAGGTATTCTTGCAATATTGTAACCAATTCCTCTCGTGTATCTTGGATTATTGAAATTCTTTAACATTGGGATTCCCGATATAAACTAAATATAAGCTGTGCATAACCTGAACCAATGATTATACCTGAACAGGGCTCGACTTCCATATTGTATGTGGGATATGCTGTGTAGGCGGTGGAGGAGTAGGGGAAGAGACAAACCACTGTCTATCAAACAATAAAGCAAAAACCGCAGATGCTGGAAGCCTGAAATAAGTTTTTTTTTAAATGGAAATGTTCAGTTAGTTAGGTGCCATATTGGAAGGAGAAACAAAACTAATGTTTCAAATTGATGATATTTCATCAGCATTAGAAATTTAACATATGCATGTCAGTTTCAGATTTTCACAGGTCTGACAAAAGTTTCAATCATTAATCCCAGTTCCCTCCACAGATACTGTCTAATTCATTTGTCAATCTTTCCTGACATATTGTCCTTCCTGTGTTGAGCTTCACGAGGATGTGTCATCTTAATTTGCAAACTTCAAGCGAGTTAGGAGAATTTCAACCCACAAAAGGCTTTTAGCAGCATTGATTGATAGAAAAGGTATTGAAATATTTTTTTGACTGGGGCTGTGTATCACACATTTTGGTACAAGGGCCGGCAGTCTTTCATGTGCATATCGATGATTTTATGGTTACAGGGAACAATTTCCAAATTTGACTAGGTACAGTGAATAGTGAGGAGAATAACCATAGACTTTCAATGTAATAGAAGTAGACTACTAGAATGGGTAAGTAAATGGCAAATGAAATGTAACATTATGAAAGATTACATCTTGATAGGAAGCGATGTAAAAAGAGTACAGGAGTATGGAGGTAAATTTGCATAGGTTATTCAGAGTAGTTAAAAGGTGTACAGGAGCCTAGGCCATTATACATTATAGTACGGTACAAAGCAGTTATAAAGTGCTGGAGTAACTCAACGGGATAAGCAGCATCTATGGAGGGAATGGATGGGTGACTTTTTGCATCCATCTCCTTGATAGATGCTGCTGGACTCTGAATTTTTCCAGCACTTTGGTTTGCTCAAGTTTCCAACATCAGCATTTTCTTGTGTCTACAAAATATCATGATGTATTGTGCACAGTTCTGGGTGCTGCTTTTTAGGAAGATTTAAGGCACTGGAAAAGGCGCAGAGATTTATGAATAAGATTCCAGTCATAACAGGCTTTAGTTTATGGAAAGCCTTGAGAAACTGGGCTATTCTCCTTGGAACAAGGGAGTTTGAAAAATGATTTGGTGGAGGTATTGTGAATCTTAAAGGGTATGGAAAGCGAATGGTTCGCATTGGTGGAACAAAGTTTTATCAGAATTGACCAAATAAAAGAACCAAAAGTGACAAAAGAAAACAATTTTATTTACAATGTTAATAGCTAACTTTTGTCGTGCATTGTCAGGGATGGATGACGTAGATTCAATTTTGTGAGCCCAATAATGGATTTTTACATGTTATTTTTGTCTCTGAAAGAGAGGTGATTCAGATTGAAGGGTGGTAGAAAGTAATGCTCCCTCGGCAGTGTGCCAAAGTTGATAGGGAGAGGTGAGGAAAATTTGCTAGATTTTCTCCTAGCAAGTGATCAACATCATCTAAAACAGAGAAATGTAAGGAAAATAGTTGACATCAATTAATTTAATATATAGGAGGAGAAATTTTGAATTCTTTAAAAGAAAATTACAAAATATTAAGTAAGAACACCATAGATTTTAGAAAAGACCAGAAATGGTGGGGGGGGGGGGGGGTGGGGGGATGTAGGGGGATGTAGGCAAGGCAGCATCTGTGGAAAGAAAAGGTCACCATTCTGCATGTGCAGCCCTTTGTCAGAATCCATCACAGACACATTAATTGTAGCCTGACCTGAGTTTTTCCATTATTTTCCGTCTTGATTTTGGATTTTTAGCATCTGTTTCTTTTGATTTCCCAAAAGAAAGTTTGTTTGACAAACTTGATTATGGTGAGGTTTGGGTGGGGAAATCCTATGGATGTGGTATATATGGATTTTAGGGAAGCCTTTTTGAAGAGCCTGGATTTTAAACTGTTCATCAACAATTGACTGAGGAAATTGAAGTATCCTAAAGACCTCAACAGTAGCATTAGCCAGACGAAGAATTTTTAGATTTATTTTGACTCCTTAATTATTGAATTACTACTCCAACTGCTCTGGATAATAATTGGGTGTGGTTCTTTTATAGTTTGGGCATTTTTGTTTGTTCCTTACCCAGAATATCAATAATTTAACAAAAGACAGCTTTGCTTGCTATAGTAATGTGTGTGATTAGAAATAATAGATGAACAATTTTAAACCTTGGATTAATTATGTGTAAGCTAAAGATTGAAAAGAACACAAGACAGAAGCAGTCATAACAAATTGTGTGAAAAAACAGGATAATCATGGGACTGGGAAGCCCAAATGGGGAAAACAAAATCCTGATAAAGAAACAGACCAGCTGTGGGAGACCCCACTGATTCTCAGTAGAATTTAGGATTTTTATTCCGACATAAATGCCCAGTGCAATAGATAAGACAGTACTGTATCCCAATATCTTTATTTCTTTCTCTCAGTTACTTAACTAACCTATTCTCAATTGTTGAGATGCTTTTTGCTCCTGTTAAAACACTAAAAGCTGGAGAAATATTGAGTTATTATTGTAACAGTAATTCGTGGCTTGTTTGACTGTTTCAAGAATGACTGTGATTGAGGGTCAGTCACAGTCAATAATACTGGACATGTGACATAATACTGATCATTTTGCACTCATTGCTAACTGGGTACTGACCTTTTATTCCAGATGACTTAACTAACTGAATTTAAATCCCCAAACTGTTATGATAGGATTCAATTCAATGTCTCCTGATCATTGATCCAGGCATCGTGGTCAGTCATCCTGTAGGATAACAATTATGATTGTCTTAAGTATTAAAAATTAGAATAAAGGATGAGACACAGCTTTTATGTGTAGGAAAGAACTGCATATGCTGGCATATGCTTAAATCGAAGGTAGACACAAATGCTGGAGTAACTCAGCGGGACAGGCAGCATCTTTGGAGAGAAGGAATGGGTGCCGTTTTGGGTCGAGACCCTTCAGACATAGTTTTTAACTGCATATACACTAAAAAAGAGAGATGGTGTAATTTTGAAGGCTAGTAATGGAAACAAGGAGATATTAACAAAAGCAGTGCCAAGTGGAATTTAAGATCAGTAAATGAGAGGTGTTGCATTTTAACAAAGTTCAATCCTCAAAGTCCCCTGCATGTGATTTTAAATTGCAGGGGACTTTGGCGATTGTTCAACTTTAAATGTTATAGTTTAAGTCAAGACGTGTTTTTGGAACAAACAAAATATTTGATTTGTATTAAGTAATATGGAATTAAAGTTGATGTAATCTGTAAATTGATGCAAGCCCAGTGGTATGAATATTGATTTCTCGCACTTCAGGTAGCCCCGGCATTCCATCTCTCTATCCCTCCCCCACCCAAGTCGCACTAGCTTCTCATTTTCACCCTACAAACAGCTTACAATGGCCTGTTTCCCTTATCATCATTACTTTTTTGCATATCTCTCGTTCATTATTCTTTATCTCTCCATATCACCAACTATATCTCTTGTTTCCCTTATCCCTAACCAGTCTGAAGAAGGGTCACAACCCAAATCGTCACCCATTCCTTCTCTCTAGCGATGCTGCCTGTCCTGCTGAGTTACTCCAACTTTTTGTGTCTATAATCTGTACAGACCTTGATAAACTATAATTGAAGAACTTCACAAAATTTGGGATTCTGCACTGTAACACTATATTGGAAGCATAGATATTGTTCAAAGATTCACCAGGACTGGAGGAAATACATTTTGGGATCTTACAATGGAAAATACATGATTGTGGAGGTAATTTACTAGAATGTTGTTTTGAATTGATTAGAATTGACACATCCAGTAGTTAAGGAATGCAGACTGAAAAACCTGGATACATGAGCCTGTCTATCATTGAGAGTATTCAAAAAGGAACTGCAGATGCTGGAATATCGAAGGTACACAAAATTGCTGGGGAAACTCAGCGGGTGCAGCAGCATCTATGGAGCGAAGGAAATAGGCGACATTTCGGGCCAAAACCCTTCTTCAGACTGGTAGGTTAGTTACGTAGCTAAGGGAAAGAGTAAGTGTATTGGGTATACAGGATTAGGATTCTATGCTAATGGAGAATAAATATTTACACAAAATAATTGATCCAAATGGACAGATACTCTTAATTTCCATGTTCTGCACCATCATAAACCTACATGAGGAAATAAATCATGAAATGATTTGACCATTTTGACAAGTAATGACAAAGAATCTCTAGATCTTTCTTTGTTGGTTAAAGTGCGATGGTGACCAGGGCGTGTTTGAATGTCTTATATTTGATAGTAGTATATTTGATATTTTGTATGTACATGAGTGTAGTCAGTTCATAGTGTCTTGTGCAAACAAAGCTTGTATGTTTTGCATAAGAAAATAATAACTACTGTGCTCATAACAGTGCCATCCTAGTAGTGCATAGAGGTGTCAATCTAGATTGTGCTCAGATTTCTGCACCACGCCTTGAACCTTGTGAGTCTGTCTCTCTTAAATGACTGATCTTGTAACCCCTTGAAATTGCAGAACAATGAAGTGTCATATTTTAATTGGTACGTGTGCAGAGTGAAAATGAGTAAGGATAGATGAATAGAAGATGGCAAGGTTACCCTAGGCAGAATATAGTTGCCATAGACCTTGCCATCAATTGACATTGATAACAAAGGAAAGGAAGGACTAGTACAAGCACTAAATCCCAATGAAATGTTAGCGGGCTAAGAAAGCACAATGTGGTTTAAACAATGGGAGCCAGGGTGTTGGACGGACAGAATAGAGGTTCTGCTTGAACTTTTAAATGTAGCTTTGAGACCCAAAGGTTTGTTTTGAGATTTACCAAACTACAGTCACACTGTGGGTTTTCCTTATTAGTAAACGACTGGATATTTTTATAGGCAGTATAAAATGAAGGATTAGTTTATAGCTTTGGTGATGGATTGAAGTTTAAATCAATTCAGAGTTTGACCACTTTCATATCTGGGGATTCAAAAGATCAACAAAGCAACTTCACTTTATTCCCATATTCTCTCATGGGAATCCAAAATCCAAAACTAGGCATACATGGCCCTCTGAGCAGTGATTTCCGAAAACTCGCAAAACCTCAAAGATTATTTTCATCCGACTCCTGAAAAACTTGGTCTTGCATTGTGAGCTCAAAATCTGGATTCTCCATCCAAGGGAAATAACCTTGCAGCATATACTTTGTCGTTCTTTATGGGGTCCACCTGTTTTGTTCTTGTTCACAGGTTTAATTTTTCTATGTCAATATTAGAACATTGAAAAATACAGCACAGGGTGGCACAGTTAATAAGCTGGTAGAGCTGCTGCCTCACAGCGCCAGAGTCCTGAGTTTGATCCCTACTTTGAATGTTGGGTGTGTGGTGACCTTGGGTGTATGGAGTTTACACATTCTCCTGTGACCGAGTATGTTTCAATAGACAATAGGTGCAGGAGGAGGCCATTCGGCCCTTCGAGCCAGCACCGCCATTCAATGTGATCATGGCTGATCACCCCAACCAGTACCCTGCCTTCTCCCCATTTAAAAAAAAAATTTATTTTATATTTTTTAGTTCTTTTTAGTTTCCTCCCTCATCACAAAAGATGTGCGGGATTGGCCTCAGTAAATTAAATTAGCAGGTAGTGCTAAAGTAGGATAACCATAAACTAGTGAGAATAGGTTATCAATGGTCAGCGTGGACTTGGTGGGCCAAATGGCCTGCTTCCCAACCGTATCTCTAAGCTAAAACTAAACAAAAATTAGCTTAATAATTTTATTGGCCTCTGATCACCTCATTTTTCACGTGAACATTTTGGACAATTCCATTTAATATCTCCTCACATGACCAAGACATTAGCCAAGCCTATTTTTGTTCCATAAGCTACCATAGCAAATATACGCTTCTTTTGGTAATCAAACTAAAACCACAGTGTTGACAAACTCAAACCATGGTCCATCTCATAAGACTTTGTTCTTCTATGGCAATCCGCTTGCAGTGAAGATAACAAAACTTTTGGTTTTCTGATTACTTTTGTTAACATTGTAACTCACTTATGGGAATTTAATGAAAACATTCTCTTTTATCCACTACTTCATTCTTTACACGATCCATTTGCCTGCATAGATCATGGATCAATATGATGCCTGCATATCGTTATACCTATCTAGAACCCTCTTAAATATCATTATTTATCCCATAAGGGATACGAGTAGAATTAGGCCATTCGGCCCATCAAGCCTACTCTGCCATTCAATCGTTGCTGATCAATCTCTCCCTCCTAACCCCATTCTCCTGCCATCTCCCCATAACCTCTGACACCTGTGCTAATCAAGAATTTATCTATATGCCTTAAAAGTATCCACTGACTTGGCCTCCACAGCCTTCTGTGGCGAAGAATTCACCACACTCTGACTAAAGAAATTTCTCCTCATCTCCTTCCAAAAAGAACGTCCTTTAATTCTGAGGCTGTGACCTCTAGTCCTAGACTCTCCCACTAGTGGAAACATCCTCTCCACATCCACTCTATCAAAGCTTTCACTATTCTGTATGTTTCATTGAGGTCTCCCCTCATTCTTCTAAATTCCAGCAAGTACAGGCCCAGTAGCAACAAACGTTCATCATAGGTTAACCTACTCATTCCTTAGATCATTCTTGTAAACCTCCTCTAGACCCTTTCCAGAGCCATCACACCCTTCCTCAGATATGGTGCCCAAAATTGGTCACAACATTCCAATGCAGCCTAACAGCGCCCTATAGAACCTCAGCATTACATCCCTGTTTTTGTATACAAGCCCGCTTGAAATAAATGCTAGCATTGAGTTTGCTTTCTTTACCACTGATTCGACTTGCAGATTAACCTTTTGGGAATCCCGCACCAGCACTCCCAAGTCGCTTTCCACCTACGATTTCTGGATTCTCTCCCCATTTGCATGACTCCACACTTTGCTTCACTATATTCCATCTGCCACTTCTCTGCCCACTCTCCCAGCCTGTCCCAGTCCTTCTGCAGAGTCCCTGCTTTCTCTACACTACTTGCCCTTTCGCCTATTTTAGTGTCTGCCTCCCCCATCTCCCAGGCAGCACATTTCAGGCACCCACCAACCTATGTGTAAAGAAATAAACTTGCCCTGCACATCTCCTTTACCCCTTTCACTTTAAAGCTATGCCCTCGAGTCTTTCACATTTCTGAGTTCTGATTGTCTACTCCATCTTTGCCTCTTCTACCAGGTCTCTTTTTAACATCCGGTGTTCCAGACTAATACAATCCAACTTTGTCCGTTCTGTCCTTATAGCTCTCACCCTCGAATCCAGCTGTCATTTTGGTAAACCTCTTCTGCACCATCTCCAAAATTGGACGATCAGAGCTGCAGTCAACCAAACATGGCATAACTAAAGCCCTACAAAGCTGCAACTCCCTGACTCCTATGTGCAATGGCCTGACCAATATGATGCCTTGACCACTCTATCCACTTGTGTTGCCACTTTCAGGGAGCTATGGACTTGAACCCTAAGGCCCTTCTATACATCAATGCTGTCAATGGTCCTGCCACCAACTATATACTTTCCCCTTGCATCTGACTTCCCAAATGCAACATCTCACTTGCCCGGATTAAGCATCCCCATCATAAATATGGGTTGGAAAAAATGCAAAATAGTAAGGAATGTGATTTGCTTTGGGCAAGGGACTTGTGTTCATCACCAAGCATTGCTTGCTAGCACCACCACTGACTGAGCTGGCTGAAGCTTAGACCCAGCTGCCAACAGCTAGATGAACTGGTTGCGAGAATTGACCTCTGACCATATTCTTATCAACCTACCTGAAGCATCTATCCATGATAGATTTGGAAGCAGTGATCAAATTCGACCCGAAACATCACCCATTCCTTCTCTCCAGAGATGCTGCCTGTCCCGCTGAGTTACTCCAGCATTTTGTGTCTACCTTCGATTTAAACCAGCATTCCTACCTATAAATCTTCTCTGCAATCTTTTCAACTTAACAACTTCCTGCCGATGGAAGGGTGACCTGAACACAATACTCCAATATATAGCTTCACCAACATAGACATCGTCAATGCAGGAAGGAAATACTGGAGTAAAAAAAAAATCAGCCATGATCTCATTGAAGTAGAGAGAATCCAGAAAACGATTCATGAGCCGCATGTCAGTGGTAGGGAAACAATTGGAGAGAATTATTTGAGATATGATTTACTTTGGAAGAGAATTAGCTAATTAGGACGTGACGGGTCATATCTCAATAACTTGATTGAGTTTTTATAAGAGGTGACAAAGGAGATCGATGAAGGATTCCAAAGATGTACAGGTTTATAGGTTAATTGGCATGAGATAAATGTAAATTGTCCCCAGTGAGTGTGGGATAGTGTTAGTGTGCAGGGATCGCTGGTAGGCGCGGACTTTGTGGGCCGAAGGGCCTGTTTCTGCACTATCTCTTAACTAAACTAAAAAGATAGGATGGTGGATGTTGTATACATGGATTTTAGTAACGCTTTTTACAAGGTCCCTCATGGTAGGCTGATCCATACGATTAGGATGTACGGGATTAATGACGACTTGGCCGTATGGATTCAGAACTGGCTTATTCAGAAGATGACGGTTGTGATGGAAGGTAGATATTCTGTCTGGAGGTCAGTGACCGGTGGATATCTGAAGGGATATGTGCTGGGACCTCTATTGTTTGTGAAATAAAAGACCTAGACGTAAATGGGTTGGTGAGTAAGTTTGCTGACAACACCAAAACTGGAGGAGTTGCAGACAAAGAAGGCTGCCAGAAGACACAGTGGGATATAGATCAGCTGCAGAACTGGGCAAAGAAATGGCAGATGGAATTTAACCTAAGCAAGTGTGAGATTTTGTAGTTTGAGGGACTGAATGTAAGGAGAGTGTATACAATTACAGGAAAGATGTGGAAGCTTTGGAAAGGGTGCAGAGTACCATAATGCCCAGATTAGAGGGTTTCAGCTACAGGGAGAGATTGGATAGACTTGGATTGTTTTCTTTGGAACGTTGACTGTTGAGGGAAGACTTGATTGAAGAATTTAAACTTATGAAAGGCTTGGTAATTAGGATAGACAGTAAGAAGCATTTTGCCAGGGTGGAAATGTCCAACACTAGAGGGCATAGCTGTAAAGTGAGATGGGGAAAGTTTAATGGAGAGTTTAAAGTGCAATCTCTCACTGCTGAGGTCTGAGGTTCCCTCCTGCTTTAAGAGGGCATCAATAATACTGGTGCCCAAGAAGAGTAATGTGACGTGCCTCAATGACTATCGACCAGTGGCACTAACGTCCGTGGTGATGAAGTGCTTTGAGAGGTTGGTTATGGGGCATATCAACTACCACCTCAAGAACCTCGACCCACTGCAGTTCGTCTTCCGTCACAATAGGTCCATGGAGGATACGATCTCACTGGCTCTCTACTCCACACAGGACCACTTGGACAATAAAAATACTTACGTCAGGCTGTTATTTATAGACTACAGCTTGGTGTTTAATACCATCATCCCCTCCAAGCTAGTTACAAAACTCAAGGAACTGGGTCTCTGCGCATCGCTCTACAATTGGATCCTCAACTTCCTCATCCACAGATCACAGTCTGTTTGAATTGGCAGAAACACTTCATCCTCAGTGATAATCAGTACTGGAGCACCTCAAGGCTCAACCCCTGCTCTACTCACTCTATGCTAATGACTGTTCAGCCTGATATAGTGCAAACTCCATTTTCAAGTTCGCTGATGACACCACCATTGTGGGACGGATTACAGACTGTGATGAGTCAGAGTATAGAAGTGCAATCGACTTACTGACCACATGGTGCCAGCACAACAACATGGCTCTCAATATCAACAAAACCAAAGAACTGATTGTAGACTTTGGGAGAGGAAGGTTGAGGACCCACAATCCTGTTTATATCAATGGGACGATGGTGGAGAAAGTCAAAAACTTCAAATTTCTGGGCGTGCATATTTCCGACGATCTTTCCTGGACCCAGCACACTGATGCAATCATAAAGAAAGCACATCAGCGCCTCTACTTCCTGGGAAGATTACAGAGATTTGGTATGTCAAAGAGGATTCTTGAACTTCTACAGGTGCACAGTAGAGAGCATACTGACTGGCTGCATTGTGGCCTGGTTCGGCAACTTGAACGTCCAGGAGCGGAAAAGACTGCAAAAAGTTGTAAACACCGCCCAGGCCATCACCGGCTCGGACCTCCCACCATCGAAGGGATCTATCGTAGTCGCTGCCTCAAAAAGGCAGCCAACATCATCAAAGACCCACACCATCCTGGCCACACACTCATCTCACCACTGCCGTCGGGAAGAAGGTACAGGAGCCTGAGAACTTTAATGTCCAGGTTCAGGAACAGCTTCTTCCCTACAGCCGTCAGGCTATTAAACACTACAACCTCATAAGTTATGAACTACAATAGACTATTATTTTTATTTTTTTTAATTGCACTGCTATTGATTGTTCTTTTATTTCAGAGTTTTTGTTATATTATTTATTATAATTACATATTCTGTTGTGCTGCAGCAAGTAAGAATTTCATGCTTTTATCTGGGACATATAACAATAAAACACTCTTGACTCTTGAGATGTGCAGGGCAAGGCTTTTTTTTACACTGGAACGCATTACCAGAGTTGATGGTGGAGGCAGATGCAATGGTGGTGTTTAACAGGCTTTTTGATAGGCACGTGGATGTACAGGGAATAGAGGGATAGGGATCATGTACAGGCAGATGAGATCAATTTAAATAGGCATCCTGTTTGGCACAATCATTGTAGGCGTGAAAGCCTGTTCCTGTGCTGTACTGTTCTATGTTTCATAGTGGCAAAGGTACCAGTGCCAAAAGCCCGATTCCTGGTCCTTATGTGTATTACTTTCCATGGATCTTCCTTGGATTTGTTTAGAACTAAGATTTGTCAGTTTATAACTGAAAAAATATTTTAAGTTGCAAGTTCGTTCCAACAGTTAGAACTGATGGATGCATCTGAATTGCGTGTTGACAGTTCCAGTTTATTGGATTTGCAATGTTTCAATTGCTTATGTGTTGACTATATAAAATTTGCAGTTTGCATAACCTTGATTATGTTATTTAATTTCAGACAATTGGCATTGAAAGCTTTGAATGAACGGCTGAAACGTGTTGAAGACCAAGTAGCATGGCCCAGTATGGATGAAGATGACAAAGATGATTTATCTGATATGCCGTTGCTTCCAGAGACCAGCAGGAGTAATGGAGATGATTCTGGGGCAGCCGAACACAATGCATTCCCAGGTCTTTCATCAGGATCTTAGAAGACCTTTAACAAATGACTTGTCCAGTTGGATGGAAGCGAAGGAGGGTTTAATTCCGCACAGATTTGCATCAGTACTTTCAACTATTTATCTCCAGCACTTACGATCTGTATGGAAAATAAATTTGTCAGTAAAAAGACTATAGTTGCCTGTGCAGCTGTGGTGTTCATAGTCAAACTTCAGCAGGATTGGATGGTTTTTAACTCTCGCTGTTGGCTATAACAATTGGAGATGGCATTTGAACTGGTAATGAATTAGATACAATCTTTGCTGTTAGTTCTAAAAACTAATTAATTTACTGTTTTATTTTGAAGTGTCCTTTTTTGATTAGAAAGAACAGATATTTAAATGATATAAATGCAATGTAGTGAAGATGTTTAGTAGACAGAGCGGGAGCAGAGAGGGAAAGGATGGGGAAAGGAGCTTGCTATCATTGAGATTAAAAGGAACAGAGCAAAACCACAGCTTTGGTCCCAAGTTGACCTTTGGATAATGTGCCAAAATGTGCATCCCTTCATTTATGACATCTTGCTATCGATAGGAAATGGAATTCCTATGGCAGTAATTTTTTTAAATCTCTGGGGAACTGTTATTAGATTGGAGCTTGTCATATTCATTGAATTGGATTCACCTTTTGAAATTTTATTTTCACTCTCTTCCTGGTATCATGTATCTGCAAGATTAGTAACATTCCAAGTTCTATTTGATTGTAATAGTAAAGATAACACAATTAGATCATGTTGAATAGTTTGTTTCCCCCTTATCATCATTTTATTTGCATATTGAGGTTTCTTTTCTGCCATAATCCTGGCTCTTTTAATGTTAATGATTCTCAGTAAAAAATTGCTTCAAATTGGTTGCAGATTTTCTCTGGGGAGCAAAGGTGTGCCTCACCTTCAGCACCTCACCGTGGGATAGGTTTGGAAGATTGCCTATTAAAAGGGCTAGGTAATTATTGTGCTGGTTCTGAATTTATAAGAAGGCACACCTAATTTATGAAGGCAATAGTTATAAGCATACTGGGTTAGACTGACGGGTGTATCATATTCTAAATCCTCTGCAATTGCAAAAGGGGTAGTGAAAGTTCATGAAAACCATATAAGCCTCTGTCATGGGTTTTTAATAATATAAAAGTTCCGTATTTTTTTTCACATGTATATAAAAATAGTCTCTTATTGAAATGGGTCAGGATTTTATTCCCAAACTGAAGCTAACTGGGAGAGAGCTGAGAAACAAACAGTTGGACACATTTCTACACGGCTTCTGATAGAGCAAAAATAATGAGATCTTTATAAAATGTGATAAGATCAGTATAAAAAAAGATTTTTTTTTTTTTTTGCAGAGTCCCATTGCCATATGGGATTGACAAAGCCACTTCATTTCCAGTGCAGTACTTTCTATAAAGTAAGAGTGCACTCTCATAGTTTTGCATCACGTACCAATCCCATTCTAATTTTGTTTACATTTGATCATTTTGGAAAATGGAGCTAGTAGGAAATAGCTACAGGTTGAACACCAATTTCCCAGCACCATTGGTTCCGGAGACTTTCTGGATTATCTATTTTTCTGGATCCACAGAGGTCATGTGATAGTGAAACGACAATACACCCCTGGTCTGCTAATGACATCTCTCCCCTGTCTGTAAAGCATCATAGAATGCCAGAAGCTGAAATAAAATATAAAATGTGAACCGAATGTGAATGGAATGACCTGCTGACCCATCCCCAGCTCCCACCGTCTCCCTGGCCGTTTAGAGCCCCAACATCCAACTCCACTACCGACTGGCAAAGTGCACCAACGAGCCCGTATGTTTTGGTAATACGGCTGTTGTTGGGGCACACGGTCTAGCCCCTGGGGACAGCGGTTTCTTTGGGTCTCCCCCGGAATCACCAACATACTCCACCTTGGAAGCGACAGCAGGTGAGGGTGAGGCAGACCCATGGTGACTGAGTGCATTCTGTCGGTGGGGCCATATGAAGAAAGCACTATTCCCGGGAGCTAAAACATGAGCCGCAACAATAGCCGCATGAACCGGTTAAGAAGGGCTTGCTGGTGCGTTCCAGCGGCCCTAGTTTTAAAGTGAAATGGCACGAAATGCTGGAGTAACTCAGCCAACTGAATCAGTCTGAGGAAGAGTCCTGATGTCATCTATCCATGTTCTCCAGAGATCCTGACCTGCTGAATTACTCCAGCACTTTGTGTCTTTCTGGTGGGTGAAGAAGGGCTCGGTGCACCTTGCAAGTCAGGAGTGGGGTCGGAAGCCGGGGCTCTAAATGGTCGGAGAGATGGTGCGAGCTTGGGATGGGTCGGTAAGTCCATCCATTATATCCGACATCTGTTATAAGGGGGGGGGTCATTAAATGAGGGTTTACTGCATTGTCTTTGCGAAACAGTTAGGAGATATGATTGAGAGTATATGATTCTTTCACAATGGAGGGAAATGACTGGAAAGAGCCCTCGCCACTCGCAATGCCATCTGTGGCTGCTCAGGGAATTTTGTCCGGATTATAGGGGTGGGCGGACCATCGGTTACCGGAAAATCGGTGTTCAACTTATATCATTGTTAACACATTTAAATGTGTAAGATACTTTAATGTAAGATTCTTAAAGGATGAGTATTATCTCTCATCTGTGATTTAATGTTTTATTTTCATATTCTGTGGGCGATTTGTCATTGACTTAATGTGTTTTTAAATCAGCATTTATGGGGGGGGAAACTGCTCATTCCGACTGCATTTCACATAATGACAAATTGTAGGTTTCTTTTTATTTATCCACATTTATCATTGCAGACCAGTCCAATAAACTTTGCAGTCTCATGTTCACTTTTCATACCCCTCAAAATGCTTTTCAGCCATATTGATAAATATGCTTTTTTCTATTTTTCTTTCGCGTGTTGCGCTTGCAAGTGATAGCGTAGGAAATGGTGTCGATTGTTATTGGACTAATAATCCAGAGAATGCAAATTCAAATCCCACCAGTTTTGGAGTTTTGATTCAGCTATTGCTTAATCTGAAGGAGAAAAGCTGCTTATTGGTGAAATAATGATAGTAAATACTTTTATCACTAAAATCTTTGATGTTGATTTATCTTTCAATATTAACTAGTTCATTGACGCCCTTTAGTGATGGGGAGATGCTCCCTCTTGTCGTGTATAACCTAAATATAACTCTAGTTTCACATCCTTTGCTGACACTACTTCTCCTTCAGCCCAACACGCTATGCTTTGACTATCTCTGATGACAAATAATAGAAAATAAATTGTTTTTGAAAAAATACAACTAAAATATCAAACAATGTTATTTTAATTAAAGTAAAGTTAATTGAAAAAATGGCATTAATTACAAGGAGTTGCATATTTGAGTGACAATGTCTGATAGTAAAGACCAGCAAAATGAAAAAGGGATGAAGCTTGTGTTTGTACATGCTTGGAGCCTAAGAACCATGTGTTCATCAATACATTTCATTGAATCATCAAAGAAGATGGACCTTTCACAATAGCTTCAAAACAAAAGTGCTTTACAACCCTTCCCTCACTGCAAAATGATAAAGATTCACAATAAGATCTATGATACATGTGATTCTTCATATCTTAGTGTTAAGGAAAAGGACGTTGAAGATCATTACCTCAAACCCAGCACATAACTTGCAGTCTACAGCCAGCATTGATCCCTGCCCTATATGCATGAGATATGGACTATCTAGAGCAGATATCTCATGGCACCAAAGCGTTAACACCACTGTATCTCCTCCACATCCACTGGAAGGATGTGTGAACTAATATTTGCAGCATTAAGGTCCTAGTTGCATCTAGTCATCTCTTATTGGGAAGCACAATTTGTTTGCATTGTCTGACTTAAGGCCAAAACGGATTATTTATTTTGGGTCGATTGGGAGAAGAGATTCAAGGATATGCTCAAACCACTTTTGGGGGAAAATGGATGCTCAAAATAGAAAAGAAGCATTCAGGATTGAAAAGCATGCGTGGATCTGTTTTTCAGCAAAGGTCTTGAAATCCAGCCTAGCTGGGTCTTCAGCAGTAGCATGTTCTATAACCTGGCACAACCACAGCAATCCCACTAAAATAAATGTAGAAGTCTGCTGGTAGAATAAAGAGCTTGGGCTGGGGTAGGGGCCAGCGATTTCACGGCAGTGCAAGATCTGGAGTGGTGCCTGTCACTTGGTTTGGTCCAAATCAATGGCTTTCCTGTAGTGTCCCTAATCCTCCAGAGATAAAGATTGAACTTTCATTTTTTCAATTAATTTCTACATGCTTTCTACAACGCATCTATAGACGTTCTTGGGGATATGCCAAAATCCCTAAACCTTCTGAGGGGATAGAGGCGCTGGTTTGCTTTTTTGACCATCGATTCGATGTGGCTGGTCCAGGACAAATTGCTGGTGAAATTTATTCCTTCCTGCACTGTAGAAAGCATTTTATTGGGATGCATGACAGCATAGTTTGGGAACAGCTTAATCTAAGACCACAAGAAATTGCAGAGTTGTGGATGTGGCCCAGACCATCACGCAAACTAACCTCCCTTCCTTTGACTCCATCTACACTTCAGTGTCTCGGCAAGGCCACCAGCAAAATCAAAAACCTGTCTCACCCAAGTCATCCCCACTTCTCCCCTTTCCCATTAGGCAAGAGATACAGGTTTGAAAATGCATATCTACAGATTCTGGGACAGTTTCTTCCCAGCTGTTATCTTCTTGTGTAGGGCGTGCACAGCCTAAAGTTGTAGGACAACTTGTTCTATTTGATCTTATTTGATTGTGCACGCCAGGTTGATTGCATTCGTTGAAACAGGGTGGACCACGAGAAGGTTGCAATCTCCCACCCCCCAGCTGTTATCTAGCAACTGAACTGTCCTCTCACCAGCTCGAAAATGGGCCTGACCTGACATCTACCTCATTGGAGACCTTTGAACTATTTTTAATCAGACTTTATCTTCCACTAAATGTTATACCTTGTGTCTGTACACCGTGAACAGTTTAATTGTAATCAGGTGTAGTCTTTGTGTACCTTCGATCTTCCAGCATCTGCAGTTCCTTCTTGAACTCGTAGTCTTTACGCTGACTGGATAGCACACAACAAAAAGCTTTTCACTGTACCCCAGTACATGTGACAATAATAACCTAAACTAAACTAACACCTCTAATCCTCAGGTTACTAAGGGAATTCAACATGTCTCCAATGACTTTTACAAACTTCTACAGATGCATCATATAAGGCATACTGTCAGGATGCATCACAGCTTGATTTGGGAACAGCTCTGCTCAAGACTGCAAGAAATTGCAGCGAGTTGGGGATGAAGCCCAGTTCATCACACAGACAAGACTTCCCAACATTGATTCTATCTATACTTCACGCTGCTTGGAAAAGTAGCCAACATAATCAAAGACTTGGCCACTCTGTTCATTCCTCCTTCTTCCAGCCCCTGTTGGGCAAAAGATGCAGAAGGGTGAAAGCACATACCACCAGACTCGGGAAGTTTTTTTCCCCTTTTGCTATCACGCTCCTGAACGGTTCTTCTATAAGCTAGGGTACTGTCCAATTCACCTCTACTCCAGTGCAGGCATTGAACATTTTCTCTGGAACTGATGCGCTACTATGCTGAGAACTATATTCTGGACCCTTTGTTTTGCCTAATTGAGTTCAGCTTGATTGTATTCATGCATAGTATTATCTGATCTGATTGGATAGCAAGAAAAACAAAACTTTTCATAGCACCTCGGTACACTGACAATAAAAAAACCTTGTTGTTTGTCATATATGTGGTTGATGATCGATGTAGATGTATGAGGCATAATCAATACATTTGCAGATAATGTCTGGTGGATAGGATTGTGGAAGCTACAGAGTATTTTCAATTTTTTGTGACAATTGCCAATGGAGTTTAATCCAGATAAATGTGAGGTGAAGCATTGTTGGGAATATTAATTAGGATAGAACATGTAGCAATACTGTTAGGATCCGCAGGACAGAATTCCTAATTATTCAAGGGGAAAGATCCTTGAAGGTGCCAGTGGAGGTAGATAATGTGGTTAAGAAGGCATATGGGATTTTGGCCTTCATTAGTCAGGACATTTGAATACAAGTGCAGGGCGGATATGCTTCATCCTTATAAAACATTGGTCAGACTTCAGAGGGGCTATTGTGTGCAGTTCTGGTCATCACATAGCCAAATTACATATTACACACCATTTATGAGAAAATTCACCACCAATTACAGATCAATTGAGGAAAAGAGTATTGGAAAATCATGATCTCAAACCTCACACAAAACTCGTGTACTGGCCAGCAATGACCCCGTCCTATATACCTGGAGCATATACAGTAGAAATATCGAGATGCTGGAAAGATATAATTATTGCTGTCATCACAAAATTCTCCAAATTCACCTGAAGGATAAGCCAATTATTCAGGATCTTCACTCAAAGTTATCCCCAGATTGAAACAGTATTTACACTCAGTTTGCTACATTTGGCAGGTTGTGTCTTGCATGTGGCTGGCATCAGGCTCCCTGAACATCCTCTGTATTCCAAGCAATATCATGGGAAGATGTAACCAGAGAGACGGCTGAAAGGATTTAAAGGTGTTTTCGGACTATTGTTGAAGATTCGCAATATCCCCACTAACTCTTGGGAATCTCTATCCCATGACCCATAAAGTAAATAAGAAGCCTTCAATGGCATTGGGAAGCTTGAGTCCATGCATCAGGAACACAGGGAAGAACAGTGAAAGGAGCTCGTAAACTACCTAATCGCCCCAACAGCCTCCTCCCACTCGAGCTGTGGGAGAGTTTGTGTGCCACATTGCCCTTGTCAACCACCTAAGAATTCACCAAACCAGACTGAAAGCATGTAATCCTTGATCCTAAGGAATTGCTTGAGAACACGTTGAGATCCACCTTTTGATTTTACCCATATATCCTCATTTCTGTCTACTTGCCTGTGTGTGAGTGATTGGTGGTGGTCGGAGGGGCCGTAGGCGCAGAATGGCAGCCACGCTTCCGTCAGTCTGCCCCAGGGCAGCTGTGGCTACAGAAGTAGCTTACCACCACCGAGTGTGACTGAGGAGTGAATGAATAATGCGATGTAAAGCGCCTTGAGTATTAGAAAGGCGCTATATAAATCCCATCCATTACTCATGCCTCAAGGAAACCTCCCAGTCTTCAGATTCTTATGACCTAACGTAATTCTTTTAGAGATCTCATCTGGATGTTCACGCTCTCTTCCTTAACCTCCACGACATGCTTGTGCTATTATGGAGGGAGGTGGACATTTGGTCATGGATTCTTGTCTTCTTGTTCATAGGGGGATAGAACAAAGTCCCGAACTCGCCTACTGCCCGATATTTTCTCCGCCGTCGGTGCTGGCCAAAGATCATAGAGCGGGCATTGCCACTGCCGTCAGTGCTGGCTGTGCTTGCTGCATGTGTGCGCCGCGGGCATTACCACTTGCGGCGCCTCGCTCCAGTCGCATGGACGAGCACTCGCTTTGTTCCCATTGGTCGGTGTGATCGGAGTCACCCCGCGTGTTGCCCTGGCGTCAGCAAGGCGGGATCCGCGCGGCGGCGGGTGGATGGATGGATGGATGGACAGAAGCTCCGCTCGATGATCTTTGGACAGAAGATGGTCGAGCGGCTGCAGCAGTGGGTTGGTGGTGGGATGGCGGGACTGGAGCGGAAGCAACGGGTGGGTGGGAATTGAACGACGTCGGGTAGGCGGTGGAAGGGCGGGAATGGAGCGGCGGCGGGTTGAGGGCTGGAGCAAAGATACTGGAAGAGCTCTAGTATCTTTGGGCGGGAGTTTAGCAACGACGGGTGGAAGGGCGGGCGGGCGTCGAACAGCGACTGGAATGGCGGGAATCGAGCGGCGACTGGAATGGAGAATGTGGGAAAGGCAGGACCGGCGGGTTGGGGGCTGTAGGGCAGCCGGGGGAGAGACCGCGACGGTTATCTTTCACGTGGGCTGATGGTGAGAGTTTGGAGCGGGTGGAAGGGATGAGGGAGAGTGGTAAAGAGACCACACAGCAAGGAAATAGGGGGTGCAACAAAAGAGGAACGGAAGCTGGGATGGTGAGGGGAAAATACCATCGAGCTCGATGCTTGGGAAACGAGAGATTGGAGGGAAACACAAGAAACTACAGATCCTGGAATGTTGAGAAAAACAAAGTGCTGGAGCAATGCAAGGAGGGGGAGAGTAGGAATAGTAGAGTGGGGGAAGGTTAGGCAGTGGGGAATAGTTCTGGGGAGTTAGAGCTTGGGTCGGGTAGTTTGAGGGGAAAGTGGTTGTGAGTGTGAAGGATGGTCCCTTGGGATCAAGACTGACTTCATTCTGATCTTGCATGGTTTGAGGTGACTGATAAGGCAAATTAGATGACCCTTGGACCTGTTAGGTCCCGGTCGTGACGCCAGAGATCCCCATTGTGACACCAGTCAAAATGGTGGTGGGCCCGGCAATCCTCCCCCAACTGCGCAGGCGCGGCTGACTGGGCCGGCAAGTGGGAGTGTAGTGCAGTTCACAGGAGAAAGTTAATTTAAGTTTATACAGGGAATTAGTTTGTTAAATCAAACGAAACTTGCTACTGCACACCCCAGGCGAATGGTGAGAAAGGCGCCCCTAAAATTGTTGCTTTTAGTTATATACTAGACCAAGTGGGACCCGTTGGGTCACGTCCCCTCAACGCGCGGTGGCGGGGGGCGGGCGGGGGGGTGGCCTGCGGCATCACACGCACACTAACCAACCCCTACACACACGCTAACTATCCCCCAAACACGCTAACCACCCCCCTTGATATATTAATATTATTCATTGGCTCCTTTTACCCCATACCCACCCTATCCACTGACGCATAGCCCCCAACTAGAGAGGAAGGGGGAGTAGAGAGTGAGGGCAGAGACAGAGAGAGTTGCAGAGGCAGAGAGAGGTGCAGAGACAGAGAGGGGCAGAGACAGAGGGAGGGGGGAGAGAGGAGGATGTTTTGTTTGCGGGTGTGGGGGGCAGCATGTGCCGACCAAAGCTCTCGGGTACAGGCCTGAGCCGAGGCGCGAGCGGGCGAACGTCTTCAGTGAACGGGGCGACTTTTGAACAACGGGGTGAGGAGGGAGGGGTGGGAGGTTACGTCAGTTGCAGCGCGAGCAGACGGCAGGAAGATCCATTGTCACGTCATCAGCGAACAAAAACAGGCACTTTGAATTGAAAGTTGGATCGGAGTTGTGAACATTTTTATTAATTACTCAAGAAATAAAGCACAACATTTTCAGGTAAGACGATTTTTGACTCCAGGGGGGGTAAATCTCTACCGGAATATGTAAAAATGTTCCCGTTAGCGCTTCGTTTCTTCGATTAGATGTGATTACACACAACAAATAAATACACACACACATCCACATCCAAGATCATAGTTTTATAGTTATAAGGATATGAGTCTTTTTACAACACTGGCACACAATAATGTGACAGAGGGGGTCAAATTTCAAATTCCGTCAAAAAAGTTGGCAAGCACCTTATTGGGTTCATGATTAACATAGTATCAACAAAAATACAAAATAAGATAGCATATTGATGGCAAGTTTCTGAAAATGGCATCAGAATACACAAATACATTTTGTGTAATGGTTGTCGTGTGGTGTCCACCTTGTTGGCACAGTAAGTGCATGTATTTCTTATTCCTTTCTATGTTTATGAATACCACATGGAACAATAAAATTGCAAACACCATTTCCACTTCATTCACTTGATCATGTAGCAGAAAACTACATCCATCTGAGTGTACACCGCAACACGCGTTACACGATCATATACACAAACGTATGTTGTGGTGGACCTGCAAAGGTTTGGTATCACAGGAAACGAACGTTACATTATTAAAGAAAACCAAATTATATCCATAGATAGAAAAAACATTTCATTATCTATGGGATTTGAGCTACATCAATGACCGATGATTCATCGGAAGGTTTGATTTGGGATGATTTTTTAGAAAGTTAAATGTCTCCGTAACGGTCATTGTGGAGCTTCCGGAGGTTGACACGAAGGAATGAAGTTAGCGACTTGGTCCGTACGAAAGGTAAACATGAGACAGTGTTGCCAAATTGAAGATTTGCTCAGTTTCTTAGTTTTGATGACCAATTTATGGCCAAACATTTTTTTTCATTGACTTTAAAAAGTCGGAAAATATGTCATAAATGGCCATGGTGTTTTTGACACCACAATGTTTTTGATATATTATATGTGAATATAAGAAAAATAATTAACGCCCAAAAATCACTACTACCATAGGATACATCGTTGGGGTTTGTGAAAAGCAGTAGAGGTTTACCGACCCCGATAACGGTCGTTGTGACAATGGACATCTAGTACAACGACCGTTACGGGATCTTTGCTAGGCTTGAATACCAGACATGTCACTGTATTTTTCTCCTGGTATTGATGAAGTTATTTCCCTCGATCATTATCAAACGTATATGTAAGAGGGGACTTATGAAGTTTGTTTATGAATTAAATATTCATGACTAAATTTGGCAGCGTTTTTAATGTCACATTTTTGGTGTCCAAAATGGTGGTAAAACGATGGAAATTGTCTGTTATGAAAAAGGCTTTTGACTTTCAGTCTTGAAGTTATGGGTCTCTACCCGAATATTTCGTTCGCTCCATAGATGCTGCCTCACCCGCTGAGTTTCTCCAGCATTTTTGTCTATCTTTGATTTTCCAGCGTCTGCAGTTCCTTCTTAAACATAAATAATTTATATCTGTTATATTTGCAAGGTTTCACATGATGGGTAGATTTTTGTTAAGAACAGTGCTTTGGTATAAAAACCTGAATAATGATCTTGTTCCTCAAAATCTCTCCAGTATTGTAAAAAGACTCGTATACTAGACCAAATGGGACCCGTTGGGCCCCGTTTCCCCAACGCAATATTCTACCACTCACCTGTTCCCCCAACGCAACCTGTTTGCACCACTCACCCGTTCCCCCAACGCAATATTCCACCACTCACCCATAGTCCCCAACTGCGCAGGCGTGGCTAATTTCCCCTCATCCCCCAGCACTCACTCCCCCTCCTCTTCACCCTCTTCTCTCCCATCTCATCCACTCCCTCACCTCTCCCTCCCTCTCCTTTCCCCTACCCTCAGTCACTCCCTCCATAACCCCTCTCCCCTCCCTACCAGTGGAAGACTGCTGACAGGCAGTTTATGTAAAAGATCCCATTGTGACATCACACGCTGCTAATTGCCAGTGGAACACTGCTGAGGGGCAGTTTATGTAAATGAGATCCCATTGTGACGTCATAGCTGTAACTGCCACTGCAACGTCGTTCATTTTTCTCAATGGGGTTTGGAAAGTTGAAAATGTGAATAACTTGTAAAATATGACATCAATCTAAACGAAACGTGATAAAAACACACCCCAGGACAATTGTGAGTAAGTTGGTCCAAAAATTGTAGTACTATCGTGTGCCATTTTGGCATAGATCCGGGAGCACTTGACCAGACAGACAGAATCACAAACAAGATGAGAGTTTTAGTAATATACTAGACTAGTCACATGGGAGGTCTGTTCCCCAATGCAATCCGTTCCTCAATGCAATATGCCACCACTCACCCTTTCCCCCCAATGCAACCTGTCCCCAACGCAATATTGCACCACTCATGATAGCCCCCAACTGCGCAGGCACGCCTCATTTCCCCTCATCCCCAGCACTCCCTCACCCCCTCTTCACCCTCCCTCTTTCCACTCTCCTCCCCTCCCCCAATCCCTCCCTCCCTCTCATTTCACCTACCATCAGTCACTCCCTCCATAAGTCCTCTCCCCTCCCTACCCCCCTCCTATCCCTCTAGCTCCCACGCCTCACCTCCCCTATCCGCACCACTATCCCTCCTGACCTTCCCACTGCCCTCTATTCCCCACTACCTACCTCCTCCCCCTCTATTCCCCCTCCTCCCCCACTCCTCACCACCCCCCCACTTTCCCCCTCTCCCTCAATACCCCTTCCTCTCCCTCAATCCCCCCACACTCCCTCCTCCCCTCCCCAGGATCTTTCCCCTCCCCCAACCTCTCCCCTCTCCTTTCCCCTACCCTCAGTCACTCCCTCCCTCCATCCATAAAAAGCAGCATCTGCAGTTCCTTCCCCCACAGGTCATTCATTGTTAACTGTGGTTTAGATCCTGTTGACTTGACAATTGGACCAGTATGCTTTGTGTGTGTGTGGTTTACTCAAACTCCGCGCAAACTGCTCGGCCACCCTGCAACCCAACTCTCCCTCCCTCTGCCCACTCCGACTCAGCCGGCGCTCGGCCCGTCCTGTCCGATCGCCCGCTGCTGCCGCAGGGCCCGTCCCTGCCTGCTCGCTGCCGCCGCGGGGGAGGGTTTGAAGTCGGTGTTCGTCACAGTGGGCACCACGAGTTTCGATGAGCTGGTGGAGAATATCTTCGAGAAGACCGTGAGGGTGAGTTACCGCAACAGCGGCGGCGGAGGAGACGGACCCGGGGGGATGGGTTTACAGGACCACTATTGCCGCAGAGGGCGGGCGGGGAAGTGGGGTGAGTGATGAGGGAGAGAGAGAAGGGACCTGGGCCTCCACTGAACAACCCCCCCCCCCCCCCCCCCCCCCCCCCCCCGTGGGCGCCGCTGGTGGTGGGGGAGACCATAGACATGTTACTGTGACGAGGGAAGAGAGGAGTTTGTGAGTGAGGCATGAAGGGGTGTCGCTATCCAGGCCGTAGCAATGACTGACAGAAGAGACCAGGCTGCATGGCGCTGATTGAAGGAATCTGCGCACAAGCGTTTTTTAAGATTGTTAAACCTCAATAACTTTTACAATATACCTCCAATCAGAACGAAACTTGTTGCACCCACAGCACAGGAGAACGGTGAGTAACCTGGCGACAAATCGTAGCGCTATCTCATACCGTTTTTGCGCAAATAGAAAAACCCCGCAAACCGGAAGAGCATAAGATCAGAATTTTAGTTACGTTTAATAATAATAATAATAAATGTTATTTGTTGGGCGCCTTTCAGACATCTCAAGGACACCTTACATAGATTAACAGGAATATAAACATATAATCAGAGTAAAATAAATAATAAAGACATCACAGAGACACAAACTAAAAACAGAATACAGTCCAAAAATAGAAAATCAAAAACACAATGTGAAGAGAGAGCAGCAGCAGCCAAAGCGTGCCAGCGTCCACTCTCCCTCCACGGCAGCCATCTTGGACAAAGACTAACAGGATTACGTAGAGACAGAAAATCATCCCCCCACAATGGTTACCACTGTGGGGGAAGGCACAATGTCCAGTCCCCAACCCGAAGTTCACCCAAAGTCAGGCCTATTGAGGCCACCGCAGTTGCCTCTACGGAGGCCCGATGTTCCTGGCCGTTCTCACCGGGTGGTCTTGCCCCGGCGTCGGGAGAGTCCTCTCAGCGGCTGGGCCACCTGGAACAGCCACTTCCAAGCTGTAGACCGCGGCTTCCGAAGCCGACAAGGCCGCGCCGGTTTGGAGCTCCCAGGCTCCCGATGTTGAAATCGGCGCCGCCCGCTCCGCTCCGCAGACCCGCAGCCCGGAGGTGTTGCTCTCGGCGGTCACAGCTCACCGGAGCTCCAGCGCGGCGACCCAGGCAAGGCATCGCCCGCTCCGCTCCACGATAGCGCTCCAGCGCTGTGCCGCCACCGAGGCCGAGGTGCTGGGCGGTCCCCGCCAGGAAACGGCGCTCCAAGCCCGCTGGTAGGCCGCGAGGACGGGTCGACGGGCAGCCCGGAGAAAAAGCTGCCTCACCGACCAGGTAGGGACCTAGAAATAAAATTGCCCCCTACCTCCCACATTAAAAAGTCCATTTCTCCAAACGGACGAGACAGGACTAACTAAAAAACTTTTTAAAAAGCGAGTTTAACGGACGGCTGCTGGTTAGCAGCCGTTCCTCCCAGATGGCTCCTCCATTGTTTAGTCTAGACCAAGTGGGTCCCTGTCACACGGGAGGCCTGGTCCCCCAACGCAACCCGTTCCCCCAACTAAATATTCGACCACTCACCCACAGCCCCCACGGGTGGCCTGGTCCCCCAACGCAACCTGTTCCTTCCCCCCGTGGCTGGCTGCCTCTCCCTCACCCTCCTGCAGCTGATTGCCTCTTTCTCCCCTTCCCGTGGCTCCGCACACGTGGCATTTTAAAATAACAAAGTCAGTCTGAATTTTTTAGGCTGCCGTCTTGAGCCACGTGAGGGGGAGGTTGAAGCGCAGCTCCGGAACCCGTCTGTCAGTGTCCAGCGTGCTTTTATCGGGGACAGCAAGTTTTTTTAATGTAAATGAGTTCCCATTGTGAGGCGTCGCCGCTCACCTCCTGGGATAGCAACATTGTAGCTACAATCCCATTGTGATGTCATAGCTGGGAACTGCCAGTGCAGATTTGAAGAAATCTTCAAAGTGGGATTTTGTAAAGCTAAAAATGTTAATAACTTGTAAGATATAACGTCAATCTGAACGAAACTACACAATCCACCACAGGACAATTGTGCGTAAGGTGGTGCAAAAATGTTAGCGCTTTCGTGAACCGATTTGGCGTAATTTCAGGATCGCACTCACGCGCGCTCACACACAGACATCCAAACAAGATGAGAGTTTTAGTAATATACTAGCCCAAGTGCAGACCCGTTGGGTCTGTTCCCCCAAGGCACCCGTTGCATCCCCGTAGCCCCCACGGGAGGCGTGGTCATCCAACTCAAGCAGTTCCCGAACGTAAGATTCCAGCATTCCCCTGTGTGTTGCAATAGCAATTCACCATCCCCCTCCCGTGAGGTGCAAAGTTCAGAGTGTTCCTGTG
This sequence comes from Amblyraja radiata, assembly GCF_010909765.2. Classification (NCBI taxonomy): domain Eukaryota; kingdom Metazoa; phylum Chordata; class Chondrichthyes; order Rajiformes; family Rajidae; genus Amblyraja; species Amblyraja radiata. The sequence continues at coordinate 24,830,842 of NC_045973.1, forward strand.
TTGCAACATTGTATTGAAGTGTGTTGGAAGATGGCAGGAATGATTTTAATGAAAAATGAATCAGAATATGTCTGCTCCTCCAATGGTGTGGTCTCCCAACGCAATATTCCACCACTCAGCCGTTCTCCCAACGCAACTAAACCCGTTCCCGAACGTAAGATTCCAGCACTCCCTGCCTCGCTCAGCAGTGGACTTTAAAAAACATTCCAATTGCACTTCCCCTGCCTGTCACAGCAGTTCCAACTGCAATAACAATTGGCCCTTCCCCTCCTGTTAAAAAATCCCATTGAGGTGGAAAGTTTAGAGTGTTTCTGTCTTGCAACTTTGTATCGATCTTCAGTGAAGCTGATCACTGCTTGCCGAGCCATTGTGACGTCATCAGTTGAAGCTGGTCGTTTGAAATTCGGTCTTTTGATACACACTCTTGCTGCACATTTTGAATCTTTGTCACATTTCAGGGAAAGTTAAGGTGATAGATGAGCATAATTCCTATAATATTGTTTAAAAAATATTAAAGCTTCAACACAATTTTCAACAGCCCATCTTGCAAGAATTGAAGAGGAGGAAGTGTTATGGAAAAATTGATCTTCAAAGTTTAAAGAATGTCCTGTATTTGTTTTTGGATAAATGTGACGGCGACATTCAAAGTATAGGACCATTGAGCAGTGCTAGAGGAGAATGGACCTTTAATGAAGCTGTGTGATGGAAGAAAGGAGATAATAACTTAAGGTGCGTAATGTTATCAACAGAAAGGTGAGATGTGAGGTGCTCAAAATTTAATATTTATTGAAATTCCAGTATGTCAAATGAATTCATCAGGCACACTTCTTGTTGGAGGGCAATTCATGTTAAAAGATAAAATCATAAACTTAGTTTCTTGAAAATTATTTTTTAATTCTGTTACAGATTGTTCAGGGCATATGCTCCTATGAGCCGTATATCTAGATTTGTCCGCTTGTTCGTTCAGATAAAAAAATATGGTGCCCCAGAATCAAATGCATCTTCTCTAGAAATCTTAAAATTGGCCAGTTGGAAATTGCTGCTGCCAAAGAAATGCATAACACCTTTTTATTTAATTCCTATCCCAATTTCATACACACTTTGTTTTTAATTTGAATATGTTATTTTCTCTTGAATGCAATGACAAATTTGATGCGATAAATATTTGAATGTTGAGATTTAGGTACTTGCTGCTTTCCTAGTGTGTGTGTGTGATGTCAAATTTGATTGAAATAAAAATATCCTAAATTGCTGAAGCAAGCAAACATTTCATAATTCATAATAGCCCTATGTGACTAGAGAATGTAGATTGGGTTAATAAAAAATTCTGCTCGTGCGAGATCAATCAAAAAGCAATCAAAATGTGATATGGATCTGAGCTGGAAAATCATAATAAAATGGAGATTCGGGAAGTGAAATTCTATTCTGAAATATTAGATATCAAAAAAGGTCAGAAATACAGTTGACTTCCTGAAATAAATTCCTGCCCATGCATCCTTTGAAAGAATTCTGAATAATAGAAAGCAGTTATTTAAAACAAATAATTCCTCTTGATTTTATTTGTGTAAAGGGAAATATCTCGAATTGAAGGTGAAGAGGTGTTATGGAAAAATAAATCTTCAAAATTGTAAGTATGAAATATTTTTGGGCCCAGCTGTTGACCTCACAATGCCTTTGCACCTGGCCCAACTGCCACCTGGCCCCGCCCCTCCAGCCTGCCTGCTGGCCCCACCCCGCTGACCTCACAATGCCTTTGTACCTGGCCCCGCCCCCCAGCCTGCCAGGTTGTTGATTCCATTGTTTTTAATTTAATTTAATTGAATTATTTCTCACTTAACATCACTAATTCTTAACATTAACTTTTAATTTCAAAGACAGTTTAAAAAAAAAAAAATCTTCATTGACTGCTTAGATCGGACCTGCTGTATGTGTGTGTGTGTGTGTACGTGTGTGTGGTTCAGGCTCCTCCCCTGAATTCCATAGAGCTGCCGACAACTTTCGTGCATGAGACTCGCACACTTCATTTCCAGAACATTCTGAACGCGTCTCGCACAGTTGCATTTCGTTCTCTCTGTCTCTCCCCCTCTCTTTCCCCCTCTCTCGCTCCCCTCTCTCTCTCCCCTCTCTCTCTCCCCCTCCCTCTCTCTCTCCCCCTTCCTCTCCCCTGCCCTCCCCCACACTCCCTCCTTTAAACCCCCTTCCCCCCCACCCTCCCTCCCCTAAACCCCCTCCCCTGCACTCCTTCCCTCCCCCTACTGTATAAGGTACAGTAGGTGTGCACAGTGTGTTCACTGCGTATTTGAAGCAACCTAATGTTTGTAGAACTTGTGTCATCTTATCATGACTAGAATGTTGCTGGGAAAATCCTTTGTTACATGCATTTATAAATCTTGCACTGAGGAAATCTGGATAATAGAAAGCAGTTATTTAAAACAAATAATTGCTCTTGATTTTATTTGTGTAAAGGGAAATATCTCGAATTGAAGGTGAAGAGATGTTATGGAAAAATAGATCTTCAAAATAGTAAGATGTGGAATATTTTTGGGTACTGACCCAAAATTTTTATATTTATATAATATCTAGAAAATACACAGTACACTTGGTGCACACAGTTTGTTCACTGCGTATTTGAAGCAACCTAATGTTTAGAGAACTTTTGTCATCTTATCATGACTAGAATGTTGCTGGGTAAATCCTTCTTTACGTAAATTTGTAGATCTTGCACTGAAGAAATAATCATTCATGGACAAAAGATCCTGTTTTTTTTTTTAACTCAAATCTCAATTTGATTCCCGTGAAACAAATTATCAACATCAAATTGCTTGTGGTATGTTTGCTGATTCAGGCACAAGTACTGATGTGTGGCTCTTCACGGAATAAGCAATTTACTCAGAAGGAACAAATCCATTTTTTGATATCTTGGCGGTTGCTGATGATTAAAGAAAACATTTTTTAAACATTTGGAAAAAAATTATAGATTGATAGAACATTCGTGATACAGGAGGCTATTCAAACCCTGGTTGAAAGTGCAATCTAACCTAATCCCTTTTGCCAGCAATTGAACCATGATCCTGCATCTCACAGCTCTTCATGTATCCGGATATCTTTAAATGTGATGGGGATTTGGAGGAGATATGAATGACAGGAAGTTTGAGTAGCTTAATTTGGAAGGAGTTACTTTTTATAAATAATTGCTTTTATTTTATTTGTGTAAAGGGAAATATCTTGAATTCAAGACGAAGAGGTGTTATGGAAAAATAAAATTTCAAAATAATGTATGTATGCATCGTAGATGTTCTATTATGTAAGTATATATTTTTCTGATGAAATGACTGCAAATATCGGTGATATTTTAGACATAATGAACTGCAAATGTTGAATTACAAGAAAAGATACAAAGTATTGGAATAGGTCAGGCAGCATCTCTGGAGAACATGGATAATTGATTTTTCGTGTCCCGAACCAAAATGTTTATATACGTTGCATTCAGAAAGTATTCACACCCCTTCACTTTATCCACATTTTGTTAAGTTACAGCCTTATTTTAAAATGGATTAAATTCTTTTTTGTTATCATCAATCTACACACAATACCCCAGAATTAAGAAACAAAAATAGGTGTTCAGAAATTTTTGCAAAGTTATTATAAATAAACTGAAATTTCACATTTACATAAGTATTCAAACCCTTTGCTATGACACTCAAAATTGAGCTTACGTTCATCCTGTTTCCATTGATTATCCTTGAGATGTTTCTACAAATTGGAGTCCACTACTGGTTTGATTAGTAGGACTGGATGTTACAATCCTTAAGGTTTCTCACTACAATTGACATTTGGTATTCTTGGGGATGACCACTAGGTGATTTTGCTACCAATCAGACACATCTTCAGTTGTGTACCTCAACGTCACTGGGTGTTTCGGCCTTTTATCACAAGACACCCTCAGTCGAGGCAGGCCCAACGCAGGCAGATCAGACCTGGGTGTGTGTCTTATGGTTAGCTTCTAGATGGTCACGTGGCAGCCCAGTCAGCATCTTTTCTCTTCAGCCACAGCCAGTGACTGCTCCATTCGGCTTTTTCCCTTCCATCTTCCTCTCTACCGCTGACTGTGGCATCACATTTACATAAGTATTCAAACCCTTTGCTATGACACTCAAAGTTGAGCTTAGGTTCATCCTGTTCCCATTGGAGATCAGCAGAGCAAAAAGAGAAAATTAGATAGCTTTGGCAGATAAGGTAAGGGAGAATCCTGAGAGATTCTGTAAGTATATCAAGAGTTCAGAATGTGAAGTCGTATACTGAATAACGACAATTACATTCTCGCTTGCAGCATCATAGCTCTGTAAATACAGTATTCAATAGATAACACAATAAAACAAAAAGAAAATCAATTAAAAAAATTTCCAAAAAAACTGAAAATCAAAAGAAAAGACCAAAGTCACTGCTGCAACCCTGACAGTTCAAAGTTCAAAGTTTAGTTGGTGTCTGCGTTGTTCAATAGCCTGATGGTTGTTGGCAAGAAGCTGTTCCTGAACCTGGATGACACAGTTTTCAGACTCTTATACTCTCCTCCCACTGGCAGGAGTGAAATGAGGGTGTTGTGGATCCTTAATGATGCTGGCTGCCTGTTTGAGGCAGTGCCTCCTATAGATCCCTTCAGGTACTGTGGGGAGGTCTGTAATTGTAATGGTTCAGGCAGTATTCATCACTTTTAAGTTTAGAGAAACAGCATGGATGCGGGTCCTTCAGCACACTGAGTCCACACTAACCATCATCCGTTCACGCGAGTTTAGAAGAATGAGGGGGGGGACCTCATTAAAACGTACAGAATAGTAAAAGGCTTGTGAAGATTGGTTATTGCATGTGAACCGATCATAGTAGAGTAGCATCATTAACCCCACCTTACTGTATGCTTTATATTAACACCCACTTCCTACATTAAGTAGTCTTGGAAGATGAATTAACAACTAGCAGCCTGCTGTACCGCTATACTATGTGTTACAATTAAAGATGGCTTTAAACTCCAGACCTGTGTAACATAATCATTTACAGCTAAGATAGAGAGGATGTTTTCCACTAGTGGGACAGTCGAGGACTAGAGATCATAGCCTCAGAATTAAAGGATGTTCTTTTAGGAAAGAGGTGAGGAGGAAATTCTATGGTTATGGGGAGAAGGCAGGAGTATGGGGTTAGGAGGGAGAGTTATGAGTTCAATGTTATCCCATTTTCTCATCCACTCCTTAAACACTAGGCCAATTAACAGAGGACCGAGGACCTGGCTGGAGGATCCAGCTCGCATGCTGCTGATCGAGGAATCGCTCGCCGAGGACTGGCCCGACTTGCCCGCCATGGACGGGGGACCTGCAGCGCGGACCGAGAACCTGCCCGGAAAACCCAGCTCACCCGCCGCGGACCGAAGTCACACACCACAGACCAGGAATCTGCCTGGCTCGACTACCCAGAGTGGAGGGAGTCACGCCGGTAGGCAAACTGGCTGCGGGAGGTCGTGCCTCGATGGTGGAACGGGTCCCTGGAGGCCCTGCAACAACTTGGGGCTCGGCTGGACTGGGCACCACTCCAAGAGGCCAAACGCTGCCTACTGCAATGGAGCAGCGGCGGAGGACACAACAGCTATGCTTAGCAATGCAATGCCGCCAGGACACCGAGCCCTCATGGTCAGGTCAAGAACTCTGCACTTACAAACTGGAACTTGAAAATGGTGCCAAATTTAACGACTGTATACTGCCTCTGTACACTGCTGCACATTTATACTATATCTGAGATGTTTATCTAAGTGCTTATGTATTGTGATTGCATTGAACTGTATACAAAAATGAATTCCACTGTACCTCAGTACTTATTTCAAATACAGAACAATTAACCTAAAAACCTGCGCATCTTTAGGATGTGGGAGGAAACGAAGCACCTGGAGGAAACTCACGCGGTCACAAGGAGAACGTGCAAACTCCACACATGCATCCAATGTCAGGATTGAATCCAACTGGCACTGTGAGATAGCGGCTCTGCCAGCTGTGTTACTGTGCCCCCCTTTGTGTCTGGTCATTTGAGTTAGTGATCTAAGCCGTGATGCAACTATATGTTCTCTACTGTACAACTGTAGAAGTTCAAGCGAGTATTCATCAGCATACCGTTCTCCTTAATCTTCTAAAGAAGTAGGGACATTGATGTGCTTTCTTTATAATTGCATCAATGTGCTGAGTCCAGAACAGATCTTTAGCGATATGTATACCCAGGAACTTGAGGTTGTTGATTCTCTCCATCACCAACCCATCAATGAAGACAGGTTTCATTTAGTCCATTGGGGGATCATTGGGGACTAAATGGAATACTTTGTCGTCACCCTATGTGTGGCGACTGCATACCTTGTGTATGTATAACAAAGAATCTCACTGACATGTCACATGTGATGAAGCATTCATTCATGGTAGGCTGACCTGGAGAGTGTTGTAGAACACAAACCTAGGGTGGCACAGTGGCGCACCAGTAGAGTTGCTGCCTTACAGCGCCAGAGACCCAGGTTCAATCCTGACTACGGGTGCTCTCTGTACGGAAATTGTACGTTCTTCCCATGGCCAGTGTGAGTTTTCTCGGGGATCTCCAGTTTCCTCTCACTCCAAAACGTACAGGTTTGTAGGCTAATTGGCTTGGTATAATAGTAAATTGTCCCTCGTGTGTAGGATAGTGTATGCGGGGATCACTGGTCGGCAGGAACTCAATGGGCTGAAGAGCCTGTTTCTGCTCTATATCTCTAAATAAAACTAAAACTAAACACAGACCTAGGGGTACATAGTTCCCTGGAAATGCTAGCGCAAGTAGGCAATGTGGTGAAGGTATTTGGCACACTTCCCTGAGTCAGATTGAAGGACATCATGTTTGACTGCAAATTGTTGGTGAGACCACACTTAGATTATTGTGTGCAGTTCTGGACAGCAGGCTATCGGAAGAATGTCATTGTTGGCAAGAGTGCAGAAAGGATTCACAAGTATGTTACCAGAATTGCAGGGCTTGAGTTATAAGAATAGATTGGATGAGCTGGGCTTTTTCCGCTGGAGCAGAGGCTGAGGAGTGATCTTGCAGAGATATAAAACCATGAAGGACATACAGTGGCTTGCAAAAATATTCATACCCCTTGAACTTTTCCACATTTTGTCACGTGACAACCAGAAACGTAAATGTATTTTATTGGGATTTTATGTGATAGACCAACACAAAGTGGCGCATAATTGTGAAGTTGAAGGAAAATGATACATGTTTTTCAAATTTTTTTACAAATAAAAAACTGAAAAGTGTGGTGTGCAAAAGTATTCAGCCCCCCTGAGTCAATACTTTGTAGAACCACCTTTCGCTGCAATTACAGCTGCAAGTCTTTTGGGGTATGTCTCTACCAGCTTTGCACATCTAGAGACTGAAAATTTTGCCCATTTTTCTTTGCAAAATAGCTCAAGCTCAGTCAGATTGGATGGAGAGCGTCTGTGAACAGCAATTTTCAAGTCTTGCCAGAGATTCTCAATTGGATTTAGGTCTGGACTTTGACTGGGCCATTCTAATACATGAATATGCTTTGATCTAAACCATTCCATTGTAGCTCTGGCTGTATGTTTAGGATCGTCCTGCTGGAAGGTGAACCTCCGCCCCAGTCTCAAGTCTTTTGCATACTCTAACAGGTTTTCTTCCAAGATTGCCCTGTATTTGGCTCCATCCATCTTCCCATCAACTCTGACCAGCTTCCCTGTCCCTGCTGAAGAAAAGCATCCCCACAGCATGATGCTGCCACCACCATGTTTCACAGTGGGGATGGTGTGTTCGGGGTGATGTGCAGTGTTAGTTTTCCGCCACAAATAGCGTTTTGCATTTAGGCCAAAAACTTCAATTTTGGTCTCATCTGACCCGAGCACCTTCCTCCACATGTTTGCTGTGTCCCCCACATGGCTTGTGGCAAACTGCAAACGGGACTTCTTATGGCTTTTTTTCAACAATGGCTTTCTTCTTGCCACTCTTTCATAAAGGCCTGATTTGTGGAGTGCACGACTAATAGTTGTCCTGTGGACAGATTCTCACAACTGAGCTGTGGATCACTGCAGCTCCTCCAGAGTTACCATGGGCCTCTTGGCTGCTTCTCTGATCAATGCTCTCCTTGTCCGGCCTGTCAGTTTAGGTGGACGGCCATGTATTGGTAGGTTTGCAGTTGTGCCATACTCTTTCCATTTTCGGATGATGGATTGAACAGTGCTCCGTGAGATGTTCAAAGCTTGGGATGTTTTTTTATAACCTAACCCTGCTTTAAACTTCTCCACAAGTTTATCCCTGACCTGTCTGGTGTGTTCCTTGGGCTTCATGATGCTGTTTGTTCACTAATGTTCTCTAACAAACCTCTGAGGCCTTCATAGAACAGTTGTATTTATACTGACATTAGATTACACACAAGTGGACTCTATTTACTAATTAGGTGACTTCTGAAGGCAATTGGTTGCACTGGATTTTATTTAGGGGTATCAGAGTAAAGGGGGCTGAATACTTTTGCACGCCACACTTTTCAGTTTTTTATTTGTAAAAAGATTTGAAAACCATGTATCATTTTCCTTCCACTTCACAATTATGCGCCACTTTGTGTTGGTCTATCACATAAAATCCCAATAAAATACATTTACGTTTGTGGTTGTAATGTGACAAAATGTGGAAAAGTTCAAGGGGTATGAATACTTTTGCAAGCCACTGTAAATAAGATGAATGGTTGTAGCCTTTTTCCCAGATGAGGGTAGTCTAAAACTGCAAGGACATTAAGATGAGAGGGTAAAAAAATTAAAAGGGGACTCGCTGGGCAACCTTGTTATGCAAGAGAGTGGTGAGTAAATGGAACGAGCTGCCAGAGGAAGTGGTATAGGCAGTTACAATTACAATATTTAAAAGACATTTGGATACGTAACGTAATCTAAAGATTGTGGGCCAAGCACAGACAAATCAGACTAACAGGTAGGCAACTTGATCGGCATTGACGAGTTAGACCAAAGGGCTTATTTCCATTCTCTATAGCTCTCTCTCACACAGGTGCTGACCACCAGTAAAAATCAGTACCTGCATTGCGGATCAATTACTATCAAGAAGCAATAAAATGTGTTTATTTTAGACTGATTAAATCCACTTTTTTTTGAAAGGCGAAAAATGTTTCAAAGCTTCCTGAAGCAGCTATGAACCATGACCTAAGCAACAGATCCAGAAGAAGAGCACAAATGATACACTACTGTTCAAACAAACTTGGTCAGCAAGTTTCATCCCTTAGCCGAAAGGGGAGCTTTTCTCATTGTCTCCCCAATCAGATTTTAGAAAAAGATTGATGCCTACTGCATGCTCTGAATGGAAATCTTATACAAGTTGGAGAGCAGATATCAAAAACATTGGAGTGAGCAACGATTCCAAGAGATTAAAATAATTCCTGAATAAATAAAACATTTTTTTTTACCTACTGAAAATGTGCTATTTAAAGGATCAATGCTCAAACCACATTTCTTCTTTACTGAGAAGTGTGACTTCCTATGATCAGGAGCACAACCTCTCAGGACTTTGGACTATTTTGCCAGTGTAGTTCAAGACCACAGTCACACTCAGCTTTCTAGCCTCAGCATCTTTCTAGGTTGCTTCTATATTTACAGTTTGCCGCTCACTGCTATATTGGAATTATCCAAACATTATGCTTTATGATCATAATGATAATTTTAAAAAGCAATTTTTGATTTTGTGCTTGACTTCTCAAGTGCTATTTGTGAGAAGTTCTGTTCACCGTGCCGTAATCAGCAAAATACTGAGTGTTGAAAATCTTATCACTAAGGAATTGTAAGGGCAAAAAGACACTAATGGGACTTATCTGCAGACCCCCAAACAGTAGTCTGGATATAGGGTGCAAGTTAAATCAGGAGTTAAAATTGGCATGCAGTAAAGGTATTGCAATTGCTGTTATGGGAGATTTCAACATGCAGGTAGACTGGGAAAATCAGGTTGGTACTGGACCCCAAGAAAGGGAGTTTGTGGAGTGCCTTCATGATGGATTCTGAGAGCAGCTTGTATTGGAGCCTACCAGAGAGAAGACAATTCTGGATTTAGTGTTATGTAATGAACCGGATTTGATAAAGTAACTTGAGGTTAAGGAGCCATTAGGAGGTAGTGACCATAATATGGTCAAGTTTAATCTACAATTGGAGAGGGAGAAGGGTAAATTGGAAGTGTCAGTGTTACAGTTGAATAAACGAGAATGGAGCCATGAGGGAGGAGCTGGCCAAAGTTGACTGGAAAGATACCCTAGCAGGGATGACAGTGGAACAACAATGGCAGGTATTTCTGGGAGTAATACAGAAAGTGCAGGATCAGTTCATTCCAAAGAGGAAGAAAGATTCCAAGAGGAGTAAGGGGCGACCATGGCTGACAAGGGGCGTCAGGGACATTATAAAAATAAAAGAGAACAAGTACAACGTAGCAAAGATGAGCGGGAAGCCAGAGGATTGGGTAATGTTTAAAGAGTAACAAGATAACCAAAAAGGTAATACGGGGGGAAAAGATGAGGTACGAAGGTAAGCTAACCAAGAATATAAAGGAGTATAGTAAAAGTTTATTTAGGTATGTGAAGAGGAAAAATTAGTTAAGACCAGTTGGACCCTTGAAGACTGAAAAAGGTGAACTTATTATGGGGAACAAAGAAATGGCAGAAGAGTTGAACAGGTGCTTTGGATCCGTCTTCACTAGGGAGGACACAAACAATCTTCCTGATGTACTAGTGGCCAGCGGATCTGGGGTGACGGAGGAACTGAAGGAAATCCACATTAGGCAGGAAATGGTTTTAGGTAGTCTGATCTGACTGAAGGCTGATAAATTACCAGGGCCTGATGGTCTGCATCCCAGGGTACTTATGGAAGTGGCTCTAGAAATCGTGAACACATTGGTGATCATTTTCCAATGTTCTATAGATTCAGGATCAGTTCCTGTGGATTGGAGGGTAGCTAATGTTATCCCACTTTTCAAGAAAGGCAGGAGAGAGAAAACAGAATTATACACCAGTTAGCCTGACATCGGTGGTGGGGAAGTTGCTGGAGTCAATTATAAAAGATGAAATAGCGGCACATTTGGATAGCAGTAACAGGATCGGTCTGAGTCGGCATGCATTTACGAAGGGGAAATCATTAACCAGGTTAATAATTTAGCCCTTGATTTATAATTCCTTATAAATTACCTCGATGCACTGACCCCACATCATGACCAACATTTGAATAATTTAGGATTTATTGGGAAACTAATAAACTTTCAAGGCTGAATTATATTGTAGGCAATTTACAAGCAAACCACTATATAACTCCAGCCATTAATTGAAAGAATAAAGCAATTGTATGGAATAGGATGCTTTGCTGATTTATAATACATGAACCGGTTCATAATAACTTATCTGATCCACCCAATTTTTGTCCACCAGACCATAGCACCTTGTGCATAACATTCTCATCCATTGGTCTCATGGAAACTTCTGGGAAGAGCAAGAAAGGCAAAAACGAAATCCAGGCCAATCAAATTAGGTCAGAACTTATTGACTCACTCATTCAGGAGATCACTTTGACCCTGACTGATGTTAGTCAAGTAACTAAGACTTGAGTAAGGTGACATCAACCTTTGCCAGAAACGGGTTCAGCTTGCGCTTAAAGGGATTTAACGAATCAGCATTTACCACATGTATTCCACAGCTCCATTATTCCCTGCAAAATAGACCAGCCACTGAAGTTGAACCTGGTTTGAATGCTGGTCCTTAACCATTTAATACCAATAGTTACACAAAGTCAGCTTATTACTTTAATCATCTAATAAATCTTAATACAGAAAATACTATAGTGATGTTTGGACATCAATATATTTATTTGTATTTAAATGTGGTCTAAAACATTGTTAATATGTAACAGTGTAATATGTAATACTGCCAGCAGCTTGTAGAGTGTTCAATGATAAATTGAGATGACTACACAATAGGTGGCTGAACAGTCTGAGACAGTTCACCAAACAGGAGAAAAGTAACTAAATCAAATGTTGAGGTTAATATTCAGTGATGCCTGACTTTGTCACTCCGACCACTGGAAGTAAATTCCCCACTCAAGCCAAAATAATTTTCATTTTAATGTCAGTGATTGATCCCTTTAAGGGCTGCCAAATTGGCTGCACAATCTATGGCACATCTAGTACCCTAGAATTGGAATTATACACATTTGTAAATTTAAGCAGCCTGCAAGCTTCCATGGCTTGATGTATTTACAGACCTGCCTGAAAATGTAATTACATGGGACTAATCTGTCAGGACAAATCGCACAACTCCCATCTTTTCCTTACATCTCAAACCTCCATTTTGCAGTTGAGAACTGATTCTCACTTCACGTTAGAATTTAATTGATGATTGACAAATGTGCACATTTAGCCACGGGAATGTAGCGAAATCTGGGCGAACAGGTTGGCATGAATGTGAAGAACCAAAGGGCCTGTTTCTGTGCTCAACAATTCTGAGTACATCATGAGGGCTGGATCGGACATATTCTAGCATTTTGAGGGAGGTAATGGAGGATTCACAGGGCCACATTACAATTAAAACACAAAGTACTTGTGCTATAACTCCAGGATAAGCGCTCAACTAAGAAAACCAAGCCCAAAACCAACATATTACCTAACTAACTAAATATACCAACTTACAATGAATTGTATACAAAAAACAGCCACCTACACATTAACTAGCTCTTTAAAAAAAAAAGAATCCTGTAGATGCAAGCATATCATTGGGGTTTTCAAGTGGGCACCTCCCTTTCTCTGGTGTTTCATTGAGTTAGGCCCACGACATCTCAGAAAGGCTCAACAGTTGGTTCTGGCGAACCAGAACCAGAACCAGAACCAGAACCAGAACCAGAACCAGAACCAGAACCAGAACCAGAACCAGAACCAGAACCAGAACCAGAACCAGAACCAGAACCAGAACCAGAACCAGAACCAGAACCAGAACCAGAACCAGAACCAGAACCAGAACCAGAACCAGAACCAGAACCAGAACCAGAACCAGAACCACCCCCTCAATACCTGGTCTTGCCACCTATGCTACCAGTATCTACTAAATAAAGGAAGCTGCTGCCAATTAGCTCACTCTAACAAATGCTAAACACCTGCATCCAATCTTCCACTAATCCTAGCCTATCATTAAACTTATAACATATACGACATGTCATACATTTTCTTTCTGTCCCCAACTGACGTCATTTCTTCCCCACCAAATCCACCTACTGCCTTGCTCTGCTGCCTCTGACATCTGCTTCATGGCCTGATGCAAACTTTGTCCTCGAATTCCTAAACTCTCCAAATAGCGACGTGGTCGATCTTGCTATGAAACCTCTACAACCCACCTCTACTGGACGTACTATTGCTTTCCATCCTCGCTGCTCAACCTCTGCTGCCACGCCTACATATCTAAGCTTTTACCTTTCATAAGCCTCATCCACTAAGTTCGGGAGAACCGTCAGTTCTATAAAATACACGATCCGCTGACTGACCATAACACTATATCAAGCCTCAAATTAGTAGTAATTATTTCTTACAAAACAACAAGCTTTCCTCCCAAATATACCTGCATCTTCCAATCATTGGCTCCCCGGAACTGGCCTGACTCATACCTGTCTGTAAACATCCCTCCTCTACCTTTCCCTCGCGGACAAAATTAATCACTACCCTCCGAGTCCTGACGCCTACTGAATTCACTTGTGCTCTCCTCTCAATTGCGGCAGCTTTGCACTTCAAGACCTGGTTATGCCACCAAGTATACGGCCCTCGAGAAAGACTAGTTCTACATCCTGACAAAATATGCCTCAATGTTGCCACTTCTGAACACAAGGGACACGCCGGATCCCCACTTACCCATTGTTTGATGTTCTGCGGTGATGGCAGCACATCATAAATAGCCCTTATAAGAAAACTTACATGACCCATCTCCAAGCACCACAGATCCCTCCAGCTAAACCTCTTTTCTACGCTTTCCCAGTTCATCCACCATCCCTACTTAACCTGAGCCACTGCCCTTATGCATCTCACTGCTTCTTCCCGATGATGTACCTGCTCTACAACCAATTTCCTCCACTGTTGGACCTGCCTTACTCCACATTGGTTTCCCTGTGCTGCAGCCTATCAACAATGTCTGTATGCCTCAGAGCTGCTTGTGCTTCTTGTACTGCCTGCTTTTAGTTCCACTTCCTTCATCTAGTTACACTTGGCACCAGATTACTAAGGTATCCTTACTCCCTGATAAATGCAACTCTAACCTCACCTTAGCATACTTAAACTCCTCAGTTAGGCTACACAATGGTAAATAGAGAATACCTTTCCCATATAAAGCCACATTACTGACACTGTGGAACTCGTAACCATTTCCTAATATATGAACTAACCAATCTCTCTAACCTTTCCACCTTAGAAATTGGCACCTCATATACTGTCAATGGCCACATCAACCCAGGGAATAGCCCAAACTCACTAAATTTACTATCGATCCTCCAAAAGCTCCACAAATGAAACTATGTGGCACAGATCCAAACGCATTTGCCAGGTAAAAACACTGACCATAACACTATATCAGTCCTAGAGTAAATGTATCACAGCCAAGAGGATAGCCAGGGAAAGAATGGATTCCCTTAGGAACCAAAGGGATAATCTTTGTGTGGAGCCAGGTAATGTCATTGTAACACAGCACGTTAGTGCCAACCTTTTTGCCCATCTGCAGCATTCCCATTTTTCTGAAATTGGACTGTTTCTGTCTTGCTTACTTAGATGTTTCTTAAACTGAATAATTTATCCGATTCCACCACCTGCTCGGCATCATGCACTAAATATCAATATGTAAATCACTTAACCATATGATCTCCTTTAAAACTTTGTCCTTTCACTTTACACGTGTGCTCTCTTGTGTTTTGATTTTCCCACCAGATAACAGAAAAGTACAGTAAAGGAACAAGCCCTTTGGCCCACAATGTCTGTGATGAAAATAATGCCAAAATAAACTCATCTCATCTGCCTACACATAATCGATACCCTTTTATTCCCAGAATATCTATATGAAAGTTTCTTTAATGCCATTATCGTATCTGCCTCCACCACCAGAAAGGAACACAAAGGCACTGGAGAAGTGCAAACAAGGTTTACAAGAATAATATCAGAACTGATAGTCGAGTCAATAAGTTCTAATCAATAATAATTTGATTGTGAGTATCTAAAAAAGTTATCTTAAAAAGGTATTAGATTTTTGAAGACTCTGAGACCAAATTACCATCTTTTGTGCTGTAAAGTAACAGAAACCGTAGGGGAGTGGAACTAATAGATGTATATCTGACTAAATTTATATATGTTCTGGGCATCTGGCAAGGTCAGCATTTATTGTTCAATCCTAATTTGCCCTTGATTTACATCACATATTCTGCATGGGTGCTTACAACCCAACGTTATGAACACTAAATTCTCCAGTTTTATGTTACTACCAAGACCCCTACCCTGCTCCCCCCCACCCGCACCCGGTCATACCTATTTCTTCCCTTCCTCTCCCCTTCCACCTCCATTCCTCCCTCTAGCTTCATAATTCACAACTGTTCAACGACTTTGTCTCACAACTGTCTTTACATCCCTGGCCTTTGTCCAACCCTCTGCCTATCAACCCGCTGCCTCCCCCCACTCTATCCACCTATTACTAGCAAGGCTTTGTCTGCCCTTCCTCTCTTCCAACTTTCTTTCCTCCCCCCACCCCTCCCTGCCACAATCAGTCTGAAGATTGGTCTCAACACAAAACGTGGGTGGAAGTTAGTGGTGAAGTTAATTAAATCAACGAGGCCATCAGGAACTCAACTTGTGAACAATTAACAAATTAATGTCCACTCTTTGTTTTATTCAACACTTGAACAAATATAAAAATTAAAAACACACATTTTTACTCTACATAATGACAAATTCAGCACAGGCATAATTACAATGTTTCACAACCTAATTCATGACTGTTCTTTGTGAGCATAGAACCTCAGTCTTTGCAGGTGGTATTGTGAGTGGAATTCCAGTATTTGCCTGCAATTCTCACAATTGTCGACTTTCCTTTTTATAAAATGTCTATGATAAAAAATATATTGTCACTATGTGGGTGGGAAGAGTATTCCGAGTATCACTATATCATACGCACATGATGTTCCTCGAATTCCCTAACTATGCAAAAGAAAAGATAATTTAATCTAGCCACAAGAGATGAAGAGAGACCTTTACCAATACTGGTAAACAGCACGACATCTGATTGTGAGAAAGTCAGACTTCTCTCCTGGTCTTTTATGACTTCCTCCTCTGGATATAATTGGTGTCAAAAAGTTAAACTTAGGGTATTTGCTTCCACTATCCTCATTTGGTTAACAAGTTATAAAGCTATACAATTAGTTGGGACGAAGATGATGAAAGACAAGTGGCACCTATTGAGACATTTCCTCATATGTAGATAAAATATGTAATTTAACGTCCAAAGAGAATACTGTGTATTTAATTTGATTTATATGTATAACCTGATACCCTGTGAGCAATTTTGGGCTCAGTTTTAAATTTCCTTAAAATGTTCTGGGTATCATTCATCTTTTAAACCACCAATATATAGAGAAGTAATAACTGTTCAATTATCAAACTGCAACATTTAGCTGGCATCTTACTATTCCAGCATTATATTTTACTGCCCATCTCATCCTATTTTCATTTGACGTCTTCATCTTCGCTTTGTTTAGTTTAGTGGCACAGCCCTTTGACCCACCGAGTCCATGCCGACCATCGATCACCCATACACTAGTTCTATGTTATCTCACTATCACATTCTGCACACAGCACAGTGGCACAGGGGTAGAGTTGCTGTCTTGCATCGGCAGAGATTCGGGTACGATCTTGACTACGGGTACTGTCGGTTTGGAGTTTGTACATTCTCCCTGTGACTGTGTGGGTTTTCTCCAGGTCCAAAGACATGCAGGTTTGTCGGTTAATTCGCTTCTGTAAATTGTCCCTAGAGTGTAGGATGGAACTAGTGAACGGGTGTCGTTCAGTGTAGACTCGGTGGGCCGAAGGGCCTGTTTCTATGCTGTTTCTCTAAACTAAAAACACACATGGGGCAAAGTACAAAGCAAATTAACTTACAAACCCGCACATCTTTGGAATGTGGGAGTAAACCAGAGCACCCGGAGAAAATACATGCAGTCACTGGGAGAACGTATAAACTCCGCAGAGACAGCATCTTTAGTCAGGATCAAACCAGGGTCTCTCATGCTGTGAGGAAGTAACTCTACTGCTGTGCCACTGTGCTACCCCATCTCCATCCTGTCAACACTCCTTTGATTCCTCCCCAGTTTAAATGATTGGTTTCTAATTTTTTTCCAATTCTAATGAGAGCCATCCTCCTGAATGCACAAAGTACTGCAGTAACTCAGCACTTTGTGTCCTTTTGTGTATTAATCGGCATCTGCAGTTCCTTGTTACAACACCCATCTGAAGCATTGACTTCCACGGACACTGCCCTCACCTGCTGTGTATCTCCAGTATTTTCTGGTTTAAATTTTGGAGTATTGTATACAGTTTTGATCTTTGAACATAAGAAAGGAATGCAGCAGCGTTAGGGTTGATGCTGTGTTCATTTTCCAGACTGGTTTTTGGTACAAGGGAAATATCTTATGAGAAGAGATGGAGTGTTGCAAGAGGGAGTTGACAGATCTGGATGTTTAGTTATCCATTCAAGGCCAAGGTTGATGGAGCATAGGCTCCATCGCAATAGCTGACTTGATTGAGAAAATGGTGGTTTGCTGAGAGTTCAATACTGTCTGTTGATAATATATCTCCCACTAATATTCATCCAATGCTGATTATTTTATGTAGCCCAAAGATAATCAGAAACAATTCATTCCTTTCCTTTTGGTCAGTGGGTCATTGGATCTAATTGTAGCACATTTAAAAATATATCTCACTTGGAACATTTAAATCTGCAGGCAAGTAACATGCTCAGACTTGTACTCCATCCTGCAATATCTTTATCCAACTTCACATAGAGTGAAGTTCCATCTTCTCTAATGTGGTGATAATTGAATAAATGGGGAGACGTGTGATTTGTTTCATATCCAGACTACCCCACAGATCATACTTCATTTTGGAGTAATTACAACAGCACACATTTCAAGATCACACACCGCTGCTGCAAACACCGCATTGTCAGAGAAGCCCCTCTCTACTAAAGGGCTAGCATCTCTTGATTTTCCCAAAGCCATTGCCAGTATTTGTTCAATTTATGATCTTGGGGTTGTACCTGAAAAGTAAAGATGGAAAATATTGGTGAGGATAGACGAGGCTCATAATCAGAACTTCCCCACAATTCACCAAACTGACTGCCTACTGATTCACATCCGACAGAGGAACAGCAACTTTCAGCCTCCTTCATGGAATCAAATTACCCTGAACATAAGCTAAGTGTGTAGTCCCAATCTCCCAACCTATACACTGAGGCATTTAAAAAAAATCCTCTTGTTGTCCATGCAGGGGTCCAGCGGCTTCCCCCTGTATATAAAGCGAAACACTGAAGCTACGCATCATGCACCTTGTCAGAGCCATTTTCAGACAGGTCTGGAGTAGCATTTTGCAGCTCATTCAATCTTTACGGAACTGGCTGAAGTCTTAATATATGGACAAATATTCAATAAATGTAAGTGTTTGGAAAGTTCAATGAAGAGGAAAACAGAGAGATAAGATTAAATTGTATTTGGAAACGTGGGAGGTGCTGTACAACATGGCTCAGTGCTGGGATCCCAGTGTGTAGATTGGCTATTTAATACTACCCAATTATAGTGTTTGTTAGTAGTAACTCCGCTTACTATGTACTTCATATCGCTGGAGGGGAGCGCTCCGTTACGCTGGCCCGCGGCAGCCGGCAGCCTGAAGCCGCAGTCTGCAGAACTCCAGCTGGTGCGGCGTCTACAGCCCGGGATCTCACGTTGGGGACCCGGGTGGAAGAAGAAGCTTCCACCGCCGGCCCGCGGCCATCTTCTACCGCGGGTGCGGTATGGACTTATCATCTCCCCTGGAGGGGAGCTTCGACCGCCGGCCCTGCAGACTGCGGTGCTTCCGGCGGCGGCACGGCAGGTACTTTAAAACTTTGACCGCCGGCCTGCGGCCTACACCAGCCTGAAGCCGCGGTCTCTGGTTAGGAAGAGCCGATCCTGGACTCACCTTGACTTTGACTTTGTCCCTTACCATCTGGACGCCCACAGCAACGGCTGTGGAGGGTGGAGGTCCCGACCACGGGGGAAAATGGAGGAGGACTGGCCAAGCTCTGTGCCTTCCACCACAGTGATGAATGCTGTGGTGGATGTTTGTGTAACATTTTTATTGTGGTTGTGTTCTTTATTACTGTACCGCTGCTGGCAACCCAAATACCACCGACCTTGGTTGTGTGGCAAATAAATTATATCAATTATATCAATATTATCAAGAGCTTACTTACGCTAGTTAGAATGATTAGCAGCACGGAGATGTGATAACTGCAGATCCTTGTTGTATGTAGATTTAATAAATATGTGTCGTATCTTGATGTATGTTCTAGTCGATCATTACATGGTGTCAGAGAGTGAATCTTGTCCACTCCGCTCATGTTTATCGGGTTTTATTTTCTTCTGATTATTTTGTGTGTTTTTTATCTCAATCATGGCAAACTCATGTCGCCGTCCAAGTCCTCTGATTTTTGATTCTGACATTGCTGAACACTGGCGTCTTTTCGAGCGTGACTACACTCATTATGCTCGCATCGTTCATCAAACTGACCCCCCCCCCCCCGAGTTGTGTGCCTCTGTACTGTTTAATTTGGCGGGACCTAAAGCAATGAATTGTGCTGACAACTTCACTTTTGCTCTGTGCTACCCCATTGAAGCACATAGCTGCACGCTGTCGCTTTCGTGATTTACGGGATGAACACACCTGGGATAAGCTTGTGGGAGGAATGCTTCACAGCAAGCTACGAGGTGAGCTCCTTCGCAAAACTGATTTAACCCTAGAACAAGCAGAGCGTGCCTGTCGTATTTCTGAGATAACGTTTCCCCATACTGACTCTGTGCCCTTCAGTCAACGTTCGCAGCATAGTGTTAATCTTACAGACCTCTCCCCTCGCAACCCCCGCGCTGGGTCTGCAGTTCATTGTCAAAATTGCAACTATATCCATGCTACGGGTCGTCAATTCTGTGCTGCCTATGGGAAAACCTGTAATTTCTGCAAGAAATTAAACCACTTTGCTCGGTGCTGCCATTCCTGTGTGACTCCTGTAGCTTCAAGGACGAGCCTGCACCTGCTTTCACATGAGTTTACTGATAATGACTTCCAAGAGCCTGACTCGCAATCCCCGCACCGCTCTCAGAGAGTACAGATACCAGTTTTGCCATCCACGCTCTCCTCCCTTTGTCTAACAAGCAACTTGACCCTGAGGTAACCATGTTTGTGAATAACAGGCCTTTGATCGCAACGATAGATACCGGCGCCAAATGCAACATCATCTCATTAAGAGAGTTTTAAAAAATCCGTAATGCTGAACATATTGATAAGGCCTCCGCAATGCTTCGGGCTTACGGGGGAGAAGTACTACACCCACTTGGACAAGCTGATTTAAAGTGCACAATCAGCAAACAGACCCATACCGTACCGTTTTATATTATTAAGGGAGATTCAGAGACTTTGCTCGGTAACAATGCATGCCATGATCTAGGCCTGGTTTACTTTGGGCGCATGGTCCATAAACTCTGTCTCACTGACGGGCCTACACAACAGCTACTCTCTCAATATAAAGAACAGTTTAACGATGAGCTTGGCAACCCTCCAAAGGGCGTAAAGCATGTTTTACTGGCCTGGAATGACCAAATACATACGAGAAAAAAACTAAGTCTGTGCCGTCTGTAAAAGCCTGACGCCACATCAGCAAAAGCAGCCTCTACTGCCGCACCCAGTACCCCCTCTCCCGTGGTCCACGTTAGCCACCGACATCTTCGAATGGCATGGGAAACACTATCTGGTTCTTGTAGACTCTTACTCTGGCTGGTTTGAAATCGACTTACTTCAAACCACTAATTCTGAAGCAGTAATCAAAAAGTTGCAGCACCACCTCTCCGTGCACGGCGCCCCTGCACGTATCCAGTCCGACAACGGCAGACAGTTCACCAGCCAAGCTTTTAAAAACTTTGCACAACGATGGGACTTTCAACATATTACCAGCAGCCCCGAATTCCCACAGTCCAACGGACTCGCCGAACGCACGGTACGGAGTGCAAAACAACTCATGGAGCGGTCATACCTTGCCAAATCAGACGTATACCTGGGCTTGCTCAACCTAAGGAATATTGCGCGGGATCCCATACTGGGTTCTCCAGCCCAACGACTGATGTCTCGCCAAACCCGTGCTCCTCTGCCTGTGTCCCAACAGCTTTTGCAGCCACAAGTTTGTTCCCCGACTGCAGTTCAGAAGCAACTACAATCCAAATGTGACACGCAGAAACGCTTCTTCGACAAGTCCAGCAAGCCAGTGGACAAGTGGTCCGTCTCCAGATAAACAAGGGCTATGCATGTCTGGGACACATCTACGGCCCTGCCAAAGAGCCATGCTCTTATCTGGTCGGAGAGGACGGAGCCATCTACAGACGCAACCGTCAACATATCCTTCCGGTGAAGGAACCTCGTTCTGAGACTCCTACTCCTGGTATCTTGCGTTACGTCCACCCTCCCACAGTCGGTCAAGCGTCCCCACTGCCGCCTATTGTTCCCACTGCGGTCTCCCCGCGGCGTTTGTCGTTTAGCTCACCTATCTTGTCACCCTCCCTGCCTTTCAGGCTGCCGGTTATTTCCCCATTTCCTTCCCAGGTTTCTTCTCCAATGAAAGGAGGTGAGGCGGACTTGTACCGCACACGGGCCGGAAGGGTTTGCAGGCCACCCGCAAGGGTAGCCAATGGATCTCAAACCCTTGGTGAGATGGAGACTTGCTTGCCTTGCTAACATGCAAAAAGCGTTTTGGCAGGATGGGTAGAGGAAAGCAACAGGGTGATTCAATGATCGGGAAGTCGATCTAGCAGAGCACCATGGAGTGCAGAGGGCTGAGCACAGAAGACGACCTGCACCCATGGCAGCCACAGTGGTTACCAATCTTAACTCCACAGCGTGCCACTGAACCTTGACCTCTGCGGCTGAGAGGGTGGGGTGCTCTGGTGCAATAGTTTCCCCACCTTAATCTCTTGCATGTACAGGTTTTGTGCAACTTGACAATTACATAGACCTACATTGCCTTCCATTCCCCTTCGTAAATCCATGCTGACTCGGACCAATCCTGTTACTGCTATCCAAATGTTCGGCTATCTCATCTTTTATAATTGACTCCAGCATCTTCTCCACCACCGATGTCAGGCTAACTGGTCTAGAATTCCCTGTTTTCTCCTTTCTTAAAAAGTGGGATAACATTAGCTACCCTCCAATCCACAGGAATTGATCCTGAGTCTATAGAACATTGGAAAATTATCACCAATGCA
The DNA here is from genome assembly GCF_010909765.2 of Amblyraja radiata. Classification (NCBI taxonomy): domain Eukaryota; kingdom Metazoa; phylum Chordata; class Chondrichthyes; order Rajiformes; family Rajidae; genus Amblyraja; species Amblyraja radiata. The sequence continues at coordinate 24,853,449 of NC_045973.1, forward strand.
TCCACGATTTCCAGAGCCACTTCCTTAAGTACCCTGGGATACAGACCATCAGGCTCTGGGGATTTATCAGCCTTCAGTCCCATCATGCTATCCAGCACCATTTCCTGCCTAATGTGGATTTCCTTCAGTTCCTCCGTCACCCCAGATCCTCTGGCCACTACTATATCAGGAAGATTGTTTGTGTCCTCCTTAGTGAAAAAAAAACAATAAGAAAATGATGCTGATGAGTCAAAATGAGGAGTGGTAGGAAGAATAAACTGTTTGTCCTGCTTCTGTGTTGTAAATATATACATATGTTATCGATATGTGTGTGTATATATATATATATATATATATATATATATATATATAGTCTTTACTCATCAAACCCCTGCACAATTTGAATCTTATTCATAGATGAAATATTTGTTTTAACTCTTACCTTCTTCCATTCTTTGACACAAAAAATCCTGTAGGAATCATTTCCATACTTTCCAATTCCATGTAGTTCAATTGGGTACCTCCACTGTTTGGTAAGGAACTGATCTATTTCAGGCAACATAAAAACATTATAAATATCACCCACGTTAATAGAATAAATTGTAACACTCTTGTTTTGACCACATACAAAATACACCATATCAAAGCTTTTAGGAATCCGTATCCACAGAATTGTGTTCATCAACAGAGTGAGGATTTGCCCCCCAAATGGATATAATCCACAAGGCCAGAAGCAGAGGCATAGGTCAAAATTTAGAGGCACTGGTGCTTGTGTGTGTATGCAGATTATTTATTTAACCAGGTCAAAGACCACAGCACAAAGATCTAATAATCTCTTAATTTGACCACCCTGGACTACCTGACCCAAATGCCTTACCCCATCTACAAAGAATGACAAGGAATCTAAAACATTTGGATGGACCAACCAACAATATCACTTAGTGTTATTCTGTTCTGAACATGCAATAGCCCTTCAGCCACCTTTCAGACTTATTCATAAATCCAAGCAGTTTTTTTCAGTGAATGTCATGGTCCTTCAACCCGAGTTAAATAGTTTTCCTCTACTCTGGCTTGAATTTGATTTTATTCTTGCCCCTATGTTCCTCTATTCTATATCAGTTAATTACGAAGGTTCATTTTGCAACACTCACAGAGTCATACAGCCCAGAAACCCGTTGGCCAAACATTTCCAAGCCAACCAAGATAACACATCTAAGATAGTTCCATTTACTCGTGTTTAGTCCATATCCCTCTAAACATTTTGTTTTTGTGTACCCAACCAAATGTCTTTTAAATGTTGTTATAGTACCTGCCTTAACAACTTCCTCTGGCAGCACATTCCATATACCATAAAATATTGCTTAAATATTGTTCCTCAGGTTCCTATTAAATCTTTCCCATTTAACCTTAAATCTTACCCTCGCGTTCTTGATTCCCTTACCCTGGGGAAAGACTGTGTGTTCACTATCTATTCCCCTCATGATTGTATACATCTCACTGTATCTATTCCCCTCATGGTTGTTTTTCATCACCCCTCAGCCTCATGCATTCCAAAGAATAAAGTTCTAACCTGCCCAAACGCTTCCTGTAGCTCAGGCCCTCAAGTTCTGATAACATCTTCATATATCTTCTCTGCACCCTTTCCAGCTTAATGGCATCTTTCCTATAGTAGGCTGACCAAAACCGAACACAATATTCCAAGTGTGGCCTCACCAACATCTTGTACATCTAACAGCGTCCCAACTTCTATACTCGGTTCCCTGACTAATGAAGGCCAATGTGCCAAAAGCCTTCTTCACCACCCTATCTATACATGAATGCTCAAGGGGTCCTGCCATTTACTGTATAATTTCCTCTTGCATTTGACATTCCAAAATGCAACAGCTCACAGTTGCTTGGGTTAAAGGCCATGTGCCATTTCTCCGCTCATATTTCCAACTGATCTATATCCTGCTGCATCATTTGTCAATCTATGTTGTGAAAGTTAAAATCTCCTGCTATAACAGCTTTATTGGGCTTAAAGCTGTCTGTAATCTCCTGGCATATTTTGTTACTATAATTCCCGTTGGCGGCCCAAATATACTCCAAACAAGGTGCTCATCCCGTTTCTTTCTGAGTCGAACCATCAGTAATGTCGTCTCGGACTACTGCAGTGATGTTCTTACATTAGCAAACCCGCCTGCCAGAATATTGGTTCCGAAGAAGGGTCTCAACCCGAAACGTCACCCATTCCCACTCTCCAGAGATGTTGCCTGTCCTGCTGAGTTACTCCAGCACTTTGTGTCTATATTGGTTCTCCACCTGTTCAGGTGCAACCTGACCCTCTTGTAGAGGTCTTCTCTGCCCCAGGAGATCCCAGTGGTCCAAGAATCTGAATCCCTGCCACCTGCACTAGCTCTTCAACCATGAATTCCTCTGTTCTACCTTTCAATTCCAATAAAAAAGTGGGAAAGAGTTTATCTTTCAAACAGCCAGCAAAAGACACAAAGGTTTGATAGGGTTAGGCCTGTGCTGTTGATAGCTATATTCATTGTGTCAAAGAATGCACAGCAATAATTTAACAAATGGACTGAACATCTTAACTTAGCATCAGTGTAAGCCGATTGAATAGGAGTAGAGAAATAGTACCAGAAAACTTAATGATGGCCTTTGCTCTCAACTCATTTAGGCCGAGTGGCTTCAGCAATGCTGCTACTTCCTTCCAGTCAGCAGCTTGCGCTATTTCAGCAGAAGGGTATCTCTCCAGGAAATCCCACAGCACAGGAATGGCTTTTCTACCTGGTTCAAGGAAAAGGCCAATATCAGACTAATTTCACATTAACACCGTCACAATTGTGATGATCAAAATATAGGCTATGGAATACGATCTAAATGCTTCCATAAATATCTAATATTTTCCGCAGGGTACATAGAAACAATTTGTCCTCCAGCAATACGGGGGGAAAAGATGAGGTACTAAGGTAAGCTAGCCAAGAATATAAACGAGGATAATAAAAGCTTCTTTAGGTATGTGAAGAGGAAAAAATTAGTTAAGACCAAAGTTGGACCCTTGAAGACTAAAACAGGTGAATTTATTATGGGGAACAAGGTAATGGTAGACGAGTTGAACATGTACTTTGGATTCGTCTTCACTAAGGAGGACACAAACAATCTCCCTGATGTACTAGTGGCCAGAGGATCTAGAGTGACGGAGGAACTGAAGGAAATTCACATTAAGCAGGAAATGGTGTTGGGTAGACTGATGGGACTGAAGGCTGACAAATTCCCAGGGCCTGATGGTCTGCACCCCAGAGTACTTAAGTAAGTGGCTCTAGAAATCGTGGATGCATCGGTGATCATTTTCCAATGTTCTATAGATTCAGGATCAGTTCCTGTGGATTGGAGCCTAGCTAATATTATCCCATTTTTTAAGAAAGGTGGGAGAGAGAAAACAGGGAATTATAGACCAGTTAGCCTGACATCGGTGGTGGGGAAGATGCTGGAATCAATTATAAAAGATGAAATAACGGCACATTTGGATAGCAGTAACAAGATCGGTCCGAGTCAGCATGGATTTACCAAGGGGAAATTATGCTTGACTAATCTTCTGGAATTTTATTAGGATGTAACTAGGAAAATGGATAAGGGAGAGCCAGTGGATGTAGTATATCTGGACTTTCAGAAAGCATTTGATAAGGTCCCACATAGGCAATTAGTGGGCAACATTAGAACACATGGTATTGGGGGTAGGGTACTGACATGGATAGAAAATTGGTTGGCAGACAGGAAACAAATGACTGGATGTGAAACATCAACTATTTATCTCTCCATAGACACTGCATGACCTGCTGAATATTTCTGACGTTTTTTTGTTCAATTTCAGTTTTCAAACATCAACAGTTTCTTTGTTGTCTAAGGGTTCTGCTGTCTGTTAAGTGATACCAAGGATGAGTGATGTAATGAACAGATATAAAAACAGAAAATGCTTGAACGCTCAGCAGGTCAGGCAGCACTTGTGGAAAGTGTTGGGCACAGGTTGGGCACTCTTAATCTGCATTTTCAATTCAGTTTCTGCAGTTTTCTGATTTTCATTCAGTGATGTAATGAATAAGGTGACATAGAACCACCTGTAAATGTAGCATAGATGGAATACCAAAAATACATTATTTAGATCACATGAAAGATTACTGCACAAATAACCTCATCTCATTGGTGAGTCATTTAATAGCACAGATACAAGAGAAGCTAACTAGCAGAGAACAGTCGAGATAAATGAATATTTTTTAAATTGGCAAGCTGTAAGTAATGAGTTGCCATAAGATCAATGCTGGGACCTTACTGGTAACCCAGCTTCCTCAACTTCTGTTGAGGAAAGAACCAAACTCTCATGGTGAATGCAGTATGGCAACAGGAAACAGAAACCTTCGTCAGCTCAAAGATATCAAAGCATTCATGTTAGTGGCAAAGCTCAGAACAATTAATTTTAATTAATGTTAATAAATTTATCTCTGGAAACATGTTCAACAGTAGCTAAACAATCCAAGTTTGAATACCTTGTTGCCAACACCTCATTCTCTTATGTCACTCCTTCAACACAGACCAACTCACCTGTGGTTTTGTTAAGAAAAATGGTGGCAACAAGAAGCTTCCAAGGATCGTGAAAGAGTGTCTCCTGAATAAGTTTAAAGGGTGATCGCGGTGGAGTCCACTTGACAAAAGCTTTGCGACGTGGTGGGCTGGGCGCTATGAAAAATAAAAATACACAAAAATATAGTTCACATGATTGGTCAGTCTCATTCAACATCACAGATCAAACACTCAACTATATAATGGTGTACATACCTTCTTTGGCATAATTCCTGGAAAAGTATGGGCTGGTCTTCCTCCGCTCTAGCTTTTTCTTTGGAGAGGGCTCACTGTTCACTGTTCACAAAAAATAATAGAATCCGAGAAGCAAATACATTTCTGGTACTTGAAGACAGCATGTGAATATCTGCACTTCCAAATAGCAAGCAAATGTTATGTTTTAAATGATAATTCAATAATTCGATGAGTACCCATCAAAGAAACATCCCTCTACCACTACTCTTCTGTTTCTTATAGCCAAATCAATTTTGGATCAGCCTACCATGAGGGCCCTTGTCAAATCATTTACTAAAGTCAATGTAAACAACATCCTACCCTTATCAATCATCTTCAGCCATGTCTTCAAAATACTCAGCAATTGAGCCTCTACAGCCCTTCTACCTCAGCGGTAAAGTTGCTGCCTACAGCGCCAGGGACTAGGGGTCGATCCAGACTACGGGTGCTGTCTGTATGGAGTTTGTACACTCTCTCTGTGACATGCAGATTTGTAGGTTAATTGGCTTTTGTAAATTGTTTCTTGTGTGCAGGATGGAACCAGTGTATGGGTGATTGTTGGCCGCATGTACTCGGTGGCTGAAGGACCTGTTTCCACACTGTATCTCTAAACTAAACTAAATCTATCCTGAATGGATCTCCCACAACCTAGCTGACCTCCACCCATTATTCTGAGACAATGACTCCCTGATTCTGTATACTTCAGCTGGGGAAACATCATCTACTCATCTATAGTAAACCATTGTTTTAATGAATACCGTTATAATGGATTTCGGTTACAGTGGACGGACCCGCCAACGCCACCCTCCTCCTTCTCCCTTGGAGATGCTGACATACTCCACCTCGGGAGATGTTGGTGACTGCGGGAGAGGAGGAGGAGGAGGAGGAGGAGGCAGTGGAACAGGGAGCAAACAAAGCAACGGTTGAGAGGGTAGGGAGCCCCATGGCAACACAGCGAGTCCTGTATATGGCTGCAGCTCAAAGAAAGTGCTGGTGACAGGGACTACAACGTGAACTGTAACAACACCGCTTCAACTGGTAAAGAAGGGCTCGCTGGTGCAGACCAGTGGCATTTGCGTCTAGTTTTAATGTAAAACAACACAAAGTGAAGGAGTAACTCAACAGACTGAATCAATCTGAAGGAGGATCCCGACGTCATCAATCCATGTTCTCCAGAGATGCTGCCAGAGCCGCTGAGTTACTCCAGCACTTTGTGTCCTTTTGTGTATTAACCATCATCTACAGAGAACTTGTGTCTACAGAAAATTTTAAAGTTTATGAAGAAGATAAAAAATGAAAACAGGAGAATTCGCTGTAGCAATAACAAACACTTTCTTATCTTTTAAATACCTTGTGTTTTCAGTAATACAAGTCTATCCTCATCAGGTGTTCTTGTGCTTTTGTCCGAATTCGGGTGGCTGCCTTGTGTATGACTCATACCTAATTTTTCTTCAGATGCTGCAGACAATATGGAGATATCCACATCAATCTCCTCACTGAGCGGTGTTTGAAAGTTAAACTCAAAAATATCAGGGACATGCTCACCACCTTGGAGTGATTGCAGTTCCAGCATGTCCTTGTTTTCGAATGGCTGCTGGTTTGGAAGTTGCATTTTGCTGTTCGCTGCTTGCTGATGGCACTTTCTGCTACTGGTCCTCCCCTCATCTTTTACTTTTGTTTTTCTTCTTTCAGCTTCTTTATCTTCAGCTGATGGACATTCTTTCTGTCCATCTCCTGCAGATGATGCTCTCCTAGAACTCCTTCTTAGTCTGCTCAAGTGCGGCTGTTTTGTACCTATTTCAGGTTCCTGATTTGAGGTGTTACCTTTCACCTGAGGTCTTTGGACCAAAGGGCTATAAGCCTCAGTTTCAGGTCTTTCCCCTTCCTCAGCATTTTGTAAGACATGTGGTAGAGCTTGTGGAACATCTCTGGCCAATTTTCCGATATCTTCTGAAGTTTTTTTATGAAGGGGTGTTGCCTGCTTAGAGCGCCTATTTTGCCGAACGTAGCCTCTCCGACAGAAGGTGAAGTTAAAATCTTTGGCGTTCAAAAAACTTGCCTCTCCAATGCTCCTCTGAAAGTAATTTTCAATTTCCCTTGAAGATCGGAATCGTTTCCCTTGAGGACTAAATTAGAAAATCTTACTGCATGTGAAGAAATAAACATCTTCTTTCCATATGACAACCAAAACTAAATATTTACTTCATTTAATTCCTCTGTAATAATATAATGTAAACTATTTTATTTCCTATAGCAATAAGTACAGGAGTTAGACAGAAAAATAGAAGACTAGACTAAGTGGGACCCGTTGGGTCCCTGTCACACGGGACGCCTGGTCCCCCAACGCAACCCGTTCCCCAATGCAATATTCCACCACTCACCCGCCCCCCCCAACGCAATATTGCACCACTCACGCATAGCCCCCAACTGCGCAGGCACGGCTCATTTCCTCATCCCCCAGCACTCACTCCCCCTCCTCTTCACCCTCCCTCTTCTTTCCCCTCTCCTCCTCCCCTCCCCAATCCCTCCCGCACCTCTCCCTCCATCTCCTTTCCCCTACCGTGTCACTCCTTCCCTCACTCCTCTCCCCTCACTACCCCTCTATCCCCCACTCACCTCCCCCTATCCCTCATGACCTCCCCCACTGCCCTCCTCTCCCTCTATTCCCCCTCCTCCCCCACTCTGCTCACCTCCCCCGCTCCCTCCCTACCCCTTCCTCTCCCTCAATCCCCCCCACTCTCCCTCCTCACCTCCCCAGGATCTTTCCCCTCTCCTCTTCCCTAGTCCCTCCCTCACCTCTCCCTCCCTCTTCTTTCCCCTACCCTCAGTCACTCCCTCGCTCCATCCATAAAAAGCATCTCCAGTTCCTTCCTCCACAGTGTGTGTGCGCTTGTGCACGTGCGTGTGTGTGTGCGTGTGCGTCCTTCTCGGAGATCTTCTCCACCAGCTCATTGAAATTGTGGTGCCCACCGTGACGAACACCGACTCCATCCCCCCCATTCCGCTTGGCCCGTCCCCGTCGTGTCCGATCGCCCGCTGCTGCCCGTCCCCACTGTGTCCACCCGCTGCCGCCGCTTAGCCGTCCCCGCCATACCCACCCGCCTACCTACCTGCTCGCGGGGGTGGGGGGAATGGAGTCAGTGTTCGCCAGGGTGGGCACCATGATTTCGATGAGCTGGTGGATAAGATCTCCTCTGAGAAGGCTGTGAACTTGAGTTACCGCAACGGCAGCGGTGGAGGAGACGAACCCGGGGGAACGGGACCGCCATTGCCGCAGAGGGCAAGCGGGGGAGAGGGGTGAGTGATGAGGGACCAGGGCCTCCACTGCAACCCCCACCCCCCCGCGGCCGCTGCCGATGGAGGGGGAGATGATAGACAAGTTACTCTGAGGAGGGGAGAGAGGAGTTTGTGAGTGAGGTGGGAGAGGCCGCCGCCGGTAGGGCAGGAAGAGGCGTCGCCATCCTGGTCGTGGCATTGACTGATAGGAGAAGAGACCAATCTGCTTGGTGCTGACTGAAGGAATCTGCGCACGCGTGGTTTTTAAGATTTTTAAACCTTGATAACTTTTACAATATACCACCGATTGGAATGAAACTTGTTGCACTCGCAGCACAGGAGAACGGTAAGTAACCTGGCGAAAGCACTATTGCGTACTGTTTTTGCCCAAATAGAAAAACCCCGCAAACCGGAAGAGCACAAGATCAGAGTTTTAGTTATGTATGGAAGATGCAGCCTGACTGCTGAATACATCCACCACTTTCTATGGGTATTTCCCATTTTTGGCAAATGCAGGTATTTGTCATTTGATTATTGAAGACAAAAGTTTGGTTGGAATTTTAAAATAATACACTTCATGCTCATTTTTAAATATTGCCATTGGTCTTGATTTTGCAATCAGCTTATGACCTAGATGAAGGCCTAGATCTAGGAACTTCCTGATCGTGTTTCCAGTAGAACTTGCTTCACTACTTGACCAATTACTTCCACTGCATTAATTTCAGCAATTTGAAGAAGTGCATTAAGTAACAAAGAATTATAATTGCTTTAATTTATATTACTCTTTTATCATATTGTGGTTAAGATTTTAGTGACGTTAGAAATTTTTCAATAAAAGAATAAACAATGTGCTACTGGATAAACTAGTCAAAATACCCTTTGCTCTCCCCCCCCCCCCCCACCACCCCCCACCCTGCTCCTTCCTCAACTGCAACCTTACTCTCCCCCTCCCCAGCACTCCTGCCACAACTCTCAACTCCACTCCTGCCCAATCCTCAACTTCACTCCTCCTCAACCCTCAACTCTTCTTCCCCCATCACCCCTCCACTCTTTCCCCAACACCCCTCCACTCGCCCCCAACCTTTGTAGGAAGACCACTTTGTTCACAAAAAAGGGAAAAGATGGAACATAATGCAAGTGCATAAATGATACGGTTTTAGCGCCAGAATTTGTTATGTAGTTACCATGGCTTTGTATACTATTAGGGGAAAAGTTTAAAGGAGATAATTGACCAAGTTTTTACACAGAGTGGAGGCCTGCTAACCACGGCCAGGGGTGGTGGTGGAAACAGATAAAATCATGGTGCTTAAGAGGCTTTGACATAGACACATTGATATACAGGGAATGAAGGGATTTGGATCACGTGCAGGCAGAAGAGATTAACTTGGCATCATGTTTTACAGTCTGGGCCAAAGGGCCAGTTCCTATGCTGTACTATTCAGTGTTCGATAATAATTGAGACCCACAGGCCTAATGAGATCAAATGGAATTAGTATTGACGATTCATAGTTGGCCTGGATGAGTTGGGCCAAAGCACCCATATCTGTGCTGTTTAACTCAATGCTTACATTTTATTTACCATATCATATTATTGCAAAATAATGTCAGTGGGTATGATTTAGTTAAAAAAATTGTATCCCTTTTACCTTATAAGGTAAACATCTGATTTTCCTGCTGACCTCCCAGTCTTTCTTTCTTTGACTATTCTTTTCCAGCCATCTGGAAGTTGAGGATAATCTGCTTGGGATGTTGCAAGATCCAAAGCCTGAAAGGAAGACAAAGCTTCAAACGATGGGGAGAATGTGCTTCCAGTATCCACTGATTCACTGTTCTTTGTTAGTTCCTTCAGCTCACAGTATTGACCATTGCTGACCTGACTAAAAGGAGGCTCATCCATGAAGCAAACTTATTTTGAAGTCTTCTTGCTGAAAAGAGAGCACAATAATTATATTCCGATTCTGTTTTCCCCACTAATTAAAATTAAAAATGCATTATTTCCACCAACCCAACTTGATAGGTCTTTCAGGCACTTGGCACAAATGAGACATATCTTTGGTCAAATATTCTGTGGGCTCATTGGACAACAGGTATCATTCATGTTATACAATTTTAACTTAAGAAAATAACCGGTGTGGATCATGACCATTAGATTCTTCACGAGTGTTCAGAAACAGGCACGTCTAGCTTAAAGGTCTACTGATTGGAAACTGGTTTAAAATTTCTCAAATACACTTCACAAGAAACTTGCAAATGTAGAAGTGGGATTATTTATATCACACTCCCTCTGAATCTATTTCCTTTATCTTTACCAATTACCTTCCTGCTTACCATTAATCATATTGTTAACTTCCCCTCTTTGTCCATTTCTGTATCTAGCTGATAAACTGCTGTATCTGACTTACTGTACTGATAAGCTGTCAACCAGAGCCAATATTGCTGCTATTCTAACATACAGCTTGTTTCATTTCATATTTCTATCACTTCCTGATCTTGTTTCCCGTAGAACTTGCATCACTACTTGACCATTTACTTCCATTGCATTAATTTTAGTTGTTTGAAGAAGGGAATGTTAATTGCTTTAATTTATATTACTCTATTATCATATTATGGTTAAGATTTTAGTGCTGTTATAAAATGTTCAATAGAAGAATAAACAATGTGCTACTGGATAAACTGGTCAAAATACCCTTTTTTCTTCTTCCCCTCCCACTCTGCTCCTTCCTCCACTCCATCCTTACTCACCCCCTCCCCTGCACTCCTCTCTCAACTCCACTCCTCCTCAACCCCTCTTCCCCCAACACCCCTCCACTCTTCCCCAACACTACCCCCTTCCTTCCTTCCTTCCTTCCACACCCGCCGCTACTACCCCACACCCCTTAATCTCTCCTCCCCCAACCCCTCAATCTCTCCTCCAACTGCCCCACGCCACTTCACCTCTTTTCCTTCCTGCACCGACCCATAGATCCTATAGAGGAGCTAGGGTCTTTGCTCCTCTAGTATCTTTGCTTTGCACCGACCTGCAGCCTGGGCCTCCCTCCCCCGCCCACAGGGACATTTCCCTCTGCACTCTCGCGGGCTCTGCCGGCAGGGGGCGGGTACGCAGGCGCGGCGGCCGTGGTGAGGGACGGGACGGGGAGGGGAGGCCGGGAGAGAAGAGAAGAGAAGAGAAGGGGAGTCTCCGGGCGTCGCAACCGTCCGGCGCCATGCGAGCCGTCCCCACCTGGATAGACAGGGTACACGACCGGGAGAAGTTGGAGCAGTGGTGAGCGGATCCCCGGCTCACAACGGGACCACATTCACTCATCCACCACCGTTGCTAGGCGGTTTCTAATGTAAACAGGCCGGAGGCAGAGGATGTGAGAGTCACACCCGCGGGTGGGGTGGAGGGGAATGAGTGGGGACACGAGAGGGGAGGGGGCACTTAGGCGGGATAGGGTACTCACGGGGGAGATGAAGGGATGGGGTTAGGGGAGAGGGTGCATTGGGTTGGGGAGAGTACACACAAGGGTGGTTGGAGGGAGAATGTGCAGAGGACGGGGTGCAGACGTGGGTGGGGGCTGCGAGGGAGAGAGGAGGGTGTGAGGAAGATGAGGGAGAGGGTGCTCATAAGGGGATATGGAGGAAAGAGAGGGTACACACAATGGGAGAGGGTCGAGGATACACTGGGGAGTGAAGAAGTTTGTTATGTCTCCCGTTATCCTATCCCTTCCCATCTACTTTGGGAACACTTCACATGCCTTTCAGTATTTTGACAATTTCCAATTCCCTACGCACCCCTATCTTTCTTGTACTACACTCAGCTCTGGATCATCTTGATAATAACAACACCTATGTCAGGATACAAAACGACACACAGTACTGGAGTAACTTAATGGGTAACACAGCAAGTCCGGAGAACGTGGACAGGCGCCTTCTTGTGTTTGCCTACGTCAGGATAATATTCATTGAAGAATAGTATTCTTTATTAAAGAAGGGTCCCGACCCAAAACGTCACCCATCCCATCTTCGCAATGTGTTGCTGGAAGTATCTCTAAGAATGCCTGCCCATCTGGCCATTCTCCTTTCAGTCTTCTACCTTTTGGAAGATGATCCAGGAGCTTGAACTTTCAGACTTAAATACAGCTTCTTGCCCACTGCTATCTAACTTCTAAACCAACCACCTGTTTCACACCCCCATCCTAGAGGTGCTGCCACAAACTCTTTACCTCACTCGATTATTCCAATATTGTATTTTAATATTCTTTTGCACTGCTTGGATTTTGCACGACAATCTTGCACAATTCTGCTGCTTTGAGCTCATCATTGTATTGTATTTATCATTTCTGTATGCATAATGTTTACTCTGTGAATTTCATGCGCACAAAGAAGTTGGTGCACGCTGGTGGACATGACAAAACCACTGACTCCCACAGACACAAAATGCTGGAGTAACTCAGCGGGCCAGGCAGCATCTCTGGAGGGAAGGAATGGGTGATGTTTCGGTTCGAGACCCTTCTTCAGACTCTCTCAGTTACCCCGACTGCATCTCCTCCCACCCAGTCTCTCATAAGAGTGCCATCACTTTCATTTCAATTTATCTATCTCTGCTGCGTCTGTTCTCACAAATGTCCTCCTTTTTCAGAAAATGTGGCTTCCCTTTTACAGTGGTTGATGCAACTGTCATTTGCATTTCCTCCATTTCTTGGATCTGCCCTCACCTCCCTCCATCCAGGCAGCACAGAGATCGTGTCCTTGAACTTCACCTTTCATCCTACCAGCCTTTGCAAGCAGGACATTGTCCTTTATCATTTCCATTAGCTGCAATGAGATCCTGCCTCCAGGCCCATCTTCTCCCCACTTCTATCTGCTTTTTTTAGGGACAACTCTCTCTGTGATTACTGGAGTTGCTCATCGCACCCAGCCACCCACTCCTCCCCATCACATGGTACGTTTTCTGCAACTGTACTTGATGCAACACGTCTCTATACCTCTTCCCTCACCACCATCCAGGCACCCAAAAGCTCTTCCAGGTGAGGCATGGACTCACTTGCTCCCTTTCCAATATCGTCTACTTTTTTTAGTGCTCTCAGTGTGGCCGCCTCTATATCAATGAGACAATGCATAGACTGAGCAACCATTCAGCAGAATGCCTGCAGTCTGCCCACATTCACCATCCTTGCCTCCCATTTGCATGCCATTTCAACTCCCCATTCGAAGTCAGTCTTTCGCCAGCTCCACTGCCAGGGTGAAACCAAACACAAACTAGAAGAACAGTACCTCGTATTTTACCTGAGTAGTCTACAACCCGATGACATGAACATAGAACTTTCCAGTTACAGGTAATCTACATTCACTATGCTAATTTCCCCTACTATTTGGTCCCCCTCTTCTCTCTTCCCTTTCCCCCGATAATGGACTGGAAGTTGGGAATAAATTACCAGGTCGAGAGTTGGTAAACTGGGACAATGGGATTAGGTTCAGCGAGGAGGGGATAAATTATACACGGTGCAATTTTTTTTTTCTGGGTTGGTAACTAAGTTAATTTGTCTGTAATCTGTATTTAATCATAGGCTGTAACACCTGAATTTTATTTTTGCATTAATTCCTTCCAGATTAACAACTTTTTTTAAATTTGCATTTCCACAGTATTTACGATATAGCATTCAAACCAGATGGCACCCAGTTGATCGTAGCATCAGGAAACAGAGTTCTGGTATGTTTTAATACTTTTACCTCATCTTTCAACACATACACCACAGTAGATCGCCCATGGCAGCACTTTCTTTATTGAGTTCTAAAGGGACATCAGATTTGCATTGACGTTCTGGCATGCAGATCACGGCAATATTGCAACTTCAAAGAGTTGACTGCAGAAAAGAAAATATAAAAGTGCAGACTAAAGAGCTGGCAAACTGAAACAAACAAAGTGATGGAAAAAATCTGGAAGTCAGTTGGCATATGTTGCTCAATGATTTTTTTGAATGCATAGGATTTGAAAGTTTAGATGATTGGGCAGGAAGATGAGGACAAAGATCAGATCAATCATGATCTTATTGAATGGCATTGCAAGTTCAAAGGACTCCACATTTTGTGTTCCCATGCATGCTACTGTACAGCTGAAGATGGTCTGATTTATCATGATGTTGAATTTGTAGCGTCCAAGGTATGGGTGGTGATGTTCTGCTCTGATAAGATTACATTTGTGCAATTGACAGTAAAGATCAAGAGAACAATGTTGTCCTTGTGAAGGAAATATAAAATTTGCCACGCACTATTTGTAGGTCTACGACTCTTCGGATGGAACGCTCATTCAACCACTCAAGGGACACCGCGACACAGTCTACTGTGTAGCCTATGCTAAAGATGGTAAGTGGCAATGCTCTTGTGCCTGAAGAATAGATTTGTAAGTTAGAGAGGAGAAACTAGTTATATTCTTTGAGGGCTATAGGATCAGTGGCATAGACTGATGAATCACTCTTTTCAGGAGTGGTTACGAGTCACTACGAATGCAGAGGGTGAGAGAAGTTTGAGAAACTCTCCCTCCATCCCCTCGCTCACTCAACTCCACCCCTTGTTATTACAAGTTCATCAGGCACACAATCTGTTACCGCTTTTCTTAGCATTGCTGCCAATCCAGACGGTGAGGAAGGACACATGTAGGAAGTACATATGCAGAGTTTCCCACCTGAGGTCTGGGATATAAACCTAGTTGTGCTTCAACGTCAACAAGTCCCCCCCTCCTATGATTCCGAGAAAAATATTAATTCAATAGATACTAAAACTTGATCCATTAGATCCTTTGATGCAGCATGCTTTTTTTAATATTAGCTTCCTAACATTAGCTTACTAAATGTCCTCAATTGGAAGACTGATACTTTTTTGCCCTTTGGGAAATCTGATGGATGATTTGTATACTTTGACAATTATTTATTATTTAGCAGCTACTCTGATTTGAACTTACAATTTTAAAACTTAATTTTACTAAGTTATACTATTTATCTCAGGTAAGCGATTTGCATCAGGTTCCGCTGACAAGAGTATTATTATCTGGACCTCTAAATTAGAAGGCATCTTGAAGTATACGTGAGTTTTCTTTATTGGTTTCTTTTACTCATGAAATGAGCATTGTGGAGCTCCTGGAAATCGTATCAAACTGATGATCAAATTCGAATACAAATGTTGCTGTTCTAAAATTATATTCTGGATCCTTGTTAAAACGGAAACTTAAATTAACATCCACCCCCAAATATTGTTTGTAATTTCAGCTGGGGAGGGGAACAAACAATGGCAGAGAAAATGTTGATTATAGGGATGGGAACCTGCTCACAGATATTGCTAAGATATGTTACCAATCTTCGCTTGTACATTTCTTTGCCTGTAATTGGTAAAATGTTATGTTGGCTAAAAAGGAGTTGAGACGTTTTTATGCAATTACGATTGGTTATTTTTCATGATGGGGGAGTCAACCAGATGTGTTTATATCTAGAGGGCATAAGTTTGGGGTAAGAGGTGCAGATGGAATCTGAGCTAGCAATTTTTCATTCAGAGAGTGGTCCTCCACATATCTGTTTGGATTCTGCAATACAAAGAGTTTGGACCTTCTCTTACTTGTACTTCAGCTGCCTAAACCTCTGGCTATCGCCGCAAGCTCTTATACTCCAAATGCATGGTCAACACTCTAGATGAATGAGTGAGCCAGGCATGAAGGTTTTAGGATTTCTGAACAACTAGATACTGGATTATGAGTTTTATTGTCCTGCACTGGGCAGATCCCTCCATAGTGCAATTTAAAATACTTTATCTTTATGATCTAATTTGAAATGATTAATTATTTTTTATGTTTTCCTCCCAATGTAGCCATAATGATTCCATTCAGTGCATTGCATATAATCCAGTAACTCACCGACTGGCTTCCTGCTCCTCCAGTGATTTTGGTAATTTGATCTTTAATATTGTTAAAACTTATATAAAATCATGATATTAGTGTTCTTTATTAATGTTTGTAAGAAGTTCTTTCTTGTTGGAGACTTTCGATATGAGCAGCTAATGTTCAGTGTACGGAAAGAATTGATGCAATCATAGAGACTTTTTCAATAATGGCCCATTCCGTGACCAAAAAAAAAGAAAAATTGTGGAATACATCTCTTCTAATTCTGAAAGCATTACAGGTATATTGGTTTGGACTACATATATGACTCATATTTTTTTCGGTTTATATCGTGAATTTTTTATGTGATATGCTGACAATGTTTGTTTAGACAGTAGGAACAGGGAGTGTTATCTGGAAGCTTTGTGCTAGAGGCAGTAACCTCCTATAAAATAGGGTATTGACTTGGTTAGGGTTAGGGGATTCTGACTGCAAGTGAAAATGACCAATAGGGTTAAAGTGCGGGAGCCAGAACCATTGCAAATGTCCAGTGGGTATGAGTTTCCTTCAGTTGTATGTCTTAAAGTGAAGGCTACTGAGTGGGTGACCTAACTGATCAGGGCACTGATTCAGGAAGCAATTCAACAGGGACAGCAAAGCACAATTTAATGGTGTAGTAAAGTGAGACAGATTTTCAATGTTTTTCATGATCAGGAGTGGTCCTGACCAACACCATGGTTCAGGATATCTGTCGATAGGGGCAAAATGCTGCAGTAACTCAGCGGGACAAACTCTAAAGAAGGGTCTTGACCCGAAACGTCACCCATTCCAGGTTTCTGTAGTCTTCCTCCATTTGAGTACTCTGTGTATTCACCCTGCAGTTGCTACTACCTATCCTTTCCTGTACTCAGTGATTATATGACCTTTGTCAAACTCCTGTCTTTAATTGTGATCTTACACTGTATTATATTTGGTCACCATTGCTTACATGTTTCTCTACAATTCTTGGATTGAGTAGTAAATATTCTTTGTTGGCCTGCATGTGTGATGAATTGGAAAGGAGTCATGTACATGTGGTCAGAGCTGCTCTGCCAATGCCACTCATGACCAATGCCACCTTTCGCCTGCCTTTTTATCATTCATGCAACAAAGTTCAAAATTATTATAGAGTCATGTAATGTGGAAACAGGCTCTTCAGCCCAACTTGTCACAGATGTTACAAAGCTAGTGGGCAGCATGAATACCTAGAGGCTTTAGGGAGTGCGAGACTAAGGGCAGACCCGTTGGGTCTGCTCCCCCAACGCAATATTCCACCACTCACCCATTCCCCCAATGCAACCCGTTCCCCCAACGCAATATTCCACGCATAGCCCCCAACTGCGCAGGCATGGCTCATTTCCCCTCATCCCCAGCACCCACTCTCCCCTCCTCTTTACCCTCCCTTTTCCTTTCCCCTCTCCTCCTCCTCCCCAAATCCCTCCCTCACCTCTCCCTCCCCCTCTCTCTCCTTTCCCCTACCCTCAGTCACTCCTTCCTTCCCTCCATAACTCCTCTCCCCTCCCTACCCTCCTCCTATCCCTCCATCCCCCACACCTCACCTCTCCCTATCCCCCCCCCCATTATCCCTCCTCACCTCCCCCCCTCCATTCCCCACTCCCTACCTCCCCCACTCCTCTCCCTCTATTCCCCCTCCTCCCCCACTCTCCCTCCTCACCTCCCCCACTTTCCCCCCTCTCTGTCCTTACCCCCTCCTCTACCTCAATCCCCTCCACTCCCTCCTCACCTCCCCAGGATCTCAAGGGTGCCGCTCATTTCCCTCCTTGCGTGCTCCTCCCGCACCTCTCCCTCCCTCTCCTTTCCCCTACCCTCAGTCACTCCCTCCCTCCATAACTCATCTCCCCTCCCTACCCCCCCCCCCATCTATCCCCCTCCCCCCCCTCCCCCCACTATCGCTAATAGAATTAGGGGGCGGTGGGGGGGGTATGGGTCACATGCAGGCAGAGGAGATTAGTTTTACGTGGCATCATGTTCAATATGAACAATGTGGGCCAATTGGTCGGTTCATCTGCTGTACTATTGTATATTCTTTTAGAATTTTCACATTTACAATAATTTAAGTTTATTGTTCTTTGGTAATTTGAATATAGGTTTGTGGTCCCCAGAACAAAAATCTGTCTCCAAACACAAAGTCAATAGCAAAATCACTTGCTGCAGGTATACCAGTCTTTACCAATGCTTTTTAGTTTTAAAGATGTTTGAACTACTGATGTTAATTTGCAAAGTTTATTGTAGTTACGAATTATGTAAGCTTCACATTTGTTATTACTGTCACAGCGCCTGGGGTCGGGGTCATGGCCGCTGCTAGGACTGGGTTTAGAATCAGTCGTTCCCGCTCCCGCCCGGCAACTGGAGAACGGTCTCCCCGGACCGCCGGCAACGGACCAGCTCCCTGGACGCCAGGCGACCAGGCTCCAACGTCGCGGATGGAGGCGATGGACCGGGCGGGCAGACACCACAGCCCCAGGCCTGGAGAAACGAGCACTCCTTTTTTATTCCAAATCATCCCACGGGCCGGATTGGACCCCTTTGCGGGTAGTTTGACAGCCCTGATATAAAACAAACAGACCCCCCCCCCCCCCCCCCCTCCTCCAACGCAATATTCCATGGCCCCACTCACCCAGACCAGGCACAAGGCGATGTCTGATTGTGTGTAGTGAAAATGGTGGCGATCTGATCCCGTCCGGGCCCACTGCGCATGCGCGGGGAGACAACGTCATTTTGCGTCCCTACTGCGTCACCAGCCTCCCCAACTGCGCAGGCGTGGATGTTCGCAAATATTTTTTCCCCCCAAATCATCCCATGGGCCGGATGCGGAAATGTCCCGAAATTATTTAATTTCCCTAAAATTACCCGAAGACAACCAGAATTTCCTGAATTTCGGGTAATTTCCTTCAAAGTGGAAACACTGTATAAAAATTGCCTTTATTAAAATCTGACAGTGCACCTTAACCACATGTGATTTTTTTTCTATTACAAACCTCAAATTGTGGAGTACAGAGGCAAATAAATAAATGATGGGTCTTTGTCCCAAACATTATGGAGGCCACTGTACCTGCATTCCTAGTTCCCTCTGCCCTACAACATCCCCAGGACCCTGACATTTATTATGAAGATTCTGCCCAAGTTTGATTTCCCAAATGGCACCAACTCGCACTCATCTACATTAAACTCCATTAACCATTTCTCAGCCAGTTTACCCAACTGATCAAAGTTATAGAACAGTACAACACAGGAGTGGGCTCTTTGGGCCACAATGTTTGTGCCAAACATGATGCCAAGTTAGACAAAAAAAGCTGAAGGAACTCAGCGGGTCAGGCAGCATCTCTGGAGAAAAGGAGTAGGTGACGTTTCTGGTCAAGACCCTTCTTCAGACTGCAGTCTGAGCTTCAGTCTCAACCCGAAACATTAGTTATTCCATTTACTCCAGAGATGCTGCCTGACCCGCTGAGTTACTCCAGCTTTTTAATGTCTATCTTTGGTGTAAACCAGCATCTGCAGTCCTTCCATGTACCTCTTTAAAGCCACCATTGTATCCGGCAGTGCGTTCCAGACCTTCAACACTGTGTAAAAAAATTGCTCTGCACATCTCCATTAAACTCTCCCCCTCTCACTTTATAAATCCTACTGTAAATATTTTAATAACTATCTTCTCAATCTACAATACCACTGTTATGAAGATATAATAATTTTGGATTTTCATGTTTGTAGATACATTTTAATGTTGGCTTCAAGGCATTGGTGCAGAAGCATCAAGAACAAATTCTCTTCAGTTTGGGGAAAATAAATCTTTGTCTTCAGTGATAGGCCTATAAAAACAATAGGGTGTTATCCAACCTAGATTGCGGGAGATTTACCTTCTTATCCACTGCCTACCTGAAATGTTTTGTACTAATAATTGTTGTGAATACATTTGGTCACACCCTGGTTATTACCAGGTATTACAATAATCACATCACTCATATGTCAGAAGGCCTTGTCATCTTTATATTTTCTATTACCTATGCAACGTTTTGCATTTAAAAAAAATTACTGACCTTACAATCCTATTGTATGTGATCTGTATCCTGAAGTCACAGGATCAACAGTAGGTTAAATTAATCACTGAGCATCAGAGAAAGTAAATTATCCAAGCACTACTTATTTCAACAAGGTGCTTAGTTTGAAGGATAGTCAAGTAGGTGCCACGTTTTGGAAAAGAGACATAAACAGGTGAAGTAACTCAGCAGGTCAGGCAACATCCCTGGAGAACATGGATAGGTGATGTTTTGTGTTGGGACCCAATTTAGAGTTATGGAAAGCAGATAACATTTGTCAAAGTAATGAGCATACATGCATTACTACAAAATTAATTTAGTGGAATTATGTCCTGTTAAAGTGGAATATTTTAAAAATCTTTCTTTTTTTTGGCTACACTTTTTCTAGTTGGACAAATGATGGTCAGTACTTGGCCATTGGCCTATATAATGGTATTGTCAGTATCCGAAGTAAGAATGGAGAAGAAAAAGTCAGAATTGAGCGAGCTGGTGGTGTCCCAATATGGTCAATTTGCTGGAATCCATCCAAGTAAGTAAGGAGATGCAGAATTTTGAAAACATATGACAATGTATACGGTTGTTCATATACATGCAGTGAAAAAAAAAAAAAAAAAAAAAAAATGCAAAGGTAATCTTTTTTTAATGTAAACTATCATCTTGACAAAATTGTGCAGTATTTACTTTCATAATCAGTAATTATTTTTAATGGCATTGCAAACTATTCTGAACTATCTGAGAGCTTTAGAATGAATATTCTTCAAAGCCACATAAACTTGTCAAAAGAATAATTGCAGGCAATGCTGAATACTTAAAACCTAGTTATTGCTATTTAAATTTATATTGGTGTGAATTATGAACAGTAATACTAAAACACTGTGTCAAATAGTGTTGCTACCCTGAATGTTTATTGACTACTGAAAACTTGGTTTAAAAACTGTCCAATGAACCAGATGAATATTTCTTCTCTCCCTGGACTGTTAGAACATATGGAATTGCATTTGAGTAGTTTCGGTTTGCAGTTTGTTTAGTTCTCCAACAAAAAAAAAATCATCATTATTCATTAATGTAAAACAAAACAACATAGGGACAGGCCCTTCAACCTCCGATCTCCATGCTGCACATTATGTCAAGTTAAACTAATGTCCTCTGCCTGCATACAATACATATTCCTCCATTTCCTGCATATACTGTACATGTGCCCATCTAAAAGCCATGATTGTATCTGCCTCCACCACCACTCTTAGCTGCCCTTTCTAGGCACCCATCACTGTTTAAAAAAAAACATGACCCGCACATCATCTTTAAACTTTGCCCCTCTCGTCTTAAGGCTATGCCATCTAGTCCTCCACCCTGGGAATAAAGTTCTGACTATCTACCTAATTATGCCCCTCGTAATTTCATATACTTCCATCAGGACTTCATTCAAACTCTGCCCATGGTTTAGTTGAGGGCATTAAGATTTAAACATACCAAAGTTTTCCCTTTGAAAATTCCTGAAACTAGCATTTATTGTCCTTCAAATTTCAGAGCCAATTGAATTAGACAAGATGTCAGAGCATAACTGGCAGAGGGTAATATTCATGATATTTTTTATTATAAATGATCTGATATATCATATATTAAATTATATAAATATTTGATATGCAGTCAACTGATACAGTCTGACGATTGTTTTGCATCTTACAGAGATGAACACACTGACATCCTTGCTGTAGCAGATTGGGGACAGCGGCTTTCATTCTACCAGCTGAGTGGCAAGCAAGTATGTTTGGGAAACACTTCTGTAATTGAGTAAAAAGGCACAGGAATTTGTATCAAATCAGTTTATTTAACAGTATACATGATTCTTCCGGTTACACTGTAAAATATCACCAGGAATGAACGATCCATCTGGTAAATACTTTGCCCTAACTAACAGTCTCCATATCAAAGTCTTTAAAATGTATATTTATGGATTTCAGAATGCCAATAGGTAAACCAGCATCATATGAAAATTGACAAGATGTAGAGTGTGAATTGAACTATAAGTGTGTGGGTGAGGTAAACTTAAAATGCCTGGAGAAATGTCTGTGTAATATTTAGTTGTGAATAGTCAGAAAAATCCAGCAATGGAAGAAAAAAGAATTACTAATTTTTCTTCCTGAAGCAAACAACAATATACCCAGTGTTGGTTAGAACACTGACTTCAGTAAACCAGCAAAGGTAGGGCTAGAACTCACAATTGGAGATTATCTGCAGCTATTGGATCGCTTCTGAGAACAATAGAATTGCAACTATTTTGCAAGAACTTTAAAATTGAAAATTAGGGACAAGTTTAGCGGACTCTTCGATTAATGTAGATTAATTAGGGATAGCCAATGTTGAATTTTTAAAGACGATTGTCACGGTGCATGGCCACCTCCTGTGCTCCATTACATAGAACAGTGCTGCACACGGACAGGTCCTATTGGCCCACGATGTCTGCGCCGAACATGGTGCCAAATTAAATGAATCCCTTCTACTTGCACATGATCCATATCTCTCCATTCACTGCATATCCATGTGTCTTAAAAGCTTCTTAAATGTTATCTTAAAAGCTTCTTAAATGTCACTGTCGTATTTGCAGGTATTTCCAGGTACGTACCACTCTCTATGTAAAAATGAAACTGCCATGCCCATCTCCTTTAAACTATCCTTCCCCCCCCCCCACCCTCCATAAATTAAAATATGCCCTCTAATATTTGGCATGTATACTGTGGGAAAAGGGTTCTCACTATCTATCCGATCTATGTTCTTCTTAATTTTATAAACTTTTATCAGATCTGGCTCGACATTGGTGAGGCCGCACTTAGAGTATTGTATTGAGTTATTGCCATCCTGTTATGGGAAAAATGTTGTTAAGCTGAAAAGGGTGCAGCAAAGATTTTCGAGGATGTTTTCAGAATTTGAGGTACTGAGCTACAGGGGGAGATTGAGCAGGCTAGGACTGTATTCCTTGGAGCGCAGGAGGATGAGGGGTGATCTTTTAAAGATGTACAAGACCATGAGTGGAATGGATAGGGTAAATGCATCATCTTTTACCCAGAGTAGGGAAATCAAGAATTAGAGAACATACATTTAAGGTGAGGGGGTGGTGGTGGGGGGGGGGGGGGGGGGGGGGGGGGGGGGGGGAAGATTCAATAGAACCTGAGGGGCAACTTTATTACACAAAGGATGGTAGTTATATGGAACCAGCTGCCAGAGGTGGTAGTTGCGGCAGGTACTATCATAATGTTTAAGAAACATTTAAACAGGTACATGGATAGGATAGATTTAGAGGGATATGGGCCAAATGCGGGCAGGTGTACTAGTGTAGATGGGGCATGTTGGTCGGCAAGGGCAAATTGGGCCGAATGGCCTGTTTCCACACTAAGACTATATGACTGCTCTCTGTCTCCAGGGCTCTAGGAAAAACAATCCAAATTTGTTCAACTTCTCCTTGTAGTTAATACCCTCATATCCAGGCGGTATCCTGGTAATCCTGTTTTGTGCCCTCTCCAAATCCTCCACATTCTTCTTGTAGTGTAGCGACTAAATGTTCACACAATACCTCAAATATGGTCTAACCAACGTTTTATAAGGCTGCAGCACAACTTGCTGACTCTTGTATGCATGACCAACAATGAAGGTAACCATACCAAATGCCTTTTTTTTTTAAATCACTCTCTCTACTTGTGTTTCCAGTCTCAGGGAGTTATGGTGTTGGATCCCTCTGTTCTACAATGTTGTTAAGGGCCATTAATTGTATATCTTTCCACTTACATTCAACCACCCAAAGTGCAACACCTCATACTTGCCCAGATTAAACTTAATGTTTACTTTCTGCACTGTGAGCCTTTCCCTTCAAATGGGAACGAACATAACTTATAACCGACTGCACATCTTGAATATTCGGAGTACAAACTACATTCCACCCCCTCCATCTGCCTGGATAACGAGCCGAAGCAGCAAGCGGGGCAGACGGGGACGGAGACGGGAGAGGAAGCAAAAGCGGGGCAAGCGGGCCGGCATCCACGCTAGGCTGAGGAGCTCACCGGACCGACCAGCTTTGCCAAGCCTGTTTATAGCGAACGCCCAGTCCATTGTCAACAAGATCGACGAACTCAGACTGAGGCTTCACTCAAACAGGATAAGTAGCTGTGCTTTCTTCTTCACCGAAACCTGGCTGAATCCGAACATCCCTGATGCTGCTATTGAGCTAGCAGGCCGGACTGTTTATCGAGCAGACCGAACAGCTGACTCCGGTAAGGATAAATGCGGTGGTGTGTGCATATATGTGTGTAACTCATGGTGCACCACCACTGACATTGTTGAGACTTTTTGCTTCCCGGACTTGGAGTTTATTACAGTGAAATGCAGACCGTTTTATCTGCCAAGGGAGTTTACAGTGGTGTTCCTCACTGCTGTTTACATACCACCGCAAGCTAACGCTAAGCTAGCACTGGCTAGTCTGCATGATGCTATCCACCAGCTGAAAAACAACCACCCAGACGGCGTGTTTTTAATAGCAGGAGACTTTAATCACGCCAAGCTGAAGACTGTAATGCCAACATTTCACCAGTTTATTGATTTTCCGACCAGAGGAAACAATATCTTGGACCAGGTCTACTGCAACATTGCCAAGGGCTACAAAGCGTCCCCCTGCCCCCATCTTGGCCGATCCGATCACATCAGTCTGTACTTAACACCTGCATACAGACCCCTCATTGCAAGGACAAAGCCAACAGTTCGCACCATCATGGTCTGGCCAGAAGGAGCCATGGACAGGCTACAGAACTGCTTTGAGTACACTGATTGGGACATCTTTAAACAGGCGGCCACTCACAACAACCACACAGACCTCAACACCTACACCTCATCAGTATTGGATTACATCACCTTCTGTATGAACAGTGTCACCACACAGAGGACAATACTGACACTCCCCAACCATAAGCCATGGATGAATGGCGCTGTAACTGGTCTGCTGAAGGCCCGGGATGCAGCTTTCCACTCAGGTGATGCAGAGGCCTACAGAACAGCAAGGTCCAGTCTGAGGAAGGGCATCAGGGAAGCAAAGCACCGCTACACGAAGCGTATCGAGGAGCATTTTAACAGCTCAGACTCTCGACGCGTGTGGCAGGGCATCAGAACCATCACCGGCTACAACAGCTCCACACACGCACAAAGGTCATCCCTCCCTGACGACCTGAACTGTTTTTTTTGCCAGGTTTGATTGCGCCGACAGCAGTGACAACATACGGGCACAGCAGGGACCCTCACCACCAGTGCTGACTCTGAGCCCCCACGACGTGAGACGGACCCTGCAGCACATCAACCCCAACAAGGCCACCGGACCTGACGGAGTACCAGGGCGGGTTCTGAAGCACTGCGCAGGGGAGCTGACTGCGGTGCTCACGGACCTGTTTAACACCTCCCTGCTGCAGGCCTCCGTCCCCACATGCCTCAAGACAGCCACAATCATCCCTGTGCCAAAACAATCAGCCATCAGGTCCCTCAACGACTATCGGCCAGTGGCGCTGACACCGGTGGTGATGAAGTGCTTCGAACGTCTGGTACTGGGACACTTGAAGAACAGCATCCCCCCCTCCTTAGACCACCACCAATTTGCCTATAGGGCAAACTGGTCGACAGAGGACGCAATGTCCACTCCACTTCACCCTGACACACCTTGACTAGCGGGACAGTTATGTGCGGATGCTATTCATAGATTATAGCTCCGCCTTTAACACCATCCCCCCCCCCCATAAACTAGTCACCAAGCTGGACCACCTGGGCCTCAACACACACCTGAGCAGCTGGGTCCTGGACTTTCTCACCGGCCGACCACAGACTGTGCGCATGGGGAGGCAGGTCTCCTCCAGCATCACCCTGAACATCGGTGCACCACAGGGCTGTGTGTTGAGCCCCTTCCTCTTCTCCCTCTACACTCACGACTGCAAACTCACCCACGAGGCCAACACCATATTAAAGTTTGCAGATGACACCATCGTGGTAGGCAGGATCACGAGTAACAACGAGGCCGCCTACAGGACAGAGGTAGAGAACCTGGTGAGCTGGAGCCGTGAGAACAACCTGATCCTCAACGCAGCAAAAACAAAGGAGATGATCCTGGACTTCAGGAGGAGACCGAAGACCTTCGTCCATCAGCCCATCACCATTAACGGCGAGACAGTGGAGGCTGTGCAGAACATCAGGTACCTCGGTGTCAACATCAGCCACGACCTGACCTGGACCGTCAACATCACGGCGACGGCCAAGGAAGGACTTTAAAGGCTTCACTTCCTGAGGTGCTTGAAGAGGGCACGTCTCCCACAACAGCTGCTGGTGAGCTTCTACAGGTCAGCCATTGAGTCAATTCTCACATACTGCATCACAGTATGGTACTCTGGCTGCACCGCAGAGAACAGGAAAGCTCTCCAACGCGTCGTTAAGACTGCTGAGAGGATCACTGGCACCCAGCTCCCTAGACTGGAGGACATCTACCGGACCCGCTGCATCCGGAGGGTCAAGGGCATCATTAGAGACAACACACACCCTGGACACTGCCTCTTCACCCCCCTGCCCTCAGGAAGACGATACAGGACACTGAGCGCCCGCACGACAAGACTAAAAAACAGCTTCTACCATAGAGCTGTGACACTACTGAACTCTATGCCCCTCCCACACTGATTCCCCCCCTCTCTCTCACACACCCGCCCATACTCCTATATGTTTATAGTCTAATTTTTTAATAGTTCTTTTTTAAACGTATTTTTATACTCATATTCCTGTGCAGCTGGAGGACTGCTCCAACAAAATTTTGTTGTCTTGTACAATGACAATAAAGATTATTATTATTATTATTATTACCATCAATCAGAAATTGAACTACAGTCGCCATATACACAACGTAGCAGTGCATGTCAGAGGCTCGGAATCCCGCAGCGAGAAACTCACTGCCATCATGTACAAGACTCCAGTCAGGAGTGTAATGCCATTATATAAAGCATTGGTGGGACTTCACCTGGAATATTTGGACAGAAATAGTCACAGTTTTGAATATTAAAGGAATCAAGTGGTAAGGTGGAAGAAAGTGGCATTCAGCAGTTACATAAAGGACAAAGAAGGGGATGAGTTACCGATATGTGTTTCAGGCACTTTTTTCTTTCAGCATGTTTCTGGCCCAGTAGAGATAGTGGCATCACTGGACTTGGTTCTGGGAAGTGAGCGAGGTGAAGTAGAACAAGCATCAGTGAAGGAGCATATAACAAGTTGGGAGGTCATGTTGCAGTTGTATAAGACGTTGGTGAGATTGCATGTAGAGTATTGTGTTCAGTTCTGGGCACCATGTTATAGGAAAGATATTGTCAAGTTTGAAAGGATTCAGAGAAGATTTACGAGGATGTTGCCAGGACTAGAGGGTCTGAGCTATTGGGAGAGGTTGAGTATGCTGGGTCTCTATTCCTTGGAGCGGAGGAGGAGGGTTGAACTTATAGAGGTGTATAAAATTATAAGAGGAATAGATCAGGTAGATATCTCTTGCCCAGAGTGGGGGAATCGAGGACCAGAGGACATAGGTTCAAGGTGAAGGGGAAAAGATTTAATAGGAATCTGAGGGGTAACATTTTCACACAAAGGGTGGTGGGACCAAGTTGCCAGGATATCCTAAGACTTCGAATGGTTGTGGAAAAGGATATAGATAACTCCAAGGTAGAAAAAGTTAATTAGGCCAATTCTTTCAAAGTGAAATTTATGGTTTACCTCAATTTTTTTGGGTAGTGATTTGTGAATTCTGTGAGGACAAATTTCTGTTAACTGAATGGCTGTAAGAAGGGCAACAGCTGTATTAGAGAATTCTCACAAGCTAGTTTGAATAATTGTAAATATTATTTTCCTTTATATATTAAATTATTAAAACTAGATTGTTTAAAGTTGAAAACCAGCTTCAAATGCATTGATTACATTTTTCATAACATTAAATTTATATTCCAGATTGGAAAAGACAGAGCATTGAATTTTGACCCTTGTTGTGTCAGCTACTTCACAAAAGGAGAGTACATTGTGATGGGAGGCTCAGATAAACAAGTCTCTTTGTACACCAAAGATGGAGTTCGCCTTGGTAGCATTGGAGAACAGCAATCCTGGGTTTGGACCTGCAGGGTGAAGCCGGATTCTAATTATGTTGTAAGATCGTCTTCACTTCATCTTTAATGTACACCATTCTCTGGCCTCTTTATGCACTTTAATCCAGTCAGTGTTCACTTTTAATAATAACTAGACCCTATGAAAAGTCGAATAACCCGGGGGGGGGGGGGGGGGGGGGGGGGGGGGGAGGGGGGGTAATGTCACTCCAAGCGCATGGAAGATTCTGTGTGTGAGACGGCGCCGAGCAGACCCATTGTGACGGCATCAGTGAAAGCTTTTGGCGTAGTTCCTTGATCTCACAGACAGACAGACAAGACGAGACTTTTAATAGTATACTAGACCAAGTGGGACCCGTTGGGTCCCGGCCTCTCAACGCGCAGTTGTGGGGGGGGGGGGGGGGCTGTCTGCAGCGTCTCACACACACACACACACACACACATACACTAACCTCCCCCCACACACACACTAACTATCCCCCACACACACACACACACACAACCCCCCCCCCCCCTGATGTTATATTAATATTATTCATTCATTCCTTTTACCCCATTCCCCGCCCTATCCACTCACGCATAGCCCGCAACTGCGCAGGCTAGAGAGGGAGTGGGAGGGGGGTAGAGAGAGAGGGCAGAGAGAGAGAGAGAGCAGAGAGAGGGCAGAGAGAGAGGGCCGAGAGAGAGAGGGGGAGCACAGAGAGAGAGGGCGCAGAGAGAGAGAGGGCGCACCGAGAGGGGGGGCGCAGAGAGAGGGCGCAGAGAGAGGGCGCAGAGGCAGGGAGCGCAGAGAGAGGGGGCGCAGAGAGAGGGGGCGCAGACAGAGAGGGTGCAGACAGAGGGCGCAGAGAGAGAGGGCAGAGAGAGAGTATGCAGATAGAGAGAGAGGCAGAGAAAGAGAGACAGAGAGGGCAGAGACAGAGAGGGCAGAGACAGGGCAGAGACAGAGAGAGGGCAGAGGCAGAGAGAGGGCAGAGACGGAGAGGGTAGAGACAGGGAGAGGGCAGAGACAGGGAGAGAGCAGAGACAGAGTAGGCAGGGAGAGAAAGAGGGCCGAGGGAGAGGGCGCAGAGAGAGATAGGGCAGAGAGAGAGGGGGCAGAGAGAGAGAGAGGGCAGAGACAGAGAGAGAGGGCAGAGACAGAGAGAGCGGACAGAGAGAGGGCAGAGACAGAGAGAGAGGGCAGAGACAGAGAGAGCGGACAGAGAGAGGGCAGAGACAGAGAGATGGCAGACGGAGAGGGCAGAGACAGGGAGAGGGCAGAGACGGAGAAGGCAGAGACGGGGAGAGGACAGAGACAGAGTGAGGGGGCGGGCATGGACCTGAGTGAGGCCGCGGGCGGGCGTCGAGCCGAGGACCGCGAGAGAGGCGGCGGGCAATTGTTGACCCGAGGACTGCTAGCGAGGCGGTGGGCGGGCGTCGAGCCGGGCTCGGCCCGCGGCAGCAGCCTCCCCACCAGGCGCCAGACCCGAGCGAGGCTGCGGGCGGGCGTGGACTCGAGTGAGGCTGCGGGCGGGCGTCAAATAACCCGGGGGGGGGTGGTCGGTTCGAGGCGGTGGGCAGGCGGTGGTGACGTCACTCCAAGCGCGTGGAAGATTCTGTGTGTGAGACGGCGCCAAGCAGACCCATTGTGACGGCATCAGTGAAAGCTCATTGTTTCAATTCAAAGTCTTTTGATATTTTTAAACATTTTCAGTAATAAGTCAAGAAATAAAGCATGAAATGTTCAGATAAAGTGATTTTGGACTCAACGGGAAAAATGTCAACCGGAATATGTAAAAATGTTATCGTTCCCGCGTAGTTTTTTCGCGAAGATGTAAAAACACATACATGTACACACACATACAAGATCAGAGTTAGATAGAGAGAGAGAGAGTTAATTTGAATCTTCCAACCTACTCATGAGATAATCAATTATCATACTTTATAGCATATTCTGAGACGGTACATAATTGACAAATATAATGAGTCTGAAACTGCTGCTGTAGCAGTAAAGGGTAAAAAAAAATTGCCATGTACTGACGTCTTGAAACACCTGGGTTCTGTTGCATTCTGGGATCCCTGACAGCACTTGACTTAGTACATGGTCTTTAACGGAATAGTTACTTACTTGAACATAGAACCAGGCATGTTCCGCTTAATCCAAAGTCCTCAATCACCATTGTTCCCCGACTATCACCTGGTGCTATCTTCTAAATTAATTGCCCATCCTCCTGACCTGATAATTTTTTTCTGAAATTACACGTTATACTGTTGATCTTCATGCATGCATTTTTGAGCAATCATTCTCATTTCCTATTGCTTATTGGAGTGATTAAATTAATGCTTGAACCCAAATATAACATTTTCTTAGTTTAGCGGTTCAATCTTGAGACCCAAACACTTGAAAAAAAGTTAGGTTCAAATTTCTATGCTTGTGTGCTTCAGTTAGAGTTGTTGAGAATTCCAGCTATGAAAATAAGCAAAGAATTATACATATTGCCGCTTCATATTCAGTTTAGCAATTTCTCTTTTGTTTTAGTTAATTTGTGCAAGCAAACACTCAAACAATGGTTCCTACAATTGCAAAATCGTAAAAGTGATTTAAATATTAATTGGGTATAATTTATAATGAGGTAATTCAAGTGTAACCGTGAAATAAAGATTGGCATTTGTGTTTTATAGGAACACGAAATTCAGCCCCTGAAAACAATTCCGTTACTTAATTACATTAAGATTGAATTGTACCTCAAAAGTTTGCATGTTACTCTTGTATTGTTTGATGAAGAGCACTTGGAAAACATTTGTTGTTTTTTTTTCCAAGGTTGCAGGTTGTCAAGATGGTACAATAGCCTTTTACCAAATCATTTTTAGCACAGTACATGGCCTGTATAAAGACCGTTATGCCTACAGAGACAGCATGACTGATGTTATTGTC
Organism: Amblyraja radiata; assembly: GCF_010909765.2. Taxonomy (NCBI): domain Eukaryota; kingdom Metazoa; phylum Chordata; class Chondrichthyes; order Rajiformes; family Rajidae; genus Amblyraja; species Amblyraja radiata. Next base: position 24,884,541 of record NC_045973.1, read on the forward strand.
CAACATCTCATCACAGAGCAAAAAGGTGAGGACTCAGACAAAGGTGTCAGCTGTTGCTTCTGGTAACTGGGCTTTCTCTTGCCAATTGCAGTTAAACTGATTTATCATAGTGATTATTACCAAACAATGAATGATACATCATAATTGAGTGATTAAATCTGTGTGAATGAGATAAACATGAGATGATCCAGCCAAAAGCTAAAAATGGAGGATATATGAAGGTACAGAATATAGCTGGAAATACTCAGTATGTCATCAATGGGAAGAGAAAGAGATTTGACCTGAAACATTAACTATTTCTCTTCCCACAGATATAGCTTGACCTGCTGAGTATTTCCAGCATTTTTATTTTAGATTTCCAACATTTGCAGGTTTTTTTTATTTTCGTAGAATTTGCAGGAAAAGGTAGCAGATTTAATGTTTCATGCCAAATCTTCTTCATTGGTCTTTGACATGAAACATTAATGTTTCTTTTATTTTCACAAATGCTGCCTGACCGTTCCAACTTTTACATTTTTTGTATCTGCCATTAATAATCCTTGTTAAAGTGACAGTGTGTACAGCTTCAAATTATTGACTTCTGGAATGGGAGGATGGATAAAGCTCAGTGAGCCTGTGTTGACTTTAGTTGAACAAGAACAGATATTAGTGCAACATAATAGATTTTGACTGGATAGATGCAGGGATAATCCTTTCCTGGTGGAATAGTTATAATCTCAAAATAAATTGGGCTGAGAAGAAATCGCTGCACCTAGATGGATAGTATTGGAATTCTTCACCCAAGAAAGCTTCACAAGTAAGTGCATTCAAGACTTTGACAGAAAAGTCAATTAAAGGGTCAGTCATGATCTTATTGCATTGCATGAGGACCAAATGGTCTAATATAGAGAAAGGAGCAATTGAGCACAAAAACAGGCCCTTTGGTCCAACTCGTTTACGCCAGCTAAGATGTTTACCTGAGCTAGTCCTTTTGTCTGTATTTGGCCCATATTCCTCTAAATCTTTACTAACCATGCCTTTATCTAAATATCTTTTAAACATTGTAATTGCACCTACAACTATCACTTCCTCTGGCATCCCCTTCCACATACTCACCACCATTCATGTGATTATGTTCCCCCTCAGGTCCTATTTAAATCTTTTTATTTGACGTGAAACATCGCCTTTCCGTATTCTCCAGAGGTGCTGTGTGACCAGAAGAGTTACTCCAGCACTTTGTGTTTTCTTGTTCTACCCATCCATTGCCAGGCTTTGTCCCAGGCTTATCTTTTTTCCAGGTTTCACCCCTTTGCTACAATGTTTGAAGAAGTGTCCTCACCTGATATATCGTTTATCCATATCCTCCAGGAATGCTGCCTGACCCGTTGAGTTACTCTAACACTTTGTGTTCTATGCAACATTCTTGCATCTGCAGTCCCATTTCCTTGTGTAACCTATTGGTATCCGCTTGCAAGCTCTGCATGTCCTCCTCATTGCTTGCTAGCCCATCTTGTAATGTCCATAAAAATGTCCACTCAGGCTTTCATTTGCCATTAAGATGGATAATTAAATAATGAGGGCTTATCAAAGGTATCAAATGTATTTTATTAGTCACATTCACATACACCTAGGTGTAGTGAAGTGAAATGCTTTTTGCCATTTTGCAGCACACAAAAAAAGAATACAGACATAACACCAATGAGAGTCTTAAACACATAGAACATCCCCCCACAATTGCTCCCACCATGAGGGAAGGCACAAAGTCCAGTCCCCAACCCCAGTTCACCCATAGTCTGGCCTATTGAGGCCTCCACAGTTGCCTCTACGGAGGCCCGATGTTCCTGGCCGTTCTCGCCGGGTGATGTTGCTCCAGCGTCGGGAGAGTCCTCCCAGCGGCCTGGGAACCCTGGAACGGCCGCTTCCGCACTGGAGGCCGCGGCTTCCGAAGCCGACAAGGCCGCGCCGGTTGGAGCTCCACAACTGGCGATCTTGTCGCGAGATCCCAGGCTCCCGATGTTAAGTTCAGCGTCACCGCCCGCAGCTGCCCGCTCCGCAGACCCGCAGCTCCGCGATGTTTTACCCGGCGGTCTCAGCTCACCGGAGCTCCAGCGCGGCGACCCAGGCAAGGCACCGCCCACTCCACGATAGCGCTCCAGAGCTGTACCGCCGCCGAAAGCCGTGGTTCTGGGCGGTCCCCGACAGGAAACGCCGCTCCAGGCCCACTGGTAGGCCGCGAGGACGGGTCGAAGCTGCAGCCCGGATAAAAGCCGCCTCTCCGACCAGGTAGGGACCTAGAAAGGTAGTTTCCCCCCTTTCCCCCACCCCCCACATAAAAAAAGTCTAGACCTCCAACAAAACACTTTAACTAACTTAAAATTAAAATAAAAAGATGAAGAGAGACAGCTGCTGGCTTAGTTCAAGTGTGTGCTATTTGATAATGTTTAGTTACTGCATTCATGATATATGTTTTCCTTTTTCCTAGTGCGTATCAAATGCAGGGAACTAGTGAAGAAGATTGCAATTTATAAAAACCGACTAGCAATCCAGCTGCCAGAAAAAATACTGATCCATGAGCTGTTTTCTGAAGATAATACTGACATGCATTACCGTGTCAAGGAGAAGATTGCTAAGAAATTTGAGTGCAACTTGTTGGTCGTGTGCTCTCAGCACCTTATATTGTGCCTGGTATGTTGGTGAACAATGCTTTGGTTCATAGGCATCACTATTTGTGTAGTTATTTTTTTAATGATTCAGATGTTACATATTGGCTGGATTTCCAAACAATTTTCGTCAGGTAGTAGCAAGGAACTGCAGATACCGGTTTATAAAAAAAGGACACAAAGTGCTGGAGTAACAGCAGGTCAGACAGCTTCTCTGGAGAGGTGACGTTTCAGGTCGGAGCCCTTCTTCAGGCTTTAAATGTTTTGTAGATGACATTTTCATGTTGTTGATAGCATCAAATACAAATTTGAGTGTAGGAAATGAAAACAGAACATTTAAAATATATTTAATTGTCAGGTTTATCCAAAAGAAAAATGAATCAAAAGAACATAGATATGAATAAATTCAGAAGAAAACCCAAACTAATTATAGTTGTTGAAAAGCTGAAATAAAATCAGAAATGCCATGGAAAGCAATCCACAGCATTTCTGAAAAGAGAAACTGTCAATTAAACATTTACTGATTCTCTTGAAAGTGTTACAATGATTTCTGGAAGTTGAAAAAGAAGGAGGGGGGAAAAAAGTTGTGTCTCCCACCTTACATGCAGCTTGAAATAAATTAGTTTTCTTTCTTTGGGAGTTCTGCAAGCGATCTTCAATCAGAAATGTTAACTTTGTCTCTCTTTCACCTGTCTGACCCACTGAGTATTTGTATTAGTCTGCTTTTGTCCCTTCTTATCTCCTATCCCCACCATGTTGATTCTATATACTTCTGCGTTATGATCAATTATCAGTGCACAAATGTCATCCTTTATGAATGTGGCTGATCATCCCCTGGCCATTGATGATTTTATTCCCTCTACAATCAGTCTGAAGAAGGCTTCCGACCCAAAACGTCCCCATCTATGTTTTCCAGAGATGCTGTCTAACATGCTGAGTTCCTCTGGCACTTTTTTAAAGTCCAAAGTTGCACCATGTTGCTTTGATCTGCGCAAGATTCATCTTCATTTGTGCAACAAATGTTTAGAAATTTGGGGATATTTAATGGATGGTGTTGTACTGATTAAGCCCCACCTAATTTGCAGTTGAAATCAAATGGAATTGGTGGAATCACCAATGTTGTTGTCCTTCGCTGTTTAAAAATGAAAATAATTTACTTCCATTGAGGGTAGGCAGGATGGCTGCTCCTTAACCTCTTGACTTCATGCTGTTTTCACACAAAGTTTGCACAATTTGCCCTCCAACTCCACACTCCAATTTACTAGTCAAATCAACTAAATAGAAGAGACTGTGCAGGGAACTGAGGGGGAGCTTCTGTCATCCGCGCTCTCTAGCATCGCATGTTTCTTCTTGCCAATTACAGTGCACCTGCTGTGCAATCTGTTCTAATAAATCAATTTATAAAGTTTGTCTCTTTTTCTAGTATTTGTCATATGGCTTGTTTATTATTTAAATTATTTTTCCCCATAGGATCCATTAGTCAACTTTAGTATACTCCATTCATGAAGTAGGATGTGGAAATGTTACATTTTCTGAATGTTGCATCTGTTTGTGCTCGCTTGAGGCGGCTGTGTCACTTGGCTGATGCCTTACACCTCCTGTGTGAGTCACAGCAAAGAATGCAAACAAAGAATGGTTATTCATTTTATGGAAGATGAATGGTCAGCCTCCCCAAATGCCCACTTCGATCAACTTCTTGTCAAGGTTCCTGAAAATAGCCAGGAATGAACACCAAATTCTGGCCTCAAACTATAGGTTCTGAGTTTAATTATGGGATCCAAATTGCTACATTAGCTGATATTAGCTAACTGATCAAAGGTTCACAATTAACCTTTGGGTTGGTATCTCATTACCAATTTGTGTTCAATCATTGCACTTTATCTTTCATTTAAAAAATTGTGTCTGCCAAAATATCTAACCATCTTAATTTTAGACACAGAACATTTAAATATTATTTTTAAATAAATAAAAGATGTACAATGCAAAGTGAAATGGCACATTGCTGATGCATGGAATTGTGCCTCTGTAAAAGAAGAAGGCTAAAGGGAGAAGCTGTATCTAACTTAAAATTGAAAGCGGAAATTATAAACATGTTCATGACGGAATTGTGATGGGGAATATTCAATCATAATCTGAGACATGCAGTTCAAATTAATGTTATATTTTGTTTAGATGGATCTTTGATTTGCAAGTTAGAAATTGAATCGCCAAATGACGAATGAACATAGAAACTACAACAAAAAATTGCTAATGTCAATAACTTGGAATATCCATTTAGTTTGGAACTGTTTTACTTATTAATATAGTTTCCACTGCCATGGAGAAAGACTGTTGTCCTAATAAAATGTTATCTTTGGTCTTGTCTGTGCATGTTCAAAATTGTGAGGCTTGTACGATGAAGAGGATTGATATTTTTATTTAAGAAATTCTATTTTGCCTATTATTAGCATTTTTAGTCAGCAATTTGTTACTTTTCTCATACCGCCTTTATGTTCCATGCAGGAGAAAAGATTACAGTGCTTGTCATTTAGTGGTGTGAAGGAGAGAGAATGGCTTATGGAGTCGCTCATTCGCTACATTAAGGTTATCGGAGGACCAACAGGAAGAGAAGGGTTGTTGGTTGGTCTGAAAAATGGTCAGGTAATGTTAACCTAGGAAATCCTTCAGGATTGTTTGGTACTATTTACATACATTTTCATTGCATTTGTATGCTGAGGGAGATTGACAAAGATATGAGCAAGAACTTCAATGATGAAGCTAACTAACTTCAGAGCTTAACAATGGCATGGAAGAAAGACTGAAAGCACAGCCAACCACAAACTATAAAGGATCCCGGAGCGAGAGACTCGTTTGAGGGAAAGATTAGATGATGTTATAACACTTTAGTTTAAAAGAAAAACTCTGTGGTCCCAGAACACTGCATGATTTTGATTAGAAAGGAGAAATTTAAAGACAGCTTTTAACTGTTTCGTTTTAAAATAGTGACAGAAAACAATAGGACTGGTCCATAAGTTAAAGTCCTAAATTGAAGCATGGCTATTTTTGACAGCATTAGACAGAAACTTGTAAAGATTGATTGGGAGAAGCTGTTAGCATGTAAAGGAATGTCGGGCAAGTGCAAAGCTTTTAAAAGTGTGGTAGAACCAACATGTTCCTGTAAGAGCGAAGGTCGAGGCAGCCAGGATTTGAACCCTGGTAGACGAGAGATATTGAGGCTCTGGTCAGCAAAAAAGAAAGAAGCATAGGTCATATAGGCAGCTGGAGTCAAGCGAACCCTTTGAGGATTACAAGAGATGTAGGAATACTCCCAAAGGCCAAGTCTACTTCTTACCAGCGACAGGGGAACACAACTAGGAGGGAGGCGTCTCACTTTGTCGACCTTCCTCACTTTCCGCTTTCTTTCTTCTTTCTTCCACTACTCTCCGCTCCTTCTCTTGTTGTCTCCCTTCTTCCAGTCTGGCTCGAATGTCTGTTTTTTATAGAGTAGGCTGACAAGTGGCCAACCAATAGCAATAATGCTGTGAATTGGCCTCTCTTGGCCTTTTAGCCAGTGAAAGGGATCAGAGCGACTCCTAAAGGGAGAGGCAGCTGTCACAAAACATATTCACATTATAAAAGAGGTGCTGGCCATCTTAAAGCATATAGGTGGCTATTCCCTGGGGCCAGCTGGTTTAGGTCCCTGTGATCACAGAATCTGGGTGATGAAATCCATGTCGGTCCAAGGTTAAGATTTGGATTTTCACGCTGTTGCACCAAGAAGGATAGTCTCCAGGGGAAGATTCCCTGTGATCAGGGCAACCAGGTCGTCCTTGTACAGTTGATGAGAATTGTGGGAAATTCTTGCTCAGATTTTCTTTTAAAAGGGGTTGATCCATGTTTTTCCAGTCCTTTAATTTGGTTAAGTAATAGTAGCTTCTTGGGCATAGTTTCTTTCTTGCTAAATCAGTAGTGTTTTTGGCATGATTCCTGTGGTGTATGAATAATTGTGATGAAGGAGATCACATTATCTTCAAACTGATGGGCAGTATCAGAAGCAAAATAGATTTGTGATTCAAGTCAAAGACCTTTCATCAGAACGGAGAAAACTGAGAAAATAACCATATTTTCAGACAGAAAGGGGCTGGATAAAATAAATGGACAAACATCCAGATGACAAAGATGCTGTTGATGTTGTGAGAAGGTGGTGAAGGTGTGTTGATGGTAACTGCTCTGTTTGAGGAGGTGTAAATAGAGGAACATGAATGAGGACAGAGGAGCAAAAAACAATCCTGCAACAATCCAGCAGCTGTGGTATTTTTTGATTTTGAAATATGTTTTATAAATGTAAACATGTACCTTGTTATCTGTCCGCATCGCCGTCTATATCTCTCCCTTATCCCTAACCAGTCTGAAGAAGGGTCTCGACCCGAAAGGTCACCCATTCCTTCTCTCCAGAGATGCTGCCTGTCCCGCTGAGTTACTCCAGCTTTCTGTGTCTATTATAGATTTTGAAAATATTTGTGGACAATCCCTTTGCCATTGTGCTTCTGAAACAAGCAACATCTGTACGCTGTTTGGACATGAGTATGTCTCGCAACAAACTGGCTGTGGTAGATGAACACAATACTTGTCTTGTATATGACCTAAGTACCAAGGAACTTCTTTTTCAGGTATGTTGATTAAAGTCATGATATAATAGACATCTTCCATTATGTGTTGTGACATTTATAAGGACTGGAACTGTAAACTTACTCCCTGTTCTTTCTCTGTTACAAACTCTCCTCAAACCCCTTTTTCTGTCTCCTTCACACTCGCCTCTGTTACAAGTGTGAGGATCTCATGGAATAACAAGGAACTGCAGATGCTGGTTTATATAGAGGTAGACACAGAGTGCTTGATAAAATTATAAGGGGCATACATTTAGATCAAAAACAAGGTGATAGATTTGAGGAAGGAATTTTAAAGGGGATGCAAGGATAATGTTTTTTTTAACACAGAGAGTGATTAATATCTGGAATTTGTTCCCAGAGTCGGTTTAAATAATACCAGGCATTGAAGGATAGGGTCTGAATGCATGGAAATGGGAGGTGTAGATTGGTGTACAGGTTGGCGTGGATGCTGTGGACCAAAGTGTTCATTACTATGCTGTACAATTCTATGGCTCTATTTCAGGAAGCAGAGGGTTATGGTATAAGAGATGGGTCAGGATACTTCAGAGCATTTTGACATTAAAAAGAAGGATGTGTCGCATGTCTCACATGGCATCTAATGAGATGTGTCGCAGGCTGCCATGGGAGGCAAGAGAGGAGATTGATGAAACCAGACAGATTTGGAAATGGTAGGAGGTATGATCAGTATATTTGCAATCTATGAATATTGGTGGGGTTGCTAGTGAGGATGGTAGCTGTAGGTCAGATGATATTGATCAGCTCATAAGGTTGATGGTTAGCAAATGGAATTTGATTCCAATAGGTGTGATGTACAGGCATGAGATTTCTCTGCAGATTTCGGTGGATTTTGAAATTCAGTTAAAAAAAATTGGTAAAAAAATCTGTCTAAATATCCGCTATAAATGGCTTCCTGCGAGACAGTGAGCCGCTGCGCCGTTGGTTGAGTGCGTGGAAATCCGTGAAGTTGATTTTTAGCGGTAAGCAGGCGCAGGCTGACCGTCTTTGCACGCGCATCTCTACGGCTAGCGCGCAGCTCCGCACATTTTTTGTGTCTGTGAGAGCAGCATAAAATATATTGGGAAACCTTTCTTTTATCACAAATTCAATCCAGGTACTCTTAAATGTCCTCGTAACATAACAGCCAGAATCCATCTAACTTTCCAAGTGCATCTTCATTACATAATCAGAGTAGGTTGCTGAAGCTATTCTTGAAGACTGCCTTCTGGTGGAGGGCAGGTGTAGTGAATCCTCCTGCACTGGGCTCAAGGGTGAAGGCATACATTTCTTATGGACTCATGCAATGTTATGCGGGGATCAAAGTGTGGTTTGGAAGTCCAACTCCGGAAGGAGAGACTGCATCCATCTAGTATATGACTTGTTACAGTGTTAAAATATAAGAACTGTTTCATTTGAAAAACAAAAGCATTCAAGTCTGTATGTCATAGACACTATAATGTTCCTTTTTTTTAACCTGATTCAATATATATAAAATGTGTTATTGTAAGGTATAATTTTTTTTTTAAGTACAGTATAAATTAAGGGTAAACAAGCAAGGAAATTGTGTCATTTCAAGGTATAATTATAAACAAATTATCAAAAATATCCCATGTAAAGGATACTTCTCTCTAATTGGAGTAAACAAGCAAGGAACAGGTATCATGTTACATGTAGGTGTAATATAAAATATTTTCAATAATATACGTGTAAACAAGCATGGAGTTGGTGTCATCTTAAGGTATGATTATCACACATTTTCTGTGTAAATTAAGAAGTGACAAGCAAGTAAAATGTGATATTTTAAGGTACAATGAAAAAATATTACAGTATAACTTAAGGCAAGAAAATGCAGAGATCTTTTGATAATTGTACCTTGAAATGACATTTCAAGGTACAATTATCAAAAGATCTCTGCATATTTTTTAATATTCTTCCTGATTCTTAAATTCTGAAATTATACCAAATTATATTTGTCTCTATGCTCATTATTAGAACTGTTCCAGCGCTAAATTTAAGATATTCAAAGGTTTTGCAGGGAATACCTTATATCAGCTTACAAATGATTCATCAAAGTTTATTACAATTATTATTGATAATTAGGTGATGTTGGACTTACTTTTTTATAGTTAATGATCATTTTCAATGGTACTGCAGATTCATTTTTATAATGTGCAGGGCACCAAATGTCATTAATGTTGTTAATTGATTTAAATCAATCATAATTATTTTGTTATACTCCTTCCAATATCCTTTTTAGGAGCCAAATGCTAACAGTGTGGCCTGGAATACCCAGTGTGAGAACATGCTATGTTTCTCTGGTGGTGGTTTTCTCAACATAAAAGCCAGTAATTTTCCAGTGCACCAGCAGAAGCTCCAGGGCTTCGTGGTAGGCTACAATGGCTCCAAGATCTTCTGCCTCCATGTGTATGCCATGTCTGCTGTTGAGGTCCCACAGGTATGTCTCCTTATTTTGGCTGATTTATTGTCAAGAACTAGACGTGATGAAAAGTTGGAAAACAATTTTAACGTGCTTAAGTGACGAAAGTATAATGGAACCAGAGGAATCTTTAGAATTTGAGTAAAAGCAGTTAGTTTGTTTTAATTACTACTACATTGAGGGAAAAATAAAATCACCAGGATCGCATTCCAAATAACTATTCAATGATCCATGTTGAAGGCTCATGAAGGTGGAGGCAGAATCAAGATGTAATGCGAAGGTCTGGAGCTGTTGACCTCTGGGCTGAAAGCCTGCTGTCATTGCTATCTATAATTTGCTTTAAAGATGAGGAATGGAAAGGAGACTGGTACTTGTGGACTTTAGGCTTAAGTCAAAGAAATTGAGTAAAATATTGGATGTATTTTAAACTGTGGGTAGAACAGTACAGCACAAGAACATGCCCTTCAGCTCACAATATTTCTGCCGAATATCCTGCCATGTCTAATTTTTATCTGCCTGCACATAATCCATATCCCTCCAATCCTCGCCTGGTCATATGCCTGTCCAAAATAATTTTAACTGCCACTATCGTATATCTGCCTCAACCTCCATCCCGAGCAGTATGTTCTGTACCATTGAAGGGATTATTATTCACAGTATTGTCTACGGTATGTTATTTTAAAAAAGTACAAAGCTGACCGGTTTGATTGACACAGTTACACTTAATTGTAATTAATCGAAACACTTTATTTTTTAAACAAGTCTGCACCCATGTATCAGTACTTGGAAAAGAAGATGTATAAGGAAGCCTATCAGATTGCTTGCCTGGGGGTAACAGAGAATGACTGGAGAGATCTGGCGATGGAGGCCTTGGAAGGAATGGACTTTGAAACTGCTAAAAAGGTACTCTGCAGTACATTAACGTTGGGCGATAGATGTACGTTTGGTGGGTACACACGAGTGTAGAGAAATCAATGTTTGGATAATAACCAAACGAATGAGGCACACCCTCAATTATAGTCCATGTTGGTCAGGCTATTTCATTTACTTTTTCTATTTTATCACAGTCATGTACTTGTAACACCCCTTGCTTTTCCATTCCTCTTTTGCAAACCAGTTTTCCGTAGGGACTTTTGTTTCCATTCCACACAATTTTTTTTTTGTCTTTTACCTCTAGTTTATCCTTACTGCTCACAATGTGGTTCCCTTAAGCAGTGATAGGTGATTGTTTTGCAGAACATCTCCTTAGTCCACACGTGGCCGTGAGCTTCCAGTTTCCTATCACTTGAATTCTCCATTCGACCCCCACTCCAAGTGAATGTGACCTCCTGACCTGCTGATCGCTCCCAGCATCTGTCTGTCTGTTTGTCTCCGCAGGATTTTTTTTATTTTTATGTAGAAACAAGGAACTGCACAAAGTGCTGGAGTACCTCAGGGTGTCAGGTAGCATTTTGGAGGTGTTGATAGGCAGACAGTCGGACAAAGGCTGGAGATTAAAAAATCTGAGACAAAAAACGATTGAAGAGTTGTGAATAGTGAAGCCAGAGGAAGGAATGGAGGGGGAGGGGAGAAATAGGTGCAAATCCAGCTGGGGCACAGGTGGAGGAGGAGGGACATGGATTTCCCCCTGCTGTCATAAATAATCCTTCCCCCACATTTCCTTTGTGTCCCGTAGTTCTGCTCTCGCTCCCCCAGATGGAACAAAGATAGAGTTCCCCTGGTCCCCTCGTCTTTCACCCCACTAGCTTCCGCATCCAACACATCATTTTCATCACCTCCAACTTGATCCCACCACCAGTCATGTCTTTCCAATTCCATCCCTTTCCTTCCTTCTTCAGCAAAGACCGCTACCTCTGCACCTCCTTGGTTCACTCAACCCTTCCCACACAAACCACCCGCTCTCAGGTACTTTCCCCTGCAATCTCAGGATATGCACTACCTGTCCCTACACCTCTTCCCTTGCCTCCATCCATGGACCCCAGCAATCCTTCCAGGTGAGACAGAAGTTCACTTGCACCTTGTCTAACGTCATCTACTGCATGCAGTGTTCTCGATGTGGCCTCTTGTACATCAGCGAGACCAAGCGTTGACTGGATGACTGTTTCGCCGAACACATGCCTCAGCCTGCCGAGGCCTTCCAGATCTCCCGGTCATTAACCATTTTAATTCCTCTTCCCATTCCCATACTGACATTTCTGTCCTGGGCTTCCTCCAATGGCAGAGTGAAACCACACGTAAACTGGAGGCTTGGGTAGCTTACAACCTAATGTTTTGAACGTTGAATTCACTAATTTTAGGTAGCCTCTAGAAACCCTACCCGTTCTCTTTCCACCCTGCCTTCCTCCCCCACCCCATGCCCCACCAATCACGCTCCAATTTCTCCCCTCCACCTCCACCTACATTCCTTTCTCTGGCTTTACAATCCGCAGCTCTTCAAACCTTGTGTCTCACACCTTCTTATTTCCCTTTTTATGGCCTTTGTCTAACATATGCTTATCACAACCTCCATCTGTATTCACCTTTTACCTGCCACGCTCTGTCCCGCCCCTCCTCTCTTCTGGTTTTATTCCCGCACCCCACTTACAATCAGTCTGAAGAAGAGTCCCAATCCAAAATGTCACCTAGACATGTTCCCCAGGAATGCTGCTTGACCCGCTGAGTTACTACAGCGCTTTGTCTTTTTTTAAATTCCCACTTTAACCTCCAAATAATAGAAACCAATTGAAAACAAATAGCACTAAATACCCTTGTTGAACAAGGAACTGAATGATGTGATTCTTTTATTTCTTAAGATTCTATTAAATATGGTATTTTTAATACTGCAACACTGTCGATATTATGCTGGAGAAACAGGCTGGGTTTTGTAAATAAGTCAAGTGGAATTTAGTGCAACTTTTAATTTAATGTTTTAATTTATTGATAGGCATTTGTTCGGGTGCGAGATCTCCGCTATCTGGAATTAATTAACAACATAGAAGTAAGGACATCATCTTTTAAATTATTTAATTGTCTCACTTTTGTTGAGGTTCGGGTTTATTGTATGGTGTTCATTTAAATAAAATTATGGGTGCAAAGCTGTTGTCCCAGACTAATTGAAACTGAGGCTGCAACCGTGACATGAATCGCTATTCTTAAGATTGAGCCATAACTCAAATAATGATCCAAACCAATCAGTAATTGCGAAGAGTACGATCTCAAGGAGATTGTAATTTTCTTCCTCTTCCATTTGATTTTTTTCATGGAATATATATGCAGTATGAGCTCACCTGCCATCAAAAGTACCCATGTCCCACTTCCACAAGTGACCTCGGGACTTGAGGGTGCTTTCCGGCGGTGCGGGAGGTGAGCTCGCAGACTATTCACTACACCTGCAATTTCCACTGCACCTTTCCGGTGACTTTCCACTGCACCGCCATATTGATATTCTTACTGTATAATCTCCAATTGTGTTCTAAGTTATTAAATGGAATTTGTTTTATTTTCAGGAACGTAAAAAACATGGTGAGAATGATAATGAGCTGTTTTTAGCAGATGTGCATGCCTATCAGGCCAAATTTCATGAGGCTGCCAAGTTATACAAGAAGACGGGAAATAATAGTCGAGCGCTAAACATGTACACAGATCTTCGGATGTTTGACTATGCCAAGGTACTGTGCGATAAATAATATCTCCAGAGTACATTTTCAGGTTCAGAAGTTTTAACTAGTATGTATAAATAATCTGGAACACCTTTTTATCTTAACTTGCACTTTGTAACGCTGCCGCCTTTGATGACCCATATTGTTTTCATGCTTGAATCTTTTCTGCAATTTAAATGTTAATAAATCACCTACACCACTTGCTGTGGTGTAGGTGAAATCACCTACACCATAAATTGATTGTGAATGATCAGCCATGATCACAATGAATGGCAGTGCTGGCTCGAAGGGCTGAATGGTCTACTCCTGCACCTATTGTGTGTATGTGACGAATATACTTGACTTGACTTGATTGTCTATTGTCTGTGCCACCCTTGCTGTGCCACTTTCCCTCCTTCAATGTAGGCAAAAGTGACAAAGGCAGTAGGAGCAGGAGAACAGTGTCTTTAGATTCTTTTCCAAGTTACATGTTACCCTGACCAAAAATTCACTTTTTTCTCATTTTTCTGCTAAATCCTTGGACTTACTGTCCAACAGCACTGTGGAAGTACCTTCAAAAGGACAGTGGCAGTTCAAGGCAACATCTTCTCAAGGGCCATTAGCAATAGGAAGTACATGTTGCCTTTGCTGTGACGTCCACATCCTGAAATTGCATGAACAAGAATAGCCTTTGTTTGACTTGCATATTACTTCACTACTCGAATGGAAGCATTGTGCACTATTTGAATCACTATGATTTTAATTATCCATGGTCTTGTCCATGGATAATTCGTCTTCGTAAACAGCTTGTTGCAGAAACCCTGATTAAACTTATGTAGAAAAAATCCAAATTGGATTAGATTGAATTAATAAAATGCTGAATTTAAATCAAGTTTTGTTTTGTAATGTTCTGGATGAAAACCAAAGGAAGCAGTAATGATGCATTTTATTGTGACATCCTCAGGATTTCCTTGGCTCAGGCGATCCCAAGGACACCAAGATGTTGATTACTAAACAAGCAGACTGGGCCAGAAACATCAATGAACCAAAATCAGCAGCAGAGATGTACATCTCTGCTGGAGAACATCTGAAAGCAATTGAAATCATCGGGGACAATGGCTGGGTTGATATGTAAGTTTGTTCATTGCAAGAATTGCTGTTTGTGAGTCTGGGAAAATGGAAAAAAAAAACACACATATCCTGTATTTTCTTTGACGCCTTTTTTTTTAATGATTTATGGTTGTGCATTTATTAACATCTCCTATTGTGAATCAATATTTCATCAAAATATTCAGTTTTGGCCATTGTGCAAGCATTAGAAATATTCTAATATTTCTTAACATATTAGATGTTAATTGTATGCTTCAGTGAATGAGTTGGTGATGACTTGAACCTTAGCTGTGAACGTGCACAGGTAAAGCTCACATACATGCTCCAGCATGACGTCTGATATCAGGGTGACATATGTTCTGGAGTGTAAGCTACATAGGTTGAACAGTTTCCCATCTCTGCTGTGGGTTAGTTGCACTCCTGAAGGCAGCTTATTGGAAGTTATGAGCATGGAAACAGGCCCTTTCTGCCACCGAGTCCACGTCGACCAAAGATTCAATTCAATTCAATTCAACTTTAATGTCATTGCACAAATACTGAGTATGGGTACAACGAAATGCAGTTTTGCGTCAGTCCGTAGTAGTAGTGCATATAGAAATTTAAAAAAAAGAAGATACAGAATAATCAAAAATACAGAATAATTAAACAATGTGGACGGAGAGACTGGAGAAATCTATCGGCGGGACTCCGAGTTCAGCAATGTAATGGTATAATTGTAGAAGCTGTTCCTCATCCTACTGGTACGAGACCTGAGACTCCTGTACCGCCTCCCTGATGGGAGGAGGGCAAACAGTCCATGGTTGGGGTGGGAGGGGTCTTTAATGATCTTCCCAGCCCGTCTCAGACACCGTTTTCGGTGGAGGGCATCCATGGCAGGGAGCGGGTCACCGATGATGTGCTGCGCGGTTTTCACCACCTGTTGTAGTGCCTTCCTGTCCGCCACAGTGCAGCTGCTGTACCATACGGTGAAGCAGGTGGTCAGGATGCTCTCGATGGTACAGCGGTAGAAGTTGGTCAGGATCTGGGGGGACAGGTGGGCTTTCTTGAGCCTCCTCAGGAAGTAAAGGCGCTGCTGTGCCTTTTTGACCAGCTTGGAGGTGTTGAGGGACCAGGACAAATCCTCCGAGATATGTACCCCGAGGAATTTGTAGCTGGAGACGCGCTCCACCTCAGTCCCGTTTATATGGATGGGGGTATGACTGCCTCCTCTGACCTTCCTGAAGTCGACAATAATTTCCTTCGTCTTCTTGGAGTTGAGGACGAGGTTATTGTTGGCACACCAGGTTGTCAGGTGCTGGACCTCCTCTCTGTAGGCTGACTCATCGTTGTCACTGATCAGTCCTACCACCGTGGTGTCGTCAGCAAACCTAATGATGGCGTTGGATCCGTACTTAGGGATGCAGTCGTGGGTGAAGAGGGAGTAGAGGAGAGGGCTGAGCACACAGTTCAGTGTTATAGTGGAGGAGGTGAGGTTGTTTTTTCAGCCTAACAGACTGTGGTCTGTTGGTGAGGAAATCCAGTGTCCAGTTGCAGAGGGAGGTGGAGATGCCAAGTCTGCTGAGTTTGGTGATCAAGCTGGCAGGGATGACAGTATTAAAGGCAGAGCTGAAATCAATGAACAGCAACCTGATGTAGGAGTTGTTGTTGTCCAGGTGGGTCAGGACAGAGTGTAGGGCTGCCGATATGGCGTCCTCTGTAGACCTGTTGGCCCGGTAGGCAAACTGATGGGGGTCCAGTGTGGGGGGGAGGCTGGCTTTGAGGTGAGCCAAGACCAGCCGCTCAAAGCACTTAGCAATGACAGGGGTGAGTGCCACTGGGCGGAAATCGTTGAGACTCCCTGTGGCTGACTGTTTGGGCACTGGCACGATGGTTGATGTCTTGAGGCAAGTGGGGACAACACCCTGGGCCAGTGAGAGATTGAAAATGTCGGTGAAGACTGGGGATAGTTGTCCAGCACATGCCCTAAGCATCCGGCCAGGGATGCCATCGGGGCCGGCAGCTTTGTGCTCATTCACCTTTCTCAGTGCATCTTGTACAGCAGAGGTGGAGAGACTGAGGGGTTGTTCATTCGGGGGTGGAGCAACTTTGATGGCTGGGGTTTTGTTGTTCCGGTCAAAGCGAGCATAGAAATGGTTTAGCTCGTCAGGAAGGGTGGCGTTGTCTGGGGGAGGGGTGTTAACTTTCTGGTAATCGGCAAGGGATTTGATTCCTTGCCACATGCGCCTGGGGTCAGAGTTGTTTTGGAAGTGCTCCTCAATCACCCGTACACGGGTTCTATGTTATCCCACTTTTGCATCCTCCACACTAAGTGCAATTTACGGAAGCCAATTAACCTATCTGCAAGTCATTGGAATGTGGAAGGAAACCGGAGCACCTGGAGAAAACCCACACAGTCACTGGGAGAAAGTATAAACTCCATACAGACAGCACCCATAGTCAGGATCAAATCCATGTCTCTGGCGTTGCAAGGCGGCAACTCTACCGTTGCGCCGCTATGCCTTGGATTGGTTTCTCTTGCATGTCGGAGGTGGAGGGGAGACTTGATATAATATATAACATTATCAGAGGCAGAGATAGGGTAGGCAGTCAGAACCCTTTTCCCAGCATAGAAATGTCTAACACTAGAGGGCATAGCTATAAGGTGAGAGAGGGAAAGTTTAATGGAGATGTGCGGGCCGTTTTTTTTTCTACACAGAGGTTAGTGGAGGTCTGAGATGCATTGCCATCGGTGATGGTGGAGGCAGATTTGATAGTGGCGTGTAAGAGGCTTTTAGATAGGCACATGGAAGTGTAGGAAATAGAGGGATATGGATCATGTACAGGTAGAATGAGATCAGTTTAACTTGGCATCATGTTTGACACCAACGTGGGCTGTGGGGTGCGTTCCTGTGCTGTATTCTATGTAAATTAAAGAGGATGCACCCTATTAATTAACAGTTCTGTGATAACCATCCTCTGGCTCCCTAGATGTGTTCTGTCTATCTTTTTTTAAATATTGTGATTATATTAATTGAGTCACAGATTTCCGGTATTATATCCTATGTGCCTATGTGAGCTCTTTCCTGTTTTTCTCAAATGTGCACTTTAGATTTCTATTTATTCACAGCCTTCAACGCCATAATCCCAATCAGATGCATCTCCTAACTCCTGGACATAGGGCTCAGTACCCCTACTGGATCTTCGACTCTCTGACCCATAGAACGCAACCAGTAAGGATAGGCAACAAAACATTCTCAATTATAATTCTCAACATTGGTGCCCCACCAGGATATGTTCTCAGCCCCTTTCTCCCCGTCCACTCCCAACTCCCTGTACACTCACAATTGTATGGCCAACCTCGGATGACGCCACCGTGGCAGGCCAGGTCTCAATCAGTGATGATGGAGTACAGAGCTTGACACCCTCTCACTCAATGTCAGCTAGTCATCAAATTTATGAAATAAAGTTGTGTGCACCTCCCAATCAGCATCACTGGTGTTTAAGTGGAGATGGTCAAGAGCTTCAGATTCTTGGGTATAAATAATGCCAAGAATTTGTCCTGGTCCAACCACACGCTACGGCCATGAAAGCATATTAGTGCCTCTACTTCCTCAGACTACTAAGGAAATTCGGCATGTCTTCAACGACTTTTACAATTTCTATAGATGCCCTGTGGAATGTATCAGACTGCATCGCAACTTCGTCTGACAACCACTCTCCCCAAAACTGCAAGAAAAGGCAGAGAATTGTGGATGCACCCGAGTCCATAACACAAACCAGATTCTTCCCCCCCCCACCACCCCTGGCCCATCGGCTCCATGTACACATCACGCTGCCTTGGGGAAAGCAACCAACATAATCAAGCACCACTTACACCCTGGTCAATCCCTCCTCTCCCGTCAGCTACGTTGCTCCCTAGTTAACTATTTCTCCATTTTATTTGTAGTTCCGTTGTGCCCTGCTTCTGCATCCATAGCATTTCACTTCTCCAAAGGCATTTTAGTTCACCAGAAGCATTCAATACTGTCTACTGCTCTGGGTAAATAATTAATTGTTAAGTACCTAGGTGTGCAACAATATATTAGCATTTCTTTATAATTGTCATTGCACTGTAATGCAATTGGTTTGTAAGGCTTTCTGAGTTTGCTTTTGTGTTATGATCATATAGATCAAATAAGATTTGATGTAACTTGTTCAGCTTGCTATTAGTTTTGATGCACTTCATGTTGTTAAGGTTGATAGTTCTGTTGTCCACTCCTTTAAACATGTATAGTCATCACATCAATTCACACAGCCCATTGTTTTGCTATTTCATCGCTATCTTTGTCAATCTTTCAGTGTTGGCAGATCCTGCTATCCAATAAATCCTATTTCTCCTGCTTGATAACGTTATAAACTATACACCATACAATATGGTGGTGCACAGAACATGCCACCTCTCAACAAAGGGATCTGGACCATGCAACAGTCACAGAATTATTGGAAAATGCTTTTCTGAGTTAATGCTAAAACACTATTTTACACAACTGGTTGTCATTTTATGCAGGTTAATTGATGTAGCTCGAAAACTAGATAAAGCTGAGCGGGAACCCCTATCAAGATGCGCCTATTTTTTAAAGAAGCTGCAGCATCCTGGATATGCTGCAGAGACATATATGAAGATGGGGGACCTAGAGGCTCAGATCCTACTGCATGTGGAAACCAGGCACTGGGAAGAGGTGAGACAGTCTGTCAGCAGAAACAATTACATGAACAATATTAACAGCACTGTGTACCAAATTGTCACCATGGTCTAAGTTTGTTTTATTGTGAAAAACATCAAGTGTTGGACAGAATGGAAATGGGCTCTTTGGCCCAAATCCTCTGTGATATCTATTAAGCACCTTTCTACACTAATCCCATTTTATCCCCCACACATTCCCATCAAATCCTTCTGGATCTACCTAATAGGGCAATTTGCAGCAGCCATTTAACTTAACAGCCAGTATATCTTTGGGAAGAGGATGGAAACCAAAGCACACAGTGGTAGACCACAGGGGGAATGTACAAACTCCAGACCGATGGCAGGATTGAACCCCGCTTATAGGAATTGAGGCAGCAGCTCTACTGTCTGCATCACGGTGCCACCCATGCAAGATGGTATAACATTAGGGAAGCTGTAGTATTAAAAGATGCAAAATATGTGGGTAATTCTTGGAAATTTAAGTACATAAGGTATTAATCTAAATCTGCTAAAGTTAACTGGTCAAGCAATTGAAATGTCATGCATATGCCACAGGATGGCGTTTGAGATTCAGAAAAATTGCTCTGAGCATAGATGCAGCAACATTATGAATGTAGTTCAGGAAGTTTTACATGATTTAGTGCATCTAGGAAGATATCATAATAGTCTTTTGGCAGCTATAGACTGCACTATTCGCCAGACCCGTGCTCCCTAACTAACAGTGTTGTCGACTATTTAGCATTGGTATTCAACAATTGCTCAATAATTTGGAATTGGGATAAGGTGTCAGTTTTCTTTCCTCCATTAAATGTTTATACTGCAGCTTGTATTGCTCAAGGGGGGTGTACTGGATTGACCACTGGTTGGTTTTCCACTATACTACTGAGCCATATTTTGCCGAAGGAAGGATATTTTTTTCTGCAGATACGAGATGCTGCTTTATAAAAGAAGACAAAGTGCAGGACTAACTCAGCACGTCAGGTGGCATCTCTGGAGGACATGGTTAGGTGATGTTTCAAGTTGGAACCCTTCTTCAGACTGATTGTAGGGAGGTGGGTGGGGGGGGGGGGTTGGGAAGCTGGAAGAGAGTTGGGGATGGGACAAAGCCTGGCAAATAATAAATGGATGCAGGTGAGGGGGGTTTAATTGACATGGGTGGGAAAAGGTCAAAGAGAAGACAAAAGGTTGTGAGATAAGGGGAGAAAATGAGTGAAAGGTGAAGCCAGAGGAAGGACTAGAGGTGGAAGAGGACTTGTAGGAGGGAATAGGGTGGCGGGATAGTGGGAGAAATGGGTGTGCATCCAGTTAGGGCACAGGGAAGAGAGGGGGAAATGGAGAGGTGTGTTGGGGGAGGGTGCGCAGTTACCTAACATTGGAGAATTCAATGTTCATAGCATTTAGTTGTAAGCTACCCAAGCGGAATACACGGTGCTGTTCCTTCAGTTTTCTGTCTTGAGCCTTACTCTGGGAATGGAGGAGATCAGGACAGAATAGTCACAATGAGAAGGGGAGTTGCTGGGGAAAGTCCTTTCTTTAATAAACATAGTTATCCCCTTGCTGTTGTAGAATGGATCACATCCATATTTCCTCTGTGTCCTGTAGTTCTGCTCATCTGCCAATCAATCCTCCCCCCCCACCCCCTGTTTCACTTGCAAGTCTTTGTCCCATCTCCACCTCTCTTCCAGCTTTCTCTCTCACTTGCAATCACTCCGAAGAAGGCTCCCGATCTAAAACATCACCTACCCATGTCCTCCAGAGATGCTGCCTGACCAGCTGAGTTACATCAGCACTGTTTTATTGTATGTTTTATCTGTGTTCTTCATTATTATTTCTGTTCTCATGATTTGAACTCTTTCAACCAGGCCTTCTCTTTGGTAGAGAAACATCCGGAATTCAAAGACCTCGTATATGTGCCATATGCACAGTGGCTGGCAGAAAATGATCAGTTTGAAGAAGCTCAAAAAGGTGAGATTGGGTTTGGCTGAGTTCACTCCTGACCCTGGGTGCAAATTGGGCTGAGTGCGCAAACTCTGTGGTCGTGTGCATTTCTTCTGGATGCTCCAGTTTCCTCCCACATAGGTGGTGTGCTGCTAGGTTAATTGGCTATGTTATTTTTTTCCCTTCGTGTAGATCAGTGGCTAAAAGAATCAAAGGGGAGTTGATGGGCATGTGAGTAAGGAGTGGGGAATGGGACAAATGGACCACTGGCCTTCTGTTTAGTTTAGAGATACAGTATAGAAACAGGCCCTTTGGCCCACCAAGACAACCATCATCAAGTCAACCTATCCTTGCTAGTTTGGAACTCTTTTTCAGACCATTTGCCTTGTTTATCACTCTATCTACTTGTGTTGCCACTTTCAGGGAGTTCTGGACTTGGACCCCAAGATCCTAATGTATATCAGTGCTGTTAAGGGTCATGCCATTAATTATATATTTTCCTTTACATTTGACCTCCCAAAATGCAGCACCTCACACTTACTCGGATTAACTCATATCTGCTATTTCTCCGTCCATTTCTGTGGTCGATCTGTATCCCACTGTATTCTTTGAAAGCCTCTTTGCAGTCCATGTCCCCAGCAGTCTTGATGTCACCTGCAAACATACTAACCAACCTATCTACGTTTATACCCAAGTCATTTATATATATCACAAGCAGAAATCTCACTGGTCGCAGACCTCCATCCTCAATATTGTCCTTTCACCTCAACCATCTGTCTTCTATCAGTAAACCAGTTCTGAATCCATTCGACCAAGTCACTGGTAATCCCATGCACCTTTACCTACTGGATTAGCCTACCATGAGGGACTAAAATCGATGTGGACAATATCCATCTTCCTACATTCATCGATCACCTTCATCACCGCCTTAAAAAAACTTAGTAAGGCACGATCTGCCACATACAAAGCCATGTTGACTGTCTCAAATGAAACCATTCTTGTCCAAATGGGAGTAAATCCTATCCTGAAGAATCCTCTCCAATAGCCTACCACTGACATGAGCCTTGCCAGCCTTTCAATCCTTGGATTCTCTCTACTTCCCTTCTTAAATAAAGGAACAAGGCGCTACTCTTCAGTCCTCCAGGACCTCTCCTGTGGCAAACATTTTCATCAAGGTTCCTGCAATCTCCTCTTTTGCCTCTGTTAATAAGATGAGATAGGTCTCAGGGATTGATCCACCTTAATGCTCTTCATGAGCCGCAGCACCTTCTTCTTAATCACAAACTGCCCTTATATTTTAGTATTCTCCACACTGATCTCACTGTATTCCACGTCCTTCTCCTTGGTGAAAACAGATGCTAAGTACTTGTTAAGTACCTCACCTACATCCAAAAACTCCAAGCACAAATTCCCTAATTTATCCTTGAGCAGTCCTACTTTCTTCCTGGTTACCCTCTTGGTTTTAGTACAAATATAAATGGTTTTGGAATTTTCTTTAATCGGTCTCGCCCAAACCATTTTATGGCCTCATTTGGCCATTCTAATTGACCACATGAGTTATTTCCTCCTTTTTTATGTTCCTCAAAGGCCCTGTCTGATTCCATCCACTTAAACCGTAAATGTGCTTTCTTTTTCTTTTTGATCAAATTTCCAACTGCTTTGGTCATCCAAGGTTCTCTTACTTTGTCATTCTTATCCTCCTTCTTATTGATCATGCCGATTCTGAACTTCGATCAACTGGCATTTAAACAACTCCCACATGTCAGATGTGGACTTATCACATAACAAATTCTGCCATTTGCCCTCTTGAGCTTCTGCTTAATGATGGTGTAGCTTGCCTTACTTCAGTTTAGTACCTTCCCATAAGCCCAGGCCTTCTCCCTCATCCCTCATCAAAATATCCTTAAAATTTATGGAGATGTGATCACTATCCTAACATACTCTTCCACTGAAACACCAGGCACCTGGTAGGCTCAATTCCCAACACCAGGTCCTTTCTCAGGTTTGACTATCCACATACTGTTTCAAGAAACACACTTGGATACACCTTATAATTTCTGTCCCATCTAAGAACAAAATCCCATTCAATACTGGGGAACTTATAGTCACCCACTAATACAACCCTGTTGCTTTGGCATCTTTCGGGAATATGTCTACATATTTGTTTCTCTATCTCCCATTTGCTATAGGGGGGGGCCCCACAGTACAATTCCATTAGAATGTTTGCACCTTTCTTTATTTCCAATCTCTACTCGTATCGCCTCAGCAGATGAACCCTCCAGTATGTCCTCGCTGAGCGCTGCCATGACAGTCACCCTTAGGAGCGTAACTCCTCTGCCTCTTTTTCCTCCCTCTTAATTATGTCTGAAATATCGGAATCCCAGAACATTGAGCTGCATTTGTGTCCCTTTCGCAATCAAGTTTCCACAATGGCCACAACATCATAGTCCCAAGCACTGATCCAGGCTCTAAATTAATCTTCTTTCTCCCCAATAATCCCTGCATTTGAAGTAAACACATCAGCTTATCAGTTTCACCATATTATTTTGTCTCTCCCTACTTGTCCTTCCTTTGAGATTTACTGTTCCCTATTTCTATTTTCCCATCACACCTTCCAATTTCTGAACAAGAACTTAGTTTCCCAGCCTCTGCCTCTCTAGGTTAAACCGTCCTAAGTAGCACTAGCAAACCTCCCAGCAAGGATATTGCTCCCCTTATGGTTTAGATGCAATAAAGGATAAAGATATAACCTGAAGATTTTTGGGAAAACTTTGACTAACGGAGTGGCCAACTAATTAGGTGTTCATTATAAACAGGTTGAGGCAGAGAGGAGGGTCTTTGATAGAGCCACTAAAAATTAAAAGATTAATTACTCAACTGAAAGAATGAGAGTAAACGGGATTCAATACAGAAAGCAGAGTAGGTATAAAGGGTTTAGAGAGGCAGTGACTAACAGGGGTGCTGAGCTTGCTGATATAAATTGGCGCCTGCATGAAAAGTAAGTTCCAAGTAGGATTTTCCCTACAAAGGCAGAGCAGGTTCAAAGAGGTAAAAGATCAACTCTCTTTTTTCAGATTTCAGAAGCGGTGATTTGTTGAGATATTTTTGTATTCTTTGCTCGTTCTCGCAGCATTTCACAAAGCTGGTCAGCAGGATGAGGCAGTTAAAGTTCTCGAACAGTTGACCCACAATGCGGTTCTGGAAAGCCGGTTCAACGATGCAGCCTATTATTATTGGATGTTGTCTATGCAGTGCCTGGATATAGCTCGAGGTAAGGTTCATTGCATATTGTCTGTGCAATGCGTTGAAGTAGAAGTCCTCAATTCTTGGCGCAATCCATAATCTCAAAAAGCTTCACAAAAGTCTACATAACATTGACCACGACTGCCAACTTCTAGAGGATCTGTTATATTGTTCATATTACACCATGTTTACTGTAGATAGTTGACCCACAATGCGGTTCTGGAAAGCCGATTCAATGATGCAGCCTATTAATTTTGGATATTGTCTATGGATAGTGCCTGGATAGACCCATGTTTACTAGATCTGAAGAAGGATCCCAACCCGAAACGTCATTTATCCATGTTCTCCAGAGATGCTGCCTGACATGCTGAGTTAATCGAGGACTTTTGTGGCCTTTTGTGTAAACCAGCATCTGCAGTTCCTTATTTCTACACTATGTTTAGCGGCTCTTCCACTTTATTATTGAATTGAATTGAATACTTTATTGTCACAAGTGACAAGTCATAGTGAAATTCTTTGCTTGCATACCCAAGGTATGCAAATAGTCGCCCATAAAGGGCGCTTACAAAGTTACAAAGTGCCTCTGCATTTTGTTCCCCTTTGTTCTCACCCCCCCCCTCAACCTCCCCCCGACACCGGGTCCTCCATTGGCCTTCCCCCTCCCTGACGGCGATCCACCCACGCTGGGTCCTCCTTTGTTCCTTCCTTCAGCAGCGGCGTTCTCAATTCCACGTGTCCGTCCTCGTCTGTCGGTCGGCACCATCATCAACCGCTACACCGACCTCTCCACTAACGCCTCCGGGTCCTCTCCGGACGACCTCCGTGGTCTTTATGAGTAATATGATTCTTACAAAACATTGTTATGTATTTAACAGAAAAGAAGGAGAAACAGCTTGAGATGCTTAAAAAGTTTCACCACTTCCAGAATCTAGCAGAACTCTACCATGCGTATCACTCAATCCAGAGATATACGGTAAGAAGCGATTGAAGATGCATTTCATAAATAAAGCTCAAAGTCCATATAATCTGCACTTTTAAAGAAAATGTAACCTATAATTGATCTGCACTTGGCCTTGACTGAAAAGGACGTTTGCATCATCACTTCTAACATAGTTTGTATTGCCATTAATGGGCACAGCAGTTGAAGTACTAACTAGCAATACAGGTGCTTGGAAGAACAATATATAGACCCATTTGCTACTGCAATTGCCGAATTTAAATTCAGTTGATAATATGGAATTTGGGAAAACATCAACTAGTTATAGTTATAATGACTGTAACATTACTGAATGGTTATAAAGATGGTCTGGTTTACTTATGCCGTTTAGGGGAAGAAATCTAATATCATGTATTTAGTAAAGCTACATTTGACACTGTACTTCCTTGTTTTATATCTCATTTTACTCTGGTACAGTTTACAATCATTCTGATTTTTTTTCTTTCACCTCTAAATGGCAATCTTAAGGCATGAGAGAATAAGTAGCAACAGTGAGTTAGAACATAAGTCCGGAATTACTATTATTCTTATTTTTGTTGCAGGATGAACCTTTCAGTTCCCATTTACCCGAAGCACTTTTCAACATCTCACGGTTTTTATTACATAACCTTACCAAAGAAACTCCTTTGGGCATCTCCAAAGTGTATCCTTTTGTCATCTGAGCTGTTTCTTGTGATGAAAGGTTGTGATAAATTGTATTGATTGTTCAGTTACGATTCATTCGCATTATTTTGATGCTGCTGTGATAAGTTCTGGAATGATGAAGTAGGCAAGACTAACATATCTATCATGTAGTTAATGGTGCCTGTTAATAATTATCACTATATTTCACCATTTTCTATCCTCCAGACTTATTGCAGTGCCTTAAGCTAATGCCTTCCATTCTGCTTTACGCTTCTCCACATCCAAGGGGCTCCTTTTGTTGCAAATATACTTGTTTCTCCTTGAATGCCCTCGGGTTCAATTGGTGTCATTTCTATACATCTTTTAGCCATGTTTCAGAAATGATCATCATATTGCACTCCATTGAGTTTGTCTTCTACCTTAGAGCATAGAACAGTACAGCATGGGAACCATCCCTTCGGCGCACAGTATTTGTGCTGAACACAATGCCTAGTTAAAGTGATATTATCTGCCTGTACATGATCCATATCCATCTATTCCCTGCACAAAACGTGCCCCACACATCTCCATTAAACTTTCTCCCTCTCACCTTACAGCTATGCACACTAGTGTTGGACATTTCCACCTTGGGGGGGGGGAAGGTTCTGACTGACCCTTCTGACTGTTCATTTGTATTATTTTCCAACTCAGTGTAGAAGTTCAAACTTCTATGTACTGAGCTGCAATCTATGGACAACAGCCTCCTAGCAGGGCTGTGCTGGATAGGCTTCATAGTGCTTGAAAGCATACCCACAGATCCAAGAATGGCACTGCTTTAAATGCTCCCCAGTGGTACTGGTATGGGTTGCTGCTTCCATGCAATTATAGAAACACAGTGGCGCAGTGGTAGAGTTATTGCCTTGCAGCTCCAGGGACCTGGGTTCGATCCTGACTATGGGTGCTGTCTGTACAGAGTTTGCACATTCTTCTGGTGACCACGTGCGTTTTCTCAGAGTGCTCCGGTTTCTTTACACATTCCAAAGATGTGCGAGTTTGTAGGTGAATTGGCTTCTGTAAATTGTCCCTTGGAGTGTAGGATATAACTAGTATATGGGGTGATTGTTGGTTGGCAAGGACTTGGTGGGCTAAAGGGCCTGTTTCCACGCTGTATCTCTAAACTAAACTGTAAGCTCCTTCCAAACCTCCTGCAGTATTGATGACCAGTGTAAAGAAACATCTTAACTCAGTTCTTGCAGAGATGACACATGATGGAAGGTAGACACCAGCACCCACCGCCTCACCTACCCCCACTCTGACACATGATGGAGGTGGTTTGATTCAATTTCTGGTTTGTGCTTGAGCTCAGGGAGGAAAAATCATTTTATATCGGGTGTATTTTTGTCCGACTGAGAGTCCGCCCAACATGTTTTCAAACAGCCAGCTGACATCGCTTAAAGAGTTGTGGCAGTTCAAAACTTTACTAAATGATGGACAACATGCCTGCTCAAGGCCTGGCTATTCAATTGTAAACTGAAGCTAAATGCAGACATTCAATCAGTGAGGTTGGGTATGGTAGCCATCATCTTTCTGAATGGGCATTGTGTTACTTGCAGCTTCTTGAGGTCTTCACACAGGTGATGCACTGGCAGAAACAAGAACATAATTTCATTAACACCCTTGAGGCCTGCAAAGTCTCTTCTTGCATCTTGCACTCAAGTGGAGACTGGGAGACACTGAATAAAAGATGTGAAATATCAGCTTACATTCGCTTCCCACGGATGCTGCCTTGTACACAGAATATTCGAAGGGGAATGGAGGCAATGTAGACCAATTCTCTGGACACTTTCAAGAGAGAGTTAGATAGAGCTCTTAAAGATAGCGGAGTCAGACGATTTGGCGAGAAGGCAGGAACGGAGTACTGATTGTGGATGATCAGCCATGATTATATTGAATGGCGGTGCTGGTGCGAAGGGCCGAATGGCCTCCACCTATTGTCTATTGTCTAAAAAACTGTATATCAATACTTATTGAGTATTGATATGCAGTTTTTTTCTACTGCTAGGATTTCCAAATTTACAAATATGAAGCCTGAAAATGGTGATGAAAAAGTAGATGATTTGATACAGTGCAAAGCAATCAGCAGGTCTTTAAATAGATATTGATATTTGTCAGAGTTAGCACTGAAATAATAGATGCATATTAGTGCAGGGAGGTCTAAATACAATTTTTTCTTTGCGCAGCATTCTTTCACATGCAATTCTGCAGCATTATTTATGTTCAATGTTTAAGGTCGGGATTACAAGCTGATTTTCAGATTGTAAATTAAATTTTGGTCAAAGTAGATAACTCATCACAGAGTAGAAATCACATAAATAACCTTTGTAAGGATTTGTGCTGTCTCAGGTGGTATCTTCATTAGACTGTTGAATTAACCCCATCCTGAAAGTTTGAAATCATACTGTGAAATTAGTAATGCAGTCTTGAACATATTAAACGAGAAAGTAGCAACATATTGCTATTGATATTGGACTGTATGCTCTCATGTAGAAGGAGTTTCAGAACAGAAATAAACGTGTATATATTATTCCTTAACTATTTGAAGTAATACTTTATTTGCTCTTGCCAAACAAAGTAAAGCCTTGGGTGCATACAAACTAGCTCGGCATGCTTATGACAAATTGCAGGGCCTGCGCATTCCTACAAGGTTCCAGGAGTCCATTGAGCTGGGCAGCCTGACAATTCGATCCAAGCCATTCCATGACAGTGAGGTAAGGAGCCTATTAGTTGCTGGCTGAAATGCAACATGATTAAATATATGTCTTTGCTTTGTTTATTTCTTTTGTCACTAGGAAAAGTGAAATGCTATAAAACTTGGATTGAAACATTGTGAACTTTCCAATCACAAGAGATTTTCTATGCAGCAGCCAAGACACTTAGCCTAAGAAGTGGCAGACTCCTGCAGTTAATATATTTATATGCCTGTTTAATGTTTGAAGATGACCAGGATTTTGGTGTGCAGATCAGCGTTTCACATGTTGGCAGAGGAAATTTAAACCTGTGAATTCGGTTTGAATTCACTGTTGCAAGAAGTAATTGACAAAATAAATTAAATTATGTAATTTTAAAAGGTTCACAAGCCTTTGGAGGTAGCCTTTCACAATGCTGTTAAAAATATCTTGAGATTTTTGAAAAGGAATCTGCAGTAGGAATGATGTGAGAGTTGTGCTAAACTTTATTCCAACTAGAATTTGAGAATTTGATCCTAGTGTCGGCAAATGGGATTAGTATAGTCACAGTCAGTGAGCGTGGAAATAGGCCCTTTGGCCCAATTTTCCCACACTGACTGACCATCATTGGGTGGTGCCAGTAATGGCCGCCTCGCCAACAGTCTGTCCGTTCCTTCTGTTTTTATTATTTTAAGTATGTCTTAAATCTATGTTTCAATGTTTCTTGTTTAGTTTATGTAGGGGGAGGGGAGGGGGGAAATAGGGCTAAACTTTTTCAGTCACTTACCTCGACGGAGATGCGATTTTCTCAGTTTCACATCTCCGCCCCCACTGTGGCCGAACAACTTGGATTGGTGCGGCCTTTCCTGGAGACTGGCTTCAAGCCGCGGCGTGGACTTGCCATCGCTGAGCCGGGTTCCTTTGCCATGGGATCGCTAGAAGAGCTCCGACCGCGTTGCCTATGGACTTTAACACCGTGAAGCCCGCCCGCGGTCTCCGGTAAGAAGTGGCCGACTTGGGAGCTCCATGCCGCGGAGTGTTCTAATCCCTCCCGACGCCGGAGTTTCGATCATCCCAATGAGAGGGCCTGGACATCGGACCGTCGGCAGCAGCGACTGCGGAGGGTTCAAGGGCCCAACCACGGTGAACAAAGAGGAAGTTGACTGAACTTTATTGCCTTCCATCACAGTGAGGAATGTTGATTCCACTGTGGTGGATGTTTATGTTACATTTCATTTTTTGTGTGTATTGTGTTCTTTTCACTTAGTATGCCTGTATGGTAACTCAAATATCACTGTACCTCAATTTGCGCATGTGACAATAAATGTGAACTTGAACTTGACCTTGAACTACCCCATTGACAATAGTCCCACTTGCCCGCATTTGGTCTCTATCCCTCCAAACCCATCCTATCTATATACCTGTCCAAATGTTTCATCAACATTGTGATAGTACAATTACCCTATCTATTCCTCTCATGATCTTGCACACTCCTTGAGTCCTGGCAACATCCTCGTAAAATATTCTTGGCAGTCTTTCCAGCATAACAACATATTTCATATAACATAATACTACACGGGTAGACAAAAATGCTGGAGAAACTCAGCATCTATGGAGCGAAGGAAATATGCGACGTTTCCGGTCGAGATCCTTCTTCAGACACAATACTACAAATGTGGCTTCACTAGTGTCTTGTACAACTGTAACATCACCTCCCAACTTCTAGTACTCTGACTGATGAAGGCCAATGTGATGAAAGCCTTCTTGACCACCCTATCTACTTGTAACTCCACTTTCAAGGAACCATGTACCTGCACTCCTGAATTCCTCTGCTGTACAGCATCTCCCCAGAGGCCTGTCATTCATTGTGTAGGTCCTGCCCTGGTTTGACATTCCAAAATGCAACACCTTGCACTTTTCTGTATTAAATTCCATTAACCATTCCTCAGCCCAACTGATCAAGATCCTGCTGCAATTTTTGACAATCATCTTAGATATCTACAATACCACTCAATTTAGTGTTTAAGAAGGAACTGCAAATGCTGGAACAATCGAAGGTAAACAAAAATGCTGGAGAAACTCAGTGGGTGAGGCAGCATCTCTGGAGCGAAGGATTGGGTGATGTTTCGGGTCGAGACCCTTCTTCAGACTGGAGAAGGGTCTCGACCCGAAACATCGCCCATTCCTTCGCTCCATAGATGCTGCCTCACCTACTCAATTTAGTGTAATCTGTAAACTTATTACTCATGCCTTGTACGTACTCCACCAGATTGTTGATATAGATGACAAATAAAAATGGACCCAGCACCAAATCCTGAGGCACACCACTAGTCACAGGACTCCAGACCGATAAACAACCTTCCACCATCACCCTCTACTTCTTTCCATGAAGCTAATTTTCTATCTAGTCAGCTAGATTCCAGAACAGCCTACCATGCGGATTCTTGTCAAATGTCTTGCTGACATCCATATATACGTCTACAGCTCAATGTAGCCTGCAGTACACTCCCAACAAGGTGATCGTCCCTTTCTTATTTCTCAACTCCACCCATAGAGCCCCATATAGCCTCACTCAGTAATGTCAAGTCAAGTCAAGTCAAGTTTATTTGTCACATACACATACGAGATGTGCAGTGCAATGAAAGTGGCAATGCTCGCGGACTTTTGTGCAAAAAGACAAACAACCTATAAACAGAATCATAACACACATATACCTTTACATAATAAATAATGGAAGGAAAAATGTTCAGTAGAGTTAGTCCCTGGTGAGATAGGCATTTACAGTCCGAATGGCCTCTGGGAAGAAACTCCTTCTCAACCTCTCCGTTCTCACCGCATGGCAACGGAGGCGTTTGCCTGACCGTAACAGCTGGAACAGTCCGTTGCAGGGGTGGAAGGGGTCTCTCATGATATTGTTGGCTCTGGAGTTGCACCTCCTGATGTATAGTTCCTGCAGGGGGGCAAGTGAAGTTCCCATAGTGCGTTTGGCCGAACGCACTACTCTCTGCAGAGCCTTCTTGTCCTTGGCAGAGCAATTCCCAAACCAGATGGTAATGTTCCCTGACAAGATGCTTTCCACCGCCACTGCGTAGAAGCACTGGAGGATCCTCGGAGACACTCTGAATTTCCTCAATTGCCTGAGGTGGTAAAGGCGCTGCCTTGCCTTACTCACGAGTGCTGAGGCGTGTGATGCCCATGTCATATCCTCGGAGATGTGGACTCCCAGATATTTAAAACAGTTCACCCTATCCACAGGATCCCCATTTATCCCCAATCACAAATCACTGCTGTGATACCCTCCTGAATCAACAAAGCAACATCTTCACCTCTTTTACCCCAACATCTATCTCTTCTGGAGCATCTGTACACTGGAACATTAAGTTGCCAGTCCTGGACCTCTCTTAACCAAGTTTCTGTATTGGCTACAACGTCCCAGTCACACATGCCTATCCACGCCCTGAGTTCATCAGCTTTACTTCTCAGGCCTTTCACATTAAAATAAGTCCTATTCAAACAAATAGTTCTTCCTTGCTCCCTGCCTTTCTCCTGTCAATTCTGTCTACTAAACTTTCTTGCACAACCATGCACACTGCCTTCCAGTCTCTCACCTGCCTTCGTCCTGAGGATCCCACCCCCCTGCCAATCTAGTTTAAACCCACCTATGTAGCAAACCCAGTTAAGGTGCAACCCATCCCTCTTGCACAGGTCAGCTCTGCCCCAGAAGAGATCCTAATAGTCCAGAAATCTGAATCCCCTGGCCCCTGCACCAGCCACACATTCATCTCTCCTATCTTCCTGTTCCTTCCCTCACTAGCACACATAGTATAAACAGGCAAAAAGATGGGAATGGTCATGGTGGGCCGAAGGTCCTATTTCTGTGCTGCATAACTCAGACTTTTATTCTTATTGTTCTTCGTAACAAATCATTCTAAGGTATAGGGCGAAAAGTGGATTAGATAAACCAAACATTGTATCTGTTGGGTTTATTCCATTTTATATGTTGAGTTGTTTTTTTGTGTAACATCTGCTGTATTTCTACACAGGACTTTGTGCCAATGTGCTACAGGTGTTCAACTAACAACCCACTCCTTAACAACCAGGGAAATGTCTGCATCAACTGCCGGCAGCCTTTTGTATTCTCAGCTTCCTCTTATGGTGAGTTCATGTTTGAGCACTGACCATGATCTGATCAGCTTGTGCATACTGATCTGAAAGTTATGTACTTTTGTTTATTGTGGAGTTCTCAGAAATTGTCACACTAAAGATCGGTATTCCTTTGTAGGTTCTTTGTGTCCTCCTCACAACTTGCTAACACATCTGTTTCTCTATCATCAATAAATTTGACTGCACTACATGAGTTACATGATTCCTCTTCATCCATGTCATTATATAGATTAAAACATAGTTGAGGTTAAAAAAAATAATATCCCTGATATTCAGCAGTCATAGAACATTTTAAATTGCAGGATAGTATCCTATCCCGTAGCTCTTTTCTATCATTTAAATAAAACATTTTTGATAAGATCTTATCAGAACCTGAAGCTTGAATTATTTTTTTAGATTTCATTGTGTTAAGTACACTGTTACTTTCATTGGTTTTATTTCAAATCTTTGTTGCTCAGAATACTTCCTAAGCTTCCTCAGAACAGAGGACTGTAGTGAAAATGTAATCTTATTTTACACACATTATTCCATCAGCCAGAGCTAAGTAGTTAACAGGATCACCACAGATTATAGTCTCTAATCCAGGTTACAATGACATTGAATTTTCCCTTTTATACTTAAACCATTTTTTTCTAGCCCCAACACTTAGAAAATGTAATCTCATATTGTTGCCTGGCTATTAGAAGTCCACTGTATCCAAGCTGCACATCTTCAAGGAAAGATTGAATTGAACTTCCACCCCAGTGTGAATATAAATTTGGTATTTTATTCCAGTTTCAGTTCCACACAATAGCTTCAGTCTAAGATAATTATTTAAATTGATACTTCTGTTTTATAACTCAGATAAAGAGATATCTTTTTTTTGGAGAAATAATATTCAAGAATGGAAACAACAGATCCATTTTGTAATTTGTATCTTTTTATGCTTCCGTCATATCTCGCAAAGTGAAGTATTTGATAGTATTTAAAACTCCGACTGTTTTGTACTTGGTTAGGTATTTTGCTTTATAGTTACTTTTATGATCTTCAGTACAGAGGAATATTTGATTCATGCAACGGTATTTTTGTATGACCCTTTTAATCCTGTTATCATTATAAAGTCTGCAAAACCAAGTACTTCATGCCATATACCTTGTTTTTACATGCTGTGGGTAGGATAGCAGCGTTGATAGTGACTAAATCTTGTTAGTTGCTTGGATACATTAAGCTCCTATTAAGATAAGCGGATCTGGTATTGTTTTTAACAGATCATTTGAAAACCATGTTGTTATATGACTGACATTTATTGTGAATGTTTAAAGCAATTCAGGGTGCAGAGGAGATTTATGTGGATGTTGCCGAGACTGGATGAATTGAGGTATAAGGAGAGGCTGGATCAGCTGTGACTTTTTCCCCTGGAGTGCAGGAGGCTGAAGGGTGGTTATAGAGGTTTATAAAATCATGAGTGGTTGAAGGGCCTGTTTCTGTGCGGTGTGACTCATTATCATGTACATTTTAAAACATCAACCATACGAAAGCTTTTGTAGCGTGCTATCCAGTCAAAGAAAAGACTATACATCGTTACAATCAAGCTGTCCACAGTGTTCATATAAAGAGTACAACATTTAGTGCAAGATAAAGTCCAATCAAGTCTGATAGTTCAAGGGTCTCCAAGAAGGTAGATGGGAGGTCAGGACCGCACTCCTGGTCTGGTGAGAGCAGAGTTCAGTTGCCAGATAATAGCTGGAAGAAACTGTCCCTAAATCTGGATATATGTGTTTCAAACCTTTGCGTAATTGGTACTGGGATAGGAAAGGTTTATGGGGATATGGGCCAAATGGCCAATGTGTAGATTGGGCATCTTTGCCAGCAAGGGAAAGTTGGGCTGAAGGGCCTGTTTCCTTGCTCTAGGACTATCACAGAACTTAGCAAACATTATATGCAAATGACACATAATATTTCATTGCACAACTAACTTTCTCGAAAGTTTACTTTTTAAAGTTCTAAGTTTGGAAACCGAAAGGTTGTTCATCTCATAACTTGGATATCTTCGCAGAGGTGCTTCCGCTTGTTCAGTTCTATTTGGAAGAAGGGATTACAGATGAGGAAGCAGTAGCCCTGATTGATCGTGAAGCACCCAAGACAGAACAGAAAAAGGACACTTGGCAAGAAACGACCATTGGCGGTATCCATTTTGTTCTATTATTCTGTATAATATTGGCAGTCCATGTTAATATTGATTTTTTCAAGACAAGATTGGTACTTATCCTATGTGTGATACTCGTCAAGGAAATGGAGGGAGAAGCCAGCCAAAGCCAGAACTCTGATCAGGATGATCATGCAAATCCAGAAATAGGGAACACAGGAGAAAAGAATTATTAAGCAATAATTGTATGATCATCCTTCAAGTTAATTTCTGCACTTTTGGAATATCAAACACAGGTGCTACTAATAATATGTTATTTATAGCTGGTAATGCCACGTATCTGCAGTTGCTGCTATAATTCTAACTCCTATTGACAATTTCTGAATGGCGGTGCAGAAGAAACTCACTAGTGCGCTTGATTATTGTGCGCATCATTATCCTCAGTAAATGAGTTAAAATGTCATGATGATTAAATCTGTGCAAGAATTGTCAACACACTGGCAGTTGCCAGCATTTGAAAAACCTTGCTAGAGTTACCATGGAAGGAGAGCTAGGTTATCAGCAACTCGCCTTTTGACTGGTAGCAACATCATCGAGGCTCATGAGAGTCCTGCCGATCGAAGTATAAATGTTGAAATCATTACTGCAGCCAAACTTCTGAGCCAATGAATTAACTTAGGGTTATAAATGGGACAGTCAGTCTCACTAGTTAGAGTGTGCGATATTGACTCAGTTTTAGCATCCATCTTTGAATCAGAAAGTTATAGGTCCACAACCCATTCCAGAGACTGGAGATGTAATGACCCAATCTTCTATGGACCTGTTTGCTGACCATGCTCAGCAGTCATCGGGCCTAAAAACCTGATTGTACATGGAACTGACCTCCTGCCACAAGTATATTCAGGTAGGCAAACTCCAAACGAATTTGCAAGTCTCAGCTTTGAGAGCTAGTTAAATTCTGCCCACAGCTGTCATGACTGTCAGAGACTGATTTCTTGAGAATGTCTCTGCTAATGACAAAAACAAATTATTAAAGTTATTATTAAGAATTATAATTAAAAGTATGAAAATGACACACATTTAAAATTCAAGGATTGCCATCCTCACTGTAGTTCTTTTTACAAATCAATGAGCTTGCTGTTCAATCATGCGCTGCAACAACAGTAGATTTTGCAGCATAAGTACTATGGAAAATTGTACTATGGAAATCTGTAGAAATTCGTACTGCATCATTGGCCTCTAACAAGAGCCAAGTGATCACTGAGAAATTCCCAGTGATCACCTGTAAGGAAGTTTTAGACCTGCGTTTACCAAGGGGATCTGATACTTGGCACAATTATGGCAGTTCTACACAAATTTGCACAATTTTCTGCAAAAGATTCATGTCCGTCTAAGCTGACCGGTCCTGTACTGAACTCTCTTTGAGTGAAGATGCTGTGATGCTGAGGCATACAACTGAACTAAATTGCTTGCTGTTAAATATCATGTATTTTCTAATGTGTATTGAATTATCTCTTTGATGCTTCCTAGATTCGCAAACTCTACACCTTGATGACGATATGGCTAAAATTGAGGCTGATCCATTCACTGCAAAATTAAGTTTTGAGGTAAGGAGTCGTGGGATAAATTCAATTTGCCATAAAAGCTGTCAACTGACTTCACAGTGGAGGAAGAAGAAATAGTATTAATCATGCAAGATAAACTGATATTTATGGAAAGAAAGAAATGGTAAAAGTAAGATTCAACAAATAATTTTGAGGAATAGAGGAAGTAGTTCCAGAACAAGGGGTCACAGTTTAAGGATAAGGGGGAAATCTTTTAGGATCTAGATGAGAAAAACATTTTTCACACAGAGAGTGGTGAATCTCTGGAATTCTCTGCCACAGAAGGTAGTTGAGGCCAGTTCATTGGCTATATTTAAGAGGAAGTTAGATGTGGCCCTTGTAGCTAAAGGGATCAGGGGGTATGGAGAGAAGGCAGGTACATGATACTGAGTTGGATGATCAGCCATGATCATATTGACTGGCGGTGCAGGCTCGAAGGGCCGAATGGCCTACTCCTGCACCTATTTTCTATGTTTCTAGTGCACCCTGTACTCTATTTCACAGTTCTGCACTCTTTATCTTCCCCTTTGCTCTACCTCTTGTAGTTGAGTTTTAACTGATTGTATCTGTGTATGGTGTATCTCTATGTATTATACTTTGGGCCTTGTAAACAATAACGCATTCAGAGGCAAGGGTTTCTGTGGGCAAATTTAGCCAAACATAACTTTCCAGTCAGGGTGAAATAAAGAAGGAATCAGGGTGAAATAAAGAAGGAATAGTTAAATCTGAGACTGTTTCTGATTAAAATTGTGCAATTACTGGATTTATGAAGGTGAGGATTTTTTTATTTTGCAAGAATAACAAAGAATATGGATCAATGACACTTATTTGGAGTTAAGGTTTGAACCTAGAAATTCCTTTTCAGGGTGCTGCGGAAACAGTCGAGCAACATTGAACCAATTTCTAGGCTTGGATCTCTGGTTTTCTGTTAGGATTTTCATTGGCATTGTTCATGTTGTCTTGGCCCAAACGCAATGTCCATAAAAGTGCAACACAAAACTCTACAGTATGATCTTGAGCCTCACTGTTCTGAAAAATGATTGTTCTGCCAATTTCTTTTTTCTTGAAAAGGACTATTTAAAGGATCATATTTAAAATTCCCTTTACTGTCAAGCTGTTCAATAGCTTTTGGAGCCTTGCTGCTCACAAGACTTAGCTTTCCTTGTATTCTCAATGACATTTATGTACTCGAAAATGACTTCCAGCATGGATTTGTCTAAACCTAGCACTTTTCTTGGTGGGCAGTATGGAAATGGACCATTAGTTAGTGGGCGGCACGATGGCACAGCGGGAAAGTTGTTGCCTGATAGCGCTCGCAACGCCGGAGACCCGAGTTCGATCCCGACTACGGGTGCTGTCTGTACGGAGTTTGTACATTCTCCCCGTGACCACGTGGATTTTCTCTGAGATCTTTGGTTTCCTCCCACACTCCAAAGACGTACAGATCTGTAGGTTAATTAGCTTGGTATAAGTGTAAATTGTCCCTAGTGTATATAAAATAGTGTTAATGTGCGGGGATCGCTGGTCGATGCGGACTCGGTAGGCCGAAGGGCCTGTTTCCGCACTGTTTCTCTAAACTAAACATCACAGGGAACCATGGGGACTGTGTAGAAGGAAGAGTAGAAGTGCTCATCACTCAGGCAGCATGTTACATAATGATTATATCTTAATTTCTCTATGGAGCGTTGGTTACACTGATTAAACTTCACCAAGACAGTCCTCACCGAGATCTGTGGCTTCATAAATCTCAAGTACCGCTTTCCACTTTACTGTGTTTGAGATATACTACCCATTTTCAAAACAAGCAACAAAATAAATCTGGTAGTCTTCATAGAAAACAATGGGATCAGTCACCGTTGTGTGAAATTACCTCAGGTGGCAACAAACAAGATAAATCACTGGATGTTATATAATATTTTCACATGTCAATTTTGAAATTGTTTTATTCCTTTCTTCAGGTCATTATTTCAGATCAGTAAAGAAAACATTTTCCCCATTCAAAATGAAAGTACATCAGATTCCACAATTCCCCAATATAATTTTGTGACATGAAACCATTGTGCAGGAACTTTGGGTAACCAATCTCTCAGTGGAATTTTGACAACCTGTGGGTGCACAACATCAGGATACATAGATTCTGAGCGCTGGTTTCATGTTTAATTAGGACAGGATGTGCAGATATGAGCAAAAAAAACATAATTTCATTTTGTTGGAACCTCAATTAATGAACACGACACATTTACATTTTTCCACTAACTTGTTGGAATTAAATATAGAGTCCTTTTCATTAAATATTAGAATACTTGCAGATATTGTGGAGATATTTAGTCATAGTAAATGATAATTTTAATTAATTATTTACACCTTTGCCAGAAGGTACTCCTTACATGGGCAGCAATTTTAAGGCAGTATTAAATCTCGATTTTCCTTCATTCACACGGTCATAATACTGCACTTGGGCAGGATATGCTAGAACTGTCCTGATCTTTTCATAGGTTTTTCCACCAGCCTGCTCTTCATGAAAAGTGTTTCAACTGTTTTGCTGGAATATTCAGCCTGCCAGTCAAACAATGGATC
This sequence comes from Amblyraja radiata, assembly GCF_010909765.2. Taxonomy (NCBI): domain Eukaryota; kingdom Metazoa; phylum Chordata; class Chondrichthyes; order Rajiformes; family Rajidae; genus Amblyraja; species Amblyraja radiata. The sequence continues at coordinate 24,923,669 of NC_045973.1, forward strand.
TCATTGGCTTTCTCTCCTTGCGTTACCTTTGTTGCAGCAAGGAGGCTCGGACTTTGTTCCCGTGGTTGTGAACAGGGAAGTACTGCAGTCAATGAGCAAGAGGGATGTTTTGATTAAACGTTGGCCAAAACCATTGAGGTGGCATTACTATCGGTCACTGTTACCTGATGTCTCCATCACCATGTGTCCCACATGCTTCCAGGTAGCTTCCATCTTTACTTAAAACTAACTCTAGTTGTTACCCTCTCAACACAAATGTTTGTATTCTTGTTTTGTCAATGGTCCAACCCCATTCTACTCTCCCTTCCCAACTCAAAATCTGTGTGATTCTTCATATTCATTCATTTTCACTCTTTTGTCAGTTGGTTTGACACCCTTCCCATGAATTCATGCCCTACTAATACATCCTCCTATATATTTGAGTCCTGCCGTTTCATTTTCAGTGGCTTCTCTTGACCCATTATTCCCAGGTATCAATGCCTGCTTTGTATCTATCTCCAATCATTTTCTCATCTGCCAAGTCATCAACATTCTCTCATCCTTCCCACTCCACAATGTTCTACATCCATCCCTTGAAGCAGGATTGGTTTGTTTGAAAAAAAAATAAAAGCTCATTACTTTTGGCCTCCTTTGATCTTTGAACTTTATCTACTTGGCAGAAACCAGCATATCCTGCTTCATTACCAATGTCATTCCCTGTTCAGATTTGAAACATAGAAACATAGAAAATAGATGCTGGAGTAGGCCATTCGGCCCTTCGAACCAGCACCGCTATTCAATGTAATTATGGCTGATCATCCTATATCAGTACCCCGTTCCTGCTTTCTGCCCATATCCCTTGATTTTGTTCGCCCAAAAAGTTATATCTAACTCTCTCTTGAAAATATCTAGTGAATTGGCCTCCACTGCCTTCTGTGACAGAGAATTCCAGATTCACAACCCTCTGGGCTTGCGCCCCATTTAACTTTCATGGTATGACTTCCACATTTGATCCTTCAGCAAAGTTGACAGTATTTGATGCACAAATGGTTTAGTCATTCAATACCAAATGTTGTTGAATATCATCAACTTATATTACCATTTGCACTTCAGTGCTAAAACACCTGCTGTCCCAGAATCATCTTGGTAACTAAATGAAAATCCTGGCTTTTTTTTGTTAACAGCCTCCCCATGTCCACTCCACCCCATTTCCAACAAGAACAAGGAGCTCATAGACTTTGCTACTAACATTGAGACAGTCACTTCAGCAGCTTTTGTTGCTTTGCAGTTTATCTTTGCTTTCCATGCCTTCCCTTGCACCTGCCCAGAACCTGATTCTTTCTCTTTTGACACTTCTTGTTTCCAATCCAAGTTTATTTATCCAGGAGGCCCATATCTCAATGTAGTTCTAACCAAATTATTCCCTTCCCCGGTGCTTTGTTGGCCTGCTGTTGCTTGCTTTAATGTATTTAATGTAATGGGGCTTTCAAAGCTGTACACTGTTTTGTTGCCTGATCTGTGTATTGTACATATTTTTACCTATGCTTTATTTTTCCCCTAAATTTATACAATGTCAACTATATATTTATCTCACTGAAGTTGTACTTAAAGATTTTTTCCTTGTGCTCTTGTAATTCTGTTTATTCATATTTTTAACCATACTTAAAGTGAGTGTCATCATGTTTATGTTTGCGTGCTTGGATTATTATTGACTGAGTACTTTCCCATCCCTCCTTCATTGACAGATGTTTCACAGTGAAGACTATGAACTACTTGTTCTTCAGCATAATTGCTGCCCATACTGTCGCCGGCCAATAGATGAATCTAGTCCATAATGAACAAGGTTGATGGTCAACTGTTGTCAATACTGGTACTAACCTATGACACAGCTGAAGATGAAGAAGGATATTTCCATTCCACTTTTATGAGAAACTTTGCAGAAGATCGTAACTGCATTTCAGATAACAACTTTTGTACCCTTGAGAGCTGCAGATGAAGGCTGCAGGAAAAGCAGCGCAAATGTCTGTAGCTTCTACAGCTGCTGTGATTTATGTATGAAAAATCCCAGATATTGAATTCTTAAATAACCTGAAATATTACAGTTGTAGTTATTATTTATAAAAATAAAAGCTATAAGATTTGTATGATATGAAGCAAATGACATTCTCATTTGACACCTGGAACTAAAAACTCTCACGAAAGATATTTGTACAGTATGACAATTTCTAGCAAAAGCACTTTCTCCCGTATAGAATTTGAAGAGAAATTGATAATTACCTAAAGTCTGCAAGTTCATTTAATTTGTCAGAGGGCCAGCAATTTGCCCCCAATGCAAACTTTCAGCTCTTCCCCAGAGTCAATTTTTTCTTTTAAGACTCAGGAAGTGCAGGTACTGGTTTACAAAAAAGAGACATAAAGTGCTGGACTCACTCAGCAGGTCAGGCAGCATCTCAGGAGTTTGCTCAAAGATTCCTTTCAGTAAAGTATCTTTCTGTGTTATGCCAGCACTTCCTGTAGCTATGACCAGAAAAATACATCTATCAGTTCATATAAATCATTGCATCTCCATTGACTCAGTTCACCGCCATTTTACTTTTGGAATTGCTCATGTAGTGCTGAAGCACTGTTATTCAATCTGCTAAAACGTTGGGTAATAATTGCCCATACACATAAAGGATCTAAGCTCTGCCCCACTTTCTGGAAAGATATATTATCCTTCCACACTTCATGCCTTGCTGAAATCCATAAATATCACATCCATTGCCTTACCATCATCAGTCTTCTCGACTACTTAAAAAAAAACAAATTTGTGTGACCCAATCTCCTACGCACAAAGGCATGCTAACTATTATCAATCAATCAATCAAAACTTTATTGTCATTTAGAAATACATCGATATAAGCAATTCTAAACGAAATTCCGTTGCATTTGGCTCCCCGTGCAACACAAAAATAAACAGAAGGATAAAATGGATAAAAAGGTAAAATAGATAAAAAGATAAATTAGATAATGGTGGCGGCCCGTTACATGGCATTCAAGAGTTGATGGCTCGTGGGAAGAAGCTGTTGCAAAACCTTGACGTTCTGCTCCTTATGCTATGATATCTTTTGCCCGAGGGCAGCAGAGTGAACAGTCCATGATGGAGATGTGTAGGGTCCTTTATAATACTGCCGGCCTTAGACAAGCAACGTTTGCTCGCAATGTCCCCGATTGAGGGGAGAGAAGTCCCGATGATTTTTTCAGCCGTCCTCACCACTCTCTGCACGGACTTCCAGTCGGAGGCTTTAAAGTCCTCAAACTAGGCAGAGATGCAGCTGGTCAGAATACTCTCTATGGTGCCCCTAAATTACTAATTAATTTCTACCTTTCCTAATGCATGTACACCTTATCCCTCAGACTCCCATAAGAAACTGGTCAAAGGAAGCCTTGATGACTACATTGCTGCGCAGAAGGTCCAGGGAGGAGCGCACCTCTCTCTAGATGCTTGCTCCTCATTCATTGGGACACCACTGAAGCACATAATGAAGAGAGGAATTAAATACAAAATATTTATCTGTGCTTACTAATAATTATAAATTAAATTGTTATTATATGTTCATCAACCTTTTACCTGACTGGCAAAAGTGCTGCTGCTGTTTTCTAATATGAAATGTGTAGCACATTTTTAGTGGGGTGGTTCAGAAGGCAAGTTGCTGGGTAATTGGTCACCAGTTGTATTCTACATGCTGTGTATGCCAATGCATCTTGCAGACAGATGTGTCATCGAGAATCTTGCATGCCACGGAAAGCATGCTTTTGTTTGCTAGGTTTGTGCGGTGCTTGCAAACGTGCACTTACTCAAGGCTGTGTTAAAAAGCAAATGCAAAGTGATACAGTTTCTTGACCCTTTAGAGTGCTTGATTTAGGTGCTCATGTTAATAAGCACTCACTGACCTCATTATGATGAATAAAGAATTAGTCCCTGCCCCTCCCCTGTAATAAACTATTGAGCATTATGTTTGCAGCAGTAAGAGGATAATAAGAATTATTCATTTGACCTTGGATATAAGGAGAGTTAGATTGGAGTAGCTGTCAGCCTGATCATATTGACTTTCATAAATACTTCAAACCGGCAGTATAATTTTAGTTGGAAATCACAAAGACATTTTTGGGATATGATTTTACACTGATGTAAATACATAATGAGAAAATGTATATGTTTGATTAAACATTCTATAATTTTTTATCAGAACTCTTACAGTCAATGTTAATCTGTTGTAAACTTCCATCATATTCATAGACATCCTACTGTGACACTAAGATGCAAAGAAAATACACTGAGAAACACCTTATGTTTTAGTTTTCTAGTTTAGAGATACAGCATAGAAACAGATCCTTCGACCCACCAAGTCCATGTCAACCATTTTGACCTGTTCACAGTAGTTCTATGTTACCCCACTTTTGCATCCACTCCCTACAGAATAGAGGCGATTTACAGTGGCCAATTAACCGACAAACCCACATATCTTTGAGATGTGGGAGGAAACCGGAGCAGCCAGAGGAAACCCTGCAGTCACAGGCAGAACACAAACTGCACACACAGCACATGAGGTCAGGATAGAAGACCTTCCACTACCTGCAGCCTCCGGCAACCACCTTCAACTAGCATCGCAACTGGCTTCGACTAAAAATTTACCGATTTTTAAAACAGCAACCTATTTTTAGTTGCGGCCGGTTTTGAATTTTTTGAAATAATCGCCGGAACATAGAAGAAGAGAAAACCACTTTGGACCATCAGGGAGACTGACAAAAAACCTCCGGTAACCGCAAGGAAACCTTGGGTGGGGCGCAAAGTCTCCAGAGATTTCCGTTCAGGTTTCCTAAGTGGGACAGGGGCATTACTTTACTTTGTGTCGCAATTTAGCTTCCAAAGGTGATATTTGGTGGTATTGTGAGCTTTCGTTGGGGACTTATAGAAAGTTATATTAATTGGATACTAATATATTAAATCACATACTTCATGGTTTTTTGAGATGGTTTTCCAAGAAAAAAACGGCAGTAATCAAAGCCCAAAAAGGTTGGATGGGGCTGAAGCCCAGTGTTTAGACGGTGCAATGTTTTTTATCATTCTAATAGAATGATTTTCCAACTCCAGTGGTAATTAAACTTTTTTTTCACTCCTAGTTTTCTTTACATATTTTTAGGATGTTCAAAATGTTGAATAAAATAAACACTTAAGAAATGAGTTAATTTATGTTTTTGCTCATGTGACAAAATAAATCATATATAAAATTATACACAAGGGAGAATAAGACGAAAATTACCAAAAAACATAAGAAAATGTAGTTGAGGGTGAATGATATTTTGTGATAAGGACTCAAGGATGAATGATGCTGAAATAGTTTAAGAAGCGCTGGACTAGGCAACTGTTCCGCCAACACTTGCGCTCAAGGCCTGCTGGATTTCACTGTTGTTAACACATTGTAGCTCCACTTGCTCTTCCATCACTGTTCTTCACATCCTTGAGTTCTCTGTTGCCAGTGAGACCACATGAGGATCAGCACCTCATATTCCGCTTGGGAAGCTTACAATCCAACAATATGAACACTGGATTCTCCAATGTTGTATTACTGCCCCACGCCCTCTTTCCTGTGCCATCGATTCCAGTCACCTTGTTTCTTTCCCCTCTATACATTCATCTGCTATCCCTGAGTCCCCATTTTCCTTTTCCCCTCTTAACTTGTCCTTTACTACCCACATCCCTCCCTCCAGCTTTACATGTAAATCCTCCTCTCCTTTTCTGATACCCTTTCATCTTCCTTTCACCTCTTGCCCTTGCAGCTTACTTCATCCATCCAACGTAAGTTTGAAGACATTCTTTAAATACAGAAAGGCCAAAAGAATAGTAAACCCATTAATATTCAACAGGGGCAACCTGTGCATGGAGCCAGATGGTATAAGGCCCAAGTACTTGGTTATCATTGGTATTCATAAAGGAAACAGACTGTGTCATTGGAGACTTGGGGTGGGAGATTGCAATCTTCATGTGGTCCGCCCTGTTTCAACGAATGCAATCAACCCGGCGTGCACAATCAAATAAGATCAAATAGAACAACTTGTCCCACAACTGTAGGCTGTGCACGCCATACGTCAGAAGAAGATTGAAGACCAGTGAAGGAGTAGGTGAAAGTCTGTATAAATAAAGAAGAGGTGCTCGAATCCTCAGCATGCTTAAAGAAGGATAAATCCACCGGGATGAATGGGATCCATTCCAGTTTGCTACAGAAAGCAAGGGAAGAGGTTGTTGTGGTTCTGGCTGCAAGTTTTAAAATATTCACAGGGCACAGATGACTGGGTGGCCAATATGATCTGTGTTTTCAAGAAAGGGCAGCAGGGAAAACTGCGAGCCTAACATCCGATGTGGGGGAGATATCGCGGAACAGGATTAATGATCACTAATCAGTGTCAGGCAAGATGGGTTTGACAGGGACGGATTCTTCTTCACCCAGAGAGTGATAAGTATCTGGAATCCACTGCTGGAGAAATTGGTTGAAGCCAAGAATCAAGAGTGTTTAATTGTCATTAAACAACGGAACAATGATATACTAATACTGGTGCTAAGTATACTAAGCTGGGTTGCTGGCAGCTTTTAAGAAGTGTTTAGATGAACACATAAACCTCTTAAGTATAGAAGGCTATGGACTAAGTGTGGGCAATGGGGTAAATACAAAAGGATGCCGACTGGATGGAATGGGCATTCTATAATATCTTCCACCATTGAAGGCTTTGTTTTTTTTCTGGCGCTGTTGTTGTCCTGTTTTGATGTGCATGACAAGTCCCTGTGGCTCCAGAAGAGAAGGGTTTTAATTTCACATAACGTCAAGAAGGCTTTATACATAACCACAAATCTCCTTAAGGAACTGGCCTTGAAGACAGTTGAGCACTCCTGGTGTCTGACTCCTCGACAAGGGCGCAATCCACTGACCAGATGGTACAGGTGAAGGTGCTCGAGCGGGATCCATGTTTGATCTACAGCCTGACACCAGAGTTCAGATCTGCAAGAGTCATCACCTCTGCGCCTGCTGACAACACTTGAAGAATAACAATCTGGGACAAGCTAACAAGCTTCCAGAATATCCTTGACATCATGTATGGAGACCGCTGAAGCTAACATTCATCCCAAAGCCAATGATCCTCATGCATTTGTGTTGCTCAGTCAGACTTCCATATTTCCTTACAACAAGAAGATGACAATTTCATCAATTTTCAACACATTGAATCTTTGCTGGTTTTCAAAACATTCCTCCCATTCATTTCTACAATTTCTTCCCCAATTTAGTGCCTTCCCCCATGGTCCAGACCTATCCTTATTCATAATTATCTTAAATGTTGGGGAGGTACAATGAACTGCAGATCCTGGTGTACAAAAATAAGACAAAGTACTGGAGTAATTCAGCAGATCCCGACCATGACACCACCTATCCATGTTCTCCAGAGATGTTGCCTGTTGGGCTCAGTTACTCCAGCACATTGGGTATTTTTTTTAAACTTATGGAGTTGTGCCACACCAAAACATTTAGAACTGAGTTAGTCCCGGGCAATATTGGGGAAGTTAAAATTGCCCAAAACGCTAATTATGTTGCTTTTTGCATCTTTCCGCAATCTATCTACATATCTGTTCCTCTCCCACTAGCCTTTGGGCGGCCTAAACTATAATCTCATTAGCGTGATCGCATCTTTCTTATATATGAGCCACCCATATCGCCGCAGTGGATGAATATTCCAGTGCATCCTCTCAGAGTGTCACAATTACATTCTCCCTGATTAGAAAAAACAACTCCTCCACCACTTTTACCTCCTTCTCTTTCACGCCTGAAAGATCAAAACCTTGGAACGTTGAGATGCTAGTCCTATCCCTCTCCATAATGGCCAGAGCGTCATAGTTCCAAATTCTAGTTCCAGGCTGTAAGTTCATCTGTGTCACCATATTCCTTAACTTCTTCCTTCCTGTCTTTGCTTGAGATTCACCAGTTCTAACCTCCATCTTCATATCAATCCTTCCATTTTTCTAATGTTCTACACTGGTTGTCACCCTCCTGTCACTCTAGTTTAAACTTTGAGTTGCACTAGTGAACCTCCCCCTCCAGTTCAGCTGCAACTACCTCAGGTGTACAGATCACTTGCCCCAGAAGAGATCCCAATGGTCCAAAAATCTAAATCCTGGCCCTTCTGCACCAACTCCTCAGTCATGCCTTAATCTATCCTATATTCATATTCCTGCCTTCACCAGCATGTGGCACTGGGAGTACTCTGGAGATTACTCCCGGTGCTGCACTACCAAAGCCTTGAGACACCATCCGGACACCAAGTGGCGGTCGGTGTTGCCTTCCGGTTGCGAGGGGGACCCCCAGTGGGGGTCCCTCTATGCAGGGATTTTCCCACTCTACATCGGTGACCTGGGGTGGAGGGTACTGCACCGAGGAGTCTCCTACAAACTTTCTCTCGCGGTTCACAGACTTGCCAGCCGCCTGCCACTTTTGCAGGCTGGAAGAGTGTGTACCATGTGTAAATGGAGTATGTGAGGCTGCAGCTCCAGTTCCAATACCTAAATGGGCTGCTCCTTGCCTTCTGGCTGCATGTCTCACTTACCATCGCACCATAGCGCGAACTCCATCATCAAGTTCGCTGACGACAGAGTCAGAGTATAGAAGTGAGATCGACCAATTGACCAAATGGTGCCAGCACAGTAACCTGGCTCTCAACACCAGCAAAACCAAGGAACTGTTTGTGGACTTTGGAAGGGGTAAGACATTTATTTTTGTTCCAAGGAATAAATGTCTCCAGCAATTTGTCCTGGACCAGCCACATCAAAGTTTTAACAAAGAAAGCTTCTACTGTCTTAGAAGGCTGAGGAAATTCAGCATCTTCAACAACACTCACCCACTTCCACAGATGCGCCGTAGAAAGCATTTTATCGGGATGCATCACAACCTGGTTTGGGAACAGCTCCATCCAAGACCACAATAAATTGCAGAGAGCTGTGGAAGTAGCTCAGACCATCAAACAAACCAATGTTCTTCCCATCGATTCCATCTACACTTTATGCTGTCTCGACAGACTGGCAGCACAATCAAGGACCACTCTCACCTCGGTCACTCCCTCTTCTCCCCTTTCCCATCAGGCAAGAGGGACAGGTTTGAAAATGCATGCCTCCAGATTCACAAACAATTTCTTCCCAGCTGTTATCAGGCAACTGAAAGGTCCTTTCACCAGCTAGAGTATGTCCTGACCTCCAATCTGCCTCACTGGAGATCTTTGAACTTTCTTTAATCGGACTTTATTTTCCTTCATCGTTATACAGTATGGAAACAGGCCCCTTCGGTTACCAACATGCCCCATTTACACCTGCCTGCATTTGGCCCATACCATTCCAAATCTATATATTATCTTTCTTGCGTTTGAGGCAGCAGAGGTTATGTAACGCCCTCCAGGCGCTGTAGCCTGTTCAATGTGCTGTTGTCAAGGGCAGTGAGGTCTACCCCTCCATCAGGGGGACGGAGAACAGTGCAGTCAAAAATGAAGTGCTGCGCTGTTTGCTGGTCTGCTCCACACATGCAGGCTGCTGATGAATGCAGTCCCCAGCGATGTATGTTGGCGTTGAAGCGGCTGGCCCCTGTAAGGAGCCGATTCAGGGCGACCCTCACTTTGCTGGGCAGGTCCCGATCCGGGTGGGGCTGTGGTGTTCGGTGCAACAGATGAAGCCTGGGAGACTGTAATGCTGACTGTCCTTAAGACACTTCCATGAATTGTCCCAAGTTTCGTAGTCATCATATCTTTTTTTCGCAATAAACACAGAAGAGAAATACTTGTGATGGACCTTGCCCATCTCCTTCAGCTCCACACATGGTGGGGAAGAAGGTGTATGTTGTTGCAGATCTTCATCATTCAGGGCATTAAGTGCAACAGTTGGGACCTAATGTTACACTTGTATAAAACATTGGTTAGACAGCTTTTGAGGTATTGACAATAGACAATAGACAATAGGTGCAGGAGTAGGCCATTCGGCCCTTTGAGCCAGCACCGCCATTCAATGTGATCATGGCTGATCATCCCCAATCAGTACCCCGTTCCTGCCTTCTCCCCGTATCCCCTGACTCCGCTATTTTTAAGAGCCCTATCTCGCTCTCTCTTGAAAGCATCCAGAGAACCGGCCTCCACCGCCCTCTGAGGCAGAGAATTCCACAGACTTACCACTCTCTGTGAGAAAAAGTGTTTCCTCGTCTCCGTTCTAAATGGCTTATTCCTTATTCTTAAACTGTGGCCCCTGGTTCTGGACTCCCCCAACATCGGGAACATGTTTCCTGCCTCTAGCGTGTCCAAACCCTTAACAATCTAAAATGTGTCAATGAGATACCCTCTCATCCTTCTATACTCCAGAGTGTACAAGCCCAACTGCTCCATTCTCTCAGAATATGACAGTCCGGCCATCCCGGGAATTAACCTTGTAAACCTATGCTGCACCCCCTCAATAGCAAGAATGCCCTTCCTCAAATTAGGGGACCAAAACTGCTCACAATACTCCAGGTATGGTCTCACTAGGGCTCTGTACAACTGAAGAAGGACCTCTTTGCTCCTATACTCGACTCCTCTTGTTATAAAGGCCAACATGCTATTCGCTTTCTTCACTGCCTGCTGTACCTGCATGCATACTTTCATAGACTGATGTACAAGGACCCCCAGATCCCGTTGTACTTCCCCTTTTCCCAACTTGACGCCAATTTAGATAGTAAATTCGGCCCTGTGTGCAGTTCTGGATGTGATTAAGTTCATGAGCGTCCTGAAAAGATTCAACAAGTACTGGAGCACTTGAGCTATAATGTGAGACTGGGCAGGCTAGACTTGCATTCCCTGGAGTAAAGGAGGTGGGGTGAACTTAAATAAGTTTATAATGTTAAGATGTTTATAATATTATGATGCAGATGCTGGAAAATCGAAGGTAGACAAAAATGCTGGAGAAACTCTGAAGAAGGATCTCGACCCGAAACGTTGCCTATTTCCTTCGCTCCATTGATTCTGCCTCACCCGCTGAGTTTCTCCAGCATTTTTGTCCACCTTATAATATTATGAGGTGCTTTTCCCAGGGTAAGGCGTCTAAAACGAGAGGCCATAAGTTTAAGGTGGAGGGGAAAGATTGAAATGGGACCTGATGGAAAACCTTTTCATAAACACCAACGCGCGTTGCCATGAACTTGTCTGTCTGTCTGTGAAATGTAGGCTCCTGACTCCTTCGGCGATGGGTTTTGTCGCCTCTTCCAGCTGGCGCTATACACGTTAATAACTTGATGAGTTTATCATATTGTCTGATGCCGGCTGGATTATTATGGTTGTTCGATGGCCTAAATTGCGTTCTGCTGACAAGCAGGCCAGGTTAATCTGGGGCCGCGACTTTATAAGGGGCAGGGAGCTCCCGGCGGGGAGATAGTCACTTTAGCTATCGGAGTTCACCGGTTTACACACCCCCACCCCCAACCCCTTCCCCTCGGGTGCAGAGAACGACACATTTTGCCTCTGCCCAGTCCCGCAACCAACTGCAGTCATGAACGGCACAGAGGGGGAGAATTTCTACGTCCCCATGTCCAACAAGACGGGGATAGTGAGGAGCCCGTTCGAGTACCCCCAGTATTACTTGGGCGAGCCATGGATGTTCTCGGCGCTTGCCGCCTACATGTTCTTCCTCATCCTCACCGGTTTACCGGTCAACTTCCTCACCCTCTTAGTCACCGTCCAGCACAAGAAGCTGCGGCAGCCCCTCAACTACATCCTGCTCAACCTGGCCGTGTCCGATCTCTTCATGGTCTTCGGAGGCTTCACCACCACCATCATCACCTCAATGAACGGCTACTTCATCTTCGGACCCTCCGGCTGCAACTTCGAGGGCTTCTTCGCCACGCTCGGCGGTAAGTGGTCGGCCGACTCCTTCATGGTGAGGTCCTGGTTCCCGCCGGGCAGTGGCCAGTTTCCCCGGGGGTGGAAGGGGGTGAGCTGCCGGATGGGACGCGGGCCGGGCCGGGGAAGGGGCGGCACCTGCCCGGACCACACGGGACCCGCGGCTCATTCAAACCGGACCGCTGGTGGGAAACATAGAAAAGGGGTGTAAGAGAAGGCCATTCGGCCCTCCGAGCTAGCACCGCCATTCAATATGATCAATCGCTGCATTGTGGTCACCGTGGGGCGGGCTCTAATGAGAGCAGTGCCCGGTGTGGGTTTGCCCGGTGCAAAACGTTGCAGGGCGGTCCAGGAAGAGGGACACACAGTCCTGATGCAACAGTGTGTGTGAGAAGGAGATAGTTATGTCCATCTTCAGGAATAGGAAGGAAACAGTATGAGACACAGTCAATTTCAAATGCGGGAATCAGAAGCAAAATATAAACTAATTGCTGGATATATCCAGTGGGCCAGGCAGCATCTGTGGCGGAAAATGGACAGACAATGTTTTGAGTGGGGTCTCCTCTTGTCCCCACCCCATTAGTTCATCTCTCTCGACCAGCTATTTCTCCTCTACTCCATCCATGTGGTCCAGGTCCTGACCCAAAATATCGTCTGTGCATTTCCATCCACAAATGCAGCCTGACCCGCTGAGTTAGTTCCTCCAGCAATTTGACTCATGGTCAGGAAACAATAGGGAGACAGGAGGCACAGGTTGTAGTGGAGAGAAAATAAGGAAATGTTGGGTATAAGTGTGACTGCAGGAAGACTAAACTAAACTGGTTTTATTTTATTTTTATTTTTAATTTTTTTATTTTTGTACAGCAATTGTACAGAGATAAAACATTTGGCATCTAAAATTATACAATTATTGCACAGCTTCGCTTTTAACCTTGTAACCTAAACTATGAAAATGAAAAAAGAGAGAAAGAAAACAAAAAAAGAAAAAAATAGAAAGTGAAAAGATAGATCGAAAAAGTACAAAAGAAAGTCCCCTAAACTACCAAAGTATCTAAACTGGTTTTAGAGCAAGATTAAATAGAATAGATGGAGTAAATTTCAGAGTGCTTCGCTGTACATCCTTACTTTGCACAACCAATCACTCTGAAATTTACGGTGTTCGGAAGGACTGCTTTACGAGCAGCCAGCCCTTGGTCGGAGGAGAATCTTCAGTCAGCAGTCCAGTGATATTAACACATTACACACGACAACTGATTCACTTAATCTGGGCTCACTTCCAACGAAGGTGATGTTAGAGGACTCTCCCTAGAAAATTTGAACAGTCAGCTTTACTGCTGCCGATTATCTTATTGCAACATTTAAAACTGATTTGCAGAGACTTACTGATTAAGGTGCGCGTGGAGCTCAGAGTATTTGGATTACAGATTAGTGATGGGGAAGGTCGTGTCATTGACAAAGCCGGAAGAGGTTCTGGGCGAAGAGAGGAGTGGGTTGATGAAAACTAATGGGAGATGGAAACCCAATTGGACACGCTCCAGTTGCTGATGGAAAATTAAATTGATGCAAAGGGAAATAAATTAATAAACAATAAAAATGATTAATTTGCTAACCGTTTCAAAATCAAATCCTCCTATTAGATCTGATTTAAATCGTAACGTTCACAGTTTCCACAAGTTGTATTCCCAACAATCAGTGGACTACTTGTCAGGGAATCCCTTGGTGTCCAGCTGAAGAGATGGAACATTATGGAGACCTTGTTTTGATATTTGAGATTAGGTTTGGATTGTGCTCTCTGCTGCAGAGTGACACCTTGAACACAAGAACTGCACATAACCTCACCTCCTGCAGCTGGGTGAGGGTGCGGGTCTGTGGGTGCAAGGCTGGGGTGACTGCCTTGAGTACGTGTCTCTGGTGCCATCCGGGAACAATGTTGTTGGTCAGTGACTGTCAGGTATGCCGCCTTCCCATGAGATGTTAACCTGTTGGTCCCGTCAAAGATCCCTAAGTAACCTCACCTCATGTGCTTTGTGCCTACTTTATACCAGTGTCAACACCCCCAAAACATTTTATTGCTTGGGTCCCAGCTATGCCTGCCTTTTTGTCAGTTACATCAAACTTGTTTCAGGTGCACACTGTCCGAACCCCCAACTCTTTCTCCGCTACATCGATGACTGCATTGGGTCTGCCTTCTGCACCCATGCAGAACTCGTGGACTTCATTAACTTTACCACTAGCGGTCACCCTCCCCTCAAATTCACCTGGACTATCTCTGACATCTCTCTCCCCTTTCTTGATCTCTCTGTTTCCATCATAAGGGACAAACTATCAACTGATATCTAATATAAATCAACTGGCTCCTACTGTTATCTGGACCACACCTATCCCCCCCCCACCCCCAACCTTATTCTTGCCAAGACGCTATTCCCTACATTCAATTCCTTCGTCTCCACCACATCTACTCCCAAGATGAGACTTTCCATTCTAGGACATCTGAGATGCCTTCTTTCTTTAGTAAACGTGGTTTTCTCCCGGCTGTCATAGATGGATCCCTCACCTACGTCTCTTCCATGTCTTGTAGTCTGCTCTTGCTCCCCCTTCCCACAGATAGAACAAGGAAAGGGTCCTCCCCTTTCACCCCTCCAGCCTCCGCTTCCAACACATCATACTGTGACATTTTTGTCACCTCCAACGTGATCCCACCACCAGTCACATCTTCCCATCTTCACCCCTTTCCGTCTTCTGCATAGACCGCTCCCTCCACAATTCTTTGGTTCACTCATCATCCCTTCCCTCCAAACCTCTCCCACCCCTGATATATTATCCAGCAACTGCAGGAGATGTAACAACTGTTCCTATACCTTATCTCCATCTAGGGTCTCAGCAGTCCTTCCAGGTGAGACAGAGGCACATGCACACCTCTAAACTCATCTACAGTATCCAGTATTCATAATGTGTCCTCCTGTACATCAGCAAGATCAAGCGTGGACTCAGTGACCGTTTCGCTGAACACTTGCGCTTGGTCCGCCAAGGCCTACTGGATCTCCTGGTTGCTAACCATTTGAACTCCCCTTCCCATTCCCACACTGACCTTTCTGTTATGGGCTTCCCTCGTTGCCAGAGTGAGGCCACATGCAGAGTGGAGGAACAGCACCTCATATTCCGCTTGGGTATCTTACAACCCAAAGGTATGAACATTGATTTCTCCAACTTTAGGCAACCCGTGCCCCTTATTGCTCGCAAGGAAATTTCATGTGGTGCACAATATTGCATTAACCCAACTTACTCACCAGGAGGCAGAAGGAAGCTGGTTAGCTGCAGGATCCATATTGGCTCTCGGTCCCATAACCCCTCTGCTATTTCACAAAACTCTTGCAACATTGCCTACCTTATTAACAACCCTCTACTTATTTTTTGTCATTAAGCTACATGAAGGGGTAATTTACACCAGCTGATCTATGGAATTTGGAAGGAAACCAGAACATAGGTGGGAAACCTGCTTAACTGCAGGAGAGCATACAAACTCCGCATAGATAGGATGCTGTTTCGGACTGGTGTCCCTGCAGCAGAGAGACGTCTTTCTCTCTTTTCTCTTGTGAAATGGAAGAGGAGCAATCAGAAGGAGCGTGGGATGGGAGGGGAGATCCAGTTGCTGTGGGCTCTCTCAGGATCAGTGAAACAAGGATGAACATGGAGAAGGTCCTGGTTAGTATGAGAGTCAAAAGAAATACCCTACCACCTCCATCCTCACCCTCTTATCCACACTCCACACCAACCTACCCACATTCTTCACTCCCCTACCAATATCCACACACCTTCCCAACCACCATCTACCCATTTCCCCTTCCCCCACCTCTCAGTCTCTCCCACCCTCCCATCACACTTCCCCACAATCTCCCCCCAACTTACCCATTTTCTTTTCCTCTGCTGTGCTGTCGGAGGGAAGAGTCCTGGTGCCGTTCCAACCTTGATCACTGCAAATAATTACGCAAATAAAAATTACAACCTACTCTTAAATGTTTTGCTGAACTATTTTCCGTCAGACCACAAGGAGCACTAAACTGAAACAAGAAGAGTGTGTGAAAGAAGACAACTTGAAAAAGCAAAATCGTTGAACAAAATGATTCAAAGTATATAAAAAGTAACTGAGATATTTTAGGACCATAAACATCTGAATGTGTGAATGGGATGAACAGGCATAGGTGTACAAATACAAGGCAAATCAATTTGGCCTTACAGCTGTGCAAGATGTTGGTAAAGCCACAATTGGAATGCAGTTCTCATCACCCAACTACATGAGGATGTCATTAAATTGGAAAGGGGACACAAAAGATTCACAGGGATATAACTGGTCCTGGAGGCTTTCAGTTTAAGGAGAGGCTGGATAGGATGGGTCATTTTCCTTGGCGTGGAAGAAACTGAGGAATGACTTTGTCGAGGTTTATAAAATCACAAAGTCCATAGCCTGTTCGTGCCCTACCAAACTTAAAAACAACTCTACCACCATAGTCTATTCCTCAGGTTAGGAGAGTTTAAAACTAGAGGGCACAGATTCAAGTTGAGAGGGGAATTGAGGGGCAATCTTTTTGTACAGAGGGTGGTGCATATATGGAATGAGCTGCCAGAGAAGTGGTATAGGTAGGTACAATTATGACATTTAAAATACAAGGACAAGTACATGGATAAGAAAGGTTTATGGGGATATGAGATGGAGACAGGCGTGTGGGACAAACTTGGATAAATAACCTGGTCGGCATGGACAAGTTGGGCTAATATGCCCATTTCCATGCAGTATAGATCTGTGACTCCACAAACAGCAACGGAAGGGTGGACTTATTTCTGGATTTGAATGCATGTAAATCATGTTGACCATATCAGACCTCGCGAACACACATGGGATAGGTCCAGGTTACAGACAATAATTGCAAAGGGGATTCATCAGAACAGAGGTGTTATGAGGGAGATTGAACGGCATGGACCATCTTTCTCTAGAAGAGGGAAGGTGGAAGGCTAGTTATATTCAGGTTTGGGGGGGGGAGTGGATTCTGCTTGCAGCAAGAACCACACCTTGGGAGTGTCAGGTTTATCGAGAGATCCTCAGTAATGCAGAGCTTGTTGCAATGGTTGAGATGAGAGGAATAGTGACGATGATTTATTGAAAATGAGCACTGGTTAACCTGAAAGCAGCAGACAGGAGTTCCAGGTTGTCTAAGGAGGCAAGCATTTGTAAAAATCTGAATCAGTCAGCTCCCTGGGCTCTGCACAGAGCCCACTGGGGGAGAAACAGAGCTCCTGAGATTCCCGACATTCCCTCCGAGATCCTGCACTGGGTCAGACTACCATGGCTGATCAAAAACCCACCATCTCGGTAGGTCTGGTCTGCTGAACAAAAAGTCAGAAGCGATAGAGTACATAAGTTACCGTCAAATTATTCCTATTTACTATAATGTTTATAATTATACAGTAAGTGCTTTAACTTTACTTATTAATGATGTTAAGCTTTTAACTATTTCAATTGTTTGTGCATTTTAACAAATTTCAAAGGGGTTTAAGATGATTGAGATTGCAACAGCTACCAAAGACAGGAAAGCTGGGGAGGAATGATTGGCAGCATTCAGGTTGATTTGGGCTGGGATCGCCGCACCATAACCAGAAGCCTGAGCACAGACGTATGTGGTGTCACCAAAGGCAGTGATTCCTGTCTGGCAATAGTGTCAGCAAGTTGGGCAGTGTGTGTATCGGCCACCCAGTCAAGGTATTGGTTGGGCAGTGTGTGGGTATATCAGACAACTGGGCCATATATGTATCAGTCAACCAGTCACAGTGCAGATCATGCAAGCAGTCTTTGTGTAAGTTGTGTAATTGGCCCATGCATGTATGAGGCAATTCACTGTGTAATTTGTGCAATGTGTGTATCTGTTAACCTGTCATTGGTAAGTTGGACAGAGTGTGCATCAGACAACCAGGCACAGTGTAAGGTGGGCAAATTTGGGCATCCAATTATGGTGTAAATTAGTCATGGTCTGTAGGTACACACAATTGCTGGGGAAACTCAGCGGGTGCAGCAGCATCTATGGAGCGAAGGAAATAGGCGACGTTTCGGGCTTCAAAAGTGAACTGCAGATGCTGGAATATCGAAGGTACACACAATTGCTGGGGAAACTCAGCGGGTGCAGCAGCATCTATGGAGCGAAGGAAATAGGCGACGTTGCGACGATTCTCGCTCACTATCTCTCCCCCACCCAAGTCGCACTCGCTTCTCGTTTTCACCCAACATACAGCTAATCATGGCCGGTTTCCTTTATCACCATTACTTTTTGCATATCTTATATTTATTGTTCTTTATCTCTCAACATCATCGTCTATATCTTTCGTTTCTCTCGTTTCCCTTATCTCTAACCAATCTGAAGAAGGGTCTCAACCCGAAACGTCACCCATTCCTTCTCTCCAGAGATGCTGCCTGTCCCGTTGTGTCGGTTTAAATGAACATCTGCAGTTCCTTCATACACAAATCTCCGTTTAAGTTGGGCAGTGTGTGTATATCAGACAGCCAGTCACAGAATAGGTTGGGCAATGTGTGTGCGACAATCCACAGTGCATGTTGGGCAGTGTTTGTATCAGACAAGCGGATACAGTGTAAGTTGTGCACTGTGTGAATCAGTTAACAAGTGACAGTGTCAATTGTGCACTATGTGTATCAGATTGTCAGTCATGGTGTAGGTGTGATGGGGTGTGTATCAGACAACCAGTCCTGATGTAAGTTGCTCAGTGTGTCTATCAGTCAACCAGTTACAGTGCAATTTAGGCACTGTGTCTATCAGACAACCAGTCACCATGTTGGTTGGGTAGTGTGTTAATTTTTGCTGTATTGCCATTGATTCTTTATGATTTTTATCTTCAATTTCTGAATCTAATTTTCATTGCAACCATCTGTGCGACCCTCTGCCTCTGGGACACACATCAAAAATACTCTTAACACATTTATCATGTACCATCTAATTGTGGAGTGTAACTTTTGAAGTGCATGTCTTGTAAACAGAGTATTATGTGCATCATTCAGTCTGTGAGATGTAGTAACAACCATGTTTGTCAAGCGCTATGTAAATCTCGCACTATACAACTCGTGCATCATCTAAACCAGGTGGTATACAAACCTTGCACAGTGTCAACTGATCAGATTGCAATTCTAGCTGTAACTAAATCAGATAATAAGTTATTTTTATCTAGTCTAAATCTTGTATACAATAAATCTTGCTTAATGTAAGGCGATATGTAAATATGCATGCTATCAATAATGAATGGTGTATAACACACAATGTACATTCTGGATAACATTATGATGTAGATCCTGCACATAATTTGTTCTACATGAGGTAGATCTTGCACTTTTGTACATTCAGTACAATGTAAAATTGCATGCCTACTTTGCCTGGTGTAAATATAGAATAGAGATAATCTTGCATCGAGTTATTCCTTCATGGTGTAAACCCTGCAATGTTTTTGCTGGGTGGGGTCAACTTGCATGGTGTTGAATGAGTTAGCCTGTTCTTGTGTTGTATATCTCCATAAATCTGTGGAATAGATCTTGCATTGTATAAAATCAACATAATGTAAGTCCTGCATGGTGTTGGTTCTGTGTGTGTAAATCCTCCAAGCTGTAAATGCTAGACGGTGTCAATATTGCATTTACTGACGCAGCATGGTGCAAATTCTGAAAGGTAAAAATCCAACTTTGTGTAAACAATCAGTGGAGTAAAACCGGCATTGCTTTTTTCTGCATGGTATTGATTCTGCATGATGTACATTCTGCATGATGTTGATTCTGCATGATGTACGTTCTGCATGATGTAAATCATGCAATGTATACATTCTGCATGATGTTAAATCCCACATGGATTGATTCTGTATGGTGTCACTTGTGCATACTGTTTAATCCTGCATGATGTTTAATCCTGCAGGTTTACATTCTGCATGATGTACATTCATCACAGTGTACAGTCCTACATGGAGTCAATTCTGCAATGGTGTAAATGCTGCATGTACTTTCTGCTTGTTGTAAATTTTACATGCTTTCTAATCTAAATGGTGTAAATTCTACAAAGTGTAAATATTGCATGGTATATATTCTGCAAGTGTAATTCTTGAAGGCTGTAAATACTGGATGGTGTAAATATTGCATTGGTTGTTGCTATGTGGTATAACTTCTTTCTGGTGTAAAACCTCTGAAAATGAAACACTAAGGGGGCATGGCTATAAAAGTGATAAGGGGAGAATTTAATGGAGATGAGCGGGGCAAATATTTTTAAACGGAGAGTGGTGGAACACATTGCCTGGGTTTGTGGTGGAAGGAGATACGATAGTGGTGTTTGAGAGGCTTTTAGATAGGCACATGGAAGTGCAAAGAATAGGGGGAGATGGATCTTGTACAGGCAAATGAGATCAGTTTAACTTGGCAACATGTCTGGCACAAACATTGTGGGCCCGTTCTTGTGTTGTACTATTCTTGTTCTATGTTCTTTGTCCCCTGTCTCTCGAGATCATGTGTTTTTCAAGATATCTGGAAGTTACCTGTGTCCTCTGTAAAGACACAACCAAAATTGTTCTGCCCTTTGTTCCCAATGGCAATTTCTCTGCCTCTGACCTGTATTTGTATTCACAAACGTTTCCTCATCACGTATTTATAACTGTTCTAGTTAGTTTTTGTCAGGGAGTTGTGTTTGCCTCCTATTGTCTTTGGCTATATTGCAGGTGATGTCATTATACTTATTGCTACTCACTTTGTTGGATTGTTTTGGAAATTGTGAAAATTGTCTTGTGTTGAAGAAGGCAAGTTAATTTGTTGGAGCTGATGCTATCGTGTGTGTTGGATATGTTGCTGTTTTTTAGTTTGGAAGTGACGTTGTCATTGGTTCTTGGAGTTTGCTGTACTTTGAATGATGTTGGAGGTGCTGTTGTCTTTAGAGGTGATTTTGCTGCTGGGTTTCTTGATTTGATCATGTATGGGTTTAGGAGTGGAATTGATTTGGTGTTTTTGTAACCACATGAATTAACCACCTTTCCTCTCTGATTCTGTCCCTCAGGTGAAGTCTCTCTTTGGTGCCTTGTGGTTCTCGCAATTGAGCGCTATATGGTTGTTTGTAAACCTATGGCCAACTTCCGATTTGGCAGCCAGCATGCCATCATTGGCGTTGTTTTCACATGGATCATGGCCCTCTCTTGTGCAGGCCCCCCTCTTGTCGGATGGTCCAGGTAGAGATACTTTGTAATTCCCTTATTGTCCTTTGCCTCCCACCTTGTTCCTCATTTCACAGGAATCCTCTCCAACAGCTAAGTTACTTCTCAACTTGAGCAAAAAAGTAACGTGCTGAAGAAACTCAGTGGGTCAGGCAACATCTGTGGGGTTGCATGCACAGATAACATTTTGGGTCATGACCCTTCTTCAGCCTAATTGATTAGTGGGGAGAAAGCTGGAAAATAGAGGTGGGAGCATGACAGAGCCTGGCAAGTCCCAGGTTAGAGGAGGTGTGATGGGCAGATGGATGAAGTAGGTGACAACAGTTAAAGGTGAAAGAGGAGTCAAAAGGGTGTCAAATAAGGAGAGAAATGGAAGAATGAAATATAAAGCTGGAGGGAGAGATATAATGGAGGGGTACGAGTGGAATGGGACAGGGAAGGGGGGAAGAGAGGGAGGGATGAAAGGGAACTGTGAGACTTGGGGGTGGGTGTACGGAGGACGCGAAAGGAGCAGAGTGACAGGGTTGGTGGGAGAAATGTGTGTGTACTGGGCTGGGCGGGTGGCAGGGAAAAGAGAGGGGGGTAAGGGGAGCATTACTTGAAATCGGGTAGATCTCAATGGTAACACCATTGGGTTCCGTCAGTTTGCATGTGGTTTCACTCTGACAAAGGAGGAGATCAAAGATAGACACAAAAAGCTGGAGTAACGCAGCGGGACAGGCAGCATCTCTGGAGAGAAGGAATGGGTGACGTTTTGGGTCGAGACACTTCGTCAGAATGGATTAAGGTCATTTACGTCTATTGGAATATGAAGGGGGATTAAAATAGTTATCAATGCAGGAAATCCAGTAGTCGTTGGCAGACAGAGCACATGTCCGGTGAAATAGCCATCTAGCCTCTGTTTGTCTCACCATTGCAAAATAGACCACATCAGAAACACTGAGTGCAGTTGGCGAGGTTGGAAGAGATGCTTGGAAGGCATAGCTATGGTTCATGTGACGGCCCATGGCTACACTATCTTGAAGGAAGTGAGAGGAGTCAAAAGAAAAGTTGTTGAGGGTGAGGGCAAGTTCTACCGGGTAAGAAGAGTGTTAGTAGAGGGCAAATGATAGGACCTGTGTTCAAAGCGGATCTTGAGGGCCCTGAGGCTTCCTGGTGGGGAACAGAGGTGTAATTGGACTGGATGTCCACAGTAAAGATGAGGCAACAGGGGCCAAGGAATTGAAGTAGTGAAGGGAGTCTGAGTGTAGGACATTAGGGACTGGCCAAGGAGGCTCAACTCCCAATTGAGTTATTTGGAAATTAGTTTTGTGGGACCGGAGTGTCAGTAATAATAATGGGTCTGCCATCGCAGTCCTGCCTGTGGGGTTTAGGAAGGAGTTGAAAATGGGCAGTGCGGGGTTGGGGTACTATAAGGGTGGAGGCTGTGGAGGGGAGATCACCAGAGACTTATTTCCCAATATATTTGGTGTCTCATCTGCATCTGATCTCTCACACCAGAATTGTTCTGTCTGAATAAATAGTTGAAATCTATTTAAAGTTCTTATAGTAGACCCCATCAGAATTACTTACTTAATTCAGCCTCCAGGGTCCATACCAGCGTCCATAGAACAATTCTATTAGTCCCATCTCCCTTCTCATTGTTTCCTTTTCTCCTGGAACATATTCTCCCTAACACATGCCCATCAGCTTTCCTATGAATGTTTTGCCATTTACACTACACCTGGGGTAATTTACCATGCCAACTAACCAACTCCACATAGAAAGCCTTGGAGGTCAGTACTGAATCTAACTTCTTCGAGCAGTGAAGCAGCAACACTAGCCATTAACATCACTGTGTGCACCCGATGGGTCCAGCGTACTCATTCCAAACAACTAGGTGAAGGTGCCAGTTTTAAGGCAGTTGAGCATTCCTGCCACTGAATTAACTGGCCCAAGGGAAGCACCACCTCAATGACTAAGCTAGAAGGTTTATCCTGACCTCGTATGCAGTATTATGGGATGGCTCCATTTCATAGGTCTCGCTTCCATGCAAGAGGCATGCCCAATGTAACCATATAACCATATAACAATTACAGCACGGAAACAGGCCATCTCGGCCCTACAAGTCCGCGCCGAACAATTTTTTATTTTTTTTTATTTATTTAAAAAAAAAAAAAAAAAAAAAAAAGCTATTTCAAACATCAGTGATAAAATGATCAAGTCTGTTTATGCCTGTTCAACGCATCATTGTATATCAATATTCCATTGCATTAATTTTGAGATGTCTTACCTGCGTCTGAACTAATATTTATTCCTTAACCAACCTTGATAAAACAGACTTGATCATTTTATCACTGATGTTTGAAATAGCTTTTTTTTGTGAGTAAACCAGTAACTACATTTAGCACCATGACAATAGTGACTATGGGCAGCTGTCATTATTAATTTGGGACTGTCTGAGCTTGTGAAAGGTTCTGTATATACATTTGCCTTGATTTCTTTGACCTGGGGTCCATTTCCTTTGTAGGTATATCCCAGAGGGATTACAGTGTTCGTGTGGGGTTGACTACTATACCTTGAAGCCTGAAGTGAACAATGAATCCTTTGTCATCTATATGTTCGTCGTCCATTTCACTATTCCGCTGATCGTTATATTCTTTTGCTACGGGCGTCTGGTCTGCACAGTCAAAGAGGTACATTTATAAATTCTCTTTGTCTGAACACATACTAAAGCACTCTTTAGTCTCCAGAAGTAATGTGGTTTGGATATGGTATCATCGAAGGCAGGAAGCTTTAACCATGCAGTGTTAATCTGGAGGCCCTTCCCGAAAAGACATTTGTGCCTCTGAACCTTTCACAATTATTTTATTTACTGTTGCTTTATTGAACTCAATAGACGATAGACAATAGGTGCAGGAGTAGGTCATTTGGCCCTTCGAGCCAGCACCGCCATTCACTGTGATCATGGCTGATCATTCACACTCAGTACCCGTTCCTGCCTTTTCCCCATATCCCCTGACTCTGCTATCTTTAAGAGCTCTATCCAAGTTGAAACCATACAGAGATTTGGCTTACACTGCCTTCTGAGGCAGAGAATTCCACAGACTCACAACTCTCTGTGTGAAAAAGCTTTGCCTCAACTCTGTTCTAATTGGCATGCCCCTTATTCTTAAACTGTGGCCCCTGGTTCTGGTCTCCCCCAACATCAGGAACATGTTTCCTGCCTCTAGCTTGTCCAAACCCTTAATAATCTTATATGTTTCAATAAGATCCCCTCTCGTCCTAAATTCCAGAGTAAACAAGCTTAGCCGCTCCATTCTATCAGCATATGACAGTCCCGCCATCCCGGGAATTAACCTCGTGAACCTACACTGCACTCCATCAATAGCAAGAATGTCCTTCCGCAAATTTGGAGACCAAAATTGCACATAATACTCTAGGTATGGCCTCACTAGGGCCATGTACAACTGCAGAAGGACCTCTTTGCTACTATACTCAACTCCTTTTGTTATGAAGGCCAACATGCCATTTGCTTTCTTCACTGCCTGCTGTACCTGCATGCTTACTTTCAGTGACTGATGTTCAAAGACCCCCAAATCTCGTTGTACTTCCCCTTTACCAACTTGACACCATTCAGCCATCTGCTGGGTTTTTGCCACCAAAGTGGATAACCTCACATTTATCCACATTAAACTGCATCTGCCATGCATCTGCCCACTCACCCAACCTGTCCTCGTCACCCTGCATCCTCATAGCATCCCCCTCACAGTTCACACTGCCACCCAGCTTTGTGTCATCTGCCAATTTGCTAATGTTACTTTTAATCACTTCAGCTAAATCATTGATGTATATTGTAGATAGCTGCGGTCCCAGCACCGAGCCTTGCGGTGCCCCACTAGTCTCTGCCTGCCATTCTGAAAGGGACCCGTTAATCCCTACTCTTTGTTTCCTGTCTGCCACCCAATGTTTTATCCATGCCAGTACCCTACCCCCAATACCATGTGGTCTAATGTTTCCCACTAATCTCCTATGTAGGACCTTATCAAATGCTTTCTGAAAGTCCAGGTATGCTACATCCACTGGCTCTCCTTTGTCCATTTTCCTAGTTACATCCTCAAAGAATTCCAGAAGAGTAGTCAAGCATGATTTCCCCTTCATAAATCCATGCTGACTCGGACCGATCCTGTTACTGCTATCCAAATGTGCTGCTATTTCATCTGTTATAATTGACTCCAGCATCTTCCCCACCACCGATGTCAGGCTAACTGGTCTATAATTCCCTGTTTTCTCTCTCCCGACTTTCTTAAAAAGTTGGATAACATTAGCTACCCTCCAATCCACAGGAGCTGACCCTGAATCTATAGAACATTGGAAAATTATCACCAATGCATCCACAATTTCTAGAGCCACTTCCTTAAGTACCCTGGGATGCAGACCATCAGGCCCTGGGGATTTAGCAGCCTTCAGTCCCATCAGTCTACCCAACACCATTTCCTGCCTAATGTGAACTCACTTTCTGAACTTTGCCAATTGGGCTTGTGACCATATCACCAGACCCTGACTATGGGTGCTCTCTGTATGGAGTTTGTACTTTCTCCGTGTGGTCACGTGGGTTATCTCCGGGTGCTACAGTTTCCTCACACATTCCAAATGCATGCAGAATTGTAGGTTAATTGGTTTATGTAAATTGTCCCTAGTATCTAAGATAGTATTCGTGTACAGGTGATCATTGGTCAGCATGGACTTGTTGGGCCGAAGGGTCTGTTTCCATGCTGCATCTCTGAACTAAACTTTACTTCGAGCAGTGACTTACCCTCCGACTCACGGCCCGTGTGAATGAGGCATCGTAGCATACAGATCCCAGGGCCCTGTGCCTGGCTCAGCTGATTCCTGAAGCAGGCTGTGTGGATGTTGAGACACGTACTGCTAAACCTGTTGCTCCCTTTGCCTTCTTTTTTTATCCATAGGCTGCAGCTCAGCAACAAGAGTCCGAGTCTACTCAGAGGGCTGAGAGGGAAGTCACCCGCATGGTGATCATCATGGTTGTGGCCTTCCTGATCTGTTGGGTGCCGTATGCTTCAGTAGCTTTCTACATCTTCCTCAATCAGGGCTGCGATTTTACCCCAATCTTCATGACCGTACCAGCTTTCTTTGCCAAAGCCGCAGCTGTCTACAACCCTCTCATTTACATCCTGATGAACAAACAGGTATGAGTCCAACATTAACTTACTCATCATCTCCCTCCCTCCCTCTCCCCCTCTCTCTGAACTTGAATATCTCTGGCACTACATATATCTATCCCAGTCTTAGTGTGTTACCTCACTGTCAATTAACATAAAACTGAACAGTACAGCACAAGAACAGGCCTGTGCCAAACATGATGCCAAGACCATCACTTATCTACTTGCACATATATCCATATCCTTCCATTCCCTGCATATCCATATGTGTGTTTCCGTAAATTAGGGTTCCAACCTGTGAGATGGGTGGCCAAATTTGAAAGTTACTAAATTATAACGAAATACCGTTATAATGGGCCTAAATATGACCCATTTGAGCTCATTTGTGATCAAATCAACCAAATTTAATGCTTTCAAAATTTGAAAATAAATTTATAAATGTATTATTATTATTTTAATATACATAAATGGAAAAAAAATAGTAACCTTTCATCGATTTCAATGTTAATTTACTAGCAATTTTCCCGGAACCAAAAGCATCGGTGTAGACAGGAGCATACTTTCAATGATACATGGCGTTATCTAGAACCCGATCACTTTCGATTCCCTTCGCTAAAGTGCACAACAACATAGCAACAAGCAATGAAAGTTTAACGGAATTAAACATTTCTATAGTAAACTAGAAGCAACACTTACGAGAAAAGAACGAAAAAGTGCAAAAAGATTTTTACAAACCAATGAGTCCAAGCAAAAAAAAAAATGAACACAGCATTCTCCAGAGTGCCCACAACATGACCACTTGGATACTGTCCCTTATACTGATTTCTCAGCTCCCTTGCAAAATGTCTCCACGTAACCTACCACGAGGCCCATAGTCCATGTCAGGGGCATTACAATGCGTTGTTTGAAAAAAAAATTTAATCACGACGAGTGCAAAAAAAAAAGTTCTAGCATTGACGAGGTCAGAAATCGGGAGGGAACTCAGAATTAGACATCGATAAAATAGGTGAGCAAACGAGATTTTTATTTCGTGATTTTAAGTTCTATTCATCATTGAGTATTTTAATGGAAAGCTTAAACAAAATATAAACAATGAAAAAGAAACAATAAATATACAAATGGTTTCACTGCTTTTAAATCACCCATTTCACACGTGACCAAAGGGGCACCGTTACTCACGTGTTGCTGCAAATGCTTTAGGCATCAGAAAACCATCAAATCAGGTGATAAATGATAAAAAATCATAAACATAATCAGAATTTGGCTTTTACAGAGTTATTTAATTGCAAAAAATAATATGATCTTTCTGGTATAAATTAGCCTAAGGATTTGATGAACTCCTGCTTGAAAAATGTCACACAAAATGCCAGAAAACAATCCCTTTGGTCATCCACATTTCCCTCACCTTGACTTACTTAACCTCCTCGTTACTGGACCCTGCACATTGATCAGCTGGCACAGATTAGTCAAGTAACTCCATCACTTAGTTTATCCCTCTCTAGATCATCTGAAACATTGAAATCCAGGCATGTTGAGCTGCCAGTCATGTCCCACAACCAAGTTTCTGTCATGGCCACAGCATCATAATTCCAAGCACTGATCCAGGCTCTAGTTCTTCAACTTTACCCATAATACTCCTTACTTTGAAGTAAACCCTTTAGCCCTTAATTATCCCCATAAACATGAACTTCTCCCTGCTTGTCCTTCCTTTGAGACTTGTTTCATAAGCCCTCCATTTCCTGACGTGCAATCAATGTTCCTGCCTCATTTTATTTCTCTCTCTGTTTTCTTCTCATTTATGTGAAAGAGAGAGAGGGGGATGAGAGGAGACAAGAGAGACGAGAGAGTAGAGAGAGAGAGAGAAGAGAGAGAGAGATAGAGAGAGAGAGAGACGAGAGAGAGAGAGAGAGAGAGAGAGAGATATGAGAGATAGAGAAGAGAGAGAGAGAGAGAGGAGAGAGAGAGTAGAGAGAGAGAGAAGAGAGAGAGAGCGAGAGAGAGAGAGAGAGAGAGAGAGAGAGACGGAGGGAGAGGAGAGAGAGGGAGAGAGGAGAGAGAGAGAGGAGAGGGGAAGAGAGAGAGAGAGAGAGAGAGAGAGAGAGAGCGAAGAGAGAAGAGAGTAGAGAGAGAGAGAGGCGAGAGATCTCTCCTCTCTCTCTCTCTCTCTCTCTCTCTCTCTCTCTCTCTCTCTCTCTCTCTCTCTTCATTTTTCCTCTCTTGCTCTGTTCCCCTCCCTCTGCTCCACTACCTATTCTTCCCTCTCTCTCGTTCTCTCTCCTTTTCCTCTCCCTTTGTTTCTTTATCCCTCTCCTCTCTCTAATTCTCCCTCTGACTAAGTCAATGTGTTCTCTCTCTCACTCTCTCTGCATTCCTCTTCTCT